>NC_089145.1:52896999-53504722 GCF_009819655.1 Sylvia atricapilla
TGAATTATGTTTTAGTTCCTGACCTTGAATGCCCAAAGCACCTTGTGAAAATATATGAGGTCAGGATTATAAGGCTGTCTTATAAATAGTTTGACTTTCCAGTCAAACCAACACTGTCTCTTCCTTTCTTTCTTTTTTCTTTCTCAATACTCATCCATGCATTTTTCAGTCACAATTTAGTCATAATATGAGGTTATATGTAAAAAAAAAAAAAAAAAAAAAGTAGGGGTTTATGTGAAAAAAGAATGTTCTTGCTATGCTCACTGGTCCGTTTGTGGCTTTAAATGTCCTTATTTTCCATGGCATTATATTGGCCAGTGTTTCTCACTACATAATTATCTCCCCCCACCATTTTCTCCAGTTTTTTCCAGAGCTTTCCCAGCTTTACATAAGAGAAAAATAGGCCTGCTGCCTTATTCAGTTGATGTATGTCATTTGGGGATACATAGTATGACATGCTGTACAATGGGTCATATTGCATAGTATATTGTTTTTAATAATCCTTCCCTTATATACCATTGTGATTTATAGTTGAAATCAGTGGGGTCAGGATTTCACCATAAAATGTGCTAATTTGTTTTAGGAATGAAAATTGTTGCTAAGAATTTCACCAATTTCTCTGTGTAATAGAAGTATTTTAGTAATTTTTAGTTTCAGCCTTTGTTGACAGTGGCATTTCAAGTAGATTTAAAATATTTGTTACATACTTTAAAGGTGGAATGCAGTTTCTTCATGTGATACTGTAACACTCCTTCAATGGAAAAACTCTTTTTAAAGTGGAACATTAAAATCTTTGACTGAACAATAATGAAAAATACTCCTCCATGTGTTTTCTTTGAGAGGTCTTTGCAGCTAAATCTATGCACAAGAAATTTATGCAGAATTGAACATGTTTGAACTCCAGAAAACTGAGCTTGGACGTATTAAAAATAAAGTTTTATCTTTGCTACAGTAAATAATTTTGGGTTATTAAAAGATTATCTGATGAAGTCAGTGGTTGTCAACTCCTTTTTTTAAAAGAAAATACTGTCAGTTGACCTCATTGTCAGAAATACATAACTGATGGCAGGCATTTGTCATTTTCATTATCTCTATTGTCCACCCTCCTGTGGTGAGGCAAGTAGATTCAGTTACCAGGGTCTAATTTGATGTAGAAACATCAAATCAGGGGAGCCACATAACAGCGAAAAGAGGCAGGACTAGGTGTGGGTGTACTGCACACCAGCCCTCAGCAGTTTTACATGATACTCAGGGTTAAGAAAGAGAGCAAGATATTTGCTGAGGAACTGTGACACTCAGCAATATTAAATTTCTAAGCTTTGAAATAACATAGCTTGCAACAGTCAGTATGTCATTTTCCAGTAAAGCAAAAAATTAGTTCTTGTATATGGAAGTAGAAGAGGGGTAATTTTCATTTCTAAGTAGCTAACCATCTCTTTATATATAATATTTATTATCATATATATTATGTATAAGATTTGCTTTATAGAAAAATTTATTAAGGCTTATGTATGAATGTTGTGCATTCTGAAAATTCAAGAACAATTTTGAAGGGAGAATTGCAAAAAAAACATTTCATGTCAAGAAAACAAGGAAATAGATAATAATAGTTTAAAAAAAGCTTCATGATTGTCATGGATGAATGTCAAACACATTTATCAAATGGCTATGCATAAAATGAGTCACAGCTTCGACATTTATATATTTGTTATAGACATGTGTAACTCCTTCAGTATATCTATTAATTGCAAACACTGGAGTACAGTCTGTTCTCATTTTACAATGCTTTTCTATATGCATATTAGAAATCTTTTTGAAGATAAGATTAAATCCGAGAAACTGAGGTAAAAAATTATTTAACTCTTTGAGAGAGATGATATTTCTCTTTAAGAAACTGAAGAGAGGATCAAACAGACAGAAGTTTCAGTAGAACATCTGAAAATATCTCTGAATGAATGTACAAATGTTTGATTTTTTTTTGTCCCTTTCAGAAACCCACATCCTTATTTTAATTAACTTGCTCATATAAATACAGCAAGATTGTTGTATTTTTTTAAATAACTCTTTACTGAATATGTCAACAAGATAATATATAGTGTATAGTGAGGTTTTGAAGTTAACAATGCGTGCAACATGGCAGATTGCAGAAAACAGATAACGCAGACTTCAAACCATCTATTTTTCCATGTTAAAGATAGAAAGTATACCAAACACAGAACAGAATCAAGTGTGCATATCAGTTAAAATCAATTTTATGAAAGATCATCTTCAGATATTTGGGATCAACTCATCATTACAATTTGTTTAGTAGCTTATCTGTTTCTGAGAGGATCAGAATTCAGCTCTCATGAGGCACATTTCCACAGAGCCCCAGTGTAATAAAAGGTTGCCAAACCTCTTCTGTGCTAGTTTTCCATATGGACTACTAGCCAGCATCCTTTTAAAGCGCAAAACATTCTCTGCTGTACAAAAGTTTAATGCCAAATGCTTCAATATTGCCTGTAGTATCATCTGGGAATACAAAGTGCCCTGTTCAATAGAGTTCAGGGAAGAAGTGATCATCAGCTTCCTAGGATTATCTCTGTGTTTAGAAGAGAGCATCAGGCAGGATTTGATGAGGTTCAGAGCCAGGAGCTTTTGGTTTTGGCACTCACTTTTGTTTTGTTTATCCACTGAGCTGTAAAGATAAGTCATGTGTAAAACCATAATTCTCATGTTCTAAAGAAAAAGAAAACTTTAATATCTCTATGTTAAATTTAAGGTGAACAAGTACTTTAAATGTAAAATTCAATGGGAATTAACCACTTTACTGTCAAAAGCTGAGACTGAACTATCACTTCAATGCCATTAATAAAGTGCCTTGTGTAGACCCTTAAAACAATAATATCAATATGCATAAATTTCTTTTGTTTGAAAAATTGAAATCAACAAATTTTTCAGAGGCAGAAACTTGCTCTCATGAAAAAAAGAAAATGATTCAGAGAAAAATATAGTTTAACCACTCTAGTAGCAAATATCATATGCTACTTCATTTTTCTGTTTTACATGATATTCACTGTAGTCCTTTATTGGTTTTACAGGGAAAACTGCTAATATCTTTTAAATTCAAAGTAGCTTATACCCTAAATATTCTTATAAAGAAATTCAGTAATAATGTTCCAATACAAACCTGTTAACACAAAGTCCATGCATTAATCAGGTGTTTGTTACTGCCAGCAAGCCACATGCAGGGGACACTTGTTAAAATGACAGAATCCATGAAAATAAAGACCTGTTTGTAAATAAATACATCTTCAGAAGGAACCCAAGTACTGGAAACAGCAATGTTGTGATACTTCTTTATCACAATTTCAATTAAATGCTTATTTTATTCTACTCACCATTCTTTCCACACATCTATGTCAACTACTAGCAGTATAAAATGGAGATGGTGAGATTTTGTCTGAAAAAATAATTTGTCCCCAGATCTAATGAACTTGATCAAATCAAGACTTAAAAGTGAACATGTTGAGTGAATTGTACATGCACATATTTGGCACTTCTGTTCTATAGCCTTATATGTGGTCAGATATTTGTCCTAAGTGACGATCACCCAATTTTTACAAAGCCCAAGGAAAAAGCTACTAATTTTAAACTTTATATTGCTATAAGATTACTGTCAATTTTTAATTGTGATTTTTTCTAAATACTTTACCTAGTGAAATTTGCTCACTAAGTGCTTATCTAGGTGAGAACTGAAATGAAATCTCAGATGTTTGTGTAACTGCACTTTGAGAAGTCCCAAATTCTGTTGTAGGTTGAAATACATTAGCTTCTCTGGACCTAAGGAACAACTAAATTAGGAGAAACATTTATCAAATTACACATATGACCCTTCAGTTGACTACAACTCTAAATTTTTTTTTAGATATTATTCCCAGTTCTATCAACAAATTTTGGTATAAGGCGCTTGCTGTTTTTTTCAGAAGAGTCTTTATAGTAAAGACACTTTTGTCAATATTCCATACAAATTGATATATTTTTCTCCATACTGAAAGGAAGCATACAGTACGCTATCCTTAATATCATTGTGATTTTTGATCTAGGTAAGCGAGTCACAGTCCACATACATATATCTATCTATAGATATATAGGCAGATAGACATATGTTTCATCATTCAAGATCAAAGGAACAGCTTGTGAATGTCTTCTATTTTCACCCTATTTGGGAAATAACCAGATTTGTTGTCATCAGGTTGGGCTTGTGGATCATCCACCTGCAGTACAGGCCAAACTCCCTGAATAAGTCCATTGCTACTAATAAGGTGCCTATGGTACTAAGGTCTAGAACAGAGGATTCCTCCTGCCTCAGTCATTGAAGTACAAAACACTAGTAAGCATGTACTTTCAAAGGAGGCCTTTTGAAACCAAATGTACAATCAGTTATTTAATTGAAATTAAATGCTATGTCCACACCCAACAGGAATCACTGGCTCTGCTGGACTTCAAGCAAACTTCAGCATGCAACAAAAGTGTTCAGAAGCACAACTATTTGCTGCTTGTCTTTTGAGCTGTGGCACCTAAAATATGTTAAACAAAACAAACAAAAAACCAACAAAACCCCACCAAAACCAAAAACCAAAGCCCATAATTACTGACCTTATCATCATCTTCAGTAAATAGATCACCGAAAATAACCCTCCACTTTGCATAGATGTTTCTATCTAAAATTACGCCATTTGAAATCATATGGTAAATTTTAATCAGCAAAATTTTAGTGACTTAACTACTACAGTAGCCACACAGGTTTCTTAGACTACTGCTATAGCTGCAGAAAATAGCAAATGTATAGAATATAGAGTGGAATTTCAAATGTGATTTTAAAAGGTGCTGTTGGGAGGACGTGGTTCCTTACAAAATGGTCGTACTTTGCCATCAATCATGAGAGGGTTTGATTTGTCATTGCAGAAAATTAGTGTTGTCATGTGATCTGAATTGCAGAAAATACATGCTTACAGACAGCTGAGTTTCAAGAATGGGTTGAGTGAAATGAGCAAAGGAAAGGTTTAAAACCCTCTCTTCCAGCAAAAGGGGATTAATAAAGTGAAGAGTCTAAGCATTCAATTGTGAGAGTGCTTCAGCCTTTACTTCAAATCTATATGCAGCAACTTTCTGTCTATCCCTAGGTGATCACTGTAAAACTTTTTCTCTTTGGTCAGGGAAGATTTGCCTCTATCCCTTTTTTGTTTCTTTTTGGGTTATTTTTGTTTTGTTTTGTTTTGTTTTGTATTGTTTTGTTTTGTTTATATATATATATATTCTTTTGGGGGGGGGGGGAGTTTCTCCCCAAGTGATGCAGCTTTAGCTTGTCCCCAAACTCAGGAGAAAATTAGATACATTAAAAAAGCAAACTGAAAGAAACCCAAATAATTTGATTCCACCACAGTTCTTGGCAGCCATTGAGTTAGCAGAGTAGCTGAAACATTACATAATTTTGAGAGCTGCATTGTGGTTTTAACACAAGCATGATGTTTTGCATAGTGCATGTAAAACTCAAGGACTGAGAAGGTATTGCAGCTAAAGAATCTGATGGTACAAAAAAGCAAATTCTAAACCCACCTACTATTTGTCATGCAGAAATCAGTAGGGAAAACTCAAAAATGCTTAAGGTAAGAGAAGGGTAATTCAGAGGGGCATTGTGTACCTGTGTTCTCAAAATTCCCCAGTCAATCAAATGCTTAGCTAATGTCAGTCTCTGTATACTTTAATTGGGAAGGAAAAAAAAAGCAAAACAAACAAACAAAACCCACCAAGATTTGTACATGCTTTTCCTCACTGAACATATTTCAGTTCATAATAGGTCTGGATGTCTTTCCAATACTAAATAATTTTTACATTATATTTCTTGTTTGTTTTTTTCTTTTTGTCTTTTTCCCCCTATTTCTCTATCCTGAACATAACTCAGGCCCTTAAATGAAACAAAGCTTGAACCACACAAATTATTACCATCACCTTTTGCCATTATATTTTGCACCATGTTTTCATGGTGCACGTTTAGATTTCAAATTGCATTAACATGTACATGAATACTGAAGAGATTGGAGCACTCAGAATTTCCCTCGCCCTGGCTTTACCTGACCATGCTATGTCAAAAATGCTGCTCTATTAAGAGGTGAAACTTAATGACAGTTCTCTGTTACACACTGTTACATAACCTTCACCTCCCACTGAGAAGGGTCAGAGAATGCCTAAAGCTTCTTAATCCTAATGGAAAACACCGACAGTTTCTAAGATAAAGTATATAGTATTGGGGACATTTTCCCAGCAACTTTTGCAAATAGGAATCAAGGTCACTTTGAGTTTGACACTGAGCTCTTTCCACGTTTCCTATTCCAAGTAGATTGAAAGAAAAGTAATCAAACAAGAAAGTAGGTTTTTTGGCAGCACTCCGAACTCCAGCTTTCAGCTGGAGGTGAGAAGTGCAGAACTGACAAAGAGGAACGGATGTATTTCCAATTGTTTGAAGCTCAACAGCAACTGCTGGGTTCAAGTCAGAAGGGTTGTGCCCATTTTATCTGAATTGCTTTTGTTTGTTACTAGTGACCCTGTTTTAATATGCACTTATTTTCCTGTATTCCAGGACACCTAGAAACTTAACATCCCTCAGACTGCTTCGACAGCAAAGTGGTTAATGTTTGAAGAATGAGTCATTCTTTCCTTTGCCATGACATTGGGTTCTTATTGTACAACCCTGTACAGTACTCAGCAATATTTTTTAAAGATTTAAAAAGCAAAGAGTTACAAAACCATTTGCAATTAACTTGAAATAGAAAAGATAGCACTTTTTTTTTAAATCCCATTATATAGTACACCGTATAAATTACAGAGTATTCAAATGCATAAATGCATCTGTGTAACATTTATCAAATGTAATTTTTTTTTTCATTATTGTTAGGGGGCTTATTTTTTCTAGAGTTTTTTCTCCTTGTCCTGGAGACCCCCATGTTCCCTCACTATCACGTATGACAGTGCTCCAGGTCTGAGACGTTGCTGTTGCAGTATCGCATGTTGTTGGGGATGTGGCAGTCTGTGTAGTTAATGCCCCCGTTTGGGGTATAAATGGGCTGCAGTCTGAAATCTCCTTTAAGGAGCTGATCATTATTTAAGGAGACAATCTGGAAGCTGGTTTCCGTCATCTCCAGGATGGAGTTGTCCTTCTTGGTCCCTGCCTCACAGTAGTCATCTTTCCGACGGCCCCGGTTATATTTCCACTTCTGGGAGGTGTAACGACCTTTTTTGTGCATGTGCCAGCAAAAAATGCTGAGCAAGACCACGAGGACAAATATCACTGCACCCCCAATCAACCCTGCCAGCAGAAACGGGGAGCCTAGGTTCTGAGAAGTCGTCTGCTCATGGCTAGAAGGGATGTTGCTGCCATTCAAAAAGGAAGCCTTGGTTGTGGCTTCTGAACAGACAGTGTCTTCTCCAGTTCGGTAATTGTTGTAAGTATCCAGTGGAACCAAACAAATCCGGTAAGTGGATTTGGGCTCCAGATTTACCAAGCTTGATTGCTGCTTCTCACCACTAATTATTCGTTCATGAACAATTCCTCCTACCAGACTATGGCCCATCTTAACCCATGTGAGTTTATATGCCATCACGGTAAAAAGTGACATCCAGTTGACTTGGATGCAAGTGTCATTCACAAAATGGATGGAGAGCTGAATCCAGTCAGACAAAGGAGGTGTCACTCTTTCCCTGTCCTCCCAGTCAGGCACAGTGGGGACCGTGGCTATGATGGGAGTGAGAGGATTATATTTACTACTTGAGGGAGGAAATGATGAGCTGGGAGCTAATGTAGTTGGCATGGTTGTAGCTGGGACTGGGGTGATGATAAGTGGCAGACCAGGGGTGGTGGTGGGGCATGACAACATATTCATATTGAGCTCCCTGACTGCCATACCTCGGACCTGCTCTGGTCCCTGGCACATAAAACCACGTACATTGATGGAAGCAGGAATAAATTTGAGCCATTCAGTGACCCACTTTATACTGCAGTCACATAACCAAGGATTATTCCTTACAGTGAGTTGTCTCAGGTTATGGAGATTATCAAATACTCCCTTTGCCAACATGCGAAGCTGATTGTTGGAAATATCAAGACGTTCCAGTTTGTGGAGATTTGAAAAGGCTGTAAGTGGTATATGGGTTATCTGGTTGTCCTGCAAGTAAAGTCTTAGCAGATGTGTACCTGGAAGATCAGGAGGAGGGTAAGTCAGTGAATTCCGAACTATGGAGAATTCCTTGAGCTTGGAGAGGTGGCTAAAGGTGCCTTCAGCTATGCCTTTATTAGTAAGGAGATTGCCATCCACAATCAGACGCTCCAGACTTGTAAGATTCTGGAAGGCCAGGTCTGAAATGACAGCAATTCGGTTTTCGTCTACACGAAGTTCTTGTAAGTCCAGAGGAAGGCCTACTGGCACACTGCTTAAGTGATTCTTGGACAGGAACAGAAGCTTGAGGCTGATGGCTTCCTGGAACGCCCCATCCTCAACGCCAACAGTAGAGATGGAGTTGTCATCCAGGTGCAGTTCTTCCAGCTTCAAAAGCTGAGCAAGAGCAGCACGTGAAATGGTCTGAATGTTGTTTTCCTGCAGGTGGAGAACCCGGACATTCTTGGGCAGGTTCATGGGGAATTCATCCAACTGATTGCCATAAAGGTAGACTGTGTGCACAGACTGGACATTGTGCAACTCTGCAGGAAATCCAGCATTATTAATTTGGTTATTATGGAGGTAGAGCACGGTTACACCCTCCGGTATCCCAAGAGGCACTGAGGTCAAGCTTCGTTCATTACAGTAGACAAAGTTTCGGTCACAGCGGCAAACTTTTGGGCAGGCCAAAGTTTTGGAGACCTGTATGTAGAGCCCCAGGGAAAAGATAAGCCATGATTTCATAAGAAGAGCCCAATCTGTGGGCCACATTTTAGTCCACGAACCCATTTCTAATTTAAGGAAATAAAGTACCAAAGTGTGTAAGAACTGATAACAATAATAATGCACAGATAACAAAATCTCAGGTTGTTAAAACTGGCTTCTACTTATGTCCAGTGTCCAGGCCAGAGTTAAAGTCCTGGAGACCAAGCATGAAATAATCCTTTTATAATTGGCCTACCTCCTACTTTTGATAAGGAAAACACAGTCTTATTAGCCAGGGTTACAATTTTTGTTGCCTTCATCCATGTATGCTGAAAGAACCAGTAGACATGTCTTTGCAGATGAACAACAGGTTACTTTAAAGCTACCAAAAGTCTCTGTGCTTGGAGTGATATTTTACTGAAGTCTGTTGGTTTCTGTCAGCTTTCTGAAGTCAGCAAAGTCCTCATAGCCGCTATCTGCCAGATCTGGCCTGCCTGTAAAAGGAAAGAGAAAAGGAAAAGTTGAATAGCATGAAATGTTTAATAAGGAAGATCAAGCCCATTAGAAGACTATTCTAAGGCTAAGCTCTTTATGGATTTCTGGGGAAAAAAGGGAAAAAAAGGCATTAATATTAAACATTAGCTTAATATTACTGTTAAATAGTCTCGAAATAGATTTGATGTAAAGTCATTGCAATGACTGAAGGACTTTCAGTGACTTCAGTGAAAGCTAGATCTATTACTTGCATTTGCATACTATACCTCCAGTCTTCAGCCTCTCACAGTCTGTTTAAAATTCTAGAACTAAAAACAACCCAAAACCTAAACCATTTAGCTGGAAATTTTTGCTCAGGCAATTATTTTTCTTTTGCGGAACCACTGACTTCAATGACTGCTATTCACTGATGCCTGATAGAGTAGAATCTGGGCTGTATTATTTAATTACCTTTTTTCCCATTTTCATTTCATTCATGTTTTTTCATTTTCATTTTTTCATTTTCTACCAGACTCTGGAATATTCTGCTTCTATTTCTGTAATACCATTACATATATTGTGCAAATTAATGTACACTGCCAGATTATAATACC
Source organism: Sylvia atricapilla (assembly GCF_009819655.1). Lineage (NCBI taxonomy): Eukaryota > Metazoa > Chordata > Aves > Passeriformes > Sylviidae > Sylvia > Sylvia atricapilla. The sequence goes on from NC_089145.1 coordinate 52,906,985, forward strand.
TCACTTTAGTGAATTAGAGACTTATGAGGAAATTCTTTTAAACAATATGGTAGTCCACAAATGTAAAATACCCTGCTGTAAGACATGAATTTGCTAAAACTATCATCTTGATATTGGTTCTGATGTGAACTGTGCTGTCAATAGATTTCACAACTTGCACTCCAGTAAATGAAACAGGCTCACATCTGCTAAGGTATTGTTTCAGAAAATCATCTCAAACTGCAGCGGTTTTTCAGAACACTTCCTTTGAAACCATAAAGGTTAGATATGGCTTTTAATTTTGCTACACAGTTATCTGTGAATGGCTACATAAACAAGTGTGTTAGCCTTAGTATAGCTGAGTTCCTTAATGTGTACTTTCAGCTTGTAAGCATACTTTTTATGTTCCTAGCTACTACTTATTATTCAGATCTATAACCAAACATTCCCACTCTCTAAAGGATGCAATGAAAGGTACTGTGCTGTTTGATGTTATCTTGTCTTGTTATGTGTTGGTTTCAATGACTGTTGTCCCGTTGCCCCCCCATGCATTACACATAGTTGGACCTAATGAAGGATATCAACCTCGGCAAGTACAAAGCATGTGCAGATCTCAGGGTCGTCAATTGCAGTGACATAGGCACAATCATTTTCCAGGTTTTGTTTATGTAGATCAAATCTCAGGCTGGTATTTCAAGAAAATAGAATTTTAGCGAACAAAATTCCTTATCCTTAACAAAAAATGTTTCAAAGTGGTGGTTGCTTTATTTTCTAAATTTCTATTATTTTTTATTTTTTATTTATATTTATTTAAACAACTTAAGAACATCCAGGTCATTCAGAAACTTACTTTGATGGTACATAAAACTTTTTTCTTCTGATACAGCTGTGCAGTTTATAACATGTCCCTGATGCTACCTTTGGGAATCCTATGTAGTGTAGAAAGCATCTTTAAGGGTCAAACTGTTATAACCCTTCAACCCTGCACTTGCAGATTAATATGTTTATTTAGAGCATCATCAGGTATCAGCCTCAAGGTTCAAACAGCTGGAGATAAAAAAGTGAGACCCCAAAAAATCTTGTTTATCATTACGAATTCAAATTTTAAAGATATGTAAATGTAATGCTGTAATACAGTTTATACTGTGTATTGTCCTTTTATAGAAACAGTAAGATTAGGTACCCCACTGTTCATGGTTCTCTCTCTCACAGGCATATTTCAGCCAAGAGTGATTTCTTTTCAATTATGCCAGATGACGTGATCCTGTAGAGAAACTCTTAACAGGATTACACTCTAACATGAGCCAAAGTGTGACAGTTTATCCGCCTTTAATACGGCCTGGCTCCCATCTAGATCACAGTGCTCTGATCTGTCATGACACTCTCTTTTAAAATGAGAATGGATATGCAGAGCATCCTCTGAGGTGCTCAGGACCACACAGAGTAATAGCAGTTGTTCTCTCACTTTTCCATCATCATCAGACAGAGACAGCCTGTACCTCCTAACAGATCCAATCCCCTGCACTAAGCCCGTTTCCGATTGCATGTCCAGTCACTGATTAGGTTTTATTTCACTCCCGGGTAGAACAGAAAGCCCAGCTAAGAACATACAGCCACAGGCAGCTGCAGTTCCTGATTTGCTGGGAATCTCCTAAGAAGGGACTGTCATATTAAGACTGATTTATGCATTCACCTCATTCAAGTACTCTGTCCAGCGTACCTCTCACCTAAGTAGATGTGAGCAGAATTTTGAGGTGCTCCTATAGGCAGGTTGTCTGTCTTCATTAGCCTGAGTTAAAGATTTCAGCAATGTTTCAAACAAATTAGGTCAAGCACACAGCACTTCTCCTTAGGTATTACAGGAAAAAGAGATTTGACTGGACAGTCACTTCTGGAGTTGCTCTTTTTCTGTTACATGGATTTAGCTGTTAGAAATCAGTTAAAACTTTTCTAAGGTTTTCCTCTCTTGTGATAGTAAGAAAGGTAGTCCTCTTATTATTGCCAGTATCCTAAACTCTAGATATCAGTCCTTAATAAACTGATACAATAAAAATCAGCAAAGATTATATGTATTTGATACTCTTGATCATAATAAGCTAGAGCACAGGTTCATATCTAACTAGATATTTATGACTTCAGGGTTGACTGTGGTGTGGCAGAGGTAAAGAATGACGAAGTAAGGATAAAACTGAATGTATTTAAATAGCTTTTTGGGGAAGGGTTTTACTTCAGTAGACTTTCACAACTGCTTAATACTACCTTAAAGTAGGGCTTATAGTTGCTGTACTTTTCCCTAATGCAAAAGTGAGTTCTGTCTTTGTGTCAGAAATATCTACCCCAAAGACATTAAAAAGATTGAAGAGTTGGAAACCTACTTGTTAAAAAAAAAAAAAAAAAAAAAAAAAAAGAAACTTTTGGAAGGAAAATCATGGTCTGCAAATTCCAAAAGGCTAGAAAAGTGTAAACAGTTTTTTCCTTCAGTAAAATGCCATAACTGAAGGCAGGTAGAGTCACTCAGCTTCCCCCACCCCATTCCTGGCATGCTGGCTTCCTAAAGCAAACTCTGTTTTCAAAACTACTGCAAATACTAAACTGAGTATCTCTGCAAATTTATTGATTTTTTCAGAAGTAGAAATTTGGAAGTGGAGGACTTGAAGGCATTCCTTAGCTATTGTTATTGTAAATCTTGGGAGTTGACTGACAAGCTATAGGCAGCAGTAACTTTGCTTATTTGAAGTCAGAAAGATCTACAAACCAATCTAGGGAGAGAAAAAGGCAAGTGCCACAATTAACTTAAAATTAAAGAAATCAACAAGCAAATGCCTCAGTAATAACACATCTGTCCATCACCAATTTGGAAATTTTTGTTTCTATTTCCTCCCCTATACACTTGATTTTTATTATTTCTCACAATATTCTCCTTAGACATAAGTTATATGTTCCAAGTGTGTAAGACATTTCCTGCCTTACTGCAGCCAGGATATTAAATCCCATTAGGATTTACAGAATGATACAATGAAGTTAAGAAAACCAAATTGAAACAGATGAAAAAAAAATCACATTTTAGGTGTCCAACTCTGAAAATTTGGCTTGGTAGTTCCTGCAATCAATGGAAATATTTATTTTCATAACTTAAAACATTTCTTATCTCACTGTCTTTTTTTCAAACCTGCCTTGTTTAAATTCCTTTTTGGCATAACTGATGCTAGCTGGAAAAGAAAAATTCTGGCTTTATGTACTGGATAAAATATAGCGTGTTTTGATTAAAGATATGTTAAAGGTTGAAACTTCTGGCTGTACATTGGGAAGGTGAAAGTTTTTTGTTAGTCATACCTTTACTGGTCAGAATCCTCCATATAACTTCCATCCTTTGTTATTCTGCTGTGCATAGCCATGAAGTAATTAATATATTACTGAAAATTATACTCAATTATAAATTTGTGGCATCTAAAGGAAAAAACAATCAGCTCACTAGTAGTCTGCTTGAAGAATTTTTTCCTACCTCAGGTATATTGCCTCAGTGGCTCTGCCTATGCTGTCTAAAGGATCTCCAAAGCTGCCCTTAGAACTATCTTTCTCATTTTTCATTCTGCAGTCTTCCAAACATGCAGTCAAGGTCCCTGTGGCTACCTGAGAACCTAGTGATATTCAGGGACGATAACAGAGAATAAAGGGAGAAGACAGCATATGGAACCAAGCCTGTGTATGAATACTTACAGCCCTATGTTTAAAGCACAGAATTTTGAGGTGCTCCTATAGCCAGGTTGTCTGCATTTATTAGTCTAAGCATGGTGTACATTAAGACTATGAATTTTTCAGAGATAATAAAATTAAGGCTATTTGGCTATTCTTTCCTTCAAGGAATCCTGAAAATAATAATAAAAAAAAATAGGTCAAAGGAATCCAAGGCTTTTTTTTTTTTTTTTTTTTTTTTTTTTTTTTTTTTTTTTTGATAGTCTAACCACTTAGCAGCACTTTTCCTAGCAGTTCATCCATTTATCTGGACCTGTGTCATGCAACATAAATTAAAAGGCGTGCAAAACCAAAACCAAATGGTCATACCTATTCTTTTCAGTTACCAGTCAGTGACTCTTATTTAGCACTAAACCATTTGGCATAAATTTTCTTGGCTGTACTGCAGACCAGGGTTATAATCAAGTCATAATCTTACTCTACATAATTATAATCTACAGTAAGTACAAGGCTATTATGTCTGGAATTGAATGACAAACAGAAAACAAAACTAATTCCATTTGTATGAAATCTAGTAAAGAGTTCCTTGTTCTTAAAAAAAAGTCCCTGTGTATCTATCAACTGGTAAGAAGAAAAATACAGAATAATACCTAACAAATGCCTTTTTTCCATATAAGTAGAGTTCATATCTGTGAGTGTCCACATTAATGAATATCCTGGTGTTTTGGGGGATTCTTTTGTTTTGTTTGGGTTTGGTTTTTTTTAAATGATTAGGAGCCTTGGATGATCGTTTGCTGTACAAGTTACTAGGGTTTGAATTTTGTGTTCAAATTTTAATATGAGTCTATAATCTCTGTATCAAAGGCATGGGGAAAATGACCCAAAGGAATCAAAATGCATTTATAGGAAGCCCTTTTGCATGCCTGCTCTTCTGGCTGCTTCGTAGTTATGGGTGTGTATTATGTAAGAAGACGAGGTAAGGAGGAAGAAAGAGAGGAGAAGAAAAAGAGATAGAGAGGAAGAAACCATCCTTGGTGCCCTCTCCTAAAGTGAGTGTTGATGACAGGATAATGATCAGTAGCCTAGTACAGGAAGAAAATCTTACAGTATCTCTGTACACTGTTACAGACAAAATGAAATCTATATGAACTGATTTTGGCAGAGAAGGGCGTTACTGTATTTGCAATATTGCCAGCAAAATGATTCAGCAAATGGACACATCTGAACTCTCGTGCTTTTTCTACTCTGATCAGGATGTTTCTGGTTTTACTTCTCAATTTGCATTTATAATTATTCTCAAAATCTCAGATCAGGCAGCCTGAGGATGCAAGTGAAATTGATTTGGATCTGCCTTGATGGAGACAGGAGAAAATGTAGAGAGTGGTACATCTTGCAACAATGGGTGTAAAGACATAATTTGCCATGCTTCTCCTTCTGGTTCTTCTGTAATCTTCTGGTCCTTCAAGCCTTTTTTTTTCTTTCTAGCTACATTCCTGCAAATTAGTATGTGGACCCATTGCCCAGAAGGATGCAGGCTTCAGGAAATCCCTTTTTAAAAGGTATGCTATTACAGCAAACAAAAGCTTTGTTTTTGGAAATTTGAGTAGTGTACAGGTTCAACAGGACTCTGATATAGCCCAATTCCTGACTGCCAGGAGAGGGAGCTAAGCCAGCAGGAAACTCTCTCCCTTGAATTAACAAATGAATAAATAAATGTGGGGATTTGCTTTCTTCCCACTTTGTCTGTCCTCACACACATGCACACACTTCTTCCTCGAAGTTGTCTGTGACTGCTGACTTGTTTGATGGTGTCTCTGCTACACACCTGACAAACTGAGTTGCATAGGACTTTGTTACTAGGAAAATTAATGTTCATGTAGTCTTATAAAAGCATTATTCCCAGCTTCATGGTTCAAGACTTTTTTACCTGTGGGTTACTACAAAGTGAAATTACTTCATAGGCATGAGGAGGCATGTAAGAGGAGGGAGAGAAAAAAGAACAAATAATGGAAAAAAGATAGGTTTTGAGGGAAAAAAATCTCAGGTAGAACAATTTTTTTTTTTTTTTTTTTTTTTTTTGCACACGTATTAGCAGGAACCAGTAACAGGTCAAGAGGGAGAACCTACTACAAGACATAATCACTAGAGTGACTGCTGTACTCCAGGAAGCACAGCTGAAATAGCTACAAGATCAATAGCATTAATGCCCTCAGGTGGGGCCATTGAATTCAAGGCTGCCAGTCACCCTGTCAGGCACTGTGCTGTATGACACACCCTGCTCAGCTCCACAGACTTCATAAATGGGTGTTGAAGTGCTAAAGTTCAGGTGTGGAGACTACCTAGACTAATGTTATCTCCATTCCTGTGTTTAACAGTTAGCGAATTGTAAAAGAAGGAAGTTAGTCTGAAAATTTGACATTGCACAACTTCATCAAAACTACCTCACCTGTGAAAACTGACAAATCTCTGAGCCCAGAAACAACTGTTTTTGCAGGCTGTGGTAAAAAAAAAAAACCAAACAAACCTGTCCTTGCTCACACACAGATAGGTAAATATGAATTTTGCCAATAAATAGTCTTAAAAATAAGAGTATTTTTGGTCATAAAAGCCATAAATAAAATACTGTAGCACATCTAGTGGAAAACATATCCATTCAAATTCATGCTTTGGTTTGTCATACCATCCAGTCTTATCTGAATGGCTGTGTGCCTGAATTAATCTTGCATGGACCTATTTCTATTGATAATTTCATCTTAGGAGTTGTAGACATGGAAAAGTGCCACCAGGAATGTCCTGCCTGTGGAGTCCTGAATTCTAATGTAGGAAAAATCCAAGCCTAGTATGTCAACTAATTGTAGGTGTTAGAGTAAAAGTTAATGAGGACACACATGGCAAATTAAAAAGTAAAATCTTTAATTGCCTGTAGATGGGCAGACAGGACTCTCTTACAGAATAAAAGGAAGAACAAAAAGTGCAGAACTCCAGGTTTTAAACCAGTGTGGGCTTCTGAGTTGTGTAGGACTTCAAGGCAGCTCAAAGTCATTGATAGCCTAAGCATCTTTTTATAAGGAAATATCCCTGCTTTTATTATAAAATTGCTGAATGCTGAAAAATTACTCCAGATGGTGACCATCATGATATTTTCACTCCAGTGGGCAAAGAGGAACAGATGATCACCTCCAGGACTCATATTAAATGGAGTATTGCACCTACTAGCAAAGGGTTATTGGTGTCTTTATTAACCTTGCCCCAAGGCCTACTCCAATTTTTCACCAGTCTAATGCTGCAGTGTTCAAAACTTAACAAATTTGTCAAACAGTGAGAATGATCTATTTAGTATGGCAGCAAATTAATTCCCTAGTCTTTCAGGCCCAAAAGCTGTTCTCATATCTTAGGTGAAATAGTTTTGATGGATCTCATCTAGGACTCCATAAACTCATCAATGCACCATGTGATGATGTGAAGTTGGTTTGAGAAAGTCAGAAATGGCAGATGAAAAGAATCCCACATGAGGAGGTATCCAAAACAATTCAACAAAATACATTTTCATTAAAATAGATTAATTAACTGAAGCCAAAACTTGCATGTAGATTTGTCAGTTTTGATAATGTTTTTGATAGGAAATGTGCCTGAGGTCCAATGTTTTATGATCCTTTGTGATCAGAGACAGAGAGAAAAAACAATAAGCAAAGAATAAAAAATTGATTTTTTACCCAAAAACATAAGTTTGGACACAATTCCACTTCATAAAAGCATTTGCAAAATAGAATTTACATTCCACAATTTAAAACTGTGAAAATTGTTGTGGAATTATCTGCCTCTGGACAGCTGCATTTTACACAGTGAAAGAAATAGAAAGATAATCCTTCTTTTCCTTCTTGACTGTTTTCCAGAGGGCTTACAGCTTTCCTTGACAAAACTGGACACGACTATTTCAGAAAAATGAATTATACTAAACTAATTTCAAATAATTCCCCTTTTGGAACACGTGCATCCCATACTGCGGTTAGCATAATGCATTTTGCACTAAGAAAAAAATGATGGCCACCTGCTGTTTCTTTGCAAGCAAATTGGTCCCTACCTATAAATTATTCTACACTGTGAAGCAAACAGTTTGCTTTTATCTAGAGATATGTGGGCAGCCTTGCAAAACGTCTGTGGAGAATTTGAAAAAGCTGCTTTTAGTGACCTAAGTGGCTAAACATTGCTGCTTTGGAGACAACATTTTGACACATTTTAAATGTGTTGCATGGTGCTACATCATTGATGAGATCCTGTACGGCGTCACATTACCTTGTGGGGTATTGTTCATTTAGGATCTCAGGCAAATAAGCGTGGGCTGTCATATTCTTGTCTTCCATACTTGTAGCATATGGGCTGGAGAGAAAATATGGCAGGAGCTGCCCCCCAACTTCTTAGGCACCTCAATATAAATGAAGCTAGAAGTGTCATCATACCTTCATCTTTCCAACAAAGGCAGATGGAGATCTTTTCTTCCTATTTTAATATTACTTAGCATGCTGCTCCTTCACAGCTCTAAGAACTACTCCATAAACACTTCTAAGGAGCTATCAAGAAAGATTAATAAAGCTGTTTGCACTCTTAATTTCTGCTTCAGAAAATCTGTTATGTATGGTGTAGTCACTTATGGGGACAGTGAACGAAAGACGTTCCTCTGATATAAAAGAAATCCTGCTTGTATGACACAGTCCCTGTAACAGGCAAATAGAAAGTTACCAAACAAAATTCTTGAATCATTGCCCTCAGATAGCCAGTTAATAGAAAAGGGGAAAGATATTAAAATGATGGATGAAGAACGTACAGCTAAGCCTCTGAAATCCCTGTTCAGCTAAATAGCTGAATTATTTATCAACTGTACAATATCTCAGCATCAACAGCGCCTGACAAGAGCCTGGGGATCTGGATTTGTTATCTTTTCCCAGTGATCCAATTACACTTTTCTGTATGCACAGGTGGAGAAAGTGCAATAGTCTCACTGCGACACACCAGACACGACACAGTACTTCATACAGGAAACAACTTGTGCTCCCACATACCATCAGGAAAGAAAAGAAAAAAAATCAGTAATAATAAACACTAAAGGTATAGCTGCAACTGTAACTGTCTTACAGCAATACAAAACATCCATACACTGGTTATCTGGACACCAGTAAACACAGTGATTTTTCTGAGTACAGAGAGGAAAGTAACACCAGAGGCAGTAAGAGAGAAAAGTCTGCCAAAGATACAGGCCATTAACAGATTTTATTTCCCCACTTACTTTTGTTTGGTTCTGCCATTTATTTTTTGCTAATTGTCATTCAAGATTCCAGTAACTCTATGATATCAACTATTTTCAGTGAGAGTCTTGTTGCCTCTTTTTAGTATTGCTGATCAAGCACATCTTCTAAGAGGGTATATACATCTGAGGGTTCAAAAGATTGACAAAAATATGATAGGATTAAAGAATTTCTTTGCAGCAATGGGGATGTGAATTGTCCCCAGGTCTTGATTATGACAGAGAGCAAACTTTTTGGCACTTTGCTCTGATTTGGTTCTCATTTAGTGAAAGGGTACACTACTACCTTTCCCCAAGAGCCATTCAGATCTCCCATTTAACCTTGAAAGTTCTTTGAGAAAAGAAGGCTGCATGGGACAGAATTTAGCAGGAGCCAGCTTCAGTTTTAGGTACAAGTAGAAATAAGAGCAAGCTAGAAATAGTAAATAGACATTTCTAACCCAGTGATTCTCTGCTGTGGAATTAAAACCACAAGACTCTCATGAGAACTCTTAAGGAATCACAAAATAATACATACAGGCAGTGTTAGCCAACAAGAGCACTGTTCCTGCAGGATGAAGGAGTACCGATTATACATTTAAACACTGAGTGCAACAGTTTACATCAACCAAGAAACTACTATCTGCCTTTAGTTTCTGGCAGCAGCTCAGTTCCCTGGGGAAGAAGAGACAGAGCAGAAAAGAAATGGTGTTTACAACTGCAGTTATGATTTAAGTCACTTTTCAGTCTTCCTTCTGCTATACTATTTCCTTGAAGGAGCAGAGATGCTGCCAACACAGAAGGTGCTCAAAGACAAAGCACAGCCAAAAGGACATAATTTCCAGAAGCTGGATGAGTTGCTCCAGCCAATTTTTCTTTTGCCCCATGCTGGTGACTGAAGGATCGAATATTCTGTGTGAATAGTTTCACCTGATATATCAAATCACAAGCCTTCTGACCATGAACAGAGAAAGGAGGATACAGCAATGGCAATACATCTAATTTTGTTCACAGTGTATGGAGTAGATACACAAGAAAGAGTTTGCCATCTTTGAGCATTTATGAAGAAGCAGCTCAGAACAAAGCCCTGCTACTCTGTACTAAAGCTTCTATCATTATATTTTCTCAGTAACTGCTCTAAAACATTTTTAAAAGAGCTTGTCTAAGCTTATTTCAACTCTGAAGTTCAAAGCCTTTATGTTGAACAAATCCTGACAAAGATGGAAAAGAACACAGAAAGCAATTATGCTTTGTTTTTCCAGTTCTCTCCTTTACCTTTGAGGTCTGTGTATGGTTGCATCAGTTGATCAAAATTGCCAGGAGGCCCACAAATTGCACATACCAATTGTAAAGCAAAACCCATAGTCCTCTGCCATTAATACATCATGGTGGGTGATTTTTAGCCATGTGCAGACAGCCAACAAGAGATTGCAAACCACTTAAACTCTCTTAGTAGCTTTTAAGTGGGTCCTAAGAGGTACAGAAGCCTGGAGTTGGCTGTCAGATCAAATGGAAATTTCATCTGGCATGTGCCAAATAATTCCAGGCAGCAGAGTCCTTATCAATGTGTCCTTGTGCTACTTTTCAGCACAGTTGTTACTGCAAGGAATCACAAAAGTCTTATCAGCATTTTGTGCTTACACAAAACTGGACATCCCAAATGAGTTTAGAAATGCAGAGAGGCAGTGCACAATAAAACCTGAGAGAGGGCCAGAGGGAGAAATATATAAAGAAAAAGTGAGATAGAGTTTTAAGCTATTCTATAGGCAGCAAAATATGCCTGCTCAAAAATGCAATTATTGTTTTCTTCTGTTTGTGAGCACTCTATTTTTTCAGGTCACTGCATGAATCAAATAAGAAGATGCTCATGTTTTCTATGCAGACCTCTGGGTACTTTAAATGAACTACATATAAAGATCTGCTATGGGATTTTGGGATTTGCTGATGGGCTTTTCTTCGTACTAAAAACTGAGTTAGGTCCCTAATACAAGTATCTTTGTAAATATGGAAAATCTTGGATTTTGATTTATGGCTACACCAAAATTTTACCTACTAAATGCACAGGTTCTTTACTTACACTTCTGCTAATTAGGCATATAGTTGGCATAACCCACTGATGTAGGGTATAAAGACAGTGTTAGCTTTAAATGCAATCCATGGTATTTTCACAGAAACAGAAAATCACAGGGTTGGAAGAGACCTCCAAGATCATCGAGTCCAACCCAGCCCTACCACCTCAACTAAACCTCAGCAGTATTACCTCTGCTCCTCTGCTCTGACCTCTACATGTTCTTTTTTTGTAGGAGGGTATAAATGAAGGGGACTTAAAAGCAAATCAACTTTGATGACCATGGAAATATTGCTATTGCTACATGCATAACAGCAGGCATGGAACTGCACCTTCCTGCTTCATTGCATACACTGGATACATACAAGTGTACATGGAAGCAGAGCAGATGAGGAAAAATATCAAAATCCTCTGCTTTATGGAGATGTGAGTGGCAGAAGAGCCCATAAACAGCCTGGAAAAAGGATTTTGAGAACTTGAGTCGCTGCAGATGTTGCTTTGATTGCACAAAGGCAAGTTTCTTATAGTGCAAATCCCTTTTTACTTCACCTCTGTCTTTGGGCTACTGCATCTGTGTTGTGTTATGTAGAATACACAGCTTAGACAACAAAGTGGCACTGACAGTTAGAATAAATATGAAGGGGGGAAGTCATCTGAGGCTTCACCCATCGCCACCACCACTCCCATATGCTTTCAGCTTAAATTTGGCAAGAATTTGTCAGACATTTCACTCCAAATCTATCTAGACGTCTCTGACCCATTACAGCAAACAGCTGACCTTCACTCAAAAAGTAGTGTGAAGTAGTAAAGGACAAAAAATGAAACAGTTACAGTTATTCCATGGATAAGACTTATCAACTCATAAGACTTCAGCCCACAACAGTTGAGTTTGTTTGCTGTGAAGTGTTATATTAGAAATTCTTTCCTTCCTATTTGAATCAAAATAAACTGCATTTCCTAATACCATACATCATGAGAGATGCTGCCAAATGCTCTACCTAAACACATTCTCAAACTAACCCACCCTAGCAGCAGCTACGTTAAAGATTTGAGTCTCTTGGGAGATATTGCCCTCCTCTGTTCCACTGTAACAGAAAACCATCCTGTATTCAAGAGGAAAAAAAAATCTGCTTCTATATTCACTTCTATATTCAAGCATTTAAAAAAATCACTTCTATATTCAAGCATTAGCCCTCTTTTATAAAAAATTATTCAAATTTTCTGCTTAGGGCTTATATAAAGGAAGAAATCTTGTCAAAGCAAAGTGTTCACTATTATTACTAATAACCAACTACTTTTAAAGCACAGATAAGGACTGACTAAGCACATGCCAATGTTTAAACACATTCTCTGTGGCTGTTCTGGTCATTTGCTGAGCTCACTTCCCAGAAATGACTGAGCTGCACTGGAACAAAAGAAAATGTGAGGTGATTTGAATAGGTACCTGCAGCAAACTCACTGCAAATACCAGTCTTCACCTGGGAAGCTTCTGACTCACACTGCCTCACAAGAAGCATTGAATTAGGAAAATTCTTGTATAAAAATTAAATTTTGAATACCAAGAGACACAGAGATTCATTAAAATTAGTAAGGTATCTGTAAAACAGGTAACAATAAATATCACTTTCAATAGCAGACAGTGAAAATTTCTGTGGAAAGGGTTCCACAATTTATTGGTCTTTAAATAGGTTGCCTTAAAGAGAAGAGAAGGGGATGCACTCTCTAATACATCTAGTTCCACTACTTCAGGCACTTCTGGATGTGTGCGGGGGATACTGGATGGCAAAAACAAACTCCAACAATTTCTTGTCTTCGTTGGAGATAAAACACTGAGATAGATGTAACACTGTTGGTCTGTCTGAGCTGAGAATTTCTTGTCTTACTCAGTTGTATCTTATGGTCTGAACTAGGGACTGAGCACAACAGCAGAAATGCAGCATGCTTGGACCTGTCCATTACATTTCCAGAGTATCTGAGAGAGAAATTAGATATGGTGCCTTCCCTTACTGTACCTGAGAGCTTAAAAGGTCATTGAAGCAGCTCAAATTCTGCATTTTGAAATTCTGGATGGTTGCTAATGACCATAAATATTTGGTCAGTTAAACCTAAACTGACCAAATAATGTGTTTTCAGGAGAATTCCAAATGCAACAAGGAGGGTGACTTTACTGGTCTATATTGCTTTAAAGGGCATGAGTTTTTAAGGCAAGTAAGAAGATAAAATGGTAAAATTATGCTGCAAAAAATGTGCTTCCAGGGCTAAGTTCTGGTTCCCTAAATAGCAATGTTCAGCTTTAGCTTTAGAGGACTGGAAACTTTTTAGAGTGAAGTAGTGACCACAGAAGGAACTAAAACATATCATCATGTTTTATATTCTTCTCTTCAACGACGGCTGCACCTTTCCTATATTTCCACAAGTGAAAATTTCTGTATATAGATTTTTACTGCCTTGAAACTCAGACTGTTTTGAATCTAGTGTTTCAGTTAGAACACATCTGTAATTTTTATTTATCTAATTTTTGTATAAATGTCTTTTTTTTTTTTTTTTCTATTCCATTTGTGTTCTTTTTATTATATAAATGGGATCTTTCCTCTCAGTGAAACTTTGCTGAAAGAGGTCATCCAGTCCACTGTTATATAGAGTCTATATGAAGTCTGTGAACTTTCTAGGTCATGTAGTTTCCTTTTTAACTGCTGGGAAGGTTGTCAAACACAATCCTTTGAAGAAAAACTTGCTCACCATCTCACTTCACCTCCTTTGAGGTAAGATATTTAGAAATATAATTTTCCACTAACGTATAGGATCCATAACTTTACTTGTATTTCAGTGTAAGGAGAGTTTAGAGAAAATGTCTCCCTTTCTAAATTAAACACTCATCACAAAGATAATTTCAGAATATAGTGATAAAAAGAAACAAAACCAGAGGATAACCACATCTTTACTTCTGATACTATGCTTGATTCCATTCTACTACCACCCATAACACATTGATATCTATAATCAATGTCTTTCCCCTTTTTGTGGGTGAACTTCAAAATCTTCCACTATTCTCTGTCACTCTTATCCTAAGGAATGACAATCACAATTTCTAAAGTCTATTTTCTAAGCAATCACTCTTTTCCTGCTGTTTGAATGTTCTAAAAACAAATAAAATCCAGAGACGGTCTCTTGACAGCTGTGGCACTGGCACTTAGTAAATGCTTGGTAACAGCAAACAAGAATTGTTTATTTCCTTCTCTAAAAAAATAAAGTTACAAATTTGTGATCACAGAAGATAATTTTCTTTCCATGTTGTATTTGCAGCCTCTCTCTCTTGGAAAGTCAGGTCAGCATTTGCATCAGTTACTGCAGGACATAGTAAACATCATCTCAGAATCTTAACACAGCCATCAGAGTTCAAATACTGCTTTATTCCTGAAGTATAATTATCTCCCAGGATCTGTTGGGCACAGTCACATTTGTCATTGTATACAACATTATTCACCTTCTCATCATCCTTTCCAATCCAGACTAGGACAGTAGTGTCCAGCCATCAGTCATTAGAATGGGCTCTGAGTATGGTGAAAAATGAGGTGGCAACTTGAGGCTATTCCTTAGGAGAAGTAGAGGCCAAAGCTGTGTGAAGAGGAGGCAATGCTTGTGGGATGGTTTCTTTTTCCTGATGCCAAATCTTTGATTAAATACTGAAACAGAAGCAGTCAGGCAGGCCTCTAAAAGGGGAGCTTGGAGAGATTAGTGTCACTCCATTGATAGAAAAAAACTCCACTCTTCAGTCTCTCTTCTTGGTAGACACTGATGTTTTCTGTGACAAGCTCTTTGGATGAAAACTACCTTACAGTTAGAAGCAGTAGATAAAGACAGGACAGAAAATGAGACCATCCTTCTAATATATGGCAAGCAGAATACCCCTGCACCTCTAAATGGTGCTGTTTAATCAATTTAGTAATTATTTTTCTGAGAAACGCTATGGTGGCCTGGACATCCCTTAGCATTTACGTCTGCAATCCTTATCCTCATACCTATAATCACAGAGTTTTGCATCTCAGGGAAGACAAGTTTAATTACTTCTGGACCCACTGGTTCAAGGGGAACATGCCATAAAAGACATGACAAGGATATTAAGATTCACAGTAAAATCAGGTTGCAAGTCAAAACCTATAATCAGATACAGCACCAGTAGATGTGTTTCTTGAACTCAATATGAGCATTAAGTAAATATGACTGATTAATTCAATTATCTTACCTGGCTTCCTACTTAAAAATTTATGACAACTCTATCTCTCCCCAGCATAATAAAAAGTAAAATGAAGTTCAGCACCTAAAAACAGCCTTCTCCATCAAATGTGTGGGTAGGATGCCCCAGATATCTCACTACAAAGGTGACAAAAATTAACAAGATGAAGTGTTCTCTGCTGCTTGTGTTCAACAGGCAAAGAAACGTGGTTTGGAGCAGTACCACAGACTTATTTTAGCCAGTATCATGGTGGAAATAGAGGATATTTTCCTCTTCTGGTACTTCTCTTGAAACTTTTAAGGTTTTGGATTTCCCTACTTGAAATAAGGAATCAAAAGGTCGGGCATCACATGGTTACATGCTGGTTTTGTGAAGTTGTTTTTTTTTTCGCTAATACCAGCTATTCACCCTAGTACTCATTCTCTCCTGTCAGTTTGGGGTTTGCAAGCTCTGTCCTGGAACAGCAGCCCTGGCCATGCTCCTGAGCAGATGGCTGTCAGCAGGAGTAGAGCTCATTCCCTGGTTCATCGGTACACTAGAGCATCGTGGGGCTGGAGCTGAGCCCCCGTGTCACAGAGCCCAGACTCCTGCTCCACAGACAGCCCTGCATTGAAAGGTAATACCTCAGCTGGGAGCTGGTGTGTGGTTTGTTCTTCCTGCCGTGAACCCCTCCCTGTTTTCTCCAGGGAGAGAAGAATATGTGCTTCAGCTGCTTTTGTTCCCAGGGTTAGCTAAAGATCCCTCGCAAAGTCACGGCATGACAAGCATCATTAGCCTCCTCCTGGAATTCAAAAGGCATTTTTATTTTTCAGTTTAGATTGAGAAATTGAGACATGGGGCTGCATGTTCTGGGTTCAGCTGTGAACTAGATAAAGCCCTATGGTAAATACACATACTGCAGAAACTGTTTGACTGCACAGCTCAGACTTTTCCAAGGAATACAGAATGAGACACAGTATATAGGAGATAGGAGAGTAAGGCCAAGGGCTTGAGGATAACACATAAGTAAGTGTGTGATTTAGTACACAGCATTGTCCTAGCTTGGGTGGTTATTCTGAGCCACCTTCAGGATGCCTTCTTGCCCTCTTGGAGCAGACCAGAATGAGTACAACTCAAAGTGTGGCCTAAATCTGCCTTGGCCTTTGGGATTGGTGGTGTGACTCTACAAAAGACAATACTAGATCTTCTGCAGGGTTAAATGAAGTTGCTTAAGGGTTGGAAAGTGAGACGGGAGCACAAGTAAAATTAAAAGTTACAAGTTCCTGTCTCTCAGTCTGCATTCAATCAATGAAACCACATGTCCTCTCTGCTTAGACATACAGCTTTGAAGACACGGCCCTTAATGGCCTGAGGTTTGACTGTTCCAGCTTTGTTATTTTGGTTTCTTTTCTTTTTAGCCTTTACTACCAACTCCAGACAGAATCATTCAAAGCAAGCAGAGGGAAGAAGACTGGTGTCACAGTGGGGAAGTCAATTTAATACAAGCACTTGCAGAATTTTTTTTTGTTTCTTGAAAGCATGTAAATAAGACAGTATGATTTACAAGGACACAGGGAAACAAGCACACAACTTCCCCTGCTGTTGTGGTTAAGACAGCTTGGAAACTATAATGCTGTGCAGAGAACAGCACAAGCATACACTGCAGAAAGCCAAGGCAACTATTCAAATCCATCTTTGTTTCAAACACCAAAGTGACGATGCTGGTTTTACCTTGTTCTCTCTGACAGTGGGTGACAAAAGCCTTTTAAATGCTGCGAAGTTGCAAGTCTGCCTTTTCTGAATTGCAGAGGGAATTCGTCTTCTTCACTTTTGAATAACAAAGAGTGAAAACCAGGAGGAACAGTTGCACATACTATGTCAAATATGGATAGAAGAAAGAAAAATAAATATAAACCTCGAATATTGAGACTCATATGGATTAAAGTGCCTAGATAATGCAGCATGCAGGTTTCAATGTGTGCTGAATGAGACATGGTAGAATTCATGATAATTATTTTACTACATGAGCAAAAAAAAAAAAACAAAAACACAACAACCAACCAAACTCTCATGTTGCTAATGTGGCAGATTATCTCAATCCTTTGATTCAACTCTACCATGTGGACAAATTTGTGCCAAGGTTAAAAAATCTTGATGTCTTTCTCCACTTCTTTCAGCTCATTTTACTGTTCATTGGATGAGCCATCTTAGACCTCATATGGAGATAAAAAATTGCAATAGCAAAAATAAATCACCTTTTATTCTGTTCCTGGAGTGCTCTTGATTCAAATATTATAATTTTCTAAAATATATTTATTATTTTTAATTATGCAATAAATTCTTCTGCAAATTACAGCTATGAGATGGCTTATTATTGAAAGTGTCATTGCAGTTGGTCACATTAGTCATGTGAAGAGCTTTTGGGTTTATGCTCAATGCCCAGAATTTCTAGGATTGATTTTCTGGTGGAAATACTCGTAGAAAGCAATGCAAGATAAACTCAACAGAACAGCTTACAATTCTCTGTTAAAATCCTTCTCCAGACATATGTAAATAAATGTGCCTAAGAATTAACGAAAAAGGAATGCAAATATCTCTCTCCCATTTTCAGGAATTCCTGCTTCCAGGGCCAAATTCTCCTGTGATGAAAATGCCCATTTGATTGTGCTTGTCTGGCTAAGAACATACTGCATAATATTTTGACACTTCAAACTGGTCTGACTAAGTTATGGCATGTACATTTGGAGAAATCAGTAGAAAGGAGATGTATAATTCTTAGCACTTTACAAAGGGTTTTTTGTTTGGGTTTTGGTTTTGTTTGTTTGGTTTGTTTCAGGTTTGTTTCTAAATGTATCTAAGATTTGTGGAGAAATATCTTTAAAACAGATGCCACAATGTGATAATGAAGTTTGAGAATGTGAATGTTCTTCCTCTCTTAAAAAAATCTCCAAACCAAACAACAACAACAAAAACCACAAAAAACCAAAACACAACTCCCTCCACTGTAACTTTCGTCCCAATGTCATGTACTAATATGTCATCATAATATCTGTCATCTATGGGTTCTCTCAACAAAATTAATATTGATTTTTTAGTAGAGCATTAAATAGATTTTATTGAATTATTTTATTGCTTTATTTTGAATATTCAAGTTCTATAATGCTCTATTTATCATATTTTTTTATTTTTGAAGTCGATTTATTTGCACTAGGCTGCCAGACTATGTTCTTTAATTCAAGAGAAGCCAGAAATTATTAGAACTGATAAAAGAAGGTGGTCTATAGGAAATGTGTAATTTTGAGAAATTACTACAGAATCATAGTCATGGATTCCTTTCCCATGTATAAAGTTTTATGGCTCTGGTTCTATTCTACTGCCTTTGAAGTCAATGGAAAATTTCCCATTAGTTTCAGTAGGCCCTTTGTTTTATTTCCAGAAGTATTTTTTAAAGTTTCCCATTTTGAAGTTCCCATGATTTAACCTTGGGTGTGACCTTGAAAGAATTTTTATGCCCACGAACAGAGGGAATTACTGAAGTCAATGAGCCTGGAGGGCTGGACCAAATATCATCACTTATAGTGCTCTATTCTGTTGACTGCATAGAATGCCAATCATTTGACTTGATTTCTCCATCCCACTTTATAATTCGAGATATGAAGCTGTGCAGCTTATGTAATAGTTACACTGCTAACAATGGCAGCTCAGTAGAAAAACACAGTTAATACTTTGTGGAATGACAAGGACATAAAACTGCAAGAGAGTAGTTTCAGTATATTTGGGAAAAACAGCAAAAAGGCAATTTTCTCCAGGTTTCATGGGACTATTCTGAACGACATTTAGTGTAATACACTTCAGAGAAATATTTTCAAGAAACTAGCGGAAACTTTGTTTTACATAAATTCAGTTGATTCAGGAAAGCAATTATTGCTGCATCAAGGGATTTTTAAAGACCTGAATAATAAACAGGATAATGGGCTCTATCAGTTTCATGGGATATTTAAGGGTATAAATCACTTTTCAAAATGAAAATTTATCCTAAAGTTTCATCTGGTTGCAGTGCACCATCCTGCACTGTGTAAAATCTCACTGCCATGGTTTGATTTAATTGGAAGCAGTGATAAAAACACCAATGCATATTAACAGCAATCTCACTAATTAATGTCAGCCAAAACTTTAACTCATTCCAGGCACTGCTGTATTTTACTTTTACTCATATCTTTCTAAAAAACCAATGCTCCCTCCATCCTGATGAAGCTCTCATTGATACCAGCATAAAGCCAAGGAAGAGCCCAATTGGAACTCTGTACTGGATGCTCTTTCCTCTAGTCTGTAACACTGACTTAAGTTCACACACATATCTGTATTTCCACCTTTTCATTCCCTTTCTCTCTACTGCACATTTTTCTTTCTCCCTCATCTCTGCACTCCCCAACGTGAAGCACAATCCACTCCAGGCAGTTTCTGTGGAGTTCAGCAATCGTGGACAGGCTTCTGACTGATATTCTCTACCTCCTGTGACTTACATAACATAAATGGCAGTTGGATTTCTGAAAGAACTGTATTTGTTTAGAAAGTGAACACTTCTTTTATTCCTAATTTTTCAAAACAGAATTTCTAAGGTTTTTTTTATCCCTCTTAAATATCAAAGAAATTGTGTCTCAGCAGCTCCAAGTTCCCCTTAGATTTGTGAGCTGAACATTTTGTTTCCTTTAGTGTGCTGATATCTTCCCGAAACAGCATCAATGAAAAAAGCATAGAAAATAAATCCATTTTTCTTGAAAGAAGCCTTCTCTGCTAAATAAATGGATATAAGGATGTCCAGGCTGTCCCCATAGGAGATAGCAAGAGCATCTAACACTTACAGTAGATTTATTTCTGTGCTAAATTACTTTTCACCACTCAAGTGCAGCAGTCCAAATGAAGACCAGGAAATGCATAATCAAGAAGAAATAAACATTAGAAAACCTACAACCCCCCTGACATGCAACTAGGCCACTTCATTACATTTAGTCTGACTTTATTTCATCTGTAAGTACAATAGTATCTACCAGACACTTCCCTGCTGAAGGCCAAATATGCAAAGGTTCTCCTGGCCTACTGATTTTAATAAAACATATGTTTCAATGCTTCTTTAAAACTAAATGTCTAGGTTTGGGGAGGGTAGGCATCATAGGAGAACTGGATACCTGGAAGTAAGCACCACATAATATATTTGCTTGATGAGTTGAACAAAGACATCACTAAATTTGCTATTAAACATTGCTAAGTGATAATTTACTGGAAAGGTATTGTAGATTGTGAGTTCAGGAATCAAGAATGAAAGAGCAGTGAAGGACTCAAAAAGTATAGAAGGAGCAGCATATCATGAGACATCTTTTATGGTTACAAGTAAAATATCTTCAAGTAGACTTCCCTTCTGTAATTAGAACCAATGCAAAAGCGCATAAAACAGGGGAAAATAAATTGCACATCAATAAGGTCCCAAAAAAGAATGGTCAAATACTACAAAGAATCAGGATAAAATTGTAATAAGAACCATGATTATCTAGTATGTTACTGCCTACAGGGGTTTGAAAACATTCAATTTCTTGATTGCAATATATTTGTTTTGAAGGCTGGTGGTCTCCTATTGTATCCATCTGCCCTTCTGCTGAGATGGAAAAATTCTGGGTTTAGGATATTTTCTACTGTTAACTGCTGGACAACAGTTGTGAAGGGGAGAAGGAATGGATGCACCATCTCCTCTTTTCCTTAGCACTCCACTGTGCTCCTTGGAGCAGCACATTCTCTTAAGTGCACACTTGAGAAGGATGAAAAAAAAACTCCTTTCAGCTGAATCTGTTGTCAGGTTTGGGGCTTAACCCATTTTCTCACTCCACTTATATTTGGAGAGAAGGCATTATTATCCTTCCTAGTGTGGGTAGTATTCTACTTCCTATACTCACATGGGAGACCACATGGGGAGTTTCCTTTAATAAATTCACAAGTAAGAAGTTGCTCCTACTTTTGAATGTCATGTGATTTTTGTTGCCAGAACTGTTTTGACTTTTCATCTTAAACTGGGCTTTAAAACTAAATTTCTGGCCTGTATAATAGTAGGCAAAACAACCAATGTGAATGGTTGCAAGACTCCTTCTGGTATTTTTCCACCAATACTAATACCAATGTAGAATTAATACTCTCCTCACACCTCTACTGAACATAATGCTGCCACAAAGGCTGTGTAAATCCCTGGATCTCACATCACCTTGGCTCTGGTATCTCTGCTCTACTGTAACACCTGACCTGCTGCTTTAAACTAACTCTGGTACTGGCAAAATTTAGAGGCTCTTGTTTTTTCTCTGCCAGAGAAAAGCTGGATGGCAAGACAAGCTCAGAACCTACCTTTACAGGGGGAACAATATGTGCATGAAAAATCACTGAAGCATTGCTAGAACCATGTAGGAGCTCCTACCTCGCTTCACTGGCAGTGTGAGCACAACACGTGGACACGTGTCAGATGGTGGAGTTGATAGGGAGGGTCCAGTGTGTCCCCAGGCTCAGAGATGGGTGTGCAGCACACCTGCCTCTTCCTTGGGCTAAGGAAGGCATGTATACATGTGGAGGCTCTGGCCTTCATCCCCCTCAACTATTATAACCACTGTCAAAAGAGGAGAATGTTCTCAGAACATTACCAGCAGCTTCAAACAGATTAGAAAAGGTATTTACTCTGTCTGATAATACCGATTATATAAAAAAGAGAACAGAAATTACAATGTTTAACACTTTGTATAACAACCAAATCAGAAATTGAAATGTTTGGGAAAAAAAAATCACAGGGTTATCTCTTAACCAGTAACAGATTTCTGCTGTAAATAAGACAGATAGGGAAGTTTCTGAAGGAAGAGCTCACTGTAATCTTTTGTAAAGAAATTCCTAGCCAACTTAAATATAGAATTTGCAATTAGCTACAACTATAATTACTGAGTCAAACCCAGATGGGAATACTAGATGTAAAAAATCAAATTCTTTAGTTATATTGATAAAAAAATAGAGATGACTAATGCTAGGACTATGCTGGAATACTTCCTTGAATATTTTGATAACATTCCCCGTTTTCAAGCATATAATCCTAATAATGTTCACATGTGTTTTCTAAATGGCAAATTATTATACCTACCATTTAGAAACCATGATTACATAAAGAAAGTAAGATCTTAAACCAAGAAGAACCGTCAAAAAATTAATGAAGCTTAGAGGTATGGCAAGCAAGCTCTGAGTGAGATCAGGCTATTTTTCAGACTAAGAGCTGCTAGCAGTGCATGCACCACAGCAACCCTTGATTTACATGGCCTTTTAAATTTAAAAGCATGTTGTAAAAATGAACAATTCACCAAAAATTTCTGTAGGGTAGATAAATACTATAGAACTAGCTGAAGCAGAAAAGTGAATAGCTGTGTTTTGAAGATTTTGAGCAACCACAAGATTTCTAATAGTATTTTAGCACCTGACTAGTATGTACTTTTCATCAGTGCATATTTTTTTGTGAAAAATTCTTCATTTGGTGAATCAATGATGTTAAAAATCTTTGTACTGGATTGCTATAATTAAATTTTTAATTGCAATTTGGATTTGAGTAATATTTAGACATGGTTGATCTTTTCAGTGCTCATTCAAATCAGCATCCTCCTACTACTTATCTGGGACTGGTGAGCTCTGAGGTTGACTTCAATCAGTCTCACAATTTTTCACAGACAGAACAGATAATCAACCATTGCACCTCTGCTTGGCCAAATTCCCATTTACACAGTAATAGTGGGTTAATATACATTCTTCTGGGCATATATTCGAAAAAAAAAGGTGCCATGGTCACATTCACATGACCAACTTCAGCTCTCATAGTTACCTAAAGCTTCAAGTATGTAGTAAATTTGGAAAATAATTATTAAGGCTGAAGCAAAATGCTTCAAAAAATATCAAGAGTTCTATTTGTCATTACTGTTAGAGAAAAAAATATTTTAAAATTATAAAATTCAACATAGTTTTCATTTTCACATGGGTATTTTGAAGTACAAATAGAAAATAAACAGGATTTAGAGCTAGGATAGTTCAAATTCATCCAAAGCAGTAAGGGTCAAATGCAATTAGCCCTAGCTTCCACATCAAAGTCAGACAGATCTATAAGAGTTTCTGCATGACCTGTTCTTGGCTTCAGCCTATAAAAGTTTAGATTGGAAATAATGTCCAGAAAAGACACAGATTGTAGACATGGTATTAGATTAATATATGAGGAATTATTTATTTGAAAACTGAAAACAGACTACAAAATCCCTCAAACTTTGGCATGCTATTTCAAATGAATCTCAGCTGGACCTGACAACTGTTACCAGCTGATGGCAGCTCTGTGTGAAATAAAGAATTAGATTCCAGTGCAGCTACCGCTGGGTACAGCCAAAACCACAATTCCCATTTGGAGTAACTGTGCACTTGTGAAGCCAAAAATCCCTGAACAGTAACAGAGATGAAACTACACAGTTATTCCCTAGGAGGTCCCTCTGAGATAAGGTGAGGGACAGAGTGAGATGATATGAATGTGTGAAAGGAGGATGAAAGCATGGCTTGTACTTCATAGCACCTGTGCTGTATTTCTTCTTTGAATGGAGACATTCACTGTGTGAGACTTGCAGCCTGATAAACCAGCACTACAACAATTAATAATTGAAGAAGTTGAAACTAAATCTTTTCTACTCACTGAAATGACAAGATGGGAAAATACAGTACAATATATAGGCATTTTAGTATATTTTCTACTCTGTATCAAAATGAAAAGTCATTTAAATGCCTTTATTCTTAATGGTCTTAATATGGTATCAAAGAAAAATTGCTCAAACTCATATCACCCTTCACCAAAAAAATGAAGGGTAAAAATTTCTCTGTATGAACATAAGATTTATCTATGACCTCCATTAACATTTATGAGAGCTTTCAGCTAAATCCCCAAGCCCTGCAGCAGACATCTACACTTAATAATTTAGTCAAGAACTGAAAAGACGGTGGAATAAGACCTAACAAATTGAAAAAAAAAATCAGCAGAAATCAAACAGTAACAGGAATTGCAACGTGGGACAGCAAAAACACTGCAGAAATTCATAATTTGCAGAGGAATTTGGTTGCTGGATCCTGAGTCCTGAAGAGTAAAATAGAGCTGGTGTGAAGAGAAGTGGCAGAAGTCCAAGAAGCTTAGGGAGCTCACTACCCTATCATCACCTCCATAAATAGTGGCATATGCCTCCATGATGGTGCATAGGTTGGAAGATATGGTATTAATTTCCGGGGATGAATCAAAGTGATATTTTCTCTTTGTGTCTGGTTTTGTTGGTGCATAATTAGCTTCATGGGAAGAAATTTATCTGTCCTTGCTTCAGCAAAGGCAACAAGAAAGAAGATGTATATGAACAACTCTGTGATTCTCCAAGCAAAAAAACCTCAAAATAATACTTTAAACTAGATGAGCTCTTGGTATAGCTGGCTGTATATTTGACACAATTTTGCAGCATTAAAGTTCATTCTTTCAGTTTTTCTCTGCCTCGTCACACTGCAAGTGCACTGAAAAAAAAAATGAGGCACATTCAGGGATGAATACGTCAGTTTTGGCAATCTAAGCTCTTGTACCTTTTAACAACTTTTGTTCTCTTATCCCACATCTTGTAAGTTAAATCCCATATCAAATCAAACCCTCCACAAACGAGTAGATTTTGATGTAAACAGAAAGCTAGATTTAATGGAATTATACCAAGAATGCTTTGGGGGCCAAACTCTAAATAACAGAATTTCTGCCAGTGAAGGTCTTCACAGAAGCAGAAAATCTAATAACTTTTTTACTATGCTATCACCTTAGGATTTAACTATAGACAAACAAACGTCAGAAGATATCATTTCCATGCCATGAGGGGCTGCAAAGATATATATTTTGAATTAAATAGCTATTTGAAAGGCAGGAAAGAAGTTGAATTTAAGCAGTCTGACCCAGTATAGCTGGGAATCTCTAGTATGTGGTGTGAGAAAGTATTTTTCACACCTGGAAGAGCTTTGCTGCAGAGCAAGGTCCTTATGGAGGGCAGGTAAAATGAATAAAGATTTCATCTACCACGTGTTCTAGGAAAAGGCTAACTTCTTAAGGAGTCAAACAGGAAGAATTAAATTCAAGTATTAATTTAACATGTAAGAGACTTCTCCAAATTGTAATTTACACTGTGATTGTGTTAAAGAACTCAGATTTGGTTAACATTTGTGTGATTTGGTCAGCATTTCTTTCCAAAGATGTTCAAAGCCCTCCTGCACTCATTCAAATCATTAATCATGGTTTGTTTCTCCTTCAGTTTCTATGTAGTGAAGTTCAGAAATTTATCTACAACTTGTAAAATGACATTGCAAATGTTTTTTTCCTCTTTCAGATCAAGAAGCCTTGGTTAACTGGGTGTCCATTTTGTCTTCTTATTTTGCATTCAGTCATATCTATAGTTAATTTCTTTATGAATAAAGAATCACCAAAGTAAAATGTCAACAAAAAAATTACAAAGACCATGTTTCACAGTAAGAGATGCAATCTAAAAGCTGCATAGCATTAAATAGAGAAGAACTGTGATTTATGATTGATATATTGAAAAGAGTTACAGTCACCAAAGCAAAACAAGAACATGATTTGAACAACTGAGTGCTTCTCCCTCTCCCCCTCTTCCCTCCTTCTCACTCTTCTATCATTGAAATTAATACATTGATGTTGACAATGAATTTCTGAAGGACAACGTTTTAAACATACAGAATCTCATTTTTCTTTTACTCATAAATTAAAAATCTGTTATCATTAACACCATCATTTTGAAAAAGCATTGAGAGTTCCAAAGAAAGTCTGTTTTCTGAAATTTGTGAACAATAAATACACTGCATGGGTACATGTATGTATTTGTGTACATTCTCCTTTGAACTTTTTTCTTTTCCTTCTAAATATGATACAGACTTACCCAGAGAAATGGTTTCAAAAGGGTTAAAGGCATAATATTAATGCTGTACTACACTGATGTCAGCAATTTACAGCAGGATGGTGCATTCCAGTGCCAGAAGCTATGGCACAGGAGAGAATGTTATTTTAGCAGCATGATTCTCTATGAAAGCCTGTCATCTTCTGTTCTTGAACCTTTGCTAATGTACTGAGGCGACATGCCCAGATACAGAAGGAATGTTTTTCAGCTGTTACATGGTGGCTATTAATATAAATACTGCTATACAACAAATACGGTGCCACTGTTTGCCATCATTTCAAATTGACAAAGACATAGGAATCTCTTGGGACACTGTCTCTAAAGGGCCACAAGCTTCATTCCTTATTCAGATGAAGCTCTTAATAACCTAGCTCACAAGAAACTTCCCTTTTAAGAATTTTAAGCCCTTGAGACCATCTGGGCACAAATACCATGCTGTGTCAGGCCACATTCACTGTGACTGACAGGGCATAATGCAACACAAGTTTGAATTTTTCTGCATTGCTGCTCTCACACTCCTTAATATTTGCTTAGCATGTCTGACAATACCACAGTCAGATCCAGCACATGCTCAGTAGCAGAGAGGAGCTGAAATTCTGACCACTATGACTGATGAACCATTTTGTCTGACTAACAGCCCTCACGAATCACAGCGGATGAATAAAAAATTTAACATTTAAGTCTTCCCAAAATTTCCTTTCTTTCTGTTATGACTTCCCCAAATTACTCAGCTGTACTACAAAGATATATGTACTTATTTTTCAAAACAAAATAAAAGACAGAGAGAAACTTTTTAATGTATGGCACTTTATCAGTTGCTTGCCATTTTCTTCTGGCTAACAATTCTTGCAACAGCATAGCCAAAGACTATTGAGGCAATTCTTCAAGACTTACACACATGCCCTTGTAGGCAAATTATCAACAATGCATGTTCTTGAAAAGATAATTCTGTTTATCCAACTCATCAAGAAAGGAATGTGAGTAACCAAAATGAGCAGATGCACCTTAGTCACCTGAGCCAACTAGGTCACCCTAAGCAAATGTGGCACTTCAAGGCATCAGGTCACTCACAAAATCAGCTTGGTGATCTGAGAGAGCAAGACATTTCTGTGGAATCACTGGAACTTACAAAAAAATCTACAGAGAAATACAGCTCTATATTTAAATTTCTTATATGTCTGTAAAAATAAAACACTTCTTTAATGTTAAAGTAACTGTTAATACTTTTTATACCAACATTAAAAAGTAACATGCATGTATATATGCTCATATTTGAAATACAGTGGCGTAAAACTGGTTGTTTTACCTGTTCATACCTACTCATACATAATTCCTGCTCAGAAAGTTTAGCACCTACTTTTCATGTACTTTTTTGTCTCCACTCACCCTGATCTGCTTTTGTGCCCAAAATACTGGAAAACACAGAAGCATAACATTATTTCTCTAATACATTAAAAAAAGAGGGGGAAAGTGTGTGTGTGGGGAGGGGGGAGGATCTAAATCCAACTCTCTGCATCACCACTGGAAAAAAAATTCAAAGTTTTACAGTATCTCAGCAAAGGAAGCAGCTAATCATAGAAATAGGTGATCTACTAGTCAGAGAACAGAACTGCAATTTGTACATGCACATGCTGTAGAACTAGAGGAGGCATCCTGGGTCAGTGAATCCAATTCCCTGCTATCATAAATAATCATGTCATATAATCCCATTCATCTCATTTGAGCTCCATCTTAAAACCCTTTTTATGAATTTGCGGAACAAATGCATTCACAGCTAGTTTATATTCATTTGTTCTTGTGTAACCTTGTCCTTT
Source organism: Sylvia atricapilla (assembly GCF_009819655.1). Lineage (NCBI taxonomy): Eukaryota > Metazoa > Chordata > Aves > Passeriformes > Sylviidae > Sylvia > Sylvia atricapilla. The sequence continues at coordinate 52,935,048 of NC_089145.1, forward strand.
TGCAAAAATAACTCATCCTCCTCCTGCCCCCCATTTATTTATAGAAGGCAATCGTACTTTTCCTCAGAGATTATTTTGCTAGGCTAAAAATCCAGTTCTTTCAGTCCCCTCATGTAAAGCAGCTTCTTCATTCCTCCAGTTATCAAAGCAGCTGGTCTGTATACCTGCTCCAGTTCGAACAGGCTTTTTTATTAATACTCTCTTCAATGCTCCAAATAGTTTTAACCCCTTCATTACTAATGTTCAAAACTTCTTTACCTACTGTAGATACTTCATACATATTAACCTGTACTTCCTTCCTTCCTCCCTTCCTCCCTCCTCTTGGTCAAGGCACTTAAGTGTTTGGTGACTGACTCACACATTCAAGTCTCCCTTCCCAGCTGCTGTTCTCCTAGCCTACAAGTTTAACCTTTATTTTTAAGTAACTATATAAATGCACCAATATTTAAAATGCTTCAGTATTTTAATAATGTCATCAAAATTCTTTCTTAGAACAGTCGAAGGGTTTTCCGATATTACAGCAATACTCTCTTGAGAATTTATCTCATATATGTGCCATTGGTTAGTTTTATTCTAATAAAATAAATTTCTAGATGAAAATGCTAAATAATCGTCAGCTCCAAAGATAAGGTTAGAGAAATTCTAATAGTAATATCTATGGAGAGAAGTTACTGCATTTTTTAACTCTCTTCCTTTTATCTGTTTTACACTTAAAAAATAGCTTCCAGTCTCTAAGTCTCTAACATTGTTCCCCATGCTAAAAATTTTCACCAGATCAGATGTTCTTTTGAAGTCCAGATAGGAAAAGTACATTATCATTTTCTCCAAGAAGACTGGTTATCTTGTTAAACACAGCTATCAGGCTAGTCTAGCATGACTCTCCCTCTATCTCTGGCTAATGCAAATTGCATTCCATCCCATTTTACACAGATATTTACATTCTCAAATATTTGTCTCAAAATGTGTTTTAAATCCTTGCTTATAAGAAGGGCAACGAGCCTCTTGCCACACTAACAAAGATAATCACTTCATTCTTTTTCATTTTTCATATCTTCTCCAATTAGTGAAGAACGCCATAGGACTTACTGTTTCAAATCTCCCAGGTGAAATTTACGTATCCTTAGTACTTGCTGCATCCTCAAATGAAGAAATATCAGTTTTGAAATACATCCTTCCACTAGATTTTCTCTCTGCCTTCACATTTTTTTAGTGTCAAACCCACTGAAAACTCAGTAACAAGAGTTCTAACCTCGAGCCTAAGACTTAATTTGACTTATTTGGAATGAGTTATAAAAAATTATCTCATCTGTTTCCCTGCAATAGGGATAATGAAACCCGTCACTCAGAGCACCCTTGTTTTGCTTGCATTTGTATGTTGCTTTAGAAATAAGCCCCAGTGTTTAAAACCACAACTGTATCTCCAGTGAATGACACTGGTGTCCTATTCTGTGTCCAAATGTACCTTTCTGGGATTGTTGCAACTTGTTCTGGATTAAAATCTCTCATATTAGGTATTTTCTAGGAGTCCACCTAGATTAAATCATTGCAGTCTATATTGTCACTGTTGTGCTGTGATAAAATGTTATTATAATATTACTATTGTTACAGACTAATCCTCCATTGTCAAAAATCGCTACTGTTTTATTACAATGACTTCATAATTCATTAAAGCAAGTGAGAAGAAGAAAATGCTGCACAGACTGAAAATTATAATCAGAAATACATGCTGCATAGAAAGAATTATGTGCAAGACATCTTTATAAAACACAGCTTACTAACATAGGCTGGTATTTTAGATATCTGCAGATTGATCAGAATTAACCTGGCAAGTAAAGGCTGTAAAGACACACAATATTAGACAGAATGAGAAGATTAGTGTCAAAAAATACATGAAAAAGAAGATAGTATAACTTCTTTAGCCATATGGTAAATGGCACGATTCTGAGTAGAAAAAGAATTGTTTGATAGGGAAAATATATGTATGCTATACATCACAAAAGGGAGCAAAAGGGCAAGACAGGCTAGACAGAAGTAGTGGCCACCACAAAAGGCTTCAGAAAGTCCTGAAGATTAAAGCACCACAGAACCTGAACTCTTAATTGTTCACATTTGTAAATAGGTTTCTGAGCTTCTCCCTAGTTCCTGAATGATTAACTGTTGTCTTATTCACTCCCATACAAGGACACATAGAACCTTTTTTTTCCTACCTAAGAATGTCTTGTTATTCATATAAATAGCTTGTACTTATTCTAACCATAAATTCTGCAGCACTTAGTTCAGCAGGATAGCTCCTAATACAGAGAAGACAATCACTTTAAAAAGTAGTTGACTTCCAGACCCTTGATCTGATCTGAGGAAAAAGACACTTAAGAATATCCTCCTTATCTACCTAATAGCTCTTGTATTATAATAACATCTTCCTTTTGAGCTAAATACTTGTATTTTGTGAATGTCTCCTTACAAATGCAACAAATTACATTGTGAAAAATGTATGTTTCTTTTTGAGGAAAAAAAAAAATAAAAGCAATAAACCCAAAAAAATCTCTCTCTTACTGGTGACTTCAATTTTGAAGAATTTGAGATATTTAGATTTTAATGGGACATTTCATGAAAAGATAGTCTTTTACTGCATCATCTGTTTTAGAGACAAAAGATGAAATAGCTCTGAACAAAATTTCTGGGATTGGTAAGAATTTTTAACCAGCTAGGACCAAAGGTTAAATTACTTGACAAGTGAGCTCAGTGAGTCAGCAGCAGAGTCAGAAGGAATAAGCCCCAGGAGTGAAATTTCATCTTTTTAGAGCCAACATAATTTTCCCAGCATTTTCTGCTTAGCCAGGATTTCACTTCAGTTTCTATAATATGCTTCTGCCTGCTCTAATCACTAAAGCACAATGCCTCTAAGTGGCTCTTCAGTTACTAAATTTTTAAACTCTTCAGTTACTAAACTTTTAAAAGCTGTTTTGATGGTGTTGCTGGTGATATTTTTTGCCCTCTCATGTACTTGATTTCACATGATTTTACAAAAGTGCTCATCAATCATTATTTCTGTAATATAAGCTTGGGCAAGTAGCTTGATTTAAAATTTACTGACACTATAATCCCTTTAAATAGTTCCAGCATAGCATTAACTTATTATAGAGAATGACAGTATAATACAAAAATTGAATAAACTAAAATATAAATAAAATTTCTGAAGAAAGACTAATCTCATGTCAGGCTATTTGCACCAAAGAACAACAGGGAAATGTACCATTTTGTGACCTTGATCTAGAAACACTTTAGCAACTTTTGTTTATATGTATGGAACCAACAATGGTAACATTTTCTGTCATAAATATTTGGAAACTGTAGAACAAAGAAAACAAAATAAAACAAAACTCTTGTATTTTTGAGTAGTCTAGAGCACCTTGAGTAGCCCATCAGATTATTTTTTTCTTTTTTTAACAGCAAAAAAGCTACTCAGATAGTTCCTTAAAATAACATTTTTAAGAGCATTACTATACTTGATAAAGTTATCACACAAATTTGTAAATGCCAAATTGCTTATAGTTTTTTGAAGCAACACTCAAAAAATTAATGAAAGCTTAGCTTTAACACCTTCAATACTTTGTTGAAAATCCCAATTTGCTGATGATAGTGACTGTCGAGAATTTTGGTCAATATGCTTGAGAAATATTTGAAATTGAAGAAGTGATTCTTTGATTTAGTGCTTATATTTTTAACCAATTCAGATGGGCATATTTTCCAATGCAATTTTGCCAATGACATTCAATCTGGACAGTTACAGTTCTCACATTGCTGAGATAATATTATTGCTATTAATAATCTCAAAGAACCTCTGAGTTTTAAGGCATTGCTTAGAGCCTCAGATGGCTGCATGAAGGTCATTATTTTAATAGCTATAACATTAAAAATACAGGAAATTCCATATACTTGGCTTGGTTGTCCTGCATGTTTACCTTCAAAAAGCCAGAAATTATTGTGACAGGAAGAACATTTGCAGGAAACATAACACTGTATAAATGACACTTTAGTGCAAGCTAACCTTATGGTAATATAAATATTGATGTTATTAATGCCACCTAAAGTATCCACTGCAAGTATCCAAACAGAAATATAACTGCCTGTCTTGTGTGCAATGTAGCAGTTTATGTCCAAAAGGCATTGCTTCTATTGCAGTGTCTCATTTTAAACTGACTTATTGCATTGATTTCCATCAGAGAGGGAAAAGGAGACGGAGGAGATACACAATGGGAGTAGGAGAGGAGCGGGAAAATAAAGAAGACCCAAATGTACTCAGTGTTAATGACATAAGTTACATAATATCTTTCTACACATTTCCACAGTGTGTGATTTCCACTACTGGCTGCAGTGTAGGTACTTCTGCCTGAATGTGGTTCCCTGATGTGAATGGAAATTCAGATATTTTAAGGGTATAGCAATTAAGGCCTAAGGATACAATATTAATAGGTACCTGGATAAAAACTCTTCCAGTGTTAAACTGATTCTTACTACTATTTCAGTGCCTCGTGGTCTTAATTAGCTAAGGCTCCAGTTGAAGATGATGTTGTAGTCAGTGCATTCTCTGCCAGAGAAGATACGAATCCTATGGCATGGCTCAACTCAGATCAATCAATTTTGCTATTCCAAATGACCAAACATGCCTAAATCATTTATCTTAAGCAGTGAGAAGGTTTCCTTATGCCAGCTGTGCCTGCTCTGTCACTGCAGACATATTTTCAACACTAATACATCAGTCAAAGTTAATTCCATTTGTGCTTAGAAATGAAGCTTACATAATTTCATGGATACTATGTATTAATTTTTGCTTTTAGGAAAATATCCTGTTGTTCTCTTTATTTGAGACAAAGGCTAAAGAGTAAAGATGCCAATCCAGCTAGTGGGATAAGTATCAGAATTTTCAGTTTCTCAAAAATGCTCAACATCTCTCACTTTTTTTTTCTTTTTTTTTTTTTTTCTTTTTTTTTCTTTTTGATGGTAATCTGGAAAGAAGCATGTTTCAGAAAGGCAGTTTATCAGGTCTGTGAAGAATTCAAGCCTGAATATTCCAAGTATATGGAAAATACATACAGATGTATCAGATCCTGGTTTTACAAACTTTGTTTAGATCATTTAGGTTTAAACTAGTTTTTACATGGTTTTGATGAAAAATGCTAAGACACAGTACTGAGCCTGAATCATACTCAAAATTTCTGTGTATTGTCTTAGATTTCAGATGCTCATGTAATGATTTTTTTGTCTCCATTTGTGATGCATTCTTGTCTCAGCACTCATGTTCCACTGAGACAAGAATAAAAGGGACACATCCTTTTTCAGGTGGCTTGTAGGACCTCAAAATAGAGCTAAATCTAGAAATCCAATCACAAGCTAAGCTTTTATATGCAGGCATTTATTGGAGGGATGCTCCTTTGCATGACAGGGAAAGCATAAAGACCTCATAAACAGATTAAGAATTTTAGCAACTGCTCTATGAAGTGTTTGAATGAAGTCTTAATTAACCATAAGGGACACGGAAAGGGAGTCAGCAGAAGTTACCCCATTTCTTTTATGTCACTGAGAACTATTTCTATCGATTTTGCTGAAGGACAAACTATCACCTAAGTCTTTGACTCCAGGAACTTCAGCCACTTATATCAAAACAGAGAATCTTAGCTATTTCAGTGCTTTTATGCCACACAAATCCCTAAAAATAGATTGCATCCAAATTAATCATTTACCTGCCACAATGGACTGGTACTAAATTTATGCAGCTCAAACCTATGTTTAGGACACCAAATAAGTAATTCTAATTGCATCACTTTAGATATGACATTCCACCAAATCAAAATGTTTTATTTGAAATTTATTTAAATATTTCTAAAATTTCCGCCTAATTCTGGTCATAATATGGGAAAGAAAACTTATGAATATGTTAAATTTATGAAGAATGGATTCCACATTAATGTCTTACATTCTCTTTAATTTTTCTGTTATTCTGGAAAGGTAATCAGATCAGATCATCTAGTTGACTGCTCATTCGTCTGCTCAAGCCCTGAACTAGCCCAACTATTCTAAGAAAATTATGTCAGTACAGACCAAGTGAGGAGCAGAGATGCATGTTCAGAACACAGAGTATATATTCTAGCATCATCAGATACACTGAATATGGAATCAGTAAATGGATGCCACATTTCAGTCCACTGAAGCTCACCCAGTATGATATTGCAGTATTTTCTCTTCAGGAAACACACGGGAATGAAAATTTCACATATATATGAGAAATTGCTAGGATAAACTGCATATTGAAAAAAAAAATATTCCGACATTCTTTATTAGGGAAATTAGTTTGGGAAGTTTTAGCCCAGAGAAAACTTGTACAAACCATGTTGGAGACATGCATAAAAGCTTTCCCTCAAAATAAATCTTAATTCCTCCCATGTCTCTAGAAAGAATCTGGCTTTGACAAGACTGTATTTTGCCTGTTTCATTTAATTATTCACATCAACATTTACCAAGGGAGATTGGTCTTTGCTTAAATTCTCATTGCTTGCCAGACAACCTGCTGCCTATTCTTATTACATTTATTACATATTGCTGTTGTTCTGTGGAATTTACAGGCAATACTGCTACAATTTAAATTAAAAAAAAAAAAAAAAAAAAAAAAAAAGTCACCATGAGACAATTTGATCTTCAGAAAGAACTTTTACTTCAAACTGTCTCAGATTTATATTTTAGGCCATACTGTGTTTTGAAATTAAATCTTCCTCACTCAAAAACCAAAGAATATAAAGGTGGTTCTTCTTGGTCCTTCCAATGGAGATAGCTGAAAGAAATGTGTTTGAGTATGTCTGGAGACCTTGCAAAATGATTATCATGTTCAAACCTTATTGACTTTTACTGGGACTTAAAATATGTGAATTCTGAAGGATTGACCTCAGCTATTGAAAGGAGACTGTTTCCCAAATTTATTTTTGATCTGACTGGAAACAGAAGGAGCCAATGTTATATGCACCATGAAACAGAGACCTGCACTTCACAAGAATAATATCTTAGTCAGTCTTGGGAGAGAGTGGGAAGGTAGGGGAGAAATCTAAAAACTTCTGTTGTTTTAGGATGAAATGACTGCAGCACAGCTGCATGACTCTTAAGCTTTATAAAGCAGCCATAGATAGTGTTGATTAAGTAATGGTTTTAAGTAATTAATTTTTAATCAGGTAGTGTGGAGCTAATTGTCCCAGGAGCAAAGCCCCTAGAAGTTAGCCACTGTTGTCTCTTTGTTGCAGTATTCTTCAGATTTTTGTTGTATTTTATGAAGAGCCTCTATGATGTCCTTCACTTATTTACCCCAAATTCACTTCTTTATATAGAAAAAAAGTTATTTTGAAGCTTCAGCTTTATTAGGAAACATCTGATTGTAGTAGAATTTTTAATGCTTGTACTTGGGCTGGAAGCAGATAATTGTTTTGCTGGGTTTATTTTTATTATTTTCCCAGGCCCTTCATGTAGCTAAATGGTCATATATACTAAGGACACATATGAGTTTCTCTACAGGATGGCATACTAATCATCAAAATAAACCAAGAAGCTCTGTTCAAACAGTGTGAAAGTTTTGCTGTTTGTGGAATGCCATTTTTTAAAATTTATATTAAAAAGCAGAAGATTCTTTTACATTCACCTATTAGTATTTTTAATGAAAATCTAACACACTTTCAAATGAATTTTTGAACATGCCCTTTGGACTAAATATAGTGCTTTTGATTCTGCTTTCAAAAGTGTTGTGACTTTTTCCAATTGCTTTTAAAACTACTGTGGATATAGGTAGCATGAACAAATAGGCAGATCATTTTAGCTGCCCATTTGATTTGTCAATGTACTGATATCTAGACATTGATCCATAAACCAAAAGCACTCTCTGCTTTATTCAGCCTTTCAGATCTGGACATGAACTTTTTCTGATTATTTACAGCTCCAAATATGTTTTGCCATGACACTGTCAATTGGTCTGATACAAGGATGTCCATCTTCTTTCTGCTTTATCCTATAGGCGAAAATTTGAAACAAGGAGAAAGTATCTTCATTTTCATTTATGTAGATGTAAGGTAATTCCAGATTTTAGAAGAATAAACCTGTATTAGCACTGGAAAAAAAAAATCTGTGGTGAAAGTGTGACCAGTCACACTTTAGCTTTTGCTATTTCAGGTTTTACCATTCCTTTTCCCTTATTGTTAATGACACATCATGAGAAGATTTAAACAGTGAAAAATTATCAGAAAGATTCCTCTCTACTTACGAGCAGTAATGTGAGATACGGTGCTATTTATTTCACATTATTTTATTTGCAGCATAGCAATGCATATAAGGGAGACCAAATGACTGTCAGTAATTATAGAACACAGGCACTCATTTATAATAAGGAGAATCTTCCTCCTGGAAATTGCCTGAAAAGCAAGAAATACACTGGGATCATGAATTCAACTTGTGTAATTACCTGAGAGAAAGGAAGAGGAGATTTGTTTCTTGTCAGATCAGCTCTAATCTCATTTTCCCACAGCCTAAAATGACAGTTTTGTACTGATATCTGTTAGTGAACCTGTGGACTCCTGCCTCTCTGATAGGAGATGTTAAAATAGATGGAATCATAGTAGCGTGAAATGCAACCCTTTAATCTTGGTGGGAAGACCAAGGTTTCAGCACATCCAGTGCTTTAAGCATTAGAGGTTACAACACAAGGGCAAAGGGAGGGAGAGCGAGAGAGCAAGGGTGAGAGAGGGATGCTGTGTATAATATTTCTAGAAGAACAATCCACTGGGAGTAATTTTTGCAACACTGTTATTTGCAGTTGGAATATGCAGCACAATTGACGTCATTTTGCTAATTACTTATCTAGACTGTGCATGTGGACCAAGTCAGTGGAGTTATAAACATGATCGATGCACCCATAAATTATTATGTGTACAAATCACTGCCCTGAATTTCACCATGAGAAGGGAATTTAAAGATTTTCAATTCTGACTGATCAGGTCTCATGTTGAGTATTAATAATTCTCTGCATGATACAAAGGCATGCAATATTATTGAACATTGCAGAACACTTTTGTAATGGCAGCTTTCACTGAAGTTTTATATGTTGGCATTAGGTTAATACAGTGTTGAGCAGAATAAGATCACACAGAACAGAATGCTATGTGGCTTATTATTATTCACTTTGTTTTATATCTAGTTGCAAAACATTGTATTAGTTTCTATAAAGGAAACAATGACTAACGAAAGGACACATTTATTATTAGACATTAACAGCCTCTGGAGTACTACTGAAATTTGTTCTGGAAAAAGGCCACTAAATCCTGAATGAAAAAACATCACTGGTTACCAGCTAGTAAATTCTAGAGATAAATATTCACTGCAACGCAGCAATACTGAATTTTCTCCAGAAACATTACAGCAGTAGTCTCATGCTCTTCTTTTCTTTCTTAGACAACACCACCATCAGAATATGCACTACTAGAAGCCTAACTGAAATTTTAAAATGGCAAATTGATAGAGAACCTCTGCCATTATTCTCCCTACTCCTGCAATAGAGAGCTCCTGCAGCAGGACAATTTTTTAATTCATTAAAACTGTAAGTAACTGTAAGTTTGAAATTTACTGCAAGTGGCAAAAGTCCACTGTTGCATTGATAAAGCCATTATGTCTCTAGTCCTCTAGCAAAAGGAGATGATGGTTAGGCCAGTAAATTTTTTACAGCCATGTTACATGCCCAAAATGGTCACATTGCTGTGAAAAACCAAGCTACATTAGTTACAGCAATGGTGGAATGCATGAAAAATGTCATGGAAAACATGTCAGTCACAATGGGCACAGCAATTGCTATGAGATGGATATAAGGATCATAACTGCAATATAAAATAGATGCCTCAATAAATTACTCCAGAGATGACTCTGATATTCCAAACTGTGTGGCAAATAATTAGAGCAGTGCTATAAACCTGACCTTAGGCAATTGCATGCCCAAGCAGTTCCAGTCAAATCAAGAAAAAAAATATTTACTTTGAGAGATTTGAAGAGCAGGGTCCTCTATTGATTCTGAGGAAGCCAGGGCACAAACAGCAGTGTCAGCTCCTGGGCTGCAATCCTTTCCCCTTATTGTTTAAGAGGGAAGGGTGGCCTACAGTCATGGCTTTAACAAGGAGCTCAACAGAGAAGTTTTCAGCTTTATGTTGTGGATAATTCAGCTGTAAAGTGGTTGAGCCCTGATTTACGCAAGTGCTGCTACACATCTAATATCAAACAGCTTTCGGAATCTGCCTGTGCATCAGAATTCATTGATCAAATGCTGCTCTTAACTCTTCCTCCTATCTCATGTTTACATTCCCCCTCTTTATGTCAGGAAAAATAGTGCAGAGTTTGTTTCTGATAATGTGCTTTTTACGAGGACTTGTACAGTGTGACTGAGGCTCATGCCTGCTTTGTAAGAACAGAGGAAGAAGAACATGTGGAGGTCAAAGAGCAGTTTGTCTTCCTTACCCAGCAAATCTTTTCACTTCTGAAAAGGACCGGAAAATAACGCTCTGTTAATAGTGGTGGGTTTACCTGAGTCCACCTTTCATTTCATGTAGATCATGAAAGACTATGCCTGGATTTCAAATAGAAAGAGAATTTGTATTCAGCAAGAGAAACCCTGTGTCATTCACTCCCCTTGAAAGCTTTTAAAATATTGCACTTTTTTGTTATTTCTTTTACACTATTAGGAAATATGAATCAGAAGCTGTAACACTGTTTCTGTTGTCAGGAATGACATGCTGACTAATTTCTTACCCTAGTAAGGGTATTTTAATTTCCACTTCTATTTCATTTGTCTGAATTGTCTAATAAAGTATTTGCTAATCTGACAAAATTTGAGTTTTCTCCAATTTCCTAAAACCAATTACTTAAAAACATGTTTGGCTAAAGGGAAGGCAGATACCAACCAGCGAATCATCACACACAAGTTCCCTGGCACAGTTCTGCCAAAGCAGTTCAGTCCCACACCTGTCCTGGAACTATTCACAGAGCTAATCTATGCAGTAGTTATTCCCGTGTGGGCAACTATCCATGAGAGGCTTGACTGAGACCAGCCAAATTCATCTGCCTTGTGTTTTATTACTCACAGGAAGCTTGATCTGAAAGAATGAAGGGCTAACATGTTAACTCATACAGTGCCATTTTTTCACTGAGCTTTTTTTTTTTTTCTCTCTTTTACAGTTACAGTAACTGAATCCTAGTCAAATTCTTTACTGGAATTTCTGCAACATAATAAGTAAGCAAATCACTAGAATTACATGTTGTTCCAAATATTACTGCTACCACAACACTCATGGAGAAGGCTGACACTGTAAAAAAAATTGCACACCCTCACTAATAAAGCAAGGACATGTATCTTTAGTATAGCCTTCACCACGAATTATCTCCTTCCTTCATATTAAGGGCTCAGACTCGGTGCTGATGCTGATTGTGGGCATTTGGTGTGCCTGAGGGAAGAGAAATGCCTCCCATATGTACATGCACAGGGAATTTCTGCAGCCATTGCTGGTTTAGTCCTCAGTGTGTACCTCTTCTTGTCCCCTGACTGAGGATCCAGTTCTGAATTCTGCCCTGCCTCCAGCTGCAAGAGGCAAAAGCATACTGCAGACCATAGCACAGAGTTTGATCAATGTTTGACCTAGACAGTGATTTAATCAACAGGACAGCATAAATGCACTGATGATGCAGAAAAACCATCACAATTCTGAATGTTATCATGCACAATGAACATTTCCTTCATCGAGTTTCTTATAAACAACAGTAATAAAGACTCACTTTGATGTCATTTGCTCTCATGGCACTGTCCCCATTGCTCTCCTAATTCAGTCTCTTTTTGTCACATAAAGGATCTCTAATCTCTTTCAGATGGGATGTCTAACAATAAAAGCTGGCAGGATCTATATTATATACTCTAAATAACAAATAATAATAATTATTCCCCTTTGATTTATCCATGTAAATACACTTTCTGTGAATAAACCTTTTCCTGAGAGGAAAATTTAAGACTAGTTTCTCACTAATTGCTTTGTCCATCCCATCTTTACTCTGTATCTGTTTTTTCTTATGGTTAAAATGCATAGTTTCTAAAGACACAAAAATGAGAACACAGAACAATATTAATAGGGAATAGGCCAAAGAAAAACAGACTCACAAAACTAGCAAGGGATCTGTTCTAGAGGTAACACACTCTGAGAGAACATTAACTGTGTGATAATTCTGTGTGTTATGGCCACCACAGAAACAATTAGGGGAATGCTACAGATCCTTTTGTCCCATCTTAGCTTGTCCTAGAAGGTGCACTGTTCTACTTCTCTCATAGCAGTCGTTTTCTTCTCAGATGAGTAACAGCTTAGGTGGTTAAAACTGTGATCACTAGGGAATTCTGATTTTCTATTGCACATGACCTTGTTTATCTCTGGACTTCATTTGGTCTGGACAATTTTGATTACTCACTTCCATCCTGTTTTTCAATTGTTTTCTAGTTACTTTCCCTTTCCAGCTTTTATCTTCCCTTGGCACAATACTTCAATACTTGACTTTCAAAAATTATATGAGAAATATTTGAATGAAAACAAAAGCTTCCACGAGCATTATTATTTCATTTTTGATAGTATCTTTAGGATACTTGTCCTCAATGCACCTGACATGACAGATGTAAGAGGATGAACTCCAGCTTAAAATAAAGATCCTTCTTAGCTGAAGAGTTAACTAAAAATTCTGATGCAGCCTATGCTGCCTCATCCATTTAAAAACAGACAAAATGGAAGAGAGAAGTAGAAGAGTGGTATGCTGCTACCAGAATGCAAACACATTTCAATAAAAGTACCCCGGACAGTGGGAAGGCAAATTTCATAGCAAGGCTCCAGGTCATTTTTCTAATTTCCTATTGTATTAAACAGGACATAATCTTTTAGCATTGCACTGAAAGAGTTAAAAAGAATGCCTTTTGACAAGCATTGGCTATCAATCAACACAAGACAATATACAGCACTATATTTAAACACCTCTTCCCAAGATTGCCAAGTATTTTTTCACAAGACTTAAGAAGCCTGTGAACTGACACTGATGTTATCTGAAATTTAAAAGTGTTTATTCTCCTAGTGCTCTAAAAGGATCATCTTTCTGCAGCTGGTTGGCTGTACTAGCGATGCCTTCTCTGGGTCAGCACATGCATAACCAGACAGTCATTCAGCAGCTTGTAAAATATGACTGCATATGAGATATTGATGGCCTAAGGGAAGTTCTGAATATCAGAGGTTCATAATTAGAATATCTATGCATTTGATTCAATAGAGTTTCCATCAATGTCACAGAGATGAGTGGTTATGAATTTCAGAGTCAAATCTGCTCGTAAGGACTGATTTATGTACTTTCAGTTTTGGACAAATGAAGGGTGAAGAGTTAAAACTCTTCTACCTAGAGACCTTCTTATCCTTTGAAGGGCTCTGAAATTTATAATTGTGTCTCCTGGTGCTCAGGTTCAAGCTCCACAGTTGGTAACTCATGACCTATTTATGATCATGCCATCCATCCACTTTCAGTCATTCTGTCCTCTTATCTGTAAATTCACAGTCACACCATGTAGGATGTGTGGATCTGCTGATAAGACATTTTTGCAGGAAAGAGAATCTGGGCAGATCAACAGTTCTGTTGCCAGAGCTGCTGGCAGCAACTCTAACATCTCATTTATTCCAGATTTATAAAGATACACTGTGCTGATCTGAGAATAGAACTGAATGTTTGACTTCTGTGATAATAGACAAACTTGTATGTGGTACTAAATATAAAGTTGAATAGATACTGATAAGATTATCCAGTGTGGAACAGAAAACAACCATCTTTTTAGCACCTAGATTTCCACAGCTCCTGAACTGTGGCCTTGGGTGTCCTTTGGTTTTTCTTTTGGGTTTGTTTTAGCAGGTTTTGTTGGTTTTTTAGTCTTTATTTAGTTTTTCAATGACAGCATTTTACTGAAAATTATACATAGCTAAAAGCTAAGGTTCTAGGTTATCACACAAGAAGGGATGCAGAACCCCCAGAATTTAAAATGAAATCAAATTTCAACATTTTTCTTAAGACTGTATTAAATGGAGTAATACTGGTGAAAACGGTTCTGTATTAACTGTGAAGGGAAAGCACTACAGTAGAAATTCAAACAATCTAGAAAAACTCATATAACTCATATAACAGTTTCCATTTCAAAGTTCTGTGTTATCACTGTTTGCCCCACTAGCTAGTTAAATAATTAAAAAAGGAAGAGGCTAACTAAGCTTCAGAAGGAAACAGATTTAGTTAAATGATCATTTGCTATTCTAATTCTATTGAAAATCTCTTTTTTGTTGTTTTTTTTCTATATTTTTGCTTGTGTCCCCACATGCATGTATTTCCATTTTTATTATTTTAAGTACAAAATAACATATGAATAAAAAAGATTTAAAAAAGAAGATTTGTATAGGGCTCAACATGGATAAAGGAACTAGAGTAACATTACTGTCAGATGCTCTGCCACAGATGCTTTGGCATCTCTGGGCAATTATAAGGGACTTGGCTCTGTCTGTGGAATTCAAAGTGCACATTCTTAAAAGAATGAGAGGTGTCCATTATGCTTCTTTCTTTCTTAAGTATTTCAAAAACTATAGTGGTAGACGTTTCTCTCCATAAGTAAAGACTGTAATTCTGCCACACCATTGATAAACAATAAGGTTTTGAAATTAGTTTTGTTGAACAGTGAAAGTAATTTCACAAATTAAAAAAAAAAATAAAAAGACTCCTACTGGCAAAATTCATTTTACAATTTACTGTTGAACTGTTCAAGAAGCGGCTCTTCACTAAGCAGCATGGCACAGGGCCAGAATGAGCTATTTCAAAAATCACTGTTAAGCATATAGCAATTTGATACACAGGATTTAGCTACACAGATGAGAATGACTGCCTGCATGTGATCATGTTCTGTTAAATCTTAACAGTCCCTCACTCTATACTCATCTTTAATGTGAAGAAATTTGTTCTTAGACAATTAAATCTGTTTTGAAGAAGGAAAAAATTATCAGGCTGGGTAACAGCATGTTTTATTTGCTTAGTTTACTTATTTTGTTTTGGAAATAAATTTTCAATGGGTAGTTCAAAGTATAAAAATTATGAACTATCAAAAAACTTTATATTAAAGTAAAAAATATTATGAGCATACTAGAGAGAGAAGTGTGAGCTGTTTGTTAGCCTTTCCTATCTTTTCTGCCTCCACTTTCTCTTCTCCAGTGAATAATGTGGGGGCTTACAGTGATGGATCTGTACAACATGATGCAATATGCTTCTACAATCACCAGATCTAAGATAACAACAATTCAGGTATCAAAATATTGTGGGGTTTCTTGTTTTTGTTTGGGTTTGGGTTGGTAGTTTTTTACATAACAACCAGTGAAACTTAAAATCAAGTTATCAATTGATATGGCTCAAGAAATAATGTGTAGACTGGGGATTTGTGACTAACTCCAAAGCCAAGTGGGTAAAGATAAGAATAAAGTTAAACCTAGATGAGCTAATGAGATGGCCTGTGAAACCAGACAAACAAGACTGTTAAATAGGGTACATTTAGCTGGATGCAAATCTCTCAATGACACAAGAAGCACCACCTAGGAAAAACTTTCTAGATCACAAGTGAAATTATAAGGTACTTCTAACAAATACTCATTCATTTAGAGACACCTGACATGGTTTCAGCTAGCATTTAAGGCATGAAACAGGCTCACTAAAACTCCCTCACTTACCAAAATCATAATTCATTAAATGATATGCACACACCATGTCCCATCTACAGACAGTTTTTAAAGAAGTACACCTACATATGCTATGCCTGTGACAAACACATACACTGCTACAATCCTAATAAAGACACAATTCTAGTAACTTAAATTACTTTTACCTACAGAGCTTGTTATCCTACACATACCTGAAGAAACTACTATTGAAAGCATACATACATTAGTATAAGCAGAGACATGCTGTTGGGGTTGTATCATCTTCAATTACAGCTAAATGACATCACTTTGGGGTATTTAAATCATTACTCACATGAGTAATACCTAATAATGAGAAGAGTCTCTATGAAATTAACTTGTCAGTGAAAGAGAGAAGGATAGAGTCTGGAATCAAGTCCAGCAATTTAAAATGCAGTTCTTCAGCTGTGAAGCTGTATTTTATAAGCACAGGTAAGTTTGCTACAGACTCTTTCCATTGACCTCAGGAGCAATACCTCTTGGGAGCACCTCAGCCTTCTTACCCAGTATAGAAATTTCCAAAACTCTGGAGGAAAATATTTATTGTTTAATTTGATTTGCAACTCACCAACAAAATTAATTTTGAATTAATATTAATTATATATGCTTTGAAAGGTCTGAGGAAGACCTCTGTGATTAGACAGTCAGAGTCACCTATATTTGTAACAGAAATCAAAACTCTATATATGATAAAATGCAACATGCATGTACATATATATAACCTACATTTCTTTTTCAAAACTGCATATTAATTCTCATGTTCTGTGAGTATGATATTGATAAAAAGTTGGGATTTTTTTGGCACTAGTTTCCAATGACATTTTAAAGGTCATCTTTTTCTCTGTTAGAAAAACACACAGGAAATCTTAAGAGAAAGAAATATTTGTACTCTGAACCTACAGGTCTGCAGCTGATGGACCTATGACTGAAGTTTGACCACCTTTTCATCCTCTGTAACCTGTGTGAAGATTGAAGACTGTGCATGAGCATCACCAAAGCCCCTCAGGATTCCTAGGATGTGCTGCTGGAGCACTCCCACACAGACAACCCTTTCAAAGATGATGTCTCTTGGCTAACTCCTATGGAACAGCTTGGCCAGGTATGAGCTGCTCATGCAGCTCTGTGTTGCAGCACTGGAAATGCTGTCAGAAAAAGCTCTACTCTTTAGATTAATTTGTCCTGTTGGTTTTGTGAAGGAAAGACAAAAGCTGACAGGGAGAACTAGGAGTGACACTGCAGCACACTGATTTCTGTTTCTGGAGCTGCTGATGAGGCTTTTCATTCAGAGCTCTCACCCTCCCTGCTCCCAAGAGGTCATGTAGTACTTCCATATAGTTTACAACATTTACTACAACAGAAGTGTGTAGCATCAGCCTGCCCACGTCTTCCTGAGCACAGATGTACATGACAATGGATGTCTAATAAATAAAACACAGGATTTCAAAGTCTTTTGCTTGTAATGCTCCCACAAGATCTGAGACATTAAAAAAATCTGGAAAATTTTGTCTGAAGAGAATTTGTGGAATTTCTTTAGGTTAATTTAGTTGTCTAGAAGGAACTAGCTTGATATCTACATGATATTTTTGATATAATTAGATTACCAATAACATCTTGGACACAATAAAAAAATTTTGGCCAGAGTGCAGAACTTCTGTCGCTTCATCCAAACATTTTCACTGTGATATATTCAAAAATAAATTATGATAAAAGGAAGTAACTACTGAATTCTGTGGCTCAAGGTATGTCTCTTCCTGGGCCAGGATTTGCAAAAGCACAGTACAGACCACCCATCACAGTAATCTACAGATTGATACAGCCTGAACTACCTTGCAAAATTTTTCTTTTTCTTCAAAATGTTTTGACAGCAGTCTTTGATCCACAACTGTTGCACAAAATTATGACAATAACTTATATTGTGAATAGTTAGCTGGTGTTTAAGAGTTATGAAAGTTGCCTGTTGACTTGAAAGCCAGGCCAGAATGTTATCTGTAACATCTAATATTCTGCTTAGTAAGGGGCAGATCCCACAAAACACTGACCAGGGCCTATTGGAAGTAAGTCACCCCTCAGCTGAGGCCAAAGTAAAGCCATCACTTTGCAGGACCAAATCTGACAATTATCTGATCCTGTATATCAAAAGAGGGTTTTTTTCTGAAAGGACTTAAGCAGTTTCAAAGATATTTACCTTTGAGTGATAAACAATTTTCTGTCTCATATGCCTTTTTAAATACATCCTTGCATTAAACTAGGCTTATGAAAAAACCCACACCAAATAAAGCAGTCAGAGCTTGAAGTAAAATATACAGAAGACTGTTTCTAGGTAGAGTTGAAACACAAGATTTCTTTTACAAAGGGAAACTTTATAGACCTTGTTCTGCATCATTAGGTTTAGGCATGCTGAATAGAGCATGATGGATTTGTTTTAAGTTGCTGGTAGTATTTAATTTTGATACAGTTCAAGGGGCCACATCAGAAGAAGGAATCAAAGGCAGAAAAAAGCAAACAAACGTCCTGTTAACTGGGAAAATCATCAATTAATAAAAAAGCAAAGATATAAGAAGATCCCAACACCTTTCACCAGTGGCTGAAAATATCAGATTAAATTCTTGTATTCCTGAGGCATATTGTTTGACGTGATTAGAATATAATTTGTTAAACAGAGTAGAGCTTTTATTTCAAACACTTCTTTCCTGAGTATCATCAATGGATTAAGGTTTGGGTTTGTTTAAAATAAATGAATAAAACATCTCATCATTTTAATAATGATCTTTTTGCGGTTGTTTTTCTTTAAAAGAAGTCAATTACCTGAAACGTGTGGGTTACACATAGCTGTAGGGAAACTGAAGCTCATGTCTTCAGTGTATGTTAAATTAGTCTTCTTTAAAAAAATAACAATTGTATACTATTCTTTTCTACTTTTTTTTTAGAAGTGAAAAAATACAAATATTTGTTTAAAAGACAAAGAAAAGAAAAACCAGTTTTATACCTCTGAGGCAAGTTCCAACTCTTTTGATTTCTTGAGGAAATAAATAAAAAGCTTTTCAGAAAGACTCCTAAAAAGACTGCCCAAGGGGGAGGGAAGGAAACACCTAAAAACATCACATTACCAAGCGCTGAGGTAATCATCTACAATCTGAGAAATGTCAAACAGTGGTATTCATCTGCTCAAAAATTTTGCTGATCAAGTCCTTAACTGCCATTCACAATCACTAACTAAAATATGGAATATAGTTGTGGATATAAACAAGAGGCAAATTAGTATTGGAAAGCTGGGTTTAATAATCCTCTAAAAGAGTCCATCTGTTTCATAAAGACCCCTTTTTCCTTGATCTCTGACATGTATGCCTCATATAGACAGCACTGGATTTTTATTTTTTTTTAAATATATTTTTTAAACACCCTGCTACTATAAACTCTACTCACAGTATATCTGATCTGAGTGTTTCTCTCAAGTTTCAATTATGTAAGCACTGAGGGGCAATAAAATTTCACACAGGTTCAGCCTGCTTTAGAGTAAGTATTATAACATCAGACAAACATAAATGCAATTCCTTTGGTATTTCTAAATGTTCAAGAGCACTGGTTGCTTCTTATTTTTCTGATTTTTGCAAATATTTATCATATTATCACTGGAATTGCTGAAACGTATTGAAAACACTTTCATGTTTGGAACTGGAGTTCAGTTTTGTTTTCCTGCTTAAAACATTAGAAAATCACATTGCTTGCACTTAATATAAGATTGACAACCTAAAAATCCCTAGGTGATTTGCAGGAATAAAAGACTAAAACAATTAATAATCTGTGTTTCCAATCCACTATGGTGAAGGGAAAAAACCTACCACTGACTACACCCTTCTCACAGATAGAGGTCACTAATGGACTGGATTTGAATCTGCCTAGTGAAAGCCTGAAAGTTACATGAAAGCATCCTAGACAAAAAATGAACTAATTTTGAGATTCAAAAGGTAACAGAAATGATTAAGAAGTAAAGCTCTCACGTTCCTGGAAACATTGTTATCTTAAGTGTGCTTTCTTTCGAGTGCTTTATGTAGAAAGCTCAGTACAGAAAAGCCTGATAGTTGCACTTGTTTCAACTCCTTTTTGTTTTCTTCACTTGGTAAAACTATGTTTCTCCTTCTTTGCAGTGGGAAGGGTAGGGAAGTCAGCCCTAATGACATCCCACATTTTAGATACTGCTATTTTAAGCAGTTGAATGCAAGCACATTCTTGATTCTTGAAGGAAAACATAGCCTATGTAATGCAGATTCCAACTGGGAAGGGTGTAGGGTTGCGCAAAGGAGATATGTCTACATCCTAAATCAAACTCTCCAGCAGGCCAGGATATAAATGTGACTTGTAACAGTGGCTTAAATTAGATCCAGACTTCCCCAAGCCAAACACAGATAACATCACCTTACACAAAATATAGGGTGTACGTGTGTGTGAGAAGCAACTCTCAAGAAAGCTGGGTGCATTCCAGCAGCATTTCTTGCTAAAGCCTTGGACTTTGGAAAGCACTGATGACTGTTCTAGTCACAGGTAGTTTTATAGACACTGTATTTGCACAGTGCTCTGCCTTGCTTTACCTACAGTACTCCAGGCCTGAACTCTCTTAGCTGCCTCCCTACCATATCAGGACACAGAGCAACCACTGAAATAGCTTACTGAAATCTCTCCTCACATAATCTGCAGAAACAAGATCAACAGTCACATTCTAACATCACTTTTCTCACATAGAAATAATGACTTCAAAATCACATCTGTTATGTCTTTTTTATTATGCAATGTTTAGATCTTTTTCATTATGCGAAGTTTATGTCTCATTGCATATATTAACTCTTTCAAAGAAGAAGGGAAAGAGAGGTGGATAGAGATATAGGCACTGCACCTTTTAAGAGTTTTGAAAAAAATGCCAGGATGAACTTTTCACCCTTCAAAAAAGACATATATTGAAAAGCAATTAATTAGCCTTGTCATAAACTACAAATACATAAAGGTCTTTCTTTGGAGAAGGACCATGTCAGTGAATGAAGCAAGAAATTAAGTCCATTGAAATTTGTGTGTTTTTTTGTATGGTTAGTTTGGTTTATTAAACCCAAGCACTGATCAATCCCAACCTCTAAACTGGTTTAATTTTCCTGCAAGCACTGTAAAGTTAGTTACAGTAAATAAACCTCTCTTTAACATACACCCTGACTTTCAGAAGGAGAAAGAGAGAGAGAGAGAGAGAGAGAGGGAGAGGAAAGGAATGAGAGAGGGAGAGGGAGGTAGAGAGGGAGAAGTCTGACTTGCTCTTAGTATCTTTTCCTGCTCCTCGTGTAAGGAACCTCTCCCTTTCTATTTGGCTGAACGCTGCGTTGCAAAAAACAGTATCTGAAGAAATGTAATCAGTACCTTCCACACACAGTGCAGGAATTTACACGGATTTGTGCCTTGGATTTATTAGCTTATTGTAAGCCTTAAAACAGATTTCCTCCATTAAAATTAATTAAAAGCTCCTGTTGACTGCTTCCCACTCTGAAAAGAAGGTGGAGAATCTTATTCTCTTAACTTTGCTGATTGTTTATTTATCTTTTATGAGGTTTTATACCGTATTCAAGAGAGGTCTTTTCAGCTGCCTGACTTCCTTTTGCTCTCTGCTATTTTTTGTTCACACACCATCTCCACGCACCCAGTCCCCCGCAGTATTTATTCTCATTTTGTCAGATCCCCGTCTAACTCGTCAGGTCTCTGAGCCCTCCTTTGTACTCCGAAGTCTTGATCCGATTCCCTTAACCTCGCCCCCACCCACTCACCGCCAGCCGCGCTCCGGAGGCTGCTGATGGGGATCTGATGGATCCTCCTGCCGGGCGCAGCTCCCGACTCTCCCCGTAGATCCCTAAACACTCGGCAGCGCCGAACTAAGCCGACAACCTCTTCCAAGCAAGGCTCGCCTCTAAAGGTCCCGTTCCTGCGAGCCAGCTCCCAAAGAGAGCGGCTGGTGCGCTCTGCCGGTGCCCGTGCCGCAGGGGTAGTGCTGGGCTCTCCCCTCCCCGCGGGGTGGGGGCCAGGCTCGCCACCCTCCCGGCTCGGCACTGAAACGCCGCCGGGGAGCCGGGACCCGGCTGCAGCTGCCAGCTCCGAGCGCCGCTCCTGAGCCACGGGCTGGCCCAAAACAGCCCGGGGAGCCTGCTGGCACTTGCCGCCGGCCATTCATAAATCCGTACTTGTGTGTGCCCGGCGCCGCCGACATGGGGCTCTAACGCGGTATCTCTGACACAGCCTGATCCCGGCTCCTTAACTTTGCCGTCTAGGAGAAGGCAAAGGGCACCGCGGCTTTAGATCGCCCGGGGCTAGAATTATCAGCAAGGAAAAGAGTGAGAAATGAAATCCCAACTGTACCTGGCGGCGTCTGGGAATCCCTCGCCGGCACCGATCGTAATCCCCCTCCGCGCCTCTGGCCCCCCACACCAAAACTTTGCCGCCGCCGCTCCTCGGTGGTGGCCGCCGCCGCCCTCCGCCCGGCGCCGCTGCCGGCCGGCCCCGCGGGCCCGTTCCCCGCCGGCCGCCGCCGCTCCGAGCGACCCCCGCGCCTCCCGCGCCTTCCTCCGCCCTTACGAGGCGGCGGCATCGTCCTACCCCCTGCTCCGCCACCTCCTCCTCCGGCGCGCAGCCCACGGCTCTGGCATTCCCAACGCACTTTCTCTCCTCGATTCGCTCTCTTTCCCCCGCCGTTCCTCCTTCTCCGGTAAAAAAAAAAAAATAAACGCGAGGGAACCGCGGCTACGCTTGGTCTTGGGGTTTCTTTCTTTCTGGTGGTTTTTGGTTTTTTTTTCTTTCTTTTCTTATTTTTTTTTTCTTTTTCTGTCCTCTGGAAATGATGAAAGGATCACATGAGGAGCAGGCACGACGACCCAGGACCCTCGTAAGTCGGAGAAGGCATCGGACACATGTATGTGAGTATATGTGTGAGCGTGTGTCTGGCTCTCTCCAAGTCCTGCGCCTGCCTCCAGCCGGGATTGCAGGCTGATCTTAGCAGTAATGATGCTTCACATCTCACTATTCCCTGCTAATGTAAGTCGTGCCTTTTTTTCCTCCCTGCCTGACACCCCAGGGAGATGTTTACAGTAATGAATTCAGTTGATAGCCATCTCTCTCTCTCTCTCCTGGAGTCCCTCCCACATTTCTAGTTTAAAGAATGCTTGGAAGGCAGGGCTGCAACCTAAAGCTTTCCAAGAGGCAAAGTCAGGCTAGATTTTCTCTTTTTCTTCTTTCCTTATTTCCCTCCCCGTCCCCCCTCGTTCCCCCCGGCTGCTTTTAACCCTTAAGTTGCTGAGGACAATTTAGCGAGCTTCACGCGTTTGGACTCGCCCTCTGCCCCGCTTTCAGCAATGGGAACGGAGCGGGCGGCGCTGGCGGGGGCTGTGCGGGGTGTGCAGCCCCCGATCCCCGCCCTGCCTCCCCGCCGGGCCGGCGCTGCGGGGGAGGAAGGTGCGGGTGTCGCCGTCCTTCGCGGCGGGACTGCCCCGGCACGGCTGCTCCGGGGACTCTCGGAGTGTATCGGAGCGTATCGGAAGGCAAGCCGGGAAGTGAGCTGAAAAACTCCCCGAGCGGCGGTTCTGGGAGATGCCCTCGCTAGCAATAATTACAGCCGTGCTCTCCACCAACATGGCGATATTTCATGTGCAGCCGCCGACAAGCCCGCCTCCCCCACCTCCTGTTTTTCCTCTCCTTCCTCCCTTGCGAACTTTGGAACGCAGTACCAGTATTCAACAAATATAACACAGAATAAAAGAATCTCCGACCCTCCGGGAAGAGACGGACCTCCTCTAGTATTCTGTCTGATTTTCATCATCAGTCATAAAGACTTAAAAACCTCTGGAGAAGCCGCCTTTTGCCCTAAAGCGGTAACAACACCCACTCCCTCCCAACCCCCCTATTTCTCCTGTACACATTCAGTGCGTGTGCATATGAGTGTGTGTGTGTGTGTGTGTGTGTGTGTGTGCATGCCGGGCTGTGTGCGCTTGTTTCGGAGTAACCCTTCCCCCGCCGTCCAGCTCCCTCGTAGGCTACTGCCTTGTCCTGGCAAGTCCACTTAAAGACAAGGGTATTTAATAGCGAGAAACACTTGAGCGATAGGATGCAGCCGTCAAGGTAGGACGTGCGTTGTGCGAAGAGGATTTGCCTCAAACTCCTACATTAGTAAAGAAAACGCACAGCACAGCTTTTGCTGAGAGTTACTTTAAGAAACGGGGTGAGGAGGGATGGAGAAGAGGGAGCTGATCAATGCCATGTGTCGAGGAAACAGAAAGGGAACCGAAATGCCTCGGGGTTGGCTTCCCCCTCACCCTGGCTGCTCAGTGCCTTCTATTTGCTCGGCCGTACCTCAAAAGCTGAATCACTCGCTATTAGCTCCGCGCCTCCTTCGCCCTTCGCTTGGCGGGGCTAAACCACTCTCGACTTCAAAGGCTCAATAAAGCCGTGCCGAGGAGCCCCGGTGAGGGTCAGCCCAGCCGCCGTGTGCTCGGAGCAGCTCCAGCCCCCGCACCCGCCGTGCCCTCCACCCTCTGCCCTCCAAGGGGCCTTCGGAGAGTCCCCGCGTTCGGACAGCCCGGAGCCGAGCCGAGCCGAGCCGAGCCGTGCCGTGCCGTGCCGCCTGCCCGCTCGGAGAAGGACTTGTGCCCTCACCTCCGAGGAGTGATGGGGGTGGGGAGCGAGCACGGACGCAGGTAGCCAGCATTTCTCAGGGGACGCAGCGAGGGGAAGGGGGTTAAGGACGAGACCCTGCTTCCCTCCCTGCTTTACCCCCCCGAGGATGGAGGCGCCAGCCCGGGGCCCTCCGAGGGTCCCAGCGGCCGGGAAGAAGAGGGTGTGACAGCGGTCAGTCCCGCGGGCAGAGCCTGCATCCCCGCCTCGGAGCAGGGGCTGCGCTGTAGTCAAGTCTGCTCGCAGCTGCCAGCTGGTCCCGAGGGATGAAAGGATTAGGAGCCCCATAGTGTACAAAGGCATGTTCTAGGTATTTTTTTGACTTTTAAAGATATTTCTTTCTTTCTTTGCCCCCTCATAATTTTCAGAGCTCTTATTTGATCATGATTTATATCTCCCTCATGAAGCTGATGGACAACCAGTCCATTTTCTGGTGAAAAAACCCCCTCTCTTTTCTCATGTTTAGTCCACCTGTCCCTCTGTTTCCCACGTCCCCCCTACTAGCAACCTGTCGTCAGCACAGAAGGCAGAGCTGGCCTTTGTCCATCGCAGACAGGTATTTCTGTCCTCTGTGCCCCTAATCAGGGAGGAAAATGGGAATGTTAAAAACTTCTGCAAGGCTGTGGGTAGTTGCTCTACTCCGCAGTCCCAGGGAGATTAGACGGAATAATTCCTGTTCCTCTCCCCGTCCCTGGACCCTCAACCAGCCTATATTTCAAATCAGCGAATGGTACTCAGGACACGCTTTGGTCAGATCAAGATCGTGTCAATCCAGAAAGTGACTTAATCAGGCGTTACCTGCTCCTGCGGAAGTGAGTTCCTTCTCAGTAGGTCACCCAAAGCCCACCGGGTCCGGCAGGTTGAAAGGGGAGAAAGTGGCAGAACAGCTGGGTTCCAGCATGGTATTGTTTTAAGGATCACCACCGAGGTCTGTGTTTTCCATAGCTGCCAATGGTCACCAACACCCAAGGTTGCTCTCAAGGAAAGGAGGAAAGAAATTATCTTCCCAAACTTGCTCTCCAGACGGTCATTTGACCCTGACACCCACCGATGACACTGTAGAACACCCCGTTGAAGCGGCTAAACGCCTCGCAATTTCCTGTCTTCTCTTCCCCCGGGCGGCCCCGGCGCACCGCCGCCGAGCGATCTTATCGCCTTGCCATCATTATTCACCGGTGACAACCCGAGATGCGGCGCTCCTAAGTGAGGGTGACAGATTTCAAGCGCGGGGCTGCAGCGTATCCAGCCTCAGACATATTCTTCCTCAAACTTTGCCTAGCAAGCAAGTCAGCGGCTTAACCCTTTGCAGCTCTTTCTCTCGCCCGGGGACCGAGAGCCCAGCACCGGGGAATGCTGGTTGGGGGGGAATGCAGGACAACACGGCTACTTGGCTGGGGATTCTTTATTACGTGCCATTTTCTGTTCTTGGTTGTTTTCACTTGAAACAGATGAGAACCGCCAACCCTGGGGAGCAGATGGAGGGCTTTTCTGTGATTAGGGGCTGGAAAAATCCTCTTGGCAAAGCAGATTGCTGGGGACTCACCTGTGGTCCCTCTCTGTCACCGAGTCTGCAAACTCATCTGCATGACACGAATTCCTTTCATACGCACATATACAGAGCTTCTGCGCTTTCCCCAGCGTGGTGTGGTTAAAAGTACAATTCCAAAAGTGCCATTTCACTCAGCTCTCCAGATTCAGCTCTTTTACAGGTTATTAACTACAACAGAGAAAGGAGCAAGTGAGAAAGAAATAGATTTTCAGGAAAGAAAGGAAAAAAAAAAAAAACCAAACCTTTTCGCACATGCACTTTGTACTCAAAGGAAATATTTACCACCACCAAACTCCAGCATGTCAGAACATGTTTTCTCCTAAGCACAAGAAATCTTAAAACTGAGAGAAAAGCATGTGCAATTCAAAGATGAAATGAAGTGCCTGAAAGCTTTCCAAAGTGTGTAACACCAGCCCAGAGCCCGATGTCAAGACAACATCATGACAGCAGAGAAACAAGATTAGCAAACTCTATTGGTTGCCTGGCATTCATTTATATATATTTTCAGTGCATTGGGATGTTTTTGTCACCCTTCTCTGCCCCCATTCCACCCACCCCCCCCAAAAAAAAAAAAAAAAAAAAAAAAAAAGAGAGTGGGGACACGACCTCTGACTGCAGCTCCGGGACGTCCTTCCAGAGCCCCTGTGGTCATGCTATAGGAAGGATGGAGAGGCAGGTAGATGTGTATGAATGGGAAAATCAGTGCTTTCTTCATTAAATGTGTAAGATAAGGCTGGACAAGGGAGGAGAAGAATCCTACAGTAAGCAAAAGGACAGAAAAAAAAAATTGTTCTCCTCCCACCCACATTTCTAAGTTGGCGATTTTAAGCACAGCAGGCGAATAAACCCCATTTGAAGAACAACCTCCAGCCACACTCAACCCCTCCCCCCCCCCCCCCCCCCCCCCCCCAAAAAAAAAAAGCCCCTCACCCAAAACTGACCCTTTAGACATCACACATCTCCTTGTCCAGTTGGTGACAGCAGGTGACGTGGGTGGTGGCCCTGAGTGGCCCTGGCCGGGGGAGGTTTGGCTGCCGCAGGTGCGCAGCGGGAGCTCCGCGGGCGCGGAGCGGGGCCGCCTGCACGTCCCGCGGCGCGGCCAAGGTGGCAGCAGAGCCCAGCGCTAGGATGGACGGACACACACTTCCCCCTCGGCTCCTCCCGACAGGAGCTGTTTAAACCGCTGCACACCCCTTCCCCCGCTTCCCCCCTCTCCACCTAATCTTGGTAATAGTCTGATTACTTGGACTTTAAACAAATTTTCCCCTCCCCATCACCAGACTATAAATGTGTCAGGGATGTATTTATTTATTTATTTGCTGGCAAACCGCTTTGCATGGCTGAAAAGCTGTAAACTTGAAAGGATAACATAGAAATATATTCTCTTTAAATTACCTGTGATCATACAAGATGGCTAGCCTGGAGTGATGGTCCACTGATCCATAATACAACCTCACTTATTTTTTAGAAAATGTAAGATGGGGTAGCATTAAGAAATGTTATAAAAATGAAAGTGTCCTTTTAATATTTCTTTTCTTCCAGCTATATTGTTAGACTGATTTCTTCAGCTTGCAAGAAAGAGGGTAAAAGGAAATGGGCATAATTTTGTAACCGGGAGGTTGGTCTAAATAATACTGAATCATCTCAATTTTTGTCAGTAATATAAAATTTTACTTCAGGCCTTAAATTCATGCAGCTGACAGAAGGGGAAAATCACTAAGCATATTCTTAGTCAAATTTTGGAAAATCGGCTTATTAAAAAAGCTTTTGAGGAAGGAAAGGGATGGAAAGGAAAGAAAAGAGGGCGGGGAAGGAAAGAGAGAAAGGAAACAGATGGAAAGAGATGGAAAGGGGGCAGAAAAGGGGAAGGGATAAGGGAAGGGGAAAGGAGGGAACTGGGTAGACACAGTTATAGAATATTGATGTTTCTTACCATAGTTTTCATGCTTACAACCGTTGCACAAATGTAGATCAGTCCAACCAACATTTAGCTTAATTTGATAAGGTTATTAAAGTGGCTAAATCATGACATACGAATCCAGCAGTCATTAAACATTGTTATGCATTGCTTCTTTGTGGTTTTGGTTTTTTTTCACGTATAGACAATGCAAGGGAAAATAGAATAATGAGAAAAACTGGAATCAACACATATATGAAAAAAAAGAATTAATCTATGATTGACCTAACTACCTACCATGATGAGTGGAAGGCACAAGTAAGACCTTCTGAATAACATACAAATGGGCAACACAAGTTTTTTCTTTCACATTTTCTATGCGTAATCATTAAGGTTCTTTTAATTGTCATGGCCAGCTTTTAAAATAAAGGAATATCTTCCATCTCTGATTCTGCTAATGTACTTTTATGTTTCTGGAAAAAACAATCAACACACTTGTATCAGACAAACTCTTGCTTCACTCTATAAAGCCAAGGCACCTCAGTGAAAGTCACACAACATTCATTAAGTTCAGTGCTCTTCTTTTATTCTAAATGGGGAAGCTTAGAAGGCAGACTATCAATCTACTGTAGAGAAAGCATCCCTTTCTGATCGCAGGGCTATCTACCCAATCTCCCATGGGAGCTCAAGAGCTCACTCATGATAATTTCCTGCTGATTAAAAAAAAATCAGATTTATTTGTACTTTCTTGTCCACAGGTTTGGCAAGCTCAAATCATTCTTCCACTTTTGTCTCTGTCAAGTCCATTTCTGTAACTTTTTTTTATTTTCTAGGGGATGGTTACAATTATGACAGAGTGTCTCTAAATGATCAAAGAGGAGCCAGATTTCTTTCAGCCCAATAAACATGAATGAACATTAGAATTATGGCAACATATAAAAGTTGGACAGGAGAACATTATTTTTAAAAGATTAGCCTGATAAAAATATCTCAATATTATTTAAAGAAAGAACATTTAAAAATGCTACAATTCCTAATATAGACCCCAAGACTCATGGCATAGCTTTAGCTTTATATTTGCTTGATTTCCATGTATCACTTTACATAAGGTTAGCAAATTTTGATCTACAGTATTTCAAAATATTTCAAGCTCTATCTGATAACTGTTAACTCTCTTTTAATTCAAGCTAATTATGTGTAATAAAATACAATGGAGAATGCAAATTTTCTATTGAAATGTATTGATTTTTGCCTTTTCTGGATTAATCCCTAGATTCTGATAAACTGGTAGCATCATTTGGTAAAGCCTTTTCTAGTCTTTTCTGTTTATTTTTTTAGAACATATTGCTGTAAAAAGGATAGGTGAAAAGGAAAATTGGTTTCAATTACCTAAAGAAAAAGCTATAAAGATGTTACCTTGACCATCAGGGTCAAGAAGCAGAGGCTACGTTATTACACCTCCAAACTCAGAAAAAAATGAGCAGTAATCTTGGCATGCTGGTGCACCAAGAGGTCCCCTTTCCAGGGGCTATTACTAGAGGGCAGAAAAACATGTCACCAATGGTACAGACCAATTACCTGAAAGGAAAGGAAAAAAAACAAGAAAAAAAAAGACTAGGCAGATGGTATCTGTTTTGAATCCTGATAAATTTGCAGTAAGCTTTCAGGTCTTCAAGAGGATTTTGAGGCAGTGAAAATATCTTGTGAAACCATTTGTCTTGCTCTTTAGCAGTGCAAAGCACCCACATCACAGATTTGTGGACTGAGGAGGATAGGAAGGTTGTCACAACAGTCAACAACTTCAACTCTTTCAAAACATAGGGTACCAGATTAATTTTGTTCAGACTTAAAACTTTCTCTTAGGATGTAGTAAAAGAGTTTTTATATCACTTTAATAATCTCTTTATGAACAGGAAAGCACTGCCTTTTAGACTTAAGGGAAATGTTGCCAGGAGGAACAAGGGCCCCTGGTTAGATCTGCTGAACCAGTGAAAGGTGCCCATCCAGGTAACCACAGCCTGCTGACAGAAAATACATTTATGAGGGACACGTGTTAGGTTGAAATAGAAATGCAGTGCTAAAAGTATGAGGCTGCTTACTAATCAAAGCTATGAAGAATATGGTGCCTAGTGCCAGTAGATTTTTTTATTTCATTCTCATAGCATAGCAGAACTGGGAAAGTCTAAATTTGCTTCACTGGTGGGATGCTGAAGGAACCTTCTGGTGAGAAAACCTATCTGGTGAGAAAACCTATCTGCACAATTGCACCAGGATTACAAATTTAGGGGGAATTGATCTAGGAGCCATTGTTAGGCAATTCCAATCTTTTTGTGGAATTGTGTTCTCCATTCAGCAGTCTTTAAAATTCTCAAGACCTTGAACTGTCCTTTCCCTGAGGAAAGACCAATTTTGCCTTTTATATGTACTTAATGCATTCAACCTCTGAGACAATACTAACCGTTTTATATAAAACCCCAGCTATATGCAAAGATAACAGGACATGGGAAATTCTTTTTCTGGATCATATGTATACATATATATTTAATTGTCCTGCAGAATTTATAACTAAGTAATTGAGGTCTGCTTCTTCTTTGCTTTTAACTCAACCCAACCCTTCCTCAGTTCATGATCAGTTTTCTGTTCAGTTAATTTTACCTTGTTGGTGACAAATTGCACTTGAAATCTACCATGAGATTATTTAGTTAAACATACAACACTTAAAATGTCCTAGGTGGAGTAGTTATGAAGAGGAGCTAGGAATATACCCCCAGGATAAACTGAACTTTCTACTTGCATCATAAAATGATCCTCCTTTCTGTGCCTCAGGCAAAAAAAATGCTAAGAAGTTAAGCTATTCTTTTTGGTAAGGTTAGGGAAGACAGTGAAATCCTCCCTGGAGAAAATGAAGAAGCTTGAGTGTGTAGTCATTTCTTGGTGAACTTTAGTAAGTCCAAACAATGAGTTAGGGAGAGGAGAGTTTTCATGTTTTGGCTCATTCTTTTTAATTTTGAAGCATACTCATCAGCATTTGTTCATCAGAGAGACAGATTTCTGCAAGCTCAGAGGAGCTGGGGTTTCACTATAGCAACATCTTTGGTGTTTGTTTCTTTCATTTGTCAAACACAATTTGTCTTAACCACTATTGAACAAAATAGGCTAACTTCTATCATCATTGTCCTTGGATTTCTCTGGTCTCAAAGGTTATTGTTGGCTATTAAACCATATGGCCAGTCTTAGAATTCTCACAATTAATAGCTTATTGTTGGACTTGGTGTAGGGAAGAGCAAGAAGAAGGGAGCATGAGCTGGGAGTCAAGGGTGATCCCAGAAAAAGGCAGTGCCCTCAGCCAGACCTGCTTGACAGGAGGACAAACAAGGTACAGGGTTCACTGATATTCCCAGGCATGCCAGGATGGAGATTCAGGCTCAGGGCCCACAGAGGACTGGAGACAAAACTAGACAGAAGGCTGTCATGCCTGTCCAGTGTCCATCTGGAAGAGAGGACTGGAGACCTGCACACCTCCAGCAGTGACTGCCTCTAGTGACACAAAGCCCCTGCACCAGAGCAGATTTGGAGAGGAGTGAGGAGGGAGGTTCCCAGGGAAGGATGGATCTAGTCAGGGCACATGGGCTCTCCCAGGACTCTGGATTTATGACACTAGCCACCAGTAATGCACATTTCTACTTGATGAATACATAACATCAGTTCTCTGAGGCCATTTCATAAATTCACAAACAAGCTCAAGCTCTTTCCTCCAACAATATTTAGTTTTGCCAATCCATACTGGATAGTCTATTGCGTTACATATTTGAAAGATCAAATATTTCACCTATATGTAAGAAAGTTTTAAGCTCTTTTCAGATGCTGTCAATGCTTCTCTTTTCTTAGTATTTTCATTGTTATGTGTGAGATTGGACAGTCTCAGAGACAAGATACACCATTATAATTTTCAACAATTGTCTTATAATTTTTCTTATAATTGATGATAATGTGATGGAGATAATTTCTAGATGGAAGCTACTGCTCGAGACATGCAGATTTTTGCAGCCATCTAAACTGAGGAGGTTTAAACAAATATTGAGCAAAACTTTCTGCTGTGCTCCTGCAGGTAAGTTTTATGCTGCAGTTATTACTGAGATGTATTCTTGAACCTCTGCAGATGACAGCAAAATATGTACTAGCACTGACCAGGGTCAATTTCCAGCTTCCTATTTTTTTCCTAGGCTGTAAACTGATAACTATCAGGGGATGCTGCCAGTCTAAAAAGCTCTTCCTGTTGAGGGAAAATGAGGAAAGGGATGGGTGGACAACTGGGGGAGGTAATAACTTTAAGCAATGCTGCTTAATCCCCCACTGCAAATGAGTCAATAGTCACAGCTCTAATTTAAAGTTTTTTAAAAAAATCTCTAACTTTCAAGAATGTAAATCTTCAAACTAAAAAAAAGTCACCCCCCCAAAAAAAAACAAACAAAAAAAAAACAACCAACAAAAACCCCAGTAATGAACTAATACAAAGTAAACAAACAAGATAATTATAGGAAGGAAGGAATTCCTAGTGAATATTGGGTTAGAATTCCACAACATGCCATAGATTCCTGTCATGATTTCCATTAGAAATGCAGGTTTTGGATCTCATGATTTTCAATTTTGTGACTAAGAAAAGACTGGAGTTAACAGTTCTGTTTTTACTTCACTTTTTGTTACAGCAAAAGTTGCGTTTATTGGATTGTTTGTTTTGACTCCCCCTCCCTTTTTTTCCTATATTTTAAACTGCCCAGAAATGCTGAACAATGTTTGTGCCTGAGCTAAGGAGTGTGTTGCAGTCAGTACCTGTGAACTCTCCATTGCCTGTAGCCTCAGGCCATTGTCTACTGCACCTACCTTATCCTCTGATAGAATTATTTGACTTAGCTAGGCTTATTTCAGGTTTGCAGGGGATGATATTAAATTTATCATTTCCTAGGAAATCTCTTCTTGGAGACATGTGAGTAGATCCTTTGGGAACATCTCTTCTGTAGTTGTACTAAAAGACAGACCATTAAATTGCTTTCTACGTATTTGGTTACTATGACAAATCTGGAATTCTATACTTGGAGATAAATGGACAAAAATGTCTCCTGCTGTTGCAGGGCAAACTCTATTGAGTCAGCTGAGTCAGATCACACTGACTGCACAACTTTTGATGCAATGGCTCAGAGAACTGGTATAGCTGTGCCAACACCCTGCCACTTCTGGCCATGCTGTTGTTTGACACTTTAGAGAAATGTGCAAAAAAATCCATAAACCACCTGGCCAATTGTTCAAGTTACATATCTTGATTAAAAAAGTTATGGATGAAGAAGTAGAAGTCGGGGAAACTGATGATATTTTTCTAGTCGAGTGCTCAGTTAGACACCTTGTATTTAATAGAACATGAAGAAGCTTTCTTTTGTTTCTCACTTTTTTCTAAATGATCATATTTTATGAAGCATGCACACACTAATCCAGAGACATAGACAATTGGACTATTAAGATTCATTAAATGCATTGATTTGTCTTTTTCTTTCTGTTTCTTATCTCTTATTAATGATGCACAATGACTTGTCTCTCATTTTTTTCATCTGTTTTCATCTATATTCCTCATATTTTATCTTGAACAAAGAGTAGTCTTGTGTCACGAAGGCTCATCAAAGTCATAATTGCACTTCATTTATCTGCATTGAACTGTCTGTCATCTGTTAGGATTTTGAACACTCCATATATCTTTCTGCACTTGTCTGCATTCTTCCTCATTTGCTTCTCCTGGACCATCCATTACTTCTTGCTAGCTGATTTCTGCTTTTAATTTTTTTTTTTTTTTTTTTTTTATTATCAGATGTGTTTGTAACCTAGCAGTTTCAACCCAGAAATATTGATACTGCTTTTTTTTCTGCATTTAGTAAGAGTTTTTAGTCAAACACTACTATTTATCTACAAGACTAATGTGCCCCAGCAAGGCAGGATAAATCTCAGTATTGAGGATCTGTTATACACCACAACAGCCTACACACCTTTTCCTAATCTATCTTTTATGCTCTGGACAGTATCCTTAATATAGCCTAAAACTCAAAAGCACTTATTGTAAGTAATTTCTGTAGAATTGTCAGCTGATAATTACTAGATTGGTGGCCAGGAGGGGATAAGAACTGTAATTGATGATTTTAATTTCTTTTTGTTTTTATCATGTATCATGTTTTATTTTTTAGTTAATTAAAATTTTCCTTTTTTTTTTTTTTTTTTTTTTCCTGTCATACAACTGCTTATGCTTGGTTCCTGTCCTAGGTACCTCCTAGGTACCTGTCTCATCATCTTTACTATATCTTATTTTAAAAGACCTGGCAAAACTGGGTTACAGAAGGTGCTTTACAAATTAGATAAAGAACTCAAAATTAAGAGGGCTGTTTTGAAAGAAGTAAATGTGGAAACATTTATTTTGGGCTGTACAGATATAGTGTTCCTTATCTGTAAAATGGGACAAACTAGCATCCTTTCTTTCACAAGGAAATCCTTCTTATGAGTAGATGAAGGTTATCAGAAAGAAGATTATTGTAGAAGGATAAAATAGTACATACTTTATGTTTCAGATTCTGAGCTGAGGTACATTGGTATAATGGAACCAATGATGGTGGTTTATATAAAATGGAAACGAATGTGGATGGGCATTTTAGTTTGTTTTTGCATTTAGCAGAGAGTGAGGCAGATTAACAGTGGTACCATTGCCTCATGTGGTCAGGTTTCAGAGGCCTAGAAACTTTATTTACTTGAGCTCAGGTCAACAAAACACTATTTAGTGTTTATCAATTCTTTAGACTAGAAATAATATTGGTTCAGAAGAAATCTGCTGAAACTCTGTTTTCATTAATATCTCTCTGTAATTAATTTTTCTGCTTTCACCAAACCTGAAATTTCTGATAGTGCAGGAAAACTATTAAATAATTTTAATAAAAAGAGCAGAAGTCAGGTCAAAAGGGACAAATCCTTCACCAGCCTTCCTAATTTTTCATATGTTGTTTTAATTTCAATTTTTAAATTGAAATTATTATATTTTTATTATATTATATTATTATATTATTTCAATTATTAAATTCAATATTTTATAAATAATTGAAATAATCTATATACACTGTACTATGAAATTAAGCAAACCAGTCTTTCACAGGTGTTATATTTTTTAATTAGCAATAGAATAATCTAAGGGGTCCATGGAGCATTCCTAGAGTATGCTTAATTTGATTTTTTTTATTTTTTTATTAAGCCATTAAATTTTAACTGAGAAAAAAACACATAGCTTGGAAACATAACCAGATAATACATCATGATGACTAAATATCTTCAATGCTCGTTATACATTTGAGTTTGTCTACCTTGAATTTTCAGCTATTGTACCTTACTACAGATTATGACATATGAACCTTCTCATCACAAACAAAATGGAATCATGTCCTTAACTTCCTTAAGTAGCAAATCTTTTTTACCTCTTTCCACTCTTTTGTTGGTTACTGGTTCCTTGTCAACTACAGCACCACTCACCCACGCATCCCAGCTGCCACTCTCTCCTTTTCCTTCCAGAACAGCAGAATATATCACCTGTTATCAATGCTGCCATTCATTCTCAAGAAACAATCAAGAAATAGGTACTTCTCCAAGGCTCCTGGCAGACAACCGTTTTTGAAAGATTGAGGAATTCTATTTCTACTCTATTTTCTGGTCTTCATCAGCACAGAGTATAACATGGCTCTGGAAAAGCTGAACTTCAACTAGAAACAGCTAGTAACACAATGTCAATAAAACAAATTCATAGTTTTGGCTGAGCAACTGGTGAAAAACCAGATTCCAGCTGCATCAGGCAGAAGGAACTTCATTTTTCTGTCCTTCAGGGCCACAGATGAGACTTTTATCTCTGACTTCCCATGGTGTCTGCTTCTCTGGTGTTCTGTAGAAAACTCTTTAATATTTTTCTTCAGCTTGCTTTTTCCTGCCATATAATTTGTGCTGCCAAATGCTATAGTGCACTCAGGCCTTCTGACTGTCTCTTCTTCATTGCTATTTAATCCCCTTTGCTACCTTACACCTCCTTTCTGACTATAGATTGGCTGTGCCCCTCCTGCCACTTCTGTCACTGGGGTTGTTTTATTCATCTGTGCTGAAGAATGCTGTGGATTAACTGTTTCTATTATTCTTAACTTGGAATTATTTATGGCTTCAAAAGGCATAACTCTTCTCATGCTGCCTGATTTTCTCATTTTGTACTCATCTTCCCTCCTTCGTTCCCCTACCCTTTCATTTCTTAACCTCCTTTTATCTTAGCACAGAATCTCAAGCCCTAAATCACAAAGTGCAATGTAATAAGCACAAGTGGCTGTGCTGTTATAACTTACAAAAGAAAATGAAAAAGGGTCAGGCAAAATGCCCCCATTAATCTCTGCTCTTGCATTTTCTACAGCTGTTTCTGCCCCTGTAGGACAGATAGCAAAAGATGCCAACTTTCAGCTTCATCCCAACCTGCCTACAGGCAAAGACAATATGAAGTGGAAGATGAAATGACCATACCCCATTGACATCTTCTAGAAATGACATATACATGTTGGTTTTTTTTTCTTTTTGTTCCCCACAAGCTATATCTTTTAAAATGTTCTCCTCATGTGTTACCACCACTGTGGTCATTTTGTATCTAAACACAGCACACGGTTTACCAGGGAAAACTGCAGTTCCTCATTCTCAGGTCTGCTTAATGATGGCAGGTGAAAGCAAAACCTCTGGTCTCTTGGATATCTGACAGCATCATCTCGAGCTACTCTCTGCTCAGCTGGTTATTGCCTGGCCTCTCCTCCTAACAGGAACTCTCAGACTCGGTGGTTGCTGGTTTTCCTACTCCTACCACACAGCTGCAGGGAAGTTAATGAGAGTAACAGGCCTGAGAGAGCTGTAAGTTAAAGAGGTGTAGAGGCAGAGGGTGGCTGGTATATTTGGGACCTTGTGGCACAGTTCTTGATCAAGAATAGGCTGTACTGAATTATGTAGTTGCCACTGAAAGTCTTCATGAGTCAAATTGAGGTGAAAGAGTTCCTAACTGGGTCCAGCAGTGGTTTAGGTCACATATCCCAAGTCCTTCCCTATCTGTTGGTAAACAGTAGGTTTCCTCTGTCTCTGAAACTCAGTAGAAACTTTCTGGTCATCCAACTAGAACACAAAGAATTTTGGAATAAAAAGGAGATTGTGACTTGTCTTAAATTTTGGGAATGCAGTGGCAGTGTTTTGGTAATGTTTTGAGAAAGGATTATGAGGGCCCTCTAAAATTAATCACCTCTCACTTCTTTCATCCAAATGGTTCATCTGCCTTATGTTGTATTTTGTATATGTTTGTGACTTCTCACTTCACATCTCACCAGAGTGAAAGAGTAGCAAGATGGTTCATAGCACCATACATGACTTGAAAGATATTTACAAAAAGAACTCCCTAAAGGAAAAGATGCAGGGCACACTGTAATTTACTCTTTGTGCAGCCTTCAGTGGAAGTGTGAGAAGGCTGAAAGGAAAATAAAAGTTATGAAAACTGAAAATGTGAGGTAGAGATGGAGGCAAGTTTGGGAGCAGTGAGTATCTGAATGCTGTTTCCTATTAATTTTGATTCAATAAGCAGCAGCCTGCAACTATTTTTTTTGTTGTTGCTGGGTTTTTTTAAAATTTTCCCTTGGATATATTTCTCAAACCATGGCAAACCAATCACTTTTCAGTTTTAAATGCAAAGTAAGGTTTTTTTAGCTTTATTACTTTTTGCAGCACAGTATTTTGTGAAAATAATTTTTCTTTAGTTCTTTCTAACACAGGCAGAGATCTTTATATATACAGTGTATAATGTACAAATACAATGTGTACACAAATAAATATATTTGCATAGCCAGGGATCTGGCTATACAATCTTTAAGCCAAGTTCAACATTTATACAACTTGTCTCTCCATACAATTCTAGTGTTTTTGAATTAAACAAGTCTGCAGCTTTCTAATTGTCATGGTTTAACTCCAGCTGCCAACTAAGTGAAATTGGCACATTAATAAAAGATCTGACTTTTCCTTCCAGCCCTGCACAGACTGTACATCTGGGAGATGATTTTGGAGGTGTGAAGAAGGAAAAAAACCCTCACTTCCTAGCATGTGTTCTAGTCCAAATTAATATGTCAGAATGCTCTTTTGGTTGCTTACCTGGTGTTAGTATTCTGTGAAGGGATCTCATCATGACAGGATTGTTTCCCACTCAGGTTAGTGAAAATTGTCAAATTGTGTGTCAGCCTTTTACAAATCCCAAACCAAGTTGGGCAGTAATGAAAGAACAATGTCCTTTTTAAGCCAGTGTAAATACAGCATCTACTCTGGATGTCTTGTTCAGTGGCTAATCACTGAATGCTGGGTG
The DNA here is from genome assembly GCF_009819655.1 of Sylvia atricapilla. NCBI lineage: Eukaryota > Metazoa > Chordata > Aves > Passeriformes > Sylviidae > Sylvia > Sylvia atricapilla. The sequence continues at coordinate 52,973,441 of NC_089145.1, forward strand.
GGGAAGGAGTCTTTTGGTATTATCAGGACAGAAATTCTTCCTCTTCTCTCTTCTCAGAAGAATATAATTAGCTGAAGGCAAATCCTCAGGGACTCCAGTCTTTCAGAAGAATCCGTACAAATCAGAAGTCATCATGACTGACAGTAGGTGTCTTGCTCTGTCAAAACCTCAAAAACTTCCTTTTCTTACATGGTCTGAACTCTCAAGTCATAAAAGTGATTTCAGTCTGACTGCCTGCTTGCTTTTGCCATGTTTTGCTTCTAACTTAAGAGCAGTAGGTATTTTCAGAGCAATTGATGATAACAACTCTTAAAAGTTGAAAAAGCCTTACAAATGATGTTTCAAAAGGTTTGATGTTTTCTCAGGAATGGTCCTTCACCTTTCCATTCTGGATTTCTCTTAAAGAAGTAATTGTTCTCGCTGATGCAATCCTTGGTTTTGGTGACACCTGTTACAAGGTAGATGGCAGATTTTCTGTATCCTCCACATCTCAGTAAAGGGTTTGCATTGAGAGCAACGGTATTTGGTTTTAGCTCTCATCAAAACAAGCAGATGAGTTTTGGTATTGGTAAGAGAAAAGCTGAACTACGAGCAAGTTGCTGCAGTGATCTTGTCAGATATAGTGCCTACTGGAAGTTTGTGCCCATTTCTGGACATTTATAGCAATATCCAGGTTTTTTTACCATTGCTTTTCATAGATATGATGGACTTCTAGCTGAAAAGTAAACAGAATTCAAAAAAACTGTTAAATATATAATGATAGAAGAATATCATTATGTGACTGGGTATATATTTATACAATGTAGAATAATGGTTCCAGAGCCTACTTGGTGAATAAAATGTATTTCTTAATGCATTCTAATAAAACTTTCATAGTATTAAGGGGTAAATAGGATAATTACAATTAAGGACATTTAAATGAGTTTTGTGTGTCTATTTATGCATGAGACTCATGCTGCTAGATAGGATTTTCCACCAATTACTACCTAATCTCTTAAATAGTGTCCTCTTTAGTTCTGATTGAAAGAAAATAGGCTGAAGAGTCATAAGTAAGGCTTTAATTTAATTTGCTTATTTATCTAAAGATAAACAAAATTTTAAGATACCTCATGCTTAAAAATAAAACAAACAAACAAAAACCCCCAACCAACCAACCAAAAAAAACCCCAAACCAAACAAAAAAAAACCAAAACAAACCAAACCAAAACAAAAACCAACGAACCAAAACAAAACAAAAAATCCTCAGAGAGAAAGATATATATTTAATGTGAATTCACTGAACCAGATCTCTTGAGACCAGAGATAACAAGTATTTGTGAAATATGTTTCTGGTGGACAGACGCATTAAGAAGTGCCTGGCCAGTATGTACAGATTGACTGGCACAAATGCCTTTGACATGGTCATTCCAGAATGTGCTGTGACTGGAGTAATCTATTTTTCTTGGTGGCAAATCAGTATGAAAAAAAGATTTTATTCAGAATGATGTGTATCAACTCTAGTAGTATTTTGCAAAAGTGCTAGAGAGAGATATGGTCATTCAGAACAAAATCCTCAACAAGACAACTTGATGCTCAGAATATATTTTCTTTTCCAGGGGTTTTCTTCTCACTGTTACTACAGCACTGTTTAACATTAATTCAACACATTGCTGAAATTGGGTTCAACTCATTGTGAGATAAACTTTATCCTCTCAGAACTTTAAAACTTCCAAGGATGCGGACTGTATCCTTGGCAATCTATTTAATCTTGACTTCTTTCACTGCAAAAAAGTTTTTCCAAATGTCATAGAAGTCAAGGTGGTCAGGTAAAGCCAATGGTAACTGGAAAATAGAGATCCACCACTATAATTTTTAAAAAATGCTAAAAGAAAGACCCAGGGAACTACAAACTGGTAAGTCTCTGTGCTTGGGAGGCTGGTGATGAGTTTTGTCCTTCAGGGCTCATTTTGGGATTAGTGCTCTGTAATGTCTTTGTGAATGACACAGACAGTGAGGTTAAGAGCATCCTCAGCAAGTTTGCAGATGACAAGAAGCTGCATGGTGGAGGTGACAGAACAAAAAGATGGAAAGTCATCTACAGGGAACTGGAAAAAACTTGAGATGTTTTTGAGGTTCAGTAAGTTCAAGTGCAGGGTGGTGCACGTAGGTTGGAGAAATCTCAGACATGAGAACAGATTGGGAGAAAAAACTCTGGAGAGAAGCCTGAGGAGAAGAGCCTGGTGATTCTGGTGAGCATGAGCCTGCAGTGTGTGTTTATAACCCAAAAAGCAACCATATCCTGGGCTGCATCAGAAGAGGAATGGCTGGCAGGTTGATGGAGGTGATTCTTCTCTCTGCTCTGCTCTCATGAGACCCCACCTCCAGTGCTGCATCCATCTCCGGGGTCTTCAGCACCGAAAAGACATAGACCTGTTGGAGGAGGTCCAGAGGAATGCCACTGAGCTGGTCAAAGGGTTCGAGCGTCCCTCCTGTGAAGACAGGCTGAGACAGCTGGGGTAGATTTCCCTGGAGAAATGAAAGTCTGTGAGGAGAACATGATGGTACCATTAAGGTACTTAAAGGGTGATTATAAGTACCATTTAGGTACTTAAAGGGTGATTATAAAATAGAGGGGATAGTAATAGGACAAGGGGAAATGGTTTTAAACAAAAAGAGGAGGGATTTAAATTCGATGTTTAGAAGAAATCCTTTACTGTGAGGGTGGTGAGGTACAGGAGCAGGTTGAGAAGCTGTGGATGCCCCATACCTGGCAGTGTTCAAGGCCATATTGGATGGGGCCCTGTACAACCCGATATAGTGAATGGCATCCTTGCTCACTGTGGGGCATTTTAGCTAGATGATATTCAAGGTGTCTTGAAAGCCAAGGCGTTCTATGACTCGATGATTCTATGATGCTCTTTATCAATGTCTTTACAGGATGCAGTTGGCTAAAACTGGACAAAGTACCTTTATAGCATTCTAAATAGTAGCATACAAATGGGAATAAGGAATTGTCTTGATTTCTTGAATGTGCTCTCCTCTTGTTCTAGCAGCTCAGAATGCAGTAAGCCATTTCTGTTGCAGGTACACACTGAGAGCTCATGCTCAGCTTGTCACCACTGCAAACTCCAGGAATTTTCCAGTAGAACTGCCTGGAACTAATCCATCCCAGCCTGTAAAATTGCAAAAGGCTCTGCTTCCCATGCACAGGACTTTACATTTGTCTTTGCTGAATTTGATAAGGCTCCTGTTCACCCCATTCCTTCAGAAAGTCTGGGTCTCTACACCCCCTACTGTATTGACTGTTACTCCCCTCCTGGTTGTCACCTGAAAACTTGAAGAAAGGCCACTTCATCACCTTCTTCAGCTTATTGTTAGAGACACTAAACAAGACAGATATGTAGTGCAACATTAGTGTTTCAAGAATTCAAGTAGTTCATTCTGTCTTTCTGGTTCTGACATCCACAAAGTCTCACCCCTAACTGTTCTTAACTCTGATCAGCTGAACTAAGCGTAAATTGATGGGCTCTACATCATAAAATGTCTTTTATTTCACTGAATATGTTTTCTGAATGAAGACCAAAAGATTGTGTCATTCATCATACTGGGCATTCTTTCAACAAAGGGATTTCAAGAAAATCTCTGGTTCAGCAAATGCATAAAATAGAATCTTTTCAATTTTATAGCTGTACAGTGCAGTACTAGCAGGGTAAGCTTGGTGTATAATTATCATTTGTGAGAATGAATTGAAATAAAGGATCTTTGTGCTGAAATATGTACTCTAAAATGTGAGTGCTATATTCTATGGATTCTCATTATTTTGAAGTCTTAAAATAAATAAATGTTTATAAAAAATAAATGTAAATAAAAAATAAATAAATAAAGGAGCAAACATTGGCTATCTAGATGCCAAATTCTATTGTTTTCATAAGTGTCCCTTTGAATGCATAGAATCCAGCATTTAGAACTTGGCATCTAATTCACTTGTTATCAGGGAGGAAGTCACAGAGCAATGCCATCCCCCGTTCTCGTAAGTGCCAGAATCTGTTTTAAAACTATGGAGGCAGAACACTAATAATAACAGCTTTTTTAGCTTTACTCTTTCCCTTCCAGCTCTACCCCACACCTTAAAGAAATCCTCCCTGCTATCTCAGGGGAAAAAAAACAACAAAAAACAAATCCTAAAAAAACCCCTCCATAACAAGATTTAACCCTGAGGATGTCTCCTATTATTAATGTACACTGTACTTTTATTTGGCTTTGAGAAGCCTCATTCTTAGTACATTTTTAAGTTAATGGAGATGAGATTCTGGAGATGAACTAGGGAGTTTGCATATTTTCTATAACTAGACTTCCAGGAGACCAATTAATTTTACTGGAATGATGGAAGGACAGTTCTATTATTCACCTTTTCAAAGTGCAGAACAGGCTTTGCTTCTATTGAGTAGGCTCATCAAATTTACATCACCATTTAATTAAATGTTTGTAGCAATAATTGACCTCAGGAGTAAGTAATTTGGAAATAAATAGATTCCAGTGTTTCTAAATACGATTTTACTTACTCTGAGATGCTATTCATAGCCTCACAGCTTTGCCACAAATCTCATTAGCAATTTACTTAAATGCATATTCCATTGTAGAATTGACAGTGAATCAGAACAAAGTTTAACAATAGAGATCTCAGAGCACGGTCCAAAACAGAAAATAACACTAATTTCTCTGAAAATTTTTAGGGACAGCTCAAATCCGAGATTAAAAAAAAAGAAAAACAAAACAAAACAAAACAAAACAAAAAACCCAACACCAAAACAAAACAAGAAAATAAACAAACAAAATCAACAGAAAACCAAGCTACATCCTGATTCATTTAGTGTCTTCATACTTTTATTTTTTTAATCTGCTTAAATAATTGCTTAAAAATTTGGTGCATATCTCAATTTGAGTTCAATAGTGTTTCAAGTAAAAAGGAAGGACCTTTTTGCTAGTTTTGATGAAATACAGTGATAACCTCGAGAAACCAAAATGGACACACATTTCATGTCCTCCCTCCTCCAAACTATCGATTTATTACTCTGCTTTTGTTTAAAACCTATGAGCTAAGTTCAGAGGTGATGCATAAAATGTGTAATTTAGAGTCCTTTATGCTCAGTTAGACACCTTAAGACCTACTTACACTCACTTACTACAGTATAAGTCACCGAAATGGAGTGTAAATGGATGTGATTTACGTGTGGAGGAGCTGGCAGAGTGAGAAGGTATTACCTTTAGGAGGGAACAGACTTTGTAGGAGCACTTTCTAATGTTAGGTGGTTTTCTTGCTGCTCCTCTGTACCTCAGAGTAAAGACATCTGCATTTGACTGCTTTAGCTCCTGCACATTCAGTGAGACTTGCTGGGCCAAAGGCAATGATGAAATATAAGAACCATGATAAAAGCTGTGTGCTGAGGAGTGAGTATGGAGTTTATAAATAAGTAACTAAAGGCTACACTTCCCATTTCTCTTTGTAGTTGGCTGTAAACCCAGCAGTTTTGTAGTTACTTGTAATGACTGTTCTCATCTGTGGTTCTTGCTCTGCTTTCTACAAGAAAAGAAGAAAGGGAAGATTTTTACATCCAGTGCACACTGTATGTTTTGCCCTGATGCCTTGTTTGACAAGCTGGCAGGTAAGAGGAGAGCTCCACCATATTTTCTGTGGGATAAGAACATGCACCTGGCAGTTACCACGTTGCTGTAATTTCACACTCATACCCTGCGGTAAGCTGCTCTTTTGCCAAGTGAGCTGTGTAAAACCTTGTCAGCTCCCAGAACTGCACCACTTGAAACAGGCCTGTTGAAACACTACAAGTACAGAGGCAATTCCTGCAGGATAAAAGACCATAAATCTATTAATATCAGTTGCTACTGCCTTAAAACCTCTCCTGGTAGTACACCAATTTAATAATTAAAAAAAACCCCAAAACCTGACCAAAATACTAAGCCTTAGCTCACGGTTATAACATAAGCAAGACTCAAGTCTCAAGTCAATCTGAAGTACAAAGGAAATAGTGGGATAAAGCATAAAAAAAGGAGGGAGAGAAGTAATGGAGATATAAGCTATCCTAGTAAAACTCTGGGAAGACTTTAGCCTGGGCTTGCCTAGAAAATTTTGGAGCATATATAGATAAAGTGTGAGGAAAAAAAAAAAAAAGGCAAAAAAAAAATTATCCAGCTTTTGCTTTGCTGGCAAAACTAAATGCAGTTGTTCTGGCCAAAAAATATATCAGCAAGTTTTGTTCATTTTGCTCAAAATTCTAACACCAGTCTTTCTCTTTTTTTAGTTATATTTTTTGTGTTGTTTTTATTAAATTCCACATTTTGATAGAAAGCATTTATCTATTCATTATTGTAGTAATATATTTAGTTGCACAAGATTATAAAGGTATTTATATGGGTATGATCTATATGTAATATTTTTGCTAAATATATTAGTATTAGATATTGTTAAATTGAATTTTAAACACAGAAAGATTTTCGCCATTATATAAGCTATGATTTTTATGTACACAATATGGGTTTTTTAAGTTCAATTTTCATTTTTTTTCTTACAGCTGAACTGTAAATAGGTTGCTAACCGCAATAAGTAAACCTACTCTAGGATTAAATTGCTATTTCAGTTTGCATTCAAATCTCAATTTATACTAAGAAGATTCTGCCGTGCAGCCAAAAGCTTTTTTGATGCAGGACTGAATCCAACTGATGCTTTCTGAAACTGTAGTCAAGACAAAGAAAGTAATTTTTTGTTACATTTAGAATGATCATGTGCTCCAATATAAATTCAACTCACTTTCTATACAACTAGCTTCATCTTGATTAGAATTGTAATTTTCATCCATTTTTCACTTGTTTCTAAATGAAGTCTTGCAACCAACCTTGAATTTACACATGAACATTTCTCAGATAGTAGCATTCATTCTAAAATTATGAACATCAATTCATCATCATTCTAAAATTATGAACACCTAACTCATCTATTAAGTCCTTCTTTCAATAATAAAGACATGAATAATCAAAAATTTTGCCTAATTGGTGGCTACAGTTATGGTCCATTTTCAGTTCATTGTTAAACTGAACCTCAGAAAACCCCCAAATATTTACCTAATTAATAATGAAAGGAATATCCTACCTGTTTCTGTTTCAAAATAGTTACCATTATATCTTAAAACAAATGTTTTAAAAGAAAAAAAATATAATTGAGCCTAAATATGGCACTGGGTTTAAAAATAAAAGGAAGAGTTTGGGTGATCCTGTAACTAAAGAGGAAAGATGGGTTTCTTGTGCTGCTTTTTGTTAAAAAAATTGAAATAAAATGAATAAATTTAGAAGAAAGAGAAAATATGCAATCTCACTTACATAGTGTATCCCTAAAAAAGATAATGAATATGATGCCACTTGGACTTAGGGCTAATCTTCATGTGAACCAATCTTTATTTTAAGGGAAACTGACTCAGCAATGCAGATAGCTACAGCAAATGTCAGTGAAACAACTTTCTATGAACCAGCAAAGCACTGGAAAGGGTCTGTGCGTGTAAATGCAGTTGAAGGAACCAGCAGCCTGCCCCCACAGGGGCTGTGTCAGTGGCTGTGATCAGCAGGATCACTTGGGGCAGGGTGAGGCTGGGGCCAGGGTAGCCCTGGATGACCTGAGAACTCATCACAGCACAGTCAAACACGTGGAAGTGTTGATTTGCCAGCACCACTGTGACATTTGAAAAGTATGACTGTGGTTTTGGAATTAACTAAAGGGAGTATAATTATCTATGATATTTATGTGTCTCCAGTTACTGTGCTATTTTGGTGCCAGCTGTAGAGCTGGGATAATGGCAGTGGCCCAGGGAGATGCTTCTCTTGCCATAGTTCTTCTGAGGACAGAATAAGAAGTTTTTATATTTCTTTGTCTTCCTGCACTTTTTCTATTCACAGGATACCTGGAGATACCACACTGTGTCCCTAAGATTCACAATTAACATGGAAAAAGCAGAAAATAAATAAGAATGATGGAGTTTATTTCATACAGTCATTGGAGATATAGATCTGCCTTGGCACATAATTAACATAGGAGTTCAGGAAGTACATTCAGACTATGAACTCTTGTAAGATGAAGCCTTAAAAAACTTTGCAATGAATTCATTACCTAGATTTAGTAATTTTTCTTTCTCTTTCTCCTGCTTAATTTAATCAATTTTCTGGGGAAGTTTTGACCAAAATTCCATCTGAATTGTAGGGTGAGGTTCTCAATCATTTCTGTTTGACAGGCTTTGAGCAGTTAAATTTGAAGATACGAGAATTCATCAAACAAAATTAAAAAACTATTTGTGAACACCTTCATCTCCCCACAGTTTTAGTAAACATCTTCATCAGTTTTTCACTAAATTCATCAGCACTGGTATCAGGCATGGGAAGAATTGTAAACCTAAATAACTGCCTTTAAGCTGTTAGCAGTGCTATGTAACAGCATACAATAGCATAGCAATGCTATGTAAGAATAACAAGGTTTAGAACACATTAACTCTTTTCTGCTTTGTAGAAACCCTAATAGCCCTTTCATGGGTAAATTAGGCATTTTCTTCAAACATTATCCTTCTATTGAAGAAGTTCCTATATGTGCAAAAAATGTGCAATGTTAACCAAATCCATCTACTTGTTTCAGCTAGGATTCTTTTTTATAAGGAGAGTGCATAGTTATTTGTAGATGTTTATTGCATAGTTGCTTATTGGCTATGATTCTGACTTACTTGAGAACTGTTTTTAAAGAGCAGATTCATTTCTACAGTATTCTCAAAGGTACCTCACCTTTCTAAGGTAGTTCTGCACCTTTAGGATTTGAAATATTTTATGAAGTATGACGCCTGAGGTTTATACATTAACATAATCCTAATCTTTTGCTCTTGTTCTTTGGTTTTAAAGGGAAACTGTTGTATACAGTTTTTGTTCAGAGGATGTGTATTTTTAGGGTGAAGAAAAAACACACCTTCAAAGGTACAAAGCTATACTAAAATCTAGGACTCACATTCTCCTATGACTGAACTACTGTATCTTCACTGAAGTAAAAAGAGGTGCTCCAGATTGTCAGAAGTGTGAAATGAGAACAGGATCCTTCCCTAACATGCATCACTGTGAATTTTAACACCATACATATGTCTAAAATCCAAAGAAATTCATATCTATATTTGGCTTTGGAAGCACATGAAATTTGAGTGAGCAGTTTTCTCAACCAAGAATTAAAAATAGGAGATAGAGGTATATAATGCAGAACAAAATCAAATAAAAATGGCATATGAATCATTGAACAATTCACACTACAACCTTGTTGATTGGTTCATGAATAGTTTATGTTCTCTCAATCTTTATATTAAGCAGAATTATTCCTGATTTTATGACATTACCTGCATTGAAAACAGCACACTCCCTGATTATTGACAGGTCTCTTTTGGGTCAAGGTTTTGGTATTGTCTTCACCGAATAAATTCATATTTGATACTATAGAATTATTTAAATTAATCCACTGTAGCAGTGTTAATGTTATACCTCACCACCTGTTTTTGGCTTCAGCTCTAAAGGTATTCTTAGAAGAGAAGTGTATTGAAGTGTATTTACTTAGGAAATGCCTAGACCAGAGTCACAGCAAGCCAGGAAGAGAGAAGCTTTTCTAAAATCTGGTCGAATTGATTGGAAATTATCAACTGTCCTACACAAAGGGAGAGCTCATGAACATCTCTCAGAGTAAAAATACTCATTGAGATCTTTAATGAAAAGCAGAAAAAGTCTGTGTTTCAAAGGAAATGAAATAATCAATGAGTCTGTCATATCCTGAGTTTCCACTCTCCATCGTTTTCTGTGTCTAAGACTCTGATGGCTGCATTTTGGGTTTGAGGCCATTCCACTTATAATCCTGGTGAACCTTTCTTCTTTTATCTGATATCTCAAGCAAAAAAGGACAACGATCTACTAATAAGAACATGATTCTCTCCAGCTCCCTTTCCCTTGTGCCTGTAATATATGCTTGAAAAATATGACAACGTTCTCAGGAAAGACCTATTTTCAATATGCATTAGCTAATCCCATTAAAAACTCCATGAAGTATTTTTCGCTTAGGCACACAGAAGAGCAATTTTTCATTGTTTGGAGATCTCCATCTGTATTTTTCATTAAACAGAATAAAAAGAAACAATCAAACTCGATCAAAGTACTTTCCACATAAGATCTCACATCTCTCCCCCCTTATGTCACTCACTGACTCCCTATAGGAAGACTGATTTTACAGCAAGGATAGAGTGGTGGTCTCTAGATGTCTTTTGTATCCCAAATTACTGCATAATTCTAAGACCAGATTTTGGTTTTCTTTGGTCCAGGTTATGGTGTTTAGGACTGAAGTTTGGACCTCTCTGTTACCACAAGAAAAAAATTATAGCCTTAAGAATAATTTTCTTAAATGAATCTAGTAACTTGCATGCTCAGGAATCACTGAGTTAGTAAATGAAAAGAGTAGGTGACACCAATCTGCAAAACATAAAATGAAATGCATTACATTTCAGCAATAATCCTCACCTTTTTAACCTCAGAATTCCATGTAAAGACAATCAGTGGGCTAGTCAAGTAAACCAGATCTCAAGCCACGGTTGAGATCCTCAGAAACCACAGAGTACAGCCTGACTGTTGATGTTGCCTAGTGTCCCACCCTGACAGCACTGCATGGGAGCCATCCACTCAGGCTGCTGTCACTGTTTTCAGGGTGTACCTTGCTCATCCAGGTTAAGAAGGGGGAAAAATAGAATATAAGGAGGTCTTTCTTTTCTTCACTCCTTCTCATCTTGACTGTTTGGATAAGATTAAATGGGATAATGTGAATATCAGTGGTGACATCTTTCCTTGTTTGTCTACTTTGGATAATCATTAGTTCAGAGTTTGGCTTGACTTGGATTTGAACTCTGATTTTCACCTCTTGGTATGTTTTCAGCTGCCTCAGAAAGATGACAGGATAAGTGTAAAACTCTTACCAAGGACACAAGCAGACAACAGCTAGCACAAGGCATATGCTGTGACAGGAACAGTCACAGCTGTTTCAGGAGCACTGAAACTCTCTCTTTTTGGGGTGAAGTTAATGAGAATTAACTTGGAAAAGGAGGAAAGAAAAACTAAAGAGATATTACAGTGTTGCAGCAATGATTTTTCCAGTTATGTTTTATAGACCAAACTACATTAGCCATTTCACCAGTGTTTGCATCTGTGAAAAATGGAGAAATAATTCACGAGTTCCAGGAAGAATTTAGAAATACATTTATAAATTTGTTCATTAGAATTTTTCCACGGAGAACTTATAACTCCATTTTGAAGACTTGACAAATTTATAAAACTCTTAAAAGGTTAATCTCTGTCCTCAGTGTATTCCTCATATTTTCACTTCTGTCTTCTTAGTTCAGTATGGTTTTAATCTTACTAAAAAACTAGCTATAAATGTGAAGTTTTACTTTGCTGTTGTATCTTTGAGGAATGATTAACATCTCTACACGTCAATTTACGAGCACAGTAACATGAGTTTCTGGGTCTAGGGGCAATTAAAAAGGGTATCAGTTGTAAGGAACACCACAGATAGACAGAAATAGGGATTCTAGTCACTGTTCCCTACCCAGACAATGGCTTTGCTCTCATGTCACGTTCTTGTGACAGTGAGTAAGTACTGAAAGAATGAAATAAGCTCCAAATTTCTGTGTAGCAAAAGCTGTCTCTTGAACTTTGCTCTGAACTTCTGATCCCATAGAGATAATGTTCTTCCTAGCACTGCTGAACTCCTAAGCTATAAGTAATATCCAAAGAACCATCTCTGCACCGTCTTTTCTCCAGAGAAAATTTTTTATTTTGTGCCCATGAGTAAAAATATAGGATCTGAATACTACTTTTAAACAAAACTTAAGAATCAGCCACTGTGCCTCTTTACATATCTCTGACTATATTCTGAAGTACAAAAGAGAAGAAAATTGCCTTGGTACCTTTGAGGATATAGCTATTAGACACTTATGTTGCTACTTTTGGCACAGTGGTATGGATAAAGAGAGACAGGCAGAAAATATCAAGTTATCAAGCACCTCAGCAGAGTGACACAATTATATACAACATATTTATATAAATTATTTCACCTGCTTGCTTCATTTCCCTATTCAATAATTTTCATTATTCTTATCTTCGAGAGAGGGTCTTCTAGGGATCACCCTCATAAACTGTGCTAGCATGCATTCAACATTAGCTCAGCATTAGTTCAACACTTAGTAACTAATAACACTGTAATTTTGTAACTGGGATTGAAAAAACGTGAGTTATGGCTTACAAAAAGTACAGTAGATAAAGCTTTTATAGTTATTTGAAGGTATGACTTCTGAAAGTTGCTAGCTTTTTTCACTTTTCTACCTTTGCATAGTCACAGATTTCCCAGAAGATACCTGTTGCTCAGAGAGAGGATCCTGTGATCTCATACTGCAAATATCCTTTCTCCTCCAAGCCAAGCAATTTTAACCAATTTATACCTCAGGGCTTTTGCTTCACTGGACAGCTGGTTGTACATAGTTATCTCAAAACAGTGTTCTCTTTAATTTCCCTTCAAGTTCTCTCACTTGGAATAGCTCATTAGTGAAGTACTGGACAAAACCTGTTTGGTTTTACCACCAGTGGCCCTAATTATTAGCTCAATATGGTCAGAAATAAGGATTGATTTGCCTGAAATCAACTGCAGCACAAAACCAGTGGTAGAGAATTATAAGGTTACAAGCACTTTATGGCATATTTTTAGACCAGTGGACTATTGACTTTAATGGCAGCAAGGGCAAGAACATGCTTTCATAGCTTCAGAAGGAAAACTACCTGACTATATATAATCTTTATATAATTTTAGGAAATCTGTGTTTGTATCTCTAATTTATTTTTATTTTGCTATTCTTGACTGGATTTTTCTTGCAAGGCTTGAGTAAGATAGATATCAGAATTTTTTAAATGAAGACTGGGGGAGCAGAACTCTGGCAAAGTATTAAATAGATGTGCCACTGGCAGGGAACACTTAAACCTTTAGTGCTCTGGGCCCATCAAACAAGAAAGTAATAGTGATAATTAGTGAATTAGAGAATTCATGACTGATTTTTAGCTTGAATGTCATGACTATAAGTAGAATCTGAGTACCTTAGTAACTCAGTAAATTAGGAGACTTCGGCTTCCTCTTTATAGTCTTTTTTTCTCCAGCCTTTCTAACAATTTCTGGGCATGTAATCTTCTGGATGTTACATATCCTTGTTTAAGAAACTTAAAATAGGCTTGGTTAAACATGAAGTGTGAACCACTGCACTGTGGTGTTTCAGCCACCTTTGCTTCCTATTTCCAACATCCAGATCTACAGCCCTCCTTGACAGAGTTATCAAGGTTCTTTTCTCTTAAGAAAGTTAATTTATACATATCAGATTTCCTCTAAGGGCGAGGCTTCTAAATAGCACCTTGCTTTTTACATAACTAGGACTCTGGGAGTGGCTTTCTTCTGAACTCTTTGATACTGGAGGACTGACTTTCCTGGGCTGCCCTCTAATTTGTAGTGATTTTGGTGAGAAGAGATTAAGGTCTGTCATGCCAGAGATTTGCATGAGCAGTCCTTCATTCTATATGCAACACTTTGGTTTAACTTTTGATGGGAAAGTAGAGCTCAGAGTGTCTGACCTATTTATCCCTTTTCTGTTCCTTTTTTTTTTTTTTTTTTTTTTTTTGAGATAAAATTGTCACATAGATGAATTGTGCACTACGGAGTATGTGTGTTTGGTTACTGTGTCACTTTTGGTAAATCAAAGAGAAAAATCTTTTGTAATCAGCTAGCCTTTAACTTAATAACAGTTTTGATAAATTGCTTGTATACAATAGGTTATCAAACCCAAACATTAAAGATTTCAGTTTGACACTGCTGGAATGAATCATACAGACACAAAAGGCCAAATTTACAATTCTTTATCTGGAGTAAAGAAAAAAAATCATATCTGTTTCAAGACCTGCACTAATGACTGAATAAAGAATTTCAAATCTGTCATAAGGAAGTTTGAGATATGCTTGAAGTATAACTGTTCATTGCAACAGCATTTACAATTCCTTTACCAGAGAGTTTACCAAAGAACTGTGGTTCTTTGTTTGTAGTTAATTGTATACCATAATTAAAAAATACCTCCTTATAATCTTTTCTTCTTTTCATTCCTTTCTTTTCCTAATTTATGCCCTTTTCTTGTAACTTTTCATCTTCCCACATGCACAACCCCCATGCTGGATCTGCTACACTCCAAAACATGTGAGTGACAACAGGTTTGACAGCCTTTGGGGTGGTGAAAGGTCTGGTGAGAGCAAGCCTCCCCAGCATGCTCCTTAGGTTAGTAAGGATACTGTCATGCATGGCAGAGCCATATATCCTTGTCAGCCATAAGTGTAAAGTGACTGCAGCCAAACTTTTCCTCACAACAAAAGGAGGAAAAGCTGAAAAAAACCCTTCTTGAGACAGTGAGTTGAAAGATTGTGATGTTTTCCAATTTATAAAAGAAGGCTCCCTTCAAAGTACTCTGTGGACATAGCCGCCTCTTGTTTCTATCGCTTGCACACTGTAAAGAGGCCTTAAAGTGGCTGTAAATATGACCTATATAAATTCAAACACATTTGAATTTTATACGCTTTTATGCCACTGGAACAGTGTGCTGAGGCTTTAGGATAAAGACAAACTAAAGCCAGCTTGTTCTATTAAGACCTTCATTTGCCTATTTTAGATTTCCGTCTCAGAAAGATCATGGAGGTAAACCATGTTTACTGGGTAACCCTGATTGCACAAGGGAAATATCCACTTCAGTCTCCCCAGAACTCAAACACTCCCTGCCTTCAGCAGCTCTGTGTGTGTGTGGACACCTATGTCCCTCCTGTAGGTGGCCAGCAGCAGCAGAGACACTTTCCAAGGGCGTGATAGCAAAGTAGGTGTATCTGGCCCATTCGTTGGAAAAAGGCATCTGAATGCTGGCTGTGCTGTGGTGGAAGGAACAGGGAAACAGCTGGCAAGCCCAAGGTCAGCACCTCAGCAGCTGGAATCTACCAGCAATTTCAGTTTGTTCTACTATGGAAAAACAAACATGCAGTCAGTCCCATTTCAGTTTGCATTGAAATGTGCTCTTTACTTGCTGCAGAGGTAATAATCATAATAACTACTGCAGATGAGCATTTACCATATTTGCTCTCCCTGTCACGTCACATCACCATACATGACTAAACATCCTGAGGTTGAGAGAAAACGATAGTACATCTCCATTTCCTTTGCATACCCTCGTATTAGCCAGGTAAGACCTGATTTCCACAAGCTCCTTTTGATAGGGTAATAGTAATGGTTGTCCATTTAAATCTGGGAGGTGAAGCAGTTAAAGTTTAGTGACATTTTCTAGGTCAGAAAAGCACCTGTATTTTTCAATGGCATGCTAGAGCCCTGACTTCTGCCTTGTGCTCCCACAGCTAAATTTTATCTCATAGAGCTGAGGAGTGGTGATGAATGTGCTGTGGAATTTGCTTTGGAAAACAAATATTTAACTTTCTACAGATCACTGAAGACCTGATAAAATTCCTGAGTGTCATCTAACAAATTTCCTGCTATTTTTAATTGAAAAATATTTTTATTCTTTTAATCTAAATGTGTCATTATAAGAATGGAAAGACCATTTACAGTTCTTTTCAAATATCATTCATGTAATAGGATTCACAAAATCATAGTGTTCAGAGTGAGACTTTGTAAGAAAAAAATCCTTTTAAAATAATCACTTATTTCAAAAAGAGGAGTCATTTATATGATTAATCAAGAGAGCCAATGATTCCTTCTTGCTTTTGGGTGTGGAGAGGCAAATGTCCAGGAAGGCAGGGTCGGGCTGTGGGTGGGGATGATGTGAGCAGCCTTGATCTCCTGGGTGATGCTCCCCTGTGCACAGGCTGGTGGTGCAAATTCCATGGTGGGGAAGGGCAGAACAGCAGCCAAGTAAGCACTCCAGAGAGCAAGACAGTGAGATAGATAGTTTGTTCCCAGCAAGGCATGGGAATGCTGTCACGAGCTAATTCCTCTAGCTCCATTCTATAAAATGGGAGATTAGAGTAGAGTGCATAAACAGGCGTGTGTTTTTTTTGTTTTGGTTTGGTTTGGTTTTTTTGTTTTTGTTTATTATTTACAGAAATTTCCTATGAGAACTGAAGGGCAAAAATGTTAGGGCAAATAAAATGAAACACATCACAGTTGCTGAAAAATATATCCAAATACAATATTGATAGGAAAAGTCAGCCTGAAAATGCCAGTGTGAGGAAGGGATTCTGCACAGGGCCTTGTATGCAGTTTTAAAGAGTTTTTCAACTCTTTTAGATAAATTGACTAAATATAGTACTTATTTATTGCTTGCATTTGTTTACATCACTCAGTTTATGGCAAGATTCTAATTGTCAAAATTGGTTTTTTTTTTACTTCAAGATCTTGTAGATTTAAGTTTTAAATATTTTTATTAAACCTTTTTTTTTCTCCTCCTTAGAACACAAAAGAGATCTTTTATAAGTCTTGACATATTTAATCTTGCTAAGTTCTACTATTAAAAAAACACAAAAAATGTACATCATTTGGGTGCTAGGAAGTTTTAGGAAGGGAACTGGGTATGGAAATGAAAATATCACTGTATTACCATATATGTTATTTAGGTGTCCATAGATTCAACATTTAATTAATTTCTGATTATTTTAACCTAAAATGGGATATAGTAAGAAATACAAATTGCATTGAAGGGAGAGAAGGCTGGTTAAGGAAACAAATTGTTTCTATATTAAGTGCATACAAATAGATTGAGATTAAACAAGACAAAAAAGACACAAATGACG
This sequence comes from Sylvia atricapilla, assembly GCF_009819655.1. Classification (NCBI taxonomy): domain Eukaryota; kingdom Metazoa; phylum Chordata; class Aves; order Passeriformes; family Sylviidae; genus Sylvia; species Sylvia atricapilla. Next base: position 52,990,343 of record NC_089145.1, read on the forward strand.
GGGAATTACAGAGACGGGGAATTACAAATAATACTAAAGCAGTATTATTTGCCTGGGGAAGGCATATTTATATGCAATGACTATTCACTGCTTCTCTAAATTCAGGAAGCAATGGAAATCAAATTACGTTTTCATATAGTAGGCGCAAACCAAAGAACATGTTTTGGTGTTTTCCTGCATAAAAAAGTATTAATCTATGCAACCTGTTGCTAAAGAATTTGCCAATGCCAAAAGTTTACATAAATTTAAAAACTCATCAAGGAGACTCAAAGAAGAATAATCTATGAAAGGGTAATAAATACAAGTTAAAACCTGTTACTCAGGAAGACCTTGAAATTCAGATCAGAGGAAGCCATTAGATTGTACTAAGAAAGTGAGTCTTTGAAAAATTTTGCTGTCTTTCTATACTGTAGAGGAACTACTGTACTTGCATTTCCTATGATCAATCCTGAAAGCAAGAAATGCTTCACATTACATGTAACATTTGTTCTATCCAACAAAATTACCTTTTTTCTGGAGTTCAAAAAACCTGAAAAAGCATCCAAAATTTAGCAGAACTAATTAAGATTGAAAAGAAACAGTAAAAAGGCAAACTACATATTTACAAAACAAAAAATCTCATTTTCCTCCCAGACCTATTCATAGCTATTTTCAGTCATTACAGGTAAGAAAATACTGCTGATGAAGATACTTAAACATGTAATTACACAAAAAATATAGCAGGTAGAGTAACAAAACAGGTAGAATAAGATAATACAAAAGTTAGGCTTATTTTATATTGGACTGTGTTTAAAATTTTATTATGAATTTTGGACCAGCTCCATTGAAAAAAATAGAGTATCCCTTCATATTGTTCTTGTGATGTTTTACTTAAGGATTATTGTGTTATTCTCCTTGCCTCAGTCAATTTACCTAACTTTCATCATCCAGTCCTCTAAAAGAGCAATTTACAAGATGTAAATTTTAATAAAACAAAGTGAATTAATTTTATTATGCTTGGTTCTGAAAAAAAATAAAAATATCTCTTCTGCTCACTCTGTGCAGCTAATAATCTAATCTCCTTCAAATTCTTAGTAAGCATAAGCCTGCCTTTTCTGGTGATTGATACAGAACTACCCTGATCTATTAAACTGGGGCACACCTAATCCTAATATCACACCAAAAAATAATTGAATAAGAAAAAAAAAAAAAAAAAAAAGCACAAACCTTCAGAATGTGAGAATAAAGCTGACTTTATTGCCTCAAAAGATGGTGTTCTATAATCGTGCAAATTTGATTTCACATTACATCTGGAAAATCCTAGCAGCTTCTATAGATCATATTTATACTAATGTTATCGGTTTTATTTTGAAAAATCTGGATGTTACATAGGTGTGACCATCCACCCTTAAGGGGAAGCTATTTTGTTAAACTATCTGAAACTAAACAGATCCCAGCTGGAAAAGGAGACAAGCTGTTACACAGAAACTGGGGTGGTTTTTTGCTTAAAAAGAAACCTTTTCCTTTCCGTCTCAGAGAGCAGGACTAGCATTCATTCCAATGCCGAATATTTCCTCTTCTTCCCACAAAATCTTGATTTTTCCCAGCCTTAAGCAATCATGTCTGTGATCATGCTACTGAAATAAGGATATCCTGACAGACAAACAGACTGAGAGATGACTGAGAAGTTAGAACCACGGCTATTTGTCTAGGTAAGACATTGTTTTGTTAATAGTATGTTAATAGTAATAGTGATGATCTAGCACAGTTGGAACTAGATCTGCTTGCTCTGAACAGCTGGGAGAGCAAAAGTGAAGCATCAGCTATTTAGTGTAATTCCATGTGTTATAAAATCCAGAGTGTCATGGGAGTGATGCATCGCCTTGGCTTGTCAGACTCGTCCTTCTGTGGTACAGATTATGTCTGAGTCTGTCTGAGTTTGCTCAGTGTTTGAGATAAGGAAAGACTTTGAATCTTGCTAAAATCCCTTAAGGAAATCAGACACCTGAACTGCAAACAGATGACATAAGCAGCAGCAGTCAATAATTTGGAAGTTTATCTCTCACTTGTACAATTCAGTGGGTGTTTAAACATTGATTTTCTCGAAATTAGAATCAGGCTCCCAGGTTCTAAATTAATTTTTAACTAATGTACAGAAGGAAACGCTCCATTAAATTGCTGCTACTGTATTACTTGTCACAACACCAAACCACCTTCTGCTGTTGCAGAGGCCTCGGGTCAGCAGCCTCTCATCCTCTGAACTGCTTGAAATCAATAACACTATATTCAGTCTCCCAGCAAACAGTGAAAAGTCTGTTAGCGTAAACCTCACATAGGGCCAAAAAGAGATGGAGTTTCATGTGGTTGTTATTTACATTTAAGAGTAAAATAAGGGTGGAAAAATACTCTTTTAAGGCTGAAGGGTTAAAGTTTTGTTGTTTACCTAAGACTTTGTTTCAGAAATTTCCTTTATTTCATGGACTCTCTGTAGACTCCAAGGTGAGTAAAAAATTCCGACCTGCAGCCTGAGGTCAAAGTGTGAATCTCTTCTTCCTGAAGTTTTCAAATTTGCATAAAGCTGCTGGGCTAGACTGTATTAATGTGGTGCTCAGTTTGCCCTCATTTTCCTTTCATTAAGGGAAATGTGGACATTCAGTAAAGCTGCCAGTCAAGCTGTGCTTGACATTACTGGACTAGGTCAGCAAGTCAAAAGTTTTAGGAAGTGCCTTCAATGCAGGAGCAATTAGAACTTGATAGCCTTTTATTGCTCTTGTCACTTGCAGGCTTTTTAAATTATAATATGACAGAAACAAATGCAATGGATGATTTTTATTATACCCAGCTCATCTAGCATTTCTGTCAAGTTAAGTTATAATTTTAAGAGGAAATCACCAAATAAAACATTTATGATTTTGCTATGGTAAATCACACCATCATTATTCAGATTGAAAATCTACAATAATAATACTATCAATTCTATTTTTTTTTTTTATTATTATTTCTGCTATATTTCAGTGGGAAGAGAAATAACATCTGATATATATATCCAGTACACATAAATGAGTTTGTAGGTAGCTGCTACATTCCCATTTAAAAGTAAAGCAGCTTCTGTACGATGTTCCCATAGCTATAAATGTTCATGTGAAAGCAAACACACTGCGTGTCAACAGGTTAGGCCTCAGACTGCACCGACCCTTTGAGGTCTTTGAAAATAATGTTAATGAATTCAGCTTTTTAGTTTGATTCTGGATATATGTATCTATTCACCACAGATGTGTATTGCAAGTCTAGAAGTAAATAATAGTATTTACAGTCAAAGGTATCATCTTTAAGGCATGACTACTTTGCTGTCACTAACCAAAATTTGCTTGGTTTGGCTCAGAAGGCTGTTACACAGCTTCACTCTCATTGCATTAAATAGAAACAGAAATTTACTTAAAATTTTTTGCACCCTTGCATAATTTCAAAAAAGAGTTTGGTGGGTCATGAATGGCTTCAATTAAGTAAAAATATGTTTAATTTGTGTAAGTCAATAATTTGAAACAATCGTGTTTGGAAATTTAAATTAATGTAATGAACAGAAAAAAATCTCTTCTAATCTTGGTATTGTTTTAGGCTGAATACATTTCATTGTTGACATTTGAATTTATCATTGGATGAAGTTTAAATTACAACAATGAAGGCATATTTGTTTCAGGTTTAAATTTCTCTTTGTTTAATATAACTGTCAAGTCACGAGAAAATGTCAGATCATACAAAAACGTTTTTAAATAAAAAAACGTTTTATAAGGCTTTTAAATTTCATTTGTCTTAGCTTCAAAAAAGGCATGAGTTATTTCAAATTTGCAAATCCATGGACAACAAATTTTTTATCTGATTTGCTGCATTTGTAAATGCAAGCTGAAGCAAACCTGCTGATTTCTTGCTGAGGTTCACAGTAAGCATATCTCCTGGTCTTCCAAAACATTGGAGAAAATAAGCTCTAAAAGCTTATTTAAAGTACCTGATGAAGAAAGAGCTTTTTTTCTAGTTTTCTGTTTCACCTTTCTAAACCTTTCTTAAAGCTCTAACAAAATGCAGGTTTAAATGTAAATTTTGTGTTTATTCAGAATGATTCTCTTGATAGAGCTAAGAAATAGTCCAAGTCAAAGAAATCTTGAGAGGGTCATATTTGATTGAAATTAATGATTCCTCACTACAAAACTACATTTCCGTAGTATGTAAGATGGGATGCATTCTAAATGTGTGGGATGCAATTTGCAAAATTTCATTTTGAGGGGGGAAAACATCACCACAATGCTAAAAAATCTCATTTTACCATTTTCATGACAATTAGTTTTGCTGTCGATTTTACTACTTACATTTTCTATTTCTATTGTGGGTTTTTCCCCACTCTGTAAATTACAACACTTTAAAAGTTTCACCAGCCACAGGAATTTTCTTCTCTTGTGTCACCCCTGTTAAAACTTACCTTCCTGGAGGGTTTGGAGTCCAGAGGATTTGTTATACATTGAATTTTTTTCCCAGCCCCTCCACAGCTCCAAGGGTTGATTTTCTAAAAGCTCTTTATTGTTTGAGTCAGTTTTCCTGTAAAAGAAAGAGTGATAATTCTGCAAGAGGCTCTCTCAAAGTGTCCAATGCTTGGTGCAGCTGCAGTAGAGGTGAACAGACCAACTGAGGAGGTCATGGGTGTATATCTCAGGCAATTCAGGACAGACCTGGCTGTCCAAACTGAACAGCTTACCCTTACATAGTGGTGTAAGGGCTGGTTCTGGGGTTATTTTTAAAGTAAAACATAGAATTTGCCCACCTCAGTGTAAGGAAAGTGAGGCTGGACCAGATGACCCCACAATGGTGCCTCCCAACTTTACCCTTTCTGTAATTCAGAGAAAGCAACAAACTGATTTTCCCTCTAGGAGGATGCTCAGGGATGGAGGTGAGATATGGCAGGTACATGCCACTGGGTCATTGGTGTGAGTGACATTTCTGACATGTTCCTGACATAGGGTCCCCCTCTTGGCTAATGATTATCTAGTGATTGCTGGGCCGGGAACACTGAGTGCTTCCAGCCCCCATGATTGCCTTTTAGTGTGCTGCTGTGAGGGCTCCCACTGTCTGAATGCTCCCTGCCAGGTAGCCTGTGCACCCATTTTTAAAAGTCACCTAAATCAGGGGACATTTAGGCCAGGACTATGAAAAATTAAGTTTTTTAACAAAGATAATCTCTTGTTCAGATATCACAGTGCACTATTTTGTAGTGAAACTGTTGAATTTTAATTACTTGAAAAATATGGGGAAAAAAATTGCTTTGAAAATTGATTTTCAAAGTTTTCTGTACTTAAAGTCTCATTTCACTTCCCTACTAATATACTATTGTTTATGTTAAATAGTCTTCATAGCTATTAAATTTATATTTTTCACATAATCTCTTGGGGTTTTTTGTTTTGCTTGATGTTCCACAGAGATATATAGTTCTTTTAAGGAAAGAGCAAATTTTACATTACTTCATATGGCTCATTGTTTTGACTGTTGCTGTGTACTTCCAACAATATATTCAGGCTTTTTTGAAAGTTTTGTTGCAACTGACTGCCAGCATCTGAAAGAGCATTTCAGGACTAGTGCATGAAATGTATATACTTTTTCCAGGCCAGTTGAGTAATGAAAACATATTTAATTATTTCCAGCCTCTCGAATGGTTACAGTGTAATTAACTATGATGCAGATTTCCAGGCTAATTAGAGCAATCCGTGGTACCAAACTAATTGGACACAAAAGTACCTCTGAAGAGCTGTAAAGCAAGTTTATCACTTGTGTTTCATAAAAGTAACATGAAAGTGGTATGAATACAGTATACACAAAAGAATTTAGGAAAATTAATAAGATGATCTTCAAGGCAAGATGAATTTCTGTCAGTTCATTTCAGAATCAAGTGGGTCTTTGCCTTATTTGATTCAAGCCTCCTTCTTTTGAAGTGTAGCTGCCCACCAGCATGTTGGAGCTCATGTCACACAACACTCTACACCATCTTCCCTTAGGCAGGAAAATCTTTCCTATTGCTACTTGGATTCTCATGAATCCACTGACACATACTCTCAAGATTTTATGCCATCTGCTATTTGTCCTAAACAACTCTGGAGTCATGCTAATTCTTATGGATTGCAGCTCTCTTAGGAAGGGAAGAGCATCTACAGGAGAAATCTGAGAATTCTGGCATGTCCGAAAATAGGGAAGGGATGGGAAGGGAAGGGAAGGGAAGGGAAGGGAAGGGAAGGGAAGGGAAGGGAAGGGAAGGGAAGGGAAGGGAAGGGAAGGGAAGGGAAGGGAAGGGAAGGGAAGGGAAGGGAAGGGAAGGGAAGGGAAGGGAAGGGAAGGGAAGGGAAGGGAAGGGAAGGGAAGGGAAGGGAAGGGAAGGGAAGGGATTGTCCTTAGAAATAGAAGAATATTTCTATCTTGTCACTTTTTCTTCATTGCTCTGTCCCTATTTTTGTCATGTCATTATAAACAGACAATTTTGTGTGGATAAAGATAATGAAGAATTATATTTACATTCCTTCAAACTGCAGCCTAAATCTTTCTCTCTGATTCTGTAAAATAATTTGGGGGTTGACTTCTGAAGAAATAGTGAACAGCAGAGGGAAAACTCAGGTGGTTTAATTTTTATAGGCCTGTTAGTCTCACTTCAGTGCCTGGCAAAGTTATGGAGAAGATGGTTCTGGGGGGTATTGAAAAATGCCTGAAGGACAACACAGCCATCAGTCATCACAGCTTCATGAGGGGAAAGTCCTGTTTTGCAAACCTGATTTCCTTCTATGACAAGGTAACCCACCTAGTTGATCAAGGGAAGACAGTTGATGCAATCTTAAATTTCAGCAGAGCTTTTGATATTCTTTCTCATTCTATCCTTCTGGACAAAGTGACCAGCCTTCAGCTGCATAAAAACATCATATGATGGGTCAGCAAGGGTTGGGTACAAAGGGTTACACTGAATTGTGCTGCTGCCATCCAGGCACTAGTGGGGTTCTGCAAGCCTCCAGCTTAGGCCCAGCTCTCTTCAATATCTTCATTAACAAATTGAATGCAGGACTCAAGGGAATTCTAAGCGAATTTGTAGATGATACAAAATTAGGAAGAGCTGCTGACTTTCTTAAAGAGAGGTCCTGCAAACAGCTCTCAACAGATCAGAGGTCTGCACCATCGCCAACTGTATGAAGCTTAAGAAAGACAAGGGACACATTCTGCACATGAGATGGGGAACCCTGGTTGTATGAAGGGCTGGGGAGGGAGAGCCTGGAGAGCAGCACTGCAGAAGGGACCCGGGATACCTGGTCAACGGGAAGTTGAACATGAGCCAGAAATGTCCTGGCAGCCAGGAGGGCCAGCCCTGTCCTGGGGGACATCAGGCACAGCATGGCCAGTTGGGAAAGGGAGGGGATTGTCCTGCTCTGCTCTGGGCTGGGGTGGCCTCACCTCCACTGCTGGGGGTAGTTTTGGGTGCCACAATATAAAGTAATCACTGAACTATTAGAGGTCTGTTCAGCCTGGAGAAGAAAGAGCTCAGTGCAATTGCAACTTCCTGGGAGGGGAAGAGGAGAGGCAGGCAGTGATCTCTGCTCTGTGGTGAGCAGGACAGGATCTGAGAGAATGGGCTGAACTTTTGTCAGGGGAGGTTTAGGTTGGATGTTAGGAAGAAGTTTTTCACCAAGAGGATGGTTGAGCACTGGAACAGGCTCCCCAGAGAAGTGGTCACAGCACCAGGACTGACAATGCTTAAGAAGCATTTGGACAATGTTCTCAGGCATATGGTGTGATTTTTTTGGGCTGTCCTGAGCAGGAGTTGGACTTCACTGATCCTTGTAAAGCCCTTCCCAACTCAAAATATTCAGTGGTTCTGTGATTCTTTAGTATCAGAATGTAACTGGTTTTAACTTTGGAAGTGAAAAAGTGGCAGAAATTATCTTGTTATTGAAAGAATGGTGACAACAGAAGCGGGTTCCTTTTTGGGTATGTCAAAATCCTCAAGGTAAAGATAGCAAATATAATTTTGCTTTTTTCTTCTTCAGTACCAACCCAGAAACTAGCTGTGAAGAGGTGGCAGGCACCTCTGCAATTTCTCCCTGGCAATCAATCTCTCTTACAGATCCATTGCCAGAGATCTGGCATCATTTGGCTGTTTTTCATGAAGAGAACACAGTACTCCACCAAAATCCCTCCTTTAAAAGGCATAATACCTTTAAAAGGTATTTGTTTGTTTGATTTCAAACATGGGCTATGGCCAGTATTTCTAATTTGATATGGGCTACAAATGGAGTGTTAGAAGAGGAAAACACATCAACAAAAACATACCTGAAACATCTTTAAAATCTTAGCCCCTGTGATAATATTTGTGATCTTTACTGTGTGAGGAGCTGTCTCATGTTCTACATGTTCTTCCAAGAATCCCACGCTCTTACACCTGTAACAGTGAGGTGCTGAAAAAATTAGCAATGGCCTGAACTGTATTCAGGCTGAGTGGGGCTCATGCTTAACAAACAGAAGCTATGCATAACTACAGTTAAACTGTAAACCGAGTTTAAACAGTTAAACTGCTCATACCCAGTCAGACATGAAATGAGACTGTGAGCTCCTGAACCTCTGACAACAATGCCATTCCCATTGATGTTATCACCAGTTTAACTATTCTCACTGGGAATGAGCTGGCCAAAAAATCCACATAAATAAAAAGCTCCTGTGCATGCAGTTGTTATAGAGAGAGATTAAGTAATGTTTCCCCCGTGCATGCCATTGAATCTGCACTTGTATAGACTAAATATAAAATATTTTGATATTTTTTGACTTTTACCTAAAATGGTTCACAGCTAATCTAAAGAGACAATTCTGTTAGCTTTGATATACAGCTATTCAAATAATATAGACATTAGAGAGATGACCTGTATTTTTATTGGAACTTTTCTTTTTTAAAGGGCTAGGTTTGTATTTTTCTTTTAATTTCTCTAAGAGCTGTAGACCTTGTGCCCTCAGCAGAGAGAAGATGAACAATACAAAACCTTAAGCTTTAGAGGAAACAGACACAGAAATGAGGTTTTTGGGTTAATTTGTTCTTGGGTTTTTTCCCAAATCCTTTCCCTCCCTCTGCAGTAAGAGAGCAACAAAGTCTTATAGTGGCAGAGCCTAGAGCATACTAATAGACTTTACTGGCCTTGACCTATGTCCTCTGAGACATTCTCCCTGAAATGGTCTCATTGAAGCTCATTGTGAATTTACTCTTTTCCTGACATGAACGTGTTTGAGCTGTTAGACCCCTTGTTCAGGTGTGTTGTGTTGTCTGTAGCCCTCTCTGTCCCAAGTGGGTTTTGTCACCGATTGGGCTGTCTCCTTGGCATGCTGCTGGTTCCTGTAGGTCTGTTGGGCTTCTGCTCCCCTTTGCACTCAGCTGCTAAGGGCGAAGTGGTCCTGGCTGTTCCCTGAGGTGCAGTGCACGAATGTCATTTGATCTCCACGCAGTGTGCCAGGAGACAGGGACAATCTTGATGCCTTTGCTGTCATGTTCTGGGAAATGTTTTCCTTCAGACCATTGTTCAGTGCACTTTTGTCTCGAGCAGGAAAGGAAGAATGCTTTTTCTGAAATAATCAAGGGTTACACAATAGCTTACAATGCAGTGACCAAATTCTCAAGACAGTCAGCAAAAGCTGTTTCTACAGGTTTCAGGGGCAAATGGGGTGTTCAGCTCTTCTGCAACTCAACCCCATATATGTTAAGGCCCTGGCCTAAATGTGGGAAAGTTTCAAAGTTTTTCTGTTGCTCTCTAGAATGCTTTGTACCTTTTGGAGGTAACTAATACATAGAGTCATTGGGCTGTGTTCTTAACCAGTTCCTATAACAGAGGCAAGAAACAGATGATTAAGAATTATATTCCATGTATGCTAGCCAGAGGACAAATATTTTTGCTAGAGGTGCAGGATGGATTGACTTTAATCCAATTTCTGCCTTCACGGTAGTGAAAGGAAGGTGGAGAGAATATGTGTGCCTCAGAACAAGCTAACCTCTCTTGTGTCAGTCCTGTTATGTCTAAATCTCTACTAATACTGAAAGAGCATTTGAGTCAATCACCAGAATATATTGTATCTTAGTGCAGATAAAGCTGGGGATGGATTTAAGTCCTTTGCATTTTTCTGTTGTATCTTGAAAAAGAGATTAATTTATACACTTTATGCACTTGGTTGAAGTGAAATATGCTAAACTAGTCCAACACAGATGAGGTTTACTTATTTGGGGTTTTCTTATTAGCACAGTTTTAAAACCACTAAGAGATACTAGTTTTCATTTTGCAAAAGCTATTCTGGATGTGAAAGAAGGAATATCTCAGGTTTTCATAGTTCACAGTGAACCACTTGATCAGACTGGAATTAGAACAAAAGAAATGGTCTTTTTCTCTGGATTGTCAGCTGATGTCCAATCTCTGCTAGCAATGTTTACAAGGAACAATTTTTTGTAAATTTTCCTCATCTGCCATCTGGGTTTTGACTAAGTCTGTGAAACAAATAAAATTATCAGGGGGAAACAGCTTAAAAGAGAGTTCCTCTCTGTTTAATGCTTGGTTACATTTCCCTTCTTAGGTAAATAAGAGATTGATGTTTGAAGGAACCTTAATATGAAGACATACATGTGATATATATGCAATGCATTTCAAGAATTTTTCACAGTTCTTTCATTTTTAGTGAGTTATGATTGGTGTGCACATATGGCTGAATACAAGATTAGTTAATATCAACTTTAATTCTCAATAATCTCTCACCTATCCATGTATATTGTGCATCACCCTGTCTGTTATTCATCTGTGCTTACATTTTTTCTTCTCTCTTTCAAAAATGTTCTTTTGTTTCCAGAATGAGATTAAATAAACTGATACTACCACTTATTTTGAGCAATGGCACTGCATCATATGAAAAACTTTTGATTAAAAACTGTTAGGTAAAGGCATAACTGGTGGAAAATGCTGTGTGAAATGTAATGTAAGTGATCATTGACCAGTTTCCAGAGAATTTACAATTCTGTTATGTTCTTTTCAAAGTTTTAAGAAGTACATAGAAGAACATACACTTGATTTGATAAGCTAAAAATCTGCATATAATGAACTTATCAGGAAATATCAGGAAATTATCTGGAAATATCATGGACTGTTGTTACCAAGGTCACGTCCACTAATGGGCCTTATCAGTTGTTAGTATGTATTGATAAATGATAGGATTAAAAGGGACACCAGGCACTATGGCATTCATATCAACAGACTTTTCTGTGCCCTGCAAAGGTAAGAACTGAACTAAAAATTCTGGAAGTGAAAACTCTAACAGTGATAAAAGTCATTATTGCTGTGCTGCTTCTTTGTATGGCAAATGTTTTGAGTTTTAAACGTTAAACAAGCAAATACCTGGTTCAATGTCCTGGAGAGATAGACAGCAGGACCAAGCTTCTCAACAGTCAAGACTCAAAATTGGGAGAGCTGAGGGGAGAAAAATAGATTATGTACATTATCTAGTCAATAAGAAAAACAGAGAGGAGGCTTTTCATTGATCCTGCCGCTCTGCCTCTTTCTCTTCACTTTTAGGCTGAACTCTCAAGCCTTTTCCATGTTTTTTCAATTGTTTCCATTGAAATGGAGCTTTGGGTGTGGGATAAAGATGAATTTCTTTACATTTTGATCGTTACAGAAAGATAGTCTGACTGACACTCTGAAATGGTAGACTGAAATTCAAGTTCTTGTCCATCTATGGCTAACCAGATCAGCATTTTCCAATATACTAAGGGAACAAACTGTTAGAAAAGCGGTAGATTGTATCTTGCTGCTCTCAAATCAAATGTATGTTTTACTGAAATTATATAATTGAAGTAGGTTCCCTGTCAATGATAAGTAATTAAAATCCTTATATTATAGTGTGCAGACAATTTAATACTCACCTCTGGTCTAAAATCTGTTGTCAAGTGTCTTTGAGTTGTAGGTCAACCACTAATCTTTATTAGAGTTTTTGATAGACTATGATTTCACTTTCAATGTTTTTTCCTCTCTCTGTGTATATTTTATTGATACATACTTTAAATTATTTTCCTGATTGCAGAATTTATCATTTTGCAGAATGAATAGAATTGCTCTTGAGACTTACAATTGCACTTGGAGTCCTTTTCATATATTGATAACTTGTCTGGCATAATTGTGATGGAAGGAGAATGTTTTTCTGACCTTTTCTTTCTTTTCAGTCAGTTCATGGATTTTTTCTTTTTCTTGCATTGCAGTAATATATGCAAGCTAGTAAATATCCTTGAGCTTACTGGTTATTAGTTAATGCCTTACTAGACAACTTATTGTTTTTATACTTATATAGTATTAACATGCTTCTTTCCCTCCACTTCATTACAGATCATATTTATACAAATGCTGGATGTCTGCCTATTCTTATTTTTCTGTATGTACAGAAATGACATAAAGATCTGTGTAGATCTTTACAGATGAGAATGGTCAGATCACATGAAATCAATTTTGGAGACCATATTGGAAATCTAAGTCAGACGATTCTTCTTGCAATGGCAATATTTTGCTTACTAGAAATGAGTTACAACTTCAATCTTAGTAAGTGCATCTGAGTGTTTGGAAGGACTGCAGGGACTGTAAAGGCATCCATAACTATCAGCTGAACTTCAGGCACAGGCTTGACATCTGGTGATAGGCTGCAGAAAAGGCTGCAGCAGGCAGGGCATTGTGGATTATGGCAATGTTATGTACTACAGTACACCTCATATATTTGTTTCTACCTACAGTTTACTACTAGGTACAGTTAGAAAGACCACAGGCAAAAAAGCAGACCAGAAGAAAATGGCACTTAAGGTCTCTGTATCTTTTTTTTGCTTTTCTCCCACCCATTGTGCCCTACCATGAGAATGTAGTAAGGCATTTCTCTAGCAAAAAAGGATGTCTTAAAAAAAATCCCAAAGCACCCAACCATCCCTGTGTAAAATTTCAGTGATCCTTTCTATGTATTTATATCTCAAAGATTTCACTTTCCTATAAAATCTCAAGTTAGCTGTCCTCCCACTCTGCTGGGGAGTGAAGTATGTCAAGCGAAGCATCTCCAAGCCCCAGAAGAAAATGCTATCTTTGTAAGCTTCTCTGCAAGACATCCTCCTGATAGGATAGCTCCCTTTCATCCTCTCACTTAATCTGCAGCAGTTTTCCCACCCAGTCTGCCCCTTTTCATGTTTTATTTTCTCAAGACTTTCCCATTTTCATCCTTAACCTATGAGCACTTTTTCCAGATGTGTGGCAAACACTGCCTTTTCAGAACACAGTTTTGAAAACAAAAACATTCCAGGGGCTAATTTCTCTCAGAACATTGATGTCTTTGTGTGAGTAGATACCAGATGAGTTCAGAAGCTTGGGGGAGGCCTCTCCTTCCAGCCTTCCTGGTAATATGAGTCAAAACTCTATATACTCAGCATGAAGAGGAAGCCTGCTTCCTCTAGCGCCGGATGGGGCAGAAAAATATCTGCAGCTGAGCTGATATTATTCCTTGTGGTGGTTTAGTTGTTTATTTTGAGATTTTGCTATTTCATGATTTGGTAGAGTCATTCTGTAATTATTACAAGGTGTGCAATGCTTTGAATTCCTCTTAGCAAAATGCTGGAAGCTGATTACAGTGACAGATTACAAATTTGAAGACAGAACTGGGTCCTTTGATTTGACTGTCTGCTCTGATGGGGAAACATGACCCCTATAAATAAAGTAGTACCTACTGAGGCTGCTGGAGATCATGGCCTATGTTTTTGGAGGTACAATGCTTTTTAATAAGCTACTATTTTATCTATAATGAAAAAGTCTGGGAAGAATAACATACTAAGAGGAATGGATGAGCTATATCTAGCATGAAGCTTGTCTTTGAGAATGAAAGTACCAAAACACCAGTAAAATGAGATTACAAGTTCACAGATGCCTTGAGACAAAAGCTACCTATAAATACATTTGCGTGTTAGGAATTTCTCCTGAAACTCTGAACATGCTGGAGAAAATGTAGTCTTCAAATGTAATTAAAGAATCCTAAATTGCTAACTGCTTTTCTATATGTGGAGCTGCTTTTTAAGGCATTTTGGTTAACTTTTAACTTGAGTCTGTAGACTCTGAAAGCTAATCTAAGCCCCTCTTTTATTCAAACAGCTCAAATATTTTCAGATTATTTCTTAGAACTCTTTGGACAGAGCCTGAAATGGCTTTTGGCTGTGTTAACACACGTCCAGGAAATATGTAATGGCTCAAACCAAGCCCAATGCAGCTGCTGTAGAGGAGATGTTCATAATCTTAAACATCTTGGAAAGATATATGCTGTAGTAATGGTTCATGACAGCTGAAAACAAGGTCCTTTCCGGTCTCTGTCATTACTCAGACTTAACACTACTTGAATAATGTCAAGAATTATTTGTGAGTAATTTAGTTCACAACTGACTCAAATACTTACTGAATACACTCTTTCTACTTGTGATCCATCCTAGCAGAGACATAAAGAAAATGTAGAGAACATTTCCTTTCAAACAGGTTTTTCTAAATGCATATGAAAAGTGTTGGTTTCTAAGAAATGTTTTAAAAATAACAGGACAAACATATAAAATAACTCATATTTTTTTCACAGTCTTTGATCCCAAACTTAATATTTTGACAAAATGGAATTGACTCTCCCTGCCCATCCATTCATTGATCACAACTCTGACACTGACAGTAAATTGCAGCCTATTGTAGGTAGATGAATAGGATGAAATCTAAGCAAAATACAGTATATTCCTGCAAGTTGTCACCTTTTCATGAGAGAATAATTATCTTTAGTCTTAATCAGCTAGGATCCAGAAAGAAGCATTAATTGTATTCATCCCATTGTTTTATGTTATGCACAAACTTGTGTAGGACTTGTTCATTTTAATTTATTTCGTATTATCTAAAAGCTTTTTCCTCATAGGTGCATAAGAAACATGGTGAAAATTTTTCTTCAGTTATAACTTACCTTTATGTTGTTGCACGTCCTTCTGATTTTTAGTTTGAACCTGAGGCTCACCTTTAATCTCCGAGGTTTTGGGGACCGTTATTATTGCTCATGAATTAAAAGCAAGAGATACTTCAACAGTGACAGTGAGTGACATTTGGTTAGATAGATTGATTGGGTTAAACTACTCAAGTTTGTCTTGTCAATTGTAAACTTTGTTTCATTCTCTCTCCATGGATGAGGGACAGATTTATATACTGTATACCATCAGATCAATGTGCATTAAAGACTGTCAGTTTAAAAAAAAAAAAGTAAAAAAGAATTTGTGTAATTGGCTTGCTAAGGACTACAAATGAAATTATGGCAGGTTGAGGTCTCACAGGCATAAATGATCCCCTGTTTTACAGATTATTAAGCATAAATGGAAGGATAATCTAATGTCATTACAGAACGACCTGAAGAATTTAAAATTCTTTCCCAAAATGATTTTCCTGGCATCTATTTAAGAGATTTTCAAGTAGTGCTTGTTCCTTAAAAAAATCCACCACTGGAGTTACTTCAGAAAAAGGTTTCACTTAAGAATGTTTTCATTTCTAATCATGAAATGTTTGTCATGTCTTGTCTGAGTAATTAAAACTGTTTTTTTTTTTTTTTCCCTTTTACTCAATTGAGTATTTACTGACTTCTAAAGGATTAAAGTGTGGGTTGCTGGTTTAATACTCTTTAAAAAGTCTTTCTTGGATGAGGTATGCTTTAATCATCCTAAAAGAAATCCATTCTGACTTTCTGGGATTCCCTCAAAGCCAACAGAATGGCAAGCATTCACCTCTATTTTGTCTAGATTTATGAGAAATATGGTTAATCGGAGATAATAAAGATCAGTTTTTGGAAGAATTATTAGGAATGTACTACAAGGTTACAGAGATTAATCTGTGGGTTGATGGATTTCTCCTGGATTTCCTCTTCAGAAGAGTTGTCACCTTTGAAGTAGATAGGATGCTGTTTGCCAAAAGGGCTTGTTAGGGTCCTATAGTTTATTGATTTAATAATTTAATAGTTTATAACCAGTAAGGAGCCTCCTTTCTTGTTGCATTCCTCTGAGCAACAATTACTCCTTCCTGAGAAAAGAGGGTGCTGTGATTGTGAATCAGAGTGACCTGGCAGGGCCACGTGAGCATTGTTTCTAACAGGTTTTGCTGAACAGTTCTTTCCTTATGCACCTTCTTTCCATGTGAAAACTGCAAAGCTGGTTATGACATATCTGCACTAAAAACATAAACCCAGCTAAGGTGGTTGTGGATTTTTTGGGATCCTTGATTAACTGCCTGTTGCTCCAGTTCTGCCTTGATACTTTCTGTGCCTTTGCTTACTTTAATTTCATTCATTGCAAGCCAGGTTGAACTTGTTTGCTAATAGAATAGGGTATCTCTGGAGTTTTCAGCATGTAGTGTGTTTTCTGAGAAAAAAGTCAACAGAATTGCCTTCTCCAGCTCCCAGGATGGCTGATATTGGATCAACCCAAAGATCAGGATTAGTAAAGTGGAGTTTGAGCACATGTTGCAAGCACCCTGTCAAAATTAAGTGGATCATTTTTACTTTTTTGATGCTGCAAACCTAGAAGCTATAGGGAACGGTCCATTGCTATAAAAATTCATTCTTTACTACCCCTACCACTAAACAGTGTCCTCTAAGGCCTAAAATATTTTATCTAACACTTATGCCAATTTAATTTTAAATTGACTTCTGAATTAAAGATGACACGCTTTCTTTAGCTGTACTAATGAATATATTTTCACCGTAAGGCTGGTTGATTTTAAACATTGTCTGCTCCATTAACCTGTGACAGCACAAAGCATTAAGCCGAAACTTCTCCAATACTTGATTTTATAATTGAAAAATAAAAATGTTTGTCTTATAGGAGAATATTTTTGGTCAGTTAATAAATATTTCAGATGTTGAGCCAAAACTCCATCTGGAAGTATCTGAGAACTAATGTCTGTGATTTTTTTAAAAGTTCCTTGGCATTTTTTTGGCAAGAACAAAAGTGATAAAAGAATAGAGAGTGCCATAGCCAGATTGCACCTGGGGGAGGGTAGGAGTGATTTGGTTTCTGTGTTGCTGCTGCTGTGAATGCTGACATCCCTGAAATCTCATGAGGTTGTTTTCAGTTTGAGGGCTGCAATTAAGATTAAAATCTAGTTCATCAACACAATTTATTCCTAAAGGCAGTCTCTAAGCCAGAACAGACCCAAGGGATGTTTCACCTGAGCTGTGCTTTTATGACAGGGGAGGTAGAGAATAACTGGGCACTAAAATATTCTGTAACAACTGACGCTGTTTATTACTTCTGAAAGTGGCTTAATGTACATGCAGGTGGATATCACTGTGACATGATACTTGCTCTGGCCAAAGAGTGGACACTTTGGGTGCCTAATAGGACCAGGACTGGGTCCCTATTACGAAATTGGGGCTCAGGTTAGCATTTCCTCTTTTCAGTCTGGTTGGGAAAAGATATATATATATATATATATAATGGGTTCCTTAATACTTTCATATTATTTTTTTTTAAATAAATCAAGTAATTCTTACTCATGAGTCTTCAGACAAGTAATGAATTTAATTTTAGGAATTGTAGGATGGACAGCAATTTCCAGTTTTCTGGAAAATACTTGAGTTTAGAGAGTAAGCTTTCTCTGATAATGCCTGAAGCTTTTTTTTTATTTTTTTTTTTTATTTATTTTTTTTTTTTTAACATGGAAAATCTAGGTGAAAAGAATCACCTGCTAAATATAAGATCAGAAAATCTTTGAGCATGTTCAAGCAGAAAAAGTAAATAATTTAGATCACAAACTGAGTAAAAAGCAATGTGCTGTTGCTAAAAACAAGCATCCAATCCAACATATGAACAAAACTGTAGTTTGGGAGGTGCAAGGGTAAACTGCAAGGATTAGGCTTTCAGCCATTAGTACCTTTGAGCTCATTTGCTAGCCCAATTGAAGAGAGCCAAGGAAACAGTTCAGGACATAACCTATGAAACTGGAATAAGGAGGAGGGTGTAATCTGTTATTTGTTTACATGGTGGGTGAAGGAAGAAGTAATGCATTTGAACTGCACAAAGAAATTCCTCCTCAGATCTCTGTTAGCCCCTTTTGTCCTCGATGATATAATGCTATAAATACTCTAAGCTGTATCAAATGCAAATGAACTATTTTAGATAAATGTGAGAAAACAAGGGGGCTAATAAAAACAAAGAAACAACACAAACAAAAACCAAAACAAAAAAAAGTACCTCAAAACCCAACAGCAAACAACCCATCCAGACACAGCACAGGACCACTAAAACAGCAACATGAAAACCTCCTGGGGTATTGAAACTATGTGGTCTGGGAGCTTGGAGAGACAATATTTTGAGTAGGGAGTTTAATATATTTGTGGAGAAATCAGAGGACTCAAACAGATCCAGAGAAGCATGGATTCAAGACTGTTCAGAGATGACCTCACAGGAAGAGGATGAAGGCTTCTAAGTGGAGATTCAGCTCAGAGACTTTGAGAAGTGATGAAACTATTGTTGGTTTTCTGTTATGTTTGCTGGAAAAAATCCCTGCTTCATTTAAGAATAGAAATCTACAATACTTTGATACCTTGTTTCTTTGATGCAGTCCTTCTTAATTTATAAAATAAATAATAAAATGTAAAATGTATTCTTTCTTTATAATTATTCTTCTCAATAAGGACTATTGTATATTAAAATATCCAGACATTATTTTAGTGCTGAATTAGAACTGGAAGAAATTTCACAACGCAAAACATTTCTGGGCCTGTGCTTCACTTGTGGTTTTCACTGGACATACCATTATTAAATAGGTATAGCACAGGACTACTGAGTGTGCTCAGTATTTTGTTATCAAGGGGAGGTTTGGAAATGGTATCTGGGGACCCTTACTACACATAAACATCATGATCTTGAGGCACTTGATATGGATTTTTAGTCACTAAAATACTTATAGAGAAAGATGTTTCTTTTGAATGAGGAAAAAATTATAAATTGCATATAATAAATAAATATAGGAAAAACTTATTTGACTTCTGTTCAAGGAAAGGCCTGATTCATATGGCAGTTAAAGTTCCAAATGTCCCCAAGATCAAGTCCTGCGTCTTTATTTTTGCAATGTGCCAGTGATCAGACTGATCCTAAATTAAATTTTTTGCTCCTTTGTTCTCTTTCTACTTCAGGGTTATGTATAAATCATAGCATAGATAATGTAGGTTATTGCATAAATTATATTAGATGTGTTATATAAGTTTACTTCTGTGTTTGAGAATAATCAAATCCCATACTTCATGATATTGCCTGATCACTTTTTATCACAAAACAGTCATTGTAGTCTAGCTTCCTCGGAAAGCGTCTTACAAGTGTCTTTCAATTTCATCTATCTGCTAAGCTTCATTCAGTAGAATAATGGATTAGAAAGCCTGTGTTTGTAAGCTTTATTCAATATAAAAGACTACAACCCTCAGCAGATGAATGACTGGTCAGAGGCTGCCTTAGACATGGACAGACAGGGCTATCAATGTTATTTGGGAGGTTCTTAAAGAGATAAGGGAACCTTATTAAAATAGGAAGTCTAACAGTGTTATTTCCAGCTGAAATGCATTCAGTTCGTTTCACAGGGCAAATGAACACACTAGAAATAGTGTAGTACTTTGAAAAATGAAACTCCATTTCAAATCCAAAGAAATACAATTAATATTGACAATGAGGCACTTCCTACTTGGAATTTTTAGAGCAGCAGGATGACGTACAAGCTATAGACTAAGGAGTTGTATGTGAGAAGATCACAAATTGTGAAGTTGTCACTAGGATATGCCATTTATCAGTAAGAGTATGTCACTCATGCCTAGATTTATAACATTCATTTTATGATGACTATAATTTTGATTACGAAACTAACTTACTTTTTATGGAGTATTTAATTTCTTTTTGTATAAAATTAGCACTAGATTGGCAAGTCTATGAAAGATTCTGTAATACTGAATTATTTACTGACAAGCCCTGTAATTTTGTTCCTGTAAATATCTACAAAAGTTGATTTTTATATTAACAAATACATAATCCATTTCAAGAATGCACCCTAGTAATGTTTTGGGACTGTGATTTCCACAATTTAATTATATATTGTACTCATGCTGACATCTGTTGTAGATTTTTTGTTATGTTTTTGCTCCTTTAAATTTTCCCGGGAATGACTTTGAGAAACAATTTTTTGAGACAGAAGAAAAAAAAAAAATAAAGTGGGAGAGACCATAAGCAATGACAAAAAGTTTCAGCACCAGCCTTAACATCTTTTATCAGTCCAGTTTCAATATATTCTGCTCCTTGAAGTTGAAACTAAGAAAAGATTTCTCTTAAGGCTTCTACAATGCCTGAGAGATCCTCTTATGAGACTGAATACAGAAGAGAAGGGTTGAGGCTTAGAGGAAGACAGATCTATCTTCATAATGTTGCTGAAATGGCTATCTCCTCATCATGTGATAAACACTATTTAGATTATTTTCTCTAGATGTTTTTAATTCTATCTTATTTAAAAATAGTCTTGCACAGATGCTTATCCAGAGCAGCTCTGATGGCCTCATATGACTCTGATGCTGCAGCTGAGCTTGTTTGGCAAGGGAATTGTTCCAGCTGGTTAATTCCTACCAATTGGTAGGTTTTTGTCATCAGGTGGCACTACTGATGTCTATTGACAAATGTTACTGTAGAGCAATCCTGCTCCTTACAGGACAGCAAGTGAGCCAGGACATCTTCCTCAAGTATGTTGTTGTATCTGGTTGCACAAATCTGAACTTCACAATTCAATGCCTCCTGGAGGAGTAGCTCCACTAGACTTCTGTTTCATTGCTCAGGAAATTCCCCTCCAATCTTTGTGGACTTGCCAAATGAGCCAGTCTCAGCTAGTGCTCATAAATGGGGTCTCCCCACCTCTGCTTTCAGTGAGCACCACACTGCTGTCCAGACACATGTGGATGGGAAACAATCACTTGCTACTGTTGATGCAACAAAGGTGCAAATCATCCGACCAGTGTTTGTTTTGTGCATGCCCCGTGTGCACAGTAGGAGGAGTTGGGAGTGCCTGACTCATGTGTTGCCAGCAATCGGAAAATCTCCTCTATATCAGAAACAAGGCAATTTCAGTGTGTTGATCATGAGTTCCCCACTGATTGCAAAACTAGATTTTCACTGGCTCTATTTTTTCCGGCTTATTATATGGCTCTGAACCAAGTGCTAGCAAAGGGCTGCACTATTCTCCATCCATGTATGACAAAAGTAGACAATTAGGTCCTGAACTGTAAAGTTATTGTTGTTATCTCAATAACTCTCTTCAGTAGAGACTACATTCATAACACCATAATATTTCCATCCTTTTCTGATCATCCTTCCCTAAAATTCCTAGATATAAAAGCATATTTTCTTTCAGTCCTTTTGAAAGACTGCTTTTTTATCTGCTGGTCTTGTTGATATTTTTCTTCAACTGCTATAAAAATCTCAGTCCTAGGGTTAATATTGTGAAGTATTATAATATATATCAATAGATACTTAAAGTAATAGCTGCCTGTTAATCATGAATCTATGATAAACAGTGCTCATACCAACTCGTATTTAATTAGAACATATCTAAAATAACCCAAAACTGTAGCTCACTACAGCACCCACTCCAAACAAAAGCAACAGAGAAAATCCTATACCTTATTACTATTTTTAGTGTGTAACTTCACATTTCAGTTAGTAAATTTCTTTTGCTTGTCAGTGATTAGTCATTTAGTATTTTTTTCTCAAGGTCCTTAAACACATATAATAAGACTTTTTTTTTAATAAGGAAAAGAGTGGACCTCTGTATGGATCCCCTCATTACAAATTTTAGTCTCTTCTTTCTCAAAATCTTGTATAAATAGTAGATCTTGTTGTAGTTTAAAATCAGTCTTATTAATTCCATTTTGGGGGGAAAATATCCAGTCTAACTTGCCTTGACTGTTCTACTTACATTGTACAGGATTTCTTTACATCTTTTAGTGGCAGTATGATGATTTGAGAAGTGTATCTACATCATTTTTGTCTAGACAGCTGTGTGGAAAGCAGAAGAATCATACCATAAGAAACTGAGTCATGTACAGAGCTGAAGAAGATTAGGACTGCGCTTATGAATGTTGCTGTAATAAAATAATGCTTAGTAAGTCTTCCAAAATGTGCAACCTTGCAAAAACAGTAGCAAGTTTTTGTTTGGTAATTTTCCACTTAATGAGCCCCTACTGTGTCTCCTAAAGGTCTTTTTAATACGTAAATTTTTTTTTCAAGCTTTATTTCTCCAAACAGCCTATCTGCTTTTGTTTCCAATTCCAATCAGGTACCACATATTGAAGTTATGATTTGCTTTCTTAGCTGTTTTTGTTCACTGGACCTCTTTTGACATGAGCAAGAAGTTAAAAAATCCCTTCCATTACCATTAAGCACTTGAAAATCCCAAACTGTATTATAGAAAATTTCTGGAGTTAAAAGTATTTCGGGAGACATGTAAAAATGTTTGTGATTCAGGTAGCTGTCTGTTTCCTTCAAAGACATGAAAAACCCAGACTGACTAGCTGGTAGGTGTTGCATAGTCACAGAATCCTATGTGTGGTAATCATCGCTCTAGACTATTATTCCACCTCTATTTTCATTAGTGCTATAAACTCCCCTGCACAGCAGGATTTGGAGCCAAACTACATCTTGCAGAGAAATTTAAAAAAATAGTAATTAAAAAAAAAAGTTCTTTTCACTGATGTGACAAAGTTGAAGAGTTTATAATATCATGATATTCCGTAAAAATATAATGTGAAATAGTCCAAAAAGAGGATGGGGGCTTTTTTGCATCTGGAGCTCCTATCTCAGTTAAAATTGGGCATCACACTTGATTTTTGTCCCTTCCTCTCAATAAATTCTGTAAGCTTTGACACCAAAGTAGTCCAGGTGAAAATTATATTTCCTGATGGAATTACCATGAAGAGATTTATTTTGGCTTCCTAGAAGAGTATTGATTCAAAAACTATTATTCTCTATTGTAGTATTTAAATTTTGGTTTTATACAATTAACAAACCTTTTCTTGATCATGTGTGTCATATGTAGAGGTGCTCAGGTCTTAACAAAGATTTCTGTGCCCTAGAATATGTCTGAAACATTTCACAGAAAGATTATGGGTTTTATGGATTCCCAAGCCTGAGTAGCTCCATCGAGGTATATGTCTTAATGGATTTCTGACAAGCAATACAAAACTTTACATATATTTCAAAATGGTATTATTTAAAGTCAGTATTTGAACTCTAGTAATGAAGTTCAAAATACATGAAACATTGGTATTATCTTGCTAGTCTGAGTCATTGGATTAAAACTCATTTAACAGATTGGGTAAGAAGCACAAAAGTATGGATGTGGTTCCATAAAAGTCTGAGTCTACTGAACCATCTTTAAAATAGATTTGATTTTCATCATGATCTTGGTGGACATGCTCAATATTGTTAATAGTTGTTCAGAGTTATTGAAAAATGTCCATCACCCAGGGAAGGACAGAATTTTGTTGAGGAGCAAATAAAACAACTAACATTTTCTTTCCAGCTGGGCTTTCCTGACTTCCTTTTATTTTGTAGCAATTTTTTTTTTATTTTAGCAATATTATTTTTGTAGCAATTTTATTTTTTAGCATTTTATTTTGAACAATCAAAAAACCCAAATGAGTCTTGGGTCTCAAAAAGTGAGATGGAGTCAAAATCATAAAATGTCTTTGCCTATTTTTCTCAGTCCTAAGCTTTGGGTAGCATATGCTTGATTGAATTAAAGAACCTAAAATGATAGAAAGCACAAGTAAATCCCTATAGCCGTGGAATTAAGTCCTTGTTCAAAAAATATTAGAAAATTGGGACTGTAATGGATTAGCAAATATTAAGGCAGCATTATTTTGAAGACACCTAAAACTCTGACGTTGCAAAGGATTCAAACACAAATTAACAAGGAAAACATGATGGTGAGTTGCTAATTGCTCCACTAACATGACAGCGTGCAGCTCTTGGGAAGCTTTAGGACTTGGATCAGAATGCGGACAAAGACTTATACTGGGCCAAAAAACCCATGGGATTCTTAACAGGGTATGGGATACTTTGCTTGCAAATAGCTGGATGAAATTCAGTCTATGTCCATTGTAACTAGCTGTCATATTATGCAGTGGTAGTTATGTAACTACAGGATATTAATTGCTGTCTTTTAATTAAGTATATTCCCAGTGAGTTGACAAGGGGAACAACCAGTGAGGTTTTTTAGACCCTGCATCTTAGGGTAATAATAATAAATGGAACCTCCTGGCTCATTAAAACTAATCTCATATTTCTGTAGACCATTTTTGTTTTAATATTTTTCAAACAAATTACTTTCAAATTAATTTTTTTCTCTTTTATTTGTTTGTTCCGGGGGTTTTTGTGCTTTGTTTTGGTTTTGGTTTGGTTTAGTTTTTTGTGCTGAGATAAAGAGTCATTATCATACTGTCATTGAAGACTAGTTGGACAGGGTGAGCATGATGCAGGTTTTTTTCTCCTTGAGATCAACTCAAGTGGTTAGACCATAGTGGTGCTAATAATAACCAGGTTGTGGTTTTTACCCCTGTATGGGTCATTCACTGAAGATTTAGATTCAGTGGTCCTTATGGGACCCTTTACACTCTAAATATTCTGTGACCTTTTAGTCAGATAAAAAATTAGTTCTGTTCATAAACCACTTTATCCACTAGGTAGAATTTTTGTTTTAATAACTTTTAAGCCTGCATAGCACTTAACTTGTTTGCTTTACTTATATATGTCAAAAAACTTTCTTCAAAACTCTTTTATTTTGGTGTTTATCAAATTCCTCTATTTTTCTATATTTGTTCATTCTTTCAATCATCTCAAACATTTATTTAGTCTTTCTGAAAACTGATGATTGCAATCCTGTTTTTCAGATGAGATCTTAGTGTTTTATGTTTCTTTATTGAAAATATTGTTTGATATGAAAATTATATTTTTAAGCACGAGTTAGAAATGGCTTGCAGTCAGTCTGTAATTCCCTATTTTCACTGTTTTTCCTAAGTTTCTCATCTGTTGTGACTTCAATTCTAACTTTCAGGTTTTTTGTAGACAGTCTTGAGAAAACCTCGTACTGAATATTGGAAGTACATGCCTAAGTGACAACTTTTTTGACAGAGAATGTTTTATTACCCTTGATTGGTGATTGGTGATCCTTCTTTCATTCATGTAATCCTGTGCCTGACTTCATTATAAACTCATCCACAAAGCTATTTCAGTATCATAATCAATGTATTTATCCAAGATGAAGTCAGTCATCATTATATATAGTGAAGCATATATATAACCCTGTGAGTTTTTGTGAATATAAATTGTATATATAGTTGTCTTTCATCTACATTCTCAACTATGAGCTCCCTCTTGTCATTTTATGGCTTTAAATTACATCTTGGGTAATTCACTTCGCATGTAACTGTGCCTTTCAGTCTACTGCACATTTTTAAGAGTAGTGTCTTAAGTTGTTTGACTGTTTTCATGGTACATTTTGACTGATGAACTGGAAGAACACAATGCCAGCTTTGTCACATAATGAAATAGCTAATATTGTATTTTAGATGTAAATATACTTAGGGATAATAAAGTTATGTTAATTGATATGATGATTTATCTTTCTGGCCATGACAGAGAATATGTTAGCCTAACCTATTAAAAGCTTTTTTCACTGAATTAGAATTTAAACTTTAATCCTATTTGGTGAAGAAAATGCCAAAACATATGTAGTGATAAATAATTTAATGGTTATAATGAAAGCATAGGTCAGTGACACAGTCTTGATCTACTGATGGCTTATATACTGAAAAACATTATAGAGTTGCCAAATGTGAGATCCTTCTTACAGGCACAAAAGAAACAGATCATGCTTTCAGAATTCAGAATCTTTTATGGAAAAATATTACTCAAGTCTGTGCAGAATGGGAAATACTCACACTGTAGTAAAATTTTCTATACCTTACAGAGTATCTCTGTGATATCTTCCTTGAATACTTGGAGATAAAACAAAAGAATTTGTTAGAAAAAAAAGACAAATGTCGCAAAACAGTGATGTCAAAACTTCATCTCCTCAAATATGGTCTGGATAATTAATATAAGAATTGTGTTATTATATATGTAATTACAATATATTAACAATAATAATTTCTTATTGTCCGCCTTCTGTATGGAAAGCTTTTTTGCCAGAGCTAATGGAATAGATCAGAAATCAGTGATTTGTTAATTTCCAACTGGAAAACTGAAAATGGGAATCCTAGATTCCTGCATACTGGCATGGACTGAGACAGGATTTACATTCAGTTTGCTCTGATTTTGTCACTAGGAATGTCGAAAATAAAAAACTCCGTCAAACCTATTTAGTCTTGAATTAATGCTAATATATGAAGAAAAAAATATTACAGGACATATACATATACATATACATATACATATACATATACATATACATATACATATACAGTATGGCTTAGTTTAGTAGAAATGAAAGAAACTCCAGTTCCAAAACAGTATTGCTTTTTAGTTAGTGAAAAAATAACAAAGTATATTTAAGAAAGGTATTAGGTATGTTTATGTGCAAGAGTACCTTGGCAGGTAAAAGGAAGCACTCTCTGTGCTCCTGGAAACTCAGTTAAATCTGGTTGAACTGTGAGGTCTCATCCCCCTAAAACAGAGGGAACAGATTGATCATTTCAAGAATGTGGAAAAGCAAGCTGGAAGATGGCACTTAGCCAGAGACTATAAAAGAATTTCTTGTAACCAATCAGCTGAACATGTGCTTAAGGCCAGAAAGGCAACCAGAATCTGATGCTCAAAGTCTTATACAGAAAAAAAAACCTATATATTTTTGATAGGAAGGAAAACATGCAGCTTGCTAATCACTATAGTAAGCAGGGAGTTGAGGCTCAGATTTTTTTTTTTTCTTTTTTTAGATCTCTATGGTTACTCTATTCAAAACAAAAGATTCAATTTAATTTCATAAATAACCTTTCACTGACTAGTCAAGTGTTTGATACATCTGAAAGTAATTCACTTATCTGAAGTAAAATACGAACTTTGTACCTCAATATCAGATTGCTCTTTGTGGCTGACAGTACTTTCAGTACTCACATTATGTAGCCATTTACACTGTGAGAAGCAGCACACTAAAACGATGGTTTGCTTTACATCCATACCACAATCAACATTTGTATGGATGACTGCTTAGAATTCAAGGGAAGTAAGAACTGGGGCACGAACCAGCCTTTTTGTTCTGCTCATCTGAATAAGTTTATTCCTTTCAAGGCTACAGAACTGTTGAAGACGTTAAGTGTTCACTCAGAACAGAAGTTCTGTAGGCTGCACGGGGGCAGAAACTACCAAGGAATGTTTCATATCAAATTTACACCCAACAGAGTGAGGATGAGTAATTGTTAGGTGAGAAGTTGCTATAGCTTTGTGTTAGCAGTTCTGAGTTCAGCTACAAGATATTATCTAAGACCCACTGGAGATCTGACTAGGTGACTCAGAAAATTAGTAATGGCTTATACAATCATTTCTAGGCCAACAGTTTGTATATATTGAACTTCATTCTGGTAAATCATCACTATGAGCTGATGACTCTTCTGTGGTCTCTGAATTGTTATTCTATATTTGTTTTAGTGAATGGACTACTTAAAATAACTGCCAGGGCAGGCCTTCTTTGGCATAGCTGCTCATTACTGCATAAGAAACAGAGACCAGACTGGAATGGAGGATAGAGCTGCTCTATCAGCTCTAGAAGCAGCTCTTTCAAAGCAGAAATGAGATGCTGCAGTGTAATATGGAAAAGGTAGAACTGAGAAATTTAGAACCATCTGAGACAACTGAACTGTCTGTTCTGATATTCCCTATGAAAACTGAAAGGCACCAAGTTTCCCCTGAACTGTCTGTGTTATCTTGTGTAAGTGATGTCTCTAAAGACACCAAGATCCAGAATCACCCTTGCCAATGCCTTCTCCTCTCAATGGCTACTGGGAGAATGAAGGCTTTTTATAGTGATTCCATTATTAAAAGTCTTGAACCTGGATGGAAAAAAATGAGCCTGAACCTGAAGAATCACATCGCTTCCTTCAGTTGCTTATCTCCAAATTTCTTCCAGTGCTTTTTCACTTTTTCTCCAAGAATTGTGTATTTCATTTCTAACTAGAGTTCTCATCTTCAGCTTGCAATCCTTAGTTAAGATAATGTTTTCCTAGGAGTTTGTATAAGCCTTTACTGTCAAGTATAGTCTGTCTATGAAGGTTACTATATATCATAGGTCCAGCTATGAGAGCCACCTACTTCTACTTTTACATTATATATGGACTAGACATTTTAGAAATCGTGTTTCTGCTTCTTTATTTACACTTTGAATTTCCATGCAAAGGCTTAAATTAAAAGAATCAGACAAGTAATTTTCTTAGTAATCTCGTTTAGATTACCTCTAGATGCATTTTTTGCCTACAAAACAGGCATAGTCCAATGTTCTCTGAAGACTAAGTTTTTTTCTTTCATATCATATTAATTATACCTATGCTAAATCAGGTTTTGATGTGACTGCAGGAAATCATGTTTTCTACTCTCTTTACAGTAATTTCCATGTATTTTTCATTCCAGTGAGTTCTTTTTCGTTTCAGTGGGGCTCATAGACTATTCTTACAATCTCATGAACACACTGTTCACTAAATCATTAATACAAAACATGTTTCCGAAACAAAATAAATTTTCCAAAACACATTTTTAGAGGGGATATGGAGACAGAATTTTCTTCAAAACTTGCTGATAGGAAGAATTTCAGAGGGTGGTTCTGTACAACTGCAGAAGACAAACAGATGTCAAAAATCAAGACTATTACATACCACTTCAAAATAAATAAGGAACAATAACTTCATCCCCCATATTCTTCCTCTTCATCCTCTTTTTTTCTAACAGAAGAATTCCTGCTGATTTGTTCGTTGTGGAGCTTAGTGTTGAGCCACCCTTACCCCCACTCTGAATATGAAGTAAGTTTCTTGATTCTCCAGAGGAGTTCATTACAAAGCACTAATGGGACTGATGAATTTGTCCAGATACAGACTGAAAAGGGCAAAAAAGCATTTTGGAAAACATGAAAACTCAAGAAGCAGGTTGACAATTCTGTTTGCAACAGGAAAAAATGGGAAGAGTAATGGAAAGTATAGACAGTGTAAATCTGTTTCCTATATCTTACACCTGTGGAAGAGCTGAATTTCCTCCCCTGATTTCACCTTGAGTTGTAAAATAGATGTGGGATAATTTTAAATAATGCTTTTCAGGTGTTAGGTAGCTTCAGTTATATTAAATCATGTAGAAAAGTATAAAGACATTATTGAAGAGGGCCTTTTTTTACTATTAATGTTCAAGAAATTACATTTTGAAGAGATACTTTACTGTGTTTCTATGATAACAAGTGTTTGGATCATCTTAGCAGCAAAAGCTTGGTTTTGTGCATATTACGGGGCATGTGCATTCTAAAACAGTGTGTGTGCATTTTAATAATGATTAAAAACTTCAGTGTTGATTGAAGTCTTTGAAACTAATTTTTTTATTTTTAATTTTTTTTTAGGAATAGATAACATATAGTGAATAACATTTAACTGAATCAATAGAGTATGAAGAAATGGGAAAGTCTGATTTCCACTGTATGGAACATTTCTGATATTGGCTTTTCTCATACAGATAGCTTAGGGAAAATGTTCAAAGACCACCACTTTCCTTGGCAAAAACCCTCAAGCAAACTAAACTGTTCCAGATTTAAATTCTGATGGCACTACAAAGTGCCAGCTCAAAACCAGTTTATCACCCTACTCTCACTCCATACTTTAGCAGGATTTCGGTACTGGGATCATGAGCATTTGCTACAGGAATGAATTAGATTAATCACTCCATCAACATTGATGCTCTAGTTTCTTTTCCGTGTTACTTACAGGAATTGGAGGACAGAATTTTCCCCACTTTTGATATGTCATTCACAGTAGCCTTTGGGCAGTAATATGTTAGAATTACATCTAAATGCAGGAAGCTAAGCAAAACAACAGAATTTGTAATTCCTCTGTTTCAGAAAAAGTATAAATTTAAATACAAATGTAAATGCATTCCTAAATAATGATGCCTTTGTTAATTTGAGCTGCAATGAAGATGACAAATTTTAATGAATGGTATGATTATCCTCCCTCCAAATGCATTATTCAAACTGCTTTATTTTTCATTATTCACTAAGGAGTACTGGAATTAAAGAAACTATAAACATCTTCCAGCTAGAAAAAAGATTTCTTTCAAACAGAATATTTGAAGTTTGTTTGCTTTTTCCAGTTTACTTTTAAGAATCTTAGTGGATAGAGATTAAGCATCTTTTCTCCAAAATCTATTCTATATTCTAGTTGAAGGATCTTGGACATGTTTATTTTTCTCTTCTCAATTTTTTCCTACTTATATTAGTTTTCAGACACCGAAGTTATAAGTAGAATAGACTGTAAATTCCTTGACAAAGGCTCAATAGTTGAAAGAGTTCTTCTTGCATCATCTAGATCTTTAGCCTAATAACCTACAGAAGCATGGAAGTTGTGTAGAGTGTCATATTTCAATTTTCTTATGTCTTCCCTTTGTCAACTTGCACAGTGGAAGTTTCCCGTGAAAGAGCTTTGTTAGTACAATACTCAGGAGATCACACTTTAAGAAGTGTTTCTTACTATTTTTGTCATGTATTTTATTTTGTTGATTGTGTTAAGTGAATACAGTTTCTTTCTTGTAACTCTGCTTCAGCAGTTGTCTTTTGTTAGACCAGTTACTAGAACTGGAAGCATCTGTAAACTTTGGGTCTGTATAAACCTATTTGACTACAATGTTAGACCATTAACTCAACAAGAATTTCTCTCCTGACTAAATCTCCTGGGCCCCACGGTACATGAGAACTCCCTGTGTCACTTTTTGTGGTTCCTGTAAACCCCTCTTCCCTGGAAATTGATCTATTATCTCTGCCATTAAAAGCAGCATATGGAATACAATAGAAGCATCTCTCCAGAAATAAAACAAAACAGAAAGAAACAACAAACCCCCTCCAAATCCCAACAAAAAATGGGGAAATATTTGGAATATATCCAAAATATATTTCTTTTCACTTAGAATTTTGCACACACATACTAAGTTGTGCTCACATCAGTCAAATTCCTCAGGACTAATTTCAACAGCTAAGAAATGATCAGACAGGAAGCTCTACATTGCTGTTACAAGAATATTGCTCACATATTTTTGTTTAGACAGCTCTTTCTTGTCCAGAGGTGCCAAAGTCATTGTCAAAGGAGTCCATTCCACCCTTTTCTACCTATCATCTAGCTTTTGTGAGCAATTCCGAGATCCTTCACGGAATAATGTGATCTTTAATTTCACTATACACCTGAAATTCAGGTCAGTGCAATAGGTGACTGGCTGAAACGTGACAAGCTAAGAATTATGTTTCCTCTTGCACTTTTTTGAAGACAGCAAAACAATTTCAACCTGAAAAAAACCACAGAATTGAAACCAAACCAAACCCACACCTCTTTGACTTTTAAACCAAAATTGCACTTGCCATTTTGGCTTCTTTATGAATCACTTAACGTTTTTGAGGCTTTATGTGCTTCTGTTCATAGCACAGGAAGTTGCCCATTTCATAGTAGCACAGCAGTTATGGCCTCTTTCTGTTCCAGAGGAAAGGAAGGGTATTGTTTCCTCATCTTTTAGTCCTCAAGAGTCCAAATTTTTACGAATAAAAAAAAAGATACTTAGGGGATTATTAGTTTTTTAAAATATTTTTCTTTGAGAAACTTATAGAAAGCAATTTTTAGTTAAGGAGAAGGGGAGGAGCAGCCTGTCCTTCAGAAAAGAGAGGCTCTTTGTATGAGAGGCAGCTCTCACAAAGGGCATGTTCCATTTGGCTTGTTTCCTAGGTATGAGATGAAACAAGCCATGTTGCTTCAGGCAGATGAAAGCTGGGAAAGAGATGGGGGTTGGTTCTGACCCTGGTTCCTACTTGTCAAAAATGTGTGATTTTTTTTCTCTATTTAAAAATATTATAAAGAGCAGAGGGGGGCGGGTGAAAAATGGAGGAAGAAAGCCAAAAAAAGTCAGCTATTTTCTGGCAGGTTAGCCATCAAGTCTCATCATGAGAATGCCTGTAATGGTATGATACCAACTCTGCAATGTGAAATGCAAAAATGCCTTTTACTGAGACTGTCCAATTTTTTTGAAAGGTCTGTGTGCCAAGAGGCACTCCAGCAGGAAACTGTTTAATACTGCAATCTTAAGGCAAAATATATTATTTTAACTGGAACTTTGTTCTTCAATACAAACTTTTAACAACACCTTAAGGAGCAGATTATTAAAAAATAAAATGTGATATATATATATACATATATGTATGTATATATATATATATATATATATATATATATAATTTGAGCTTAATTTTTAATTTAATTTTAAGAAGCAAAGTGCTCAAACCTACCACAGGATGGACAGCATTTCTTTCTGAGAGAGCTGTGACAGATTAAAAAATTCAGGGTCAGACCCCAAGCCTGTCAGATTACCATTATTGTCCAGTCCTTATTAAATGAAAGGACTATTCCATAGTCCTTATTAAATGAAATGCACCAATCTCAGCTGGTATCTGAACTACAGCTCTAACAAATAACTGGGGAAGAATGGTATTTGCTGAGTATATTTCCCTCCTGGGAGAGATCCAGGTTAATGCTTGACAATCCTTTTGTATCTAGGGTTCATGCTGTCTGCTTGAAGGAAACTTCTGCAGAAATCACTAGCATTACACCTGTAACTTAAGAATTAACATAGTTACAGTAACATTTATATCTTGAAATAAATTGTCAAGCTAACAAGATGAACAAAACATTTATTCTGAGAGAGTTTTTCTTCTTCACAAAAAAACTCATTGTTGCATGTCATCTTTGTCTCTTGTCAATTTATGTCCCATAGCTTACTCTTTGTATAAAATAAGCAATCCCAGGGAAGTCATTAAGAGGTAGAAATATTATAAATGTTTGCTTAGAGCCAGAGATTGCAATTTTATTGCTGCCTATTAGAAGTGTGAAAAATAGTAACTTTGCCCAAACTCAAGCACTGTTAGAAAATGTTGATAGCTGAGCCTATACATTTTTAGTTCCAGCATGTTCTACAGTATATGTGTCATAAATTATTCATGTATGTGCTTTTTTTTTATCTACCTGCAACTTGAAGAGAAAATGCAGGAATTTGGTGGAAATTTATAGTAAATAGTTAAATATGGGCAAATATCATATCAAATATGCCTAGAATAGAATATCTACATATATATCACCCACAAAGGCATAATTACTTTGTGACTCACTTCAATTGTATAATGTGTCTCACCAAAACTCAGCATCATCAATATTATTAAATCTTTATCAGGTGCATTATAACATCTTAGAGGTATTAATTGCTTTTGAGAGCTTAAGAAGCTTGTTCTATGCAAAGCTTCTCTAGTTATACTAAGTCTTGGAAAAGTTGCATTCATTTGCATTTGGTATGACTACTTCTTTTATCATAACTTTTGAAAAATAATCAGTATCACAAAGTCAATACTTTTAGGAAAATCTCTATTTGCTTCCTGAAATTCACATCAAAAAAATAGATGGCAAATTATCGGAAAAAAGATAGTCCTATTGGCCATTTCCAAATTCTGAACGAGATATTTAGTGCAATCATTTAACTCCTTGATACCGAAAATCAGTTTAATCTTCTGAAGCTCAGACTGCATCTGAACTTTCAGACACTTGGGAAATAGATATGCTCATATATTAGTCAGAAGGCCTATTTAATAAAAGGGCAGATAAAATATAATAATAATATGAATAAATAATATGCCTCCAGATAGATGTGTGGATTTGAGCATAAATTTGATAGGATGATAGAATGATAGGGAAGCAATTAACTGAAGAGAAAAAAACCACAAAAAACACAACTCCACCAAAATTCCTGTGAAGAAAAATTCCCTTGTCAGAAAGGATTTTCTTCTCACAGATTTTAAATAATCTCACCTTTCAATTGAAATATAGTTTTAATAACCTCTAGGTATAATTTTACACATGTATTTCAATTCAAGATTTTTAGCATTATTAATAATTAAATAACCTATTTTTCTTGAATTCATGTTCTCTGGAAAGTTAGAAAATGCCCAAATAGGATTAATCTGTTACAAAATTAATTATATATTTTTTCCAGATCCATGCAAATACAACAGGGTTTTTCCACTTTAAAGTCTATTTTATCTATGTCATATGTTCTAGTTAATAAAAAACCTGTCTCTGCCACATGTCTAGGGGACATTAGACACCACAGCTGGTGTGCTAGAGCCATGAGGAGATAGCTTTATCTGATGGAAAGAGGAATTCCAGGTTGCATATTAAAAGCATGCAATAATTGGTTATAATCACACTACCTACTTATTAATTATGGCTCCTCCATCTGCCAGCTGCATATCATGAAATGACCTGACTCCAGACTTAAAAGGCACTCATAAAGCTCTGATACACAAGGCTGGGTGGACATAAATACTAAAAGCTGTTCCAGCCTGAACATGACATTCTAGTGCTGTAAACCAACAGAGAACAGCAAAGGTTCTCCAGGGGGCATGTCCTGATGAGGCCCTCGATCACTGGAGTGCCTGAGCAAGGAGCAGAGGGGAGGCTAGAGAGGTTCGGTCTAGCCCAGAAGTGGGTCAGACAGAACAGCTGGATCTCTTGAATGCCAAAGAGATGGTCAGGTTAGGAGCAAGGAAAAATCAGATGGCAGTGTTCACTCTGTAGAATGCATCTGGACAGGGGGAACTGGAATCAGTGCTTTGCATGTTTGTGTCTTCCACAAAAGAAAGACTGCAAATAGTTCAGGAATGACTGCTATACTTCTTCCTTGAAAAGAATACAGGGAAATAGATTAGTTTTCTAATGTAGTATGGAAGTGATCCTCTGTATACATTACTTCTGTGTGAGCAGAGTGTGCTGGTGCTCAGATAGACATTTTTAGCCCATGTGAAGAGAAGGGCTTCTACACTCCTGTAGAAAATATGGAAGATGATGTCAAGAATATCATCAAAGTCTTTTTCCCTTGTTAAAGAGAAGAAAGTAATACTTGTGATCTCTTTATTTTCACTTGAAGGTCAATCATAATGACTGAGAAAAAGGATATCTTGAATTTGTATTTTCTAAACTGCTAAAAATCTTGGCCTAGAATATTGATTTATATAGTTGTGAAGATATCCATTTTTCACTTTTCAGTAAATATATTGCAATATGGTTACATCCCTGGACACATAACGCAGTCTTAGGTAATAATTTAAGAAGAGAGTGCACATATGCTTTTCTTTTTATGTGACATTTACCAGAAACCAAGATTAAATTGTTAAAGTCTAGGTCCTTTCCAGTTGAAAGACAAATGTAATTATTGACTAGAATTACATGTACAGAATATATATTCAAATCTATGTGTGCAAGTCTGTATCATTCAGAATTTCAAACCATGAAACTCTTGGGATAGCGCAATAAACTTACAAATATGTTGAGTCTCAATATAATCTTTCCTTTGCTGAGAATGTATTTCTTTAATTTACTCACCTTATATACATTTGTCACCATGGATGCACAAGGTTGTCAGCATACTTGACTTCTGTTTTCTAAATCAACCCAGTAATTCCTTTTTCATATACTGAAAGCTACACACAGAGGTAGACATTCAACTACGACAACAAACTAAGCACAATAAACCAGGCTTTCAATATTAATGTAGAGAGCAAAGCAACATCCAAGGATCAAGTGTTCTCATTGCAAGCTTCAGATGAAAGGCTTGGAATATCTTATATATCAGGGACTGGGACAGAGCTCTTTGTAGATACCTGATACTTTGCCCACAGGGGTAATATCTCTGCCACCTGCATCCTACTTATGTGCTTCAAATCTTTGTTGGTCCCAGGACAGCAAAGGAATAAGAGCAACTAGACTTGAAAGGAGAGGAGAGAGTCAGCTGCAAATGACAACATTATAAGGATCTATCTTAGCTATAGTAATTTATCAGAAGAATGAAGAAGTTTCAGCATCCTCCTCTCAATACCACCAGCTGTGTCAGAGCTGACAGTCTTTACCATCAAGATCTTTGCAAAACACTGTTTACATTGTAAATGTGTGTGGGAGTGGGGAAACTGAGGGAATAAAATAGAGTCTACTGAGTTGGTGTAATCACCACAATTAACTCTGCTCCTGGGTTACACTTTCTTCTCTTGTACCTCAATCACAAGCTGGTCCAGGAAAAGGAAACATGGATTATAAATTCTAAAGAGAAGATGTTTTCTAGTGACTAAGTACTTTTATATATATATATATGTATATATTTTTTTTTCAAAGAGAAGAAGATTTCCCAGAAGTCATAACCCCTATTGTATTTTTGGCTGAAAACTACCAGAATTTCTCTCCAGATCTAGAAGAAAACTTGAAACTTATGCAGAAAGAAGTAAACCTAAATTTTAGAGAATCATACAGAATACAGTTGTGGTTTGTTGTATTTAGTATTTTCAGACAAAACTGAACATATCAACTACACTGTTGAGAGGAGAGAGAAGGATTTTTTTTTTCTGTTTTTTTTTTTTTTTATTTTATTTTGTTTTGGGTTTTTTCTTTCTTTTTGTTTTGTTTTGTTTTGGTTTTTTGTGGGTTTTTTTGTTTTTAGGTAGAATGGTGTAAAAATTCTCAAAGGTATTAAGTGAGCCTGGTGTCACTGTTACTCTCCAGCTTCTCAGATGTACCTCCAGCTGATCATCCTGATAACCGTGCTGGTATGGTACAGGGGCTTTTGTAGCAGAACAAAACTGCTTTTGTAACAGTGTTTCTGCTGTACAGCCAGGCACTAGTCCCCCAAAAATACACCTAGGGCTGCTTTCCCCACCCTGTGTGTCCTGTGTGACCTGGTGCTGGCAAAGGCTGTCGCTTTGCATGGCTAACTGTAGGGCAGACACCTACACTATGTTCCATCTGCTCCTTAAATCGAGGTTGGAGACCTCTGTTCTAACTCTACAGACTAAAAATAGTTCTCTATTTGGGTCCCAAAGTACCCAAAATATACACTGGGGAAAGAGAACAAAAAAAAAAATGACATAAGTAGTGTATGCAAGTAAAAAAAAAAAAAAAAAAAAAAAACCTAAAACAATAAAAAAAATTCTGGTAACCAAAAATCAGAACCTGAAGATTGCTTTTTAAATTGCCACTGGAGATTAATTAGAGTAGCATGTGTATATTCTGAAAAGTAGACTTGTGCTAAATGCAGTGACTGTCCACTGCACCCACTTGAGTGAGATGTTATAGTGAAGACACCGTCATCTCTTAAAATGTTTAATGATGCATGAGAGGTGATGCGCTTGTGAATTTTGTTAGAGTGAAAAAGTCAAAAAATATTAAGAGCATTGTAATTATTAACAAGATTAAAATTTTTTATATTAACATATCTAATCATTCAATATTGTCGGATATCTAGTAGCTTGTTGATACTACAGTGGTGAAATTAAATTTTTTGGCTGAAAGGAAAAGAATCTCAAGAAATATAGAAGCAATGGAAACTGAAACAATGAATGAGAATGCTAAGCAGTAGAAAGAAAAAGAGTAGTCACATATTTCACTTTAGAAACAGTTGACTTAATAATTTTTTTCCTACATTTTGAAATGCTAGTTCTATTAGTATCCTACTGAATTAGAGGAAATGTAGTCATGCACACAAAACAACTATGGGTTTGTCCATGTGAAGACATGCAAAGAATTTTGAATGTGAATGTGAATGAATGTGAATGAACCTGCATTCACCTTATACTTGCATTCACCTTTTCCTTACATTCAGAAATCAAAAATCTCTGTGGGACTAGACAGCACTTTGATTCTGAATGTTAACAAATGCAAGGACTGATACATTAACGTATGTACATGCCTTGATTTAGGCTGTAGTGGGCTTCCATTATTGTTCCTAACAATTGTAATGCCAACAACAATAAAACTATTAGAAACCTTGCTTTTGGGGTGCCAAATTCTACAATGTTAGAAAATTATTTGAAATGCTATGTTGCAGATTGCAGTCTCCTTTGGCAATAAAGATCATTAAACCAACTTCACATACTCATGTCAGTTTTTCTCACTGGGCCTAATTACACTATTCCTATAGGGGGAAAACCCAACTCCATTCAACTGGGTCCTTAAATTAGAGTTTGGATTTGGGCAACAGGATGCAGAGCTAGTGAATTGAGATATGCAGATGCTATAGATTTTATAAACTGTTTTCCTCTCTTTTGGACAACCTATGCAACAGAATCAAACAGAACAAATGCAATAGAATCCTTTGGGTTTGGAATGGTGTGTATTCAGTGTCACTAAGGCCAAAGTTGTCTAAGGAACCTACATCATCAGTTTCCTCCCTTCCCAGATGTTTCTTCACTTTGAATTGTTTGTTCATTCTTTAGAGATCACTTATTATTCCCTTCTGAAATTCTTTGTTTGTTTCTCAAAATGGGGTTATTGGGAAGAAAAACAATGAAAAAAACCCCCTTCTTAATACTATTGTTTCTTGAATTCCAAATTCTACTTTAGGAAAATGCACAAAAGAACATAATAATAGGGCATACAAGGCTTTTCTAAACCACAGCTATGGAAAGGATTTCATGCTTTTTGAACAATTATATGCTAATCCTAATTCTAATCCCATAAGGCTTCCATAATTCCATAACCTACTTCAGACATGGTTAACCAAGCAGGATCATCTTTTCATCTCAGGAAGGGGTGTATAGAATAAGGAAATTAAAATTTTCATATAATCAAAATTATTTTTCTTCTATCTATTTATGTATTTTTCTGCCTGTTTTCCAACAGTTTTGAAGCATCACTATAATAATAATAGTAAAAAGTTATTTGTAGTGATGTTTTAAGATATAAGAAAACTCTGTATAGAGATAGGGAAGTATAGGTAATTTTCATTCATGGATAATAGGGCTTTTTCTCCCCTTCAAACTTCTAATGCATCTGAACAATTTTAGTGTCAGAACACTATATAACAGCAAAAAGATGTGTGATCTCATTTATTTCGGCAAGTCTTGTTTCCTGTGTTAGTTGTTTGTTCTTGAAGTGACAAAATTCTTTCATTCAATTTTCATAAAAGAAAAGCTCAGCTGTGCCTGGGTTGAGAACAGTGTTTTAGGCTATGTTCTAGAATTGTAGACCCCGAAGTTTAGCTAATGGTGAGACAGCTACAGAAATGTCTTATTCCATCCCTAAACAATATTTTAGCAAATGTCTCAGTGTAAGATCCACTATAGGTTCTATGAAGGTTCTGTGATGTGTTCAGGCCAACGTAGTGAACCTGCCAAGGAAAAACATATATGGTTCTTTTTCTCCTTGTGATGTAAATGTGTCTTTTGAACTTTCTTTAATTGGAAACATAGGATTTGCATATATGCCAATGTCAGAACAATGAGACAATCTAGATTGTTCTGAGAAAGGCTTTGAAGGCAACCACAAAAGTGGCACCAGTAGACGTCTGTGCTACTAGTTAGTGTGGATAAGTGGAGCTGGGGCTTGTGAACGCACAGTTATGAGTTACTTTCAGTCATCCCAGAGCTTACGTAAATGATGCATTACATGTCTGAAGAGGACAGTGCCCAATTTAGATCCTCTGTTCAGAACTTTGATCCAGAAACACTCAATCCTGATAACTGCAAATAGTCTATATATTAAAATTTAATTTTGAGCAAAGCTTTTAATACCCCTAGTGCCAAAGTGCCTGCCTCAGCTCCACTGACATCGAGAGGCTAACATACCTCATAAATTCTCTACGGTGTCAGTGAGACTAAACCTTATAAACATGTATTTTAAACTATCTCTTGCATTAATGTGACTCAGCACAATAGCCAAGATCATTCAAATGAAAATAAAATTTAACCCTCCAGTATTATGTGTCATTTATATTTTTGTTTTTCTGCAACGAGGTATTTATTGCCAGGAAGTGGCAATAATTCAATAAATAAGTTTTGGTTCTACTTACTGTGTTGAGATTTATACTAGAATCAAAAACGTTTTCAAGTAATGGCCTATGCTGACTAAAAGAAGGCTGTAAAAGAAGGCTCTTCTCTTGTCTTGGTGCATTTGGACCATGTAGGAAGGAGTACAAAAATTCCAATAGATTAGAAAGACAGAGAGTGAGTGAGCTGGATTGACCTTTTCTGGTTGTCAGGTGCCTACCAAACCACTCTATCACTCTCTTCTCCATTAAATAAAACAGAGAGACAAAAATACAGTGAAAAATCTCACAGGGCAAGTTAAGAGCACTCACTCATTACCTTTGTGGACTAAACAAACTCCGTTTCAGGAAATTAATTTATTTATTGCGAATCAAATTCAATTTGATTCAATTCAAAGAGTAAGATAATGAGAAGTGAAAACAAGTTTAAAATCACCTCCTTTCTTCTTGGGCTCAGCTTCACTCCTGACTTCTCTTCAGGGTCCTGACAGGGATTGTCCTGCTCCGACACAGGATCTCCTGGAGGGTCACAGCTTCCTTCTGTGCAGTCACATTCTCCAGTGTGGGGGCCTGGAAACTAGAAAATTTAGAATATTTACTTTTAACACATTCTACTGAAATATTTTGCTTTCTAGATAAAAAAAAAAAGGTTAAAAAAATACTTATAGTTCTATCTTGTAAACTCCTAGCAGTTATTTGGAAGTTATTTGGACAGTTAAAAACTGTTCAAGCTTAAGTAATGTTTTGGTTTCACCACTGAAGAAAGTCTTCCTTTCCACTGTTCTAGAACTGCCCCTGTTGTTACAACTACTCCAACTGTGCTTGTAGTAGTTGAAAATGGTTCTGAGCATTTTGGTTAAGATCAAAGCACAATCAAATCAGGTATTTTGGGAGAGGGTCAGAAACCATTGTATGCTTCTTGAATATGGATAGCTGCTATTTCAGGTTTATTTATGAGGGCAGTCCCTTATTATCTAATGCTTTGTCTGCACTTGCATATTTTATGGACTTACAGGAGACAAGACAGGAGAGAAGTAGACTTTAAGTCTCAAGGCTATTGAGGCTGCAAAACTCAGACTTACTCTTAGCTCTGTGCTGGAGCTGTGCCTTTGCTAACAGAAAAGCAGCAGCAGAAGTCACTGAGGTGAAGGTTTATTAATTCTTCCCTGCCTGCACTGGGTTTACATGGTAAAGATA
The DNA here is from genome assembly GCF_009819655.1 of Sylvia atricapilla. NCBI lineage: Eukaryota > Metazoa > Chordata > Aves > Passeriformes > Sylviidae > Sylvia > Sylvia atricapilla. The sequence goes on from NC_089145.1 coordinate 53,031,720, forward strand.
AGGTCTCTAAATTTAGAGCCTTGTAAGATAAGAGTAAGCGACACCTTATAGGCTGATACGTGTACGACTTTTGGTATGTGCTACAAATTACTGCTTGAGCTAAGGACCAGTCACCTATTAACCTGCTGCTGGTTACAGAGGCTCCAGATTGATTGCTGACAAGATTTTGCTGTTTGGAGGGATAAAAAGAAAGTGGGAGACTACCCTTCTTTTCTAGATCTGAAGAACCACAAGCACACAAAACAAATCCTACAGCTATACTAAAAAAAGCTGAAACTTGCCTGCAATACAGACTTCAAGTGTATTTTGCTGGGGGTTTTGTACATTTGTAATCACTAATTAACTTAGCTATGAAGATAAAAACTGTTTTGTCAACACAGAGAGTTTCACTGAGGAGTGGGGAAAACTAAGGGTGGGTCATAACATGCAGCTCTCAAAAAAGTTTTTGCTTGTGTGGGATAAAGTTCTACTTGTCTATGCTAGCAAAATGCTTCTATTATAGACATCTGATAAATCACGCTTGAAAGAAAATGATAAGAGGGAATGTTTGTGTGCACACACCACAGAGCTGTGCACGTTGCAGTGCAGAGCTGTGAATGTTGCATTTCAAGTTAGTATTTATATTTTTTTGGATGACTAACAAAGTGAAAGGGTTTATGGGGAGTGGATAAAAAAAATATTGATCTATTTTTACTTGGAGGTAATTAATGGTATTACAGAGTTATATGCTTTTGGAACATTTATGATATTTCACATGGACAGTGAAATATCTTTCTGACTCTGAAAATGCTAGGTACCCTTTCTTTACACACTGACTGGAAGAGTGAGAATTATGTAAGCTTTGCAGTTGTTAACACTCAAGTTTTACACTGCGCAATAGTTCAAAGAAAAATAGTTAAAATAAGTTTCTAGAGAAAGGGTAGGGTTATATCAGAATTATGCATACTTTTTCATCCACATAAATATTTCTCAGTATATTTAGTTTCAAAATGGATGTGACAGGAAAAAACCAAAAGGGGACAATGCAGCTAATATTTCCATATTGGTTGTTAGGTTGTGAGAGGGTAGGCTGGAATAATTTATGGGCTGAGAGAGTGACGGAAGATGTAACTTGCATCACTTTATTCTCCTTTAAATTTATTTATGCATCCCATCTAAGCCTTGGAACAAAGTCTAATTTGTTAGGTAAAATCTGTTCTGCAGACTTCCATCTCAACATCGCCCTCAATTATTTTGCTTTTGTTGTTTGTTTTCTGATTTGAGCCTTTGTAGGCAGTGATGTATAAACTCGCTTACCTCCTATGTTATTCATACTCTTTATATGGCCTAGATATATAGCAGAAATGTGAGAACATAATGTTACTTACTGGAAAGAGCTTTCATATTCTTATTTATATCAATGCATGGGAAGAAAAAGTTCAGTTAAAGTAATAAATGATCTCAGTGACCCCAAATTACACACATCAATGTTTATGGGTGAACCTGTAAAGAAATTGGGCGTGGGGGGGGGAAGATAGCTTGATGTAAATTTATAATCTGCCATAAAATATTACAGAATATTGAAGCAAGAGGGTATATGTGAATATTTGACTCTTCTTTTGTAGCTACTCTGATTATAGTTATTTGCATCGTTGCACATTTTATGTATTAATATAGGTTAGTTATGAGTGATATGTTAGAAAAAGATTAAATGTTTTTCTAATAATTTTATCTGAAACAGCTGATCAGGAATGCTTTTGGATTCGGTTTCATTTGAGATGCACTGATACCATTGGCTTACAGGAAATATTTACTAGAAGAATCAGTTTCCTCTCTGTGGTGTGTATTTCAAGCTTTATGAATTGAGTAAGGGAATGGCAAATTGACTAGGGGAAAATAGGAAAAGTAGTTATAGGATTGATGTACTGCAAATAATTGCACTTTTCTTGTTGTCTATTAAGATACTTAATTACACAGATGAAAGAATGACAAGGTTTTATTTCCCATCCATTTTTTAGCTTCTGCTAGGACATGAAATTCACTTGGCACCTTTTATAAAGCAAAGGACAGGTAATCACTAAAGTGAACACTTAAGAATAGGTGTAGCCTGGACTCTGATCCAAGGCCTCGTAAAATAAATTTCAGTTTCTACGTTAAGTGAAGCTTGGATTAGGTTTAAAGGTACTGTAGGTTTGAGAAATGTCATGATTGCTTTTGAAAAGTCTTCATGATGTTATAATTCACTTTCTTGGCTTCCAAGTTCTACTTCTGCCATGGAATTTTGTGTTGCTATATCCTGTGACTGCACAGCTTCTTGTCACAGTTTCAGAGACATATACAAGAGGACACAAGGGGTTGCCTTACACTGTTGTCACAGTGTTTTGGGATAGTGACAGCCCAAATTTTATTATTATCGGCTTCCTGGAATTTATTAGTGTAGCTTATCTATACCACATTGCTATGGACTATATTAAGCCTCAAAGGAACCAAGGAAGTTATTTTATCTGTCATTTTATTATTTTAAAGATAATACATCTCTTGTCAATTTTTTATAGGATTTAACTCACCTTATAAAGGGAAGATATTAACTAATGTTGTTATAACCAAAATAGAAATTATTAATGTCTCATCTCTAATCAACTACAGACTTTGATTTATATATTCAAACCTATCTCTATGTCGTACAAACTATGGATTTGAAATAGTAAACCTGATTATTTTTCCCCCTCTATGGTAATTTCTGAAAAATGGTACTATATGCGTTTCTTTCATTGAATCTGTGTAAAAAAATTAAAAAAGAAAGAAAAAAAGAGCAGATGGGCTTTTTTAAATAGTGATGGTTAACATTATTGGCCTGCCATCTCTCTTTTCAGTATAAACTACTTCAGCAGAGTCCAGAGGAAGACACTGGGGGTAAGTCCAGTCCCAGCTGTGTTTGGTCCCGCTGTAGGGTCCTCATCAGCCACTGTCCTCTGGATGATCTCACACCTTCCCAGGGCCCCTTGTATTCTCTGGATCCAAGGTAGGAGGCTGCCCTGGGAGGCCTCCAACTCCCCATCACCGGCCCTGCTCCCACCCCATCTCTGGAATGAGGTGATACTCTTCTGGGTACACTTTTCTAATAGCTTTACCAGAAGTGAAATGGAAAGTACCTGAGATTTCTGAGTAAGGAGTGCTACTTATTTTAACAGAGTTCTATAAATATTTTATTAAATCTGGGTTCTCTATTATGCTATGAACCCTGGGAAGAAAGTTCCTACAGAAGTGAGGTTATTAGGAGCAAGAGCTACACCTGTCTAAACTGAAGACATACAAAGCATAAGATTTTTTTTCTACTGCTTTCATTTCTGACTAATAAAGAAGTGTTAGGTTTTTCTTTCATTTTGATATGGCTGTATTTGGAGTGGGTTTGATTTCCATTGATCAGTTTTGAGACTGACTTAATATCCATATTTTTCTATTTCACTTAGCTCTTCCAGACCTTAGCAAATTAGGCAAAAGAAATTTTAGTTCCAGGTGCTGCTTAGGGGATAGCAGAAGAGGAAGAATTCTTGTATATTGAAACTCTGCATAAGTATAAGGAAGTAACTCATGTTATCTGCATGAAAGAATTTGTTAGGATAGTCTTTAGACACCTGGAGGAACTACCCTCCCTAACTGTAGGCATTAAAGAACAAATGTGGATTTTAGCTTCCTAACATCACATTAAAGTGGAGATGAGCTCTCAGTCTGTCAGCTTGCTGAGGGCCTGAATTGCCTTTTAGCAGTTACTGAAATACCCTCACAGAGAGAGCAAAGGGTGAATAGGCTTCTGACTAGACTCCTGAGGTTTATAGGGATGAATTTTCATTTATATATGCTGCAAATTTGTAAGTTAAGAATGCAGTCATCCTGTCAGAGCTGGATGTGGCTGTGCTAAAGCTGTCTCAGAGCAGGTCTCTGGCTTATTCCTATTTGGGCACTTCCTGACAGGTTTGGCTGGTTTTGACACATGTATGTCACACAGAACATTGCACATAGATCCAGGCTGTCAATCCAGAGGTGTTTAATGCTGGCTGTCATTAGAAACCCAAAGCCACGGAAAAGACCAGGTTGGAAATAGTCTCCTTCCCTCAGCATTACTCACTAGTTCCTACCCTGCTCAACAACGTGGTTACTGTTAATTTCACTTCAATGCTCCAAAATTTGCAAACTTACAGGTGATAGGAGCAAGGACAGGTAGCCCAACAGGAATGTAGAGAGATTATCTAAATAGCCAGGGATCAGGCTAGAAAAGCTAAAGCCCTGGTAGAATTAAATCTGATCTGGAACATTAAGGGCAAATATAAAAGGTTCGATAGGTATGCTGGTGATGAAAAGACCAGGGAGAATACAGACCCTCTCAAAAGAAAATGGGAGACCTGCTTACCCAGAAGAGGAAGGAAGCTGAGGTTCTCAACAACATTTTTTTTTGCCTCAGTCTTCACCAGTAAGTGCTTCTGCCACACCTCCCAAGTTGCAGAAGGCAAAACCAAGGACATGGACAATGAAGGACCATCTGATGTAGGAGAGGATCAATTCTGAGACCATCCAAGGAACGTGGAGAAGTACAAGTCCTTGGGACCTGAAGAGATGCATCTGAGGGTCCTGAGAACTGGCAGAGGAAGTGGCAAAGCCACCATCTGCATATTTGAGAAGCCCTTGTAGTCTGGTGAAGTTTCCATTGACTGGAAAAGGGAAAGCATAACTTGACCTTTTGAAAAAGGAAATAAAGAAGGCCTAAGGAATTGCAGGCCAGTCAGTCTCACCACAGTGCCTGACAAATCATGGAGCAGATCCTCCTTTAATCTATGTGTGTAGAAAATGAGGTGAATAGTGACAGCCAGCATGGCTTCACCAGGGACCTTGTCAGGCTTGACAGGTGAGCCTGTGTGAGCCTCATAAAGCTCAACAAGGCCAAGTGCAAGATGCTGCAGCTGGGTCAGGGCCATCCCAAGTTGTCCAGACCAATACAGGCTGGTCAGAGACTAGACTGAGGACATCCTGAGAAGGACTTGAGCATACTGGTGAATGAGAACCTCACCTTGACTTGGCAATGTATGCTCACAGGCTGGAAAGCAAATTGTGTCCCTGCCTGCATCCAGAGCAGTGTGACCAGAGGGCAAGGGAGGGCATTCTGTGCCTCTGCTCTGCTCTGGTGAGACCCCACCTGCAGTGCTGCATCAGCTCTGGTGCCTCATACATGAGAAGGTCATGGATATGTTGAAGCAAGTCCATAAGAGGGCTATGGAGCTGGAGCACCTCTTATGAAGACAGGCTGAGAGAGCTGGGGTTGTTCAACCAGAAGAAAATCTCCAGGGTGACCTTAGACTTTGAGCTAAAGGAAGCCTGCAAGAAAGGTGAAGAGGGACATTTTACAAGGACTTATAGTGATAGGATAAGGGCAAATGGCTTCAAACTGAAAGACAATAGATTAGACATTAGGAAGAAATTCTTTACTATGAGGGTGGTGAGGCACTGGAACAGATTTCCCAGAGAGGCTGTGGATGCTCCATCTTCGGAAATGTTCAAGGCCAAGTTGGATGGGGCTCTGAGCAACCTGGCATTGTGGAAATTGTCCCTGTTGATGGTAGAGAAGGTGGAACCAGATGATCTTTAAGGCTCCTTCCAACCCAAACCATTTTATGATTATCTGAAAAATACATAAACATCTGATCCACTGTTTGCAGATACATAATTAGCTTTGTAAATCCAAACGACTTTGGAAGTTGAAAATTTGGAATATCCACATTAAGCTCTTCCTCAGTGTGAGCTAAAGTCACCTTGCAATATCAAAGAAAGGTTATAAAAGGGCATTTCTCTAAAAAAAAGTGTCTTTTATATATTCATTGGATCATATTTCCTTTCTCGTTGCATATTAAATTTTTAGTAAAGGACCTGTGCATCAGGTCTAGTTTGCACTTTTTTGTTTAGACAGTGGAAATATCAAAAAGATGGTATAATTATCTACAGTTTAGTTCTGATGATACCTTGAAGAACCAAATGGTTTTTTGCAGATCTGCATGAATATTCACAATAAAAGCTCTCCCCACAGCATCAAAAAACCAACCAACCAATCAAAGTAAAAATTATTTCCAAAAATTGTCCTTAATTTAGAGCAGGTAGCAACTCCTTTTTTGAAGACAAAATCTTTTAATTTTTTTTTCTTTTTTCTTTTTCCTTTTTTTCCTTTTTTGGGTTTCTTCTGGGTTTTTTTGGGTTTTTGTTATACTTGCACACAGTTTGTTCAGCTTATTTAACTAGGAAGAAATTATTAAGAAGGGAAACAGAGAATTCATTCAATTCAGAAGGCTTATCCATGTATTACAGAACTTCGAGCCTACTGAAATATACAGTGCTATAAAGACCCTTATTGTAAGTTGGACATAAATATTGCCAATAAATACTGGCTCCTGAATAACATACTTTCTTAAAGAAGTTCAAAGACGTGCTGTATTATAAAGTGTAGTAATACCAATGTCACTTCAGTTACTAACATCTGTTCAGAACATTTCTTTAGTCAGCACTGCTTGTTTTAAAAGCAGAAATCTGAAGAAAGCATCAAACTATAGCCATTACATCAGTTAAAGGCTTTTCACACCTCTGTGAGGCACAAGTTTATGCAGGCTTTCACAAATCAATAAACTTTAAATGAAAGCCTGACACAATTTTGTGTACAGAAGCATTTCCAAAATTCACTCAGTGACAGGTATAAAGAAAATAATGTCCTTGGCTGAGAATGGGTCTTTTAATTGTGTATATAAATAAAGTATTTTTTTCAATCACTACATGGTTAAGATTTGATCGCTACTCAAAAATATTATCGTGGACAATATTATCAGAAAAGCAATTGGCAGAAGTCATAAAAATTTTCAAAACATCCCTGGCAAAAAATCTTATGAAACCTATGGAATTTAAACCTTTAGAGTAAACACGTGAGATTGATCACTATATTACTTCAATTTCTCTGGCAGAACTACAGAATAATTTTGGAACTCCCTGCAAAAGAACTTCTGCGAAGACAGAGATGCATATAAGTCATACCCTGAGCTTATTTGGAATAGGAATTAAAGGAATAATGGGGGTTTTATCTCTGTTAAGTGACATTCACATTTCTAGTATAATAGTATGGCTTTTATAGCAGTGACAGATGAATTCAGAAGGGTTAAGGATGCATATTAGACAGCATTAAAATGTACATGTGTATGTCTATTGTATTTACATTGATAAGTCATTATCTTGTGTCATTCTGAAGTATTGCCACCATAATATCTAAACACATATTATGGATTCTTTTTGCTTCTTCATATGAATTGAACATTTGGTATATATATTTTATTTTATTTGGGTAATTGAATTCAGTAAGTTTTTTTCATTTTATCTTTAAATTAATTCAGATGAAAATTCTCTCAGAAGAGGTGTTTTTCCCTCCCTAGTGTGTTCATAAGCTTTGGCTAGATCAACTAAAATTTAGTAAACTCCTACTTAAATCTCTAAGCCATTTGCAAATAATTACTCACTATTTTTTTTAATTCAATGTGATGCTTCTAGATGATCTTTAAATTATTATTATTTTTTATTATTATGAAGCTAACAAGGGCCATCATTCATCCTGTTTGGGATAGCTACCATCTTTATTTATCATGGAGGAGCTTTCTTAATTTAAGCACTGACATCATATACACTAAGGGAAGTTTAGCCAAAATGTAAGATTAACTGAATTGCTTTTTTAAAGCCAAAAGGGTTGACTGAACCCTGCTAGTCACTTAGCCTGACCTGAGACTCATTTCACTATAGAGTTTGTGTAATCACAAGAGGTTTGTGCCAGTTGTCAAGCAAGAGCTAATTGCTTTTTTATGCCTGTGCAGTTCTGTTATTGAAAGGTTGAAATTTAAAGGTGGAAAAATGATATACCTTAGCTTTTTCTTGACTATTCTGTTGGCATAGTGTACTTTGTGAATTAAAATGAGAATACTGTGCTTAAATAAGAGCATTTGCTGTTACCTGCCAGTAGAAGAGTAATAAAGAAAATGGCAAGGATCAACGAAGAGAGTTACTGTTCTATCAGAATACATGACATCAAGATAGGTGCCACAGTCATTCTAAGACATCAAATATAGATAACACTTATTTCCCAAATAGTTTTTCATTATTTTGTTTGAAGATTCACTGCAGAGCATATGTGATGTAAGGTTATATATAATTACTTTTGTGTGTGTGCTTTCTTTTTCTAGTTCTGTTCTCAGATTTCAAAAATGGAGCTATATGTTCATATATTCTAAATTCATATATTCACTATATTCTGAAGTTCTTATGACTAAAAGCAATGTATTTGATTCCTGAAGCTTTTTGTTTTGGTTTGGTTTGAGAGGGTTTTTTATTTGTCTATTTTATGCCTTTTAAAAGTTTTCTCTGGTATTCAACTGAAATCAAACATTCGTGATGGGGTTTTTTTGTTAGCACCTTGATACTTAACTTCACCAAACTAATGACCTTATGTGTTTTTTTATCATCTTAAGTTTTTAAGTGGAAAAGAACACTGACTTTCCAGCAGTAAAATTGATTCTTTAGTTTATAGCATGAATTTTGTCTACTGTGTGTTTATGAAGAAATACACAGAGAGGATCAGATTAAAGGATACATTTCAATGGATATCAAGTTTCTCAGCAGTATTTCTTCATAATTTAGCTCTCTGAGTATTAAGGATAGAAATGAGATATGGATTGAGATGTGTTCTGTGCTGCTGACATTCCTCTCCATTTTTACATTGCTTTTGGTATATGTATTATTACGAGAGAATATGCAGGAATATATATCCCTCTAAACAGCATTTTAAGGGGACTTAGTGAAAATATGTAGGTGTTTTGTTTATAGTCAAAATGCTTGGATCAGTAGCATAAGAATAACAGGCTTTTGGATTTGATTCATGCACATTATCAAATGATAATTCATACCCTTTTTTTTTTTTTTTTTTAAAGCAACATTAGAACCCACTAAGAAAAATTCACTTTTTAAAAATTCTTTACAGCTCTGATTTCATCAAGTAGGTTAAAATTCTAGCCTTAATATTCAGCATGTTACCAGTCTACTCTGCTTTAAGCCAGAAGTTCACATTTTGGTGACTGAATTTCCATGGTTCCTGTCACATTTGATCTATTGCCATTTTATTTACATAGGTGGGGCCTGAGAGTTTTATTGAAAGGACAGATGTGAAGAAGGAGCACTAGGTTTCAGTTCCTTTTGTATGCATAGAGAATAAGGAGGGATCAAGGGAAGGGTTACTCTAGGCACACAGATCTATGTCTCTCACGCAGATTTCTATCACCCATTTTCAATAAACTTTTTAGGTGCATATCTTAATATCCTCTAGGAGTAGAAATGAAAGTTTCTACAGAGACAAAAAAGATAATCCTCTAATATATTCTCTGAGAAACACATATTGAAAAAACCTCTCTCTGGCTTGCTAGAAGAAACATTAACTTTTACACAGGTTATTAAACACAGGTTAGTAAACAAAAACATGCATTATTTTCATGTTGATAATGTTGATAATGGAAATCCATTTTAAGCAGGTCAGCTAATAAGTTAACTGCACAAGTGGAATTTATTATGCTCTTCTAAAGATTCAAAACTTTTTGATTAAAGACTAGTTTAATTTTATACTTATAAGCTTAGTTTTCAAATGCCATTTTTAATCAGAGCAAGAAATTCCAATGCTACTGTCATAACTGATCATTTCACACATTGACTCAGAACATGAAGGGATTGTTTGATTGAAGACATGAACGAGAAGTCACTGTTCACAACACTTTGGGGAGGAGATGAAAACAAAGAATGAAAAAACACAATCCAACCCTTTATCTTATGTTATTCAAATAATAAATTTTTTTCAAAGCTTATTTTTATAGATTTTGAATTTCTTAAAATTACTATTATTACTATTATTATTATTATTATTAAGATCTAGAGTCCTATTCAGAATACTTGCTGAATCAACATTAAATAAAATTTCAGATACCTTTTCACTTGAGAATGATTTATTTTATGCAAACAAATGCTTGCATTTTCAAGCATTACTTAATTGGAATATTTCACAGGTGTTATTAATCTTCTAACAAAAAAAGAGATCTCATCAGTTGAAAGATTGTTATTCAGTAAAATGAAAGTCATTTTTATAATACTGAAGTTACTTGTTTACTGCATTTGTGCCTATCAAACAATTTATTTTTCTTCCCAGCAAATCCTACTTTCTTAGCAGAGCAAATTTCCTATTGTAAATACTGACAGTGAAATATTTTTCCCAGCACCAGAATGATTACTGCTTTTGTTCTAGAAGAATTTTACATAAAAGAGAAACACTGAGATACAGCAAGTCACTTCTGAAGTTTATAAAATATTTTTCCTCTCATTTTTTCTGCCCTTTTCTATATTTTCTCTCAAAAATATTCCTCATGTGATATATAGTAGTGTATCTAAATAGCTGAAGAAAAAATAGAAATGGTAAAGCCATTTTCAAAATACTCTAAATGTTTTTGATAGATTTGTATAAAATAGGTACAGAATACCAATGTTTTATTAGTTGTTTGATGAAAATATTGCTGTAATTAATCTGCAGTAAGGAATTAATGTATCCCAAATATCCATGGGTATATTGCTTATTCAATACTGTAACATCATTACAGTAGTGTGCAATAATACATAGCACCTTACTGTAAATCTCTATAGTATAAGTATATAAATATATTTGCCTAGTTAAAAAGAAATAAAAAGCCACTGGTCTGTTCATTATGACCTTGCTGTTACTCACCATCCATCACACAGAGAGAGAATGTAAAAGATAACTTCAGAAAATTTGTAGATTCCTAATTCTTAAACAAACAAAATAAGATATTTCCTGGTTTTTTTTCCTCCATGCTGAAGCTCAAGTTCACAAGCTGGACATTAGTTTTCACGTGTGAGATCTCACTAAATAGAAGAGCTACAACTTGCTGCAGATCCAGAATAACAAGTTTGGGGTTTTATAATCCTTGATATAATGAAAGCAAGTGAAGCTTTTACTGCTTAAATGGTGCTGTAGTTTTTATTTGTCAGCAACTGATAGCATATAAGATAGTAATTAAAGTAAAATTTTCATTTTTTAGGTACGCATCCTTGATTACTGCCGATGGAATTCTTGTTGTGTAGACAATCACTGGTGTGACTTTACTCTTCAGGATGTGCTAAAGCACATGGTGGGTATTTCAGGATGATTACCAACTCCCAGAATGCTATTTTGCTATCCTGTACAATAATTAATGAATGTGCAGACCCACTTATTTTATTGCAATTCAAATGACTGTGTAGTAAAATCTCTGAAATATATGGCATAAATTGTGGAGGCCAACATGATTATAAATAAAATTATTCATATCTATGCAGTATTTGCTTAACTTCCATATTTAGAAGCCTCCTGTCATGTTTTCTTTTTGAAATGATACCCTAAGGAGATACTCCTAAGGTAAAAATATAAGAAACCTTATGAAATCCAGTTCCCTTAGTTGTAAGGCAAATCTTATTATAATGAAGACTTCTCTAAAAAAATCATTGCTTTTAATTGAGATTCTCTTAGGCTTGAATATGATTCTGTGTGTCCTAGAAAAAAAAGGCTTAAAAATTTGCTTTATTTCAGATTGACCTTTTCTAAGGGCATACTGAGGTCAGCTCAGGTCTCAACACATTCATTGGAAGGGCACTGGATTTTTCAAACATCAGAGGTGCAGCATGGCTTTCTGAAACATAGGTGTTCTGTGATGAACATCTCAACAGCTTCCTGTTCAGAAACATAAGGAGTAGTTCTGGCTATGTAAGCATCTGTGAAAAATATTGCAAGAATATTTTGGTGTCATGATTTATTGATTTTTTTTTTCTTTAAGTATATTATAGTACAAACCATATATAAAACCTATAGATTACTAAATATAGCATACAATAATGCAGCTTCAATATTTCCCCTCTGAGTCTTCTCTCATTCTAACCACCACTACCTCTGGTACAGATGTGGGAAAACCATACTTTGACATTCTATCTTCCATCCACGAGGGTAAAAACCTTGTAGGGGTTGCTGTGTGAGGAGGACACACCACTTGGGGACTACAACAAGGTTCATCTCAGTGCAGCTGAGCAGCACACGGGACTCAAGGTCATTCTCTAAGATTAAATGGCAAACAGTGAGAAGAAAGGCCAGGAAAAATATGCTGGGATTGTATCAGCCAGTTTACCCAGTGACCACTCTGGCCTCCTTCAGATAAAGTTTTGCTCCTATTTCAATTCAAGACCTTTTTTTATTTGGTAAATAGAGGAGGAGGGAACAGTTACATCCTAGCTTATAGGATGTATTATAGGATCTACATCCTAGATCCTATAAGTATTTCTGGGAATTGCAATGTATTTATCAAGAGTATACTGCATTCATTACAGTGAAGTAAGCAACACTTGAAAGTGGAAAAATAAGGATATTAGTTTTTTTAGTGTATTAGAACATGGTAAAATATTTTTTAACTGATTATTTTATGAAAACTTTAGAGACAATGTCACTGTCCTCAAGAAAAACAAAATTCAGACAGGTCATGAATGGGGCTTTTGTGGATTACTGTTGTTACTGTCAGGAAATGAAGAAACTAAAATATTTTAAGGCAGTATTTTGACAGTCTATATTTTATTGTACGTTAAAATTCGGGTTGGGACATTGGAACTAGTTTTTTCCTTAAGCCTTGTCCCAGGTGAGAGGATAACACTTCAGGTTAGAGAGAGGCAGGAGCCAGAATGAAGGCAGGAATTGTAGAGAAGTCAGGAGCTGGCTTCATCCATTACCCATGAGGAATGGATGACATAATCATAGCTAATCCATGAAGATATTTTTGTCAGTTACCTAAAATATTAAACTCTCCTGAAGAAGACAGCTCGTGTGATATGAATCTCCAGCTACCCTTCACAGTGTCAGTGTCTGAAGAGGTGCCAGGTTAGTGAAGAATGCTAAATGCCATCTCTCAGAGCAAATTCAGATATAGGATCCCTTTGTACATAAGGTTAGAAAAGCAGTCACTGGTGACTGTATCTAGAAGAAGGGACTTTTATTACAATTTTTTATTAAGAAATCCGATGGGAGCTGTTTATTTACTTCCCCTCCAAGCCACCCAGCTGTTCCTTCTATTTGTGGTCTTAGAACTAATTACATAATGTCCCTAATTTATACTCACTGGTAAATCAGATGAGAGCATTACCTGGAGGGCAAGCTCTAATTAGAGGAATTTCAGAACAAATTGTCTAAAGAGCTTGTTTAGTGTGATTAAATGCAAGTGATGGGACTGTCTCTCTCCACTCCTTTTTTAAAAACATGAATATTTACCTTGCACAAAACCTTGCAGATTAAAAAAAGAATCCCAGCAATGACAGTTTTAATTAAAGGGATATAAAACAAATGGCAGTGCTACCCAAGAGACCAAACTGAAGATATGCAGATTATTGCTGTGCTCTCTTACTACAGTTTTAATATCTTAGAAATAACAAAGTGGACAGTAAGTGTCTTACATCATGGATGAATGGAAGAATGATAAATGTGAATCCCTAATTTATATTGTGTCCACAGCATGTTGCCTAGGAACACAGGAAAACATAGAAAAAATGTATGCAGTCATTTGTCCTATATAGTTTTGGAAAATATATAGTTTCATCTTTAAAATGGCACATATTGGTCAAGATGTGTTATCAAATGCCTTGTTGAGCAGTGGAAAGGACTGAGTAAAAATGACCCTCTGTACTCTGGGGAAGAATTAAAGCTCAGTAGTTTACACCACCAGTAGTTAAATATCTTGAAAGTAGAAGAATCCTAATTTTTGAAAACTGTCTCAAATTGCTGTCTGGAGTTTATGAGTAGAACAGTGGGCAGCAAAGAAAACTGTGTAGTCAAACTGAAAAAAGAGATGTGACTTTTCTGTTTGGAGGCTGGTGCAGATTCTGGTGGGGGCATTGGAATCAGAGTGATCCATTGAGATCCACCAATAGAGGAAACAGAAGTGAATGGAGATGTAGGAAATGAATATTGACATTTTAATACCTTATCTTGTATTGTGCTTATGGAAATGTAAATTATCTGTTTTACAACAGGATGAAAAGGGCAATGTATCACCGTGCTTTGCCATATTCCTTTGAATTCCTACTGTATTGTGTGAATTTGAGGTTCTCTGGAATTCTGTAATTGAATTTCTTGTCCTGGGTAGGTTTTGTATAGCTTGACTCCATTATTTCACAGTGACTAGGGCAATGTCAGCCCCTTCTTCCTGAAAAGACATCCCTCTTGTGTGCAAGGACACAATGTAAACATTTTTCTGAAGAAGATACCATGAACTCATTTTTTAGCAACCTTCTGGTATAAAAATAGCAAGAATAAGTGCTGCAAAGGTTATTTTAATATGTACCCACTTCTTGGGCACATTAGGATAATGTTGTAATTATCAGCTGAAATAATAGCTCCTCTTCCCTGCCTGTTGATTAGAAACAAAAAGAAATAAATCATGTGAATAGCATATGAAGCCTCAGAAGGGGTCTTGAAACACTTTGATTTGCTTTCCAACTGATCTTTACAACATTTAGGAACAAGTACTTTTCTGGTCTCCCTAGATAAACAACTCTTGAGAAAACATTAACCAGCTGAAAGTGGTATCCCTTAGGGAAAATCCCTTATTACAGAGCAGCAAAAGCTGCTAGAAGTAGGTGACTGCCAAGATTCTGTAATAAAAGCAGTAGTTCATAACACAGGCAAAGTGAAATGAAGGAAAACAAAATCCCCATAGCCTACAAGTTGGTATATGGTGCCAATCTCCCAGAAGGCATAAAAAAATTATCAGAAGGACAAAAATACTTTAATTTTTTTTCTTTTTTTTTCTTTTTTTTTTTTTTTTTTCTTTTAAGAAAAAAATATGTTTTCCTTTTTATAAGATAGGTTCACTTCTCCAGATCTATTCATTGCTAGACATATTCTGATGCATATTATTTTTACTGGTGAAGTTTACAGTCATGAACTCTTGTGAATGCACCTAAGCACTAAGAAATTTCCACAAAATTTGTCTTGAATTTTGAAAGAGATCAAATTTAATAATGTAAAATCTGCAGTTATTGTTAATAATAAGTATGCCTGAAACCCTGTATCCAGCTATTTTTAGCAGGTTAGAGTAGAAATACACAGTTTCTACCAGCTTTAGGATGCACAGATCCATCTCCTGCAGGGATGAATGTATAGAAACTATCTTACATGTGTACTATACTGCAAGAAATATTTACCTCTTATAACTTTTCTTTTTTTTATTTTCCTTCATATTGTGCTCCCTTTTCTACAGTTGCTGAAAATGTTTTGTATGAGTGTCTGAGGTTTTGATCTATCTGGACACAGGGAACTATTATTATACCATGGGGGAAATTGGAATGAGTGAATGATAAGAAGGAATCTGTCCTTTTTTTTTTTTTTTTTTTTTTTTTTTTTTTTTTAAATTCTTTCAATACAGGAATGTCCTGCATAGGATGAATCTCATCCTGCTATCAGAGAAAAGTATTGAAACCACTGAAGGTTTGTCCATCATTTCTGAAACACCTGGTTAGAAAAACAATTTTTAATTTGGAGTGCCATGAAATAAAATAAAATTTATTGTTGGAAAACTCATAAAAAACTTGCCTCAATTATTTGGCTACTGGGAACAATGTGAAGAAAGGTGGTGCTAAAGTGTCACACTGTTGCGTATTGGTGTGGTAGGGGATGAGTTAGCAGCTGTTCTGTGGGAGAAGTTTCATCTCCTAATTTTATCTTTCAGAGGCAGTGGTGGTGCTCCCAGCAACTCCTTGCCAGAGAAAGGCAGGACCATCCTGGAGCTTGTCCCCAGAGGCAATGCGACTTGAAAGCATCACCTCATCCTTCCAGCATAGCCCATGGCTGGTGAGGGTGAGGCAGACTCAGCCATTTCCTCCACAGTAGAGATGGATCTACTTTTGCACACAGCAGGTAAAATCTGCTACCATCAGTACATCATTACCCGTGTCTTCTGCACGTGTTTTAGTAGCTGCCGTCAGGATTAAACTTGAGAGGCACAGTCAGAGAGAGAGGTCCTGTGTGTTTGGATTTAGATAAATGCATTCTAAACATGTGTTTGCTGTTCAAGGCCAGAGGAAGGGAGGGTTGAGGCTCACCCAGGTTCAGAAATCATACAGACTATTTACACAGAGGTAAGCAGTTTGAGGAAGAGTGGCCACTGCTATTTTAAAGTGAATATGAAAAGCTGCCAAGAATATCTAATATGAAAGCCCTATCTTTACTTTCTTTGAGTAATCACGTAGTTATCTATATGAACACACAAGTGTGCTCCCCTTGGCTCGAGGGTAGCAGGAACTAAAGATCCTACCATGTGTTTAGCTTCAAATTTAGAGGCAATAAAATAGATTGGGAGAGCTTGGATGCTTTCTGAAGACTGGAAAGGTTTATATTTAATTCTCCTGGTGTGATCTGGAATAAATACTTTTTTTCCTTCCCCAAATACAATAATATTACCTTTCTCTTCAACATTTATTTCTCTAATCTGTGTAAATCTCTACTAAAGGAACCCTTGTTTATTGGTACTTGTGGAGAATCAAAGGCTCTGAGGCCCAAATTTTGGTTCATTCTCCAGGCAGTACTTTAATATAGGTAATAATAATACTGACATACATTTGAGGAGTGAAAATAAAAAGATTCCTTGGACAGAAATAGATGATAGAATTATAGTGAATGAAGATTTAAGACTGATGCCATGGAGGAAAGAAAGTTTTACAGGTATTTTAAAGTATTATATACAATACTAATAAGTATTTTATATTTTAAAGCAATGATTTAAAAATATAAAAAGCAGTTATGCTGCATATTGTAATTTCCTTTATGTGATGATCAGCTGTTATTAGATATTTTTGTCTTTGAAAGATGCCCAACTAAAACAAATATACAAGGAACATTGCTTTTCAATGGAAAAGTGCAACACAAAAAAATTTCTAAAAAATTCTTTAAGATCTCTAATTCAAAATCATTGACAGTAATTATCTGTGATGTTCATAGTTGGACTAAATGCCACCCATTGCCAAATAAAAGGCAGTTTGAAAGTAGCGATTTCACACACTAGTCAAAATCAGGTCAAACTTCCCTTCTTAGGATGCTTTATTTCTTAGGCAATCAACACATGCAGTCAATAGCTAAAGTTTGGCTTCATACACCAGAGATTTTGAGCAAGGGGGCAGGAAGAAATTTTTAAGTGATCCACATTCTTTCTGCTAACTACTGCACTAGGACAAGTGAAGTTTAAATTGCTTGATTGAAAATTTATTTTATTTGCTCAACCTTGAAGTTAAAGTTGTCCTCTTCCTTGACTTCTGTGCCCATGAAATGGACAGAGTTGATAGCCCATAAAATAGACTAACTTTTTCCTGGCATGCTATTAATATTTTGTCATCCGAAAAGAATGAATTATGTGGGTTTATTTCTCCTTGGAAAAATGTGTTAAACAAAACTTTAAGTCTGAAAGGAAGTTGGTAGCATTTGTTTGGTTTGTAGATTGTTTTATTTTTTAATCCAAAAATGAAAAGAATGTCACATTTTCGAGTAGAAAATGCTACCAATGTTTTTCATTTACCAAACTTTTTAAAACCAGCTGAGAAGTTGCCTGCAGAACCCTGCTTCACATTTTGCCAGCTGCCCTTGCAGGTTCTCCAAGTGGTCTTTTATTAATAAAAGAGATTTATAGTCCTTCAGCCTCTACCATGTCTGAGACCTCAGAAGCTTTCTCAGAGCCCAAGGGGTTGCTGCAGTCCAAGGGGTGATCACTGCAGGCTCTTCCCAGGATTTTGCTCCTTAACACATTTCACCTTCACCTGTCTCTTTGGTTTTTGGCAATAGAAAATATGCTATTTTCTAGGAGACTTTGCTAAATTGAATCCTGTTTCAAAAAGCAAAACTCCAGTTAACCTCTATCTGGAGCATTCTAATTTTGAAACTTGTAAAGTGTTTATGTCTCTCTGTTTTCAGGAATACTATGACATATTTAGAATGTTTTAATGTGTGATTTTGATACAGCCATTTTGTTAGAAAACCTGTTCTGAAACCAGTGAACCCTTGAGGGATGTCAATCAATAGAAATTAATGCATTTATAAGGAAAAATGATTTAATGCTACAAATTACTTGTTCAGATTGGCCAATGTAAGGAATCTAGATGTGACCAGAGAAATTTTATTTTTATTTATGATTGTGCTTTTTGAAACTTTCTACCTATTTCATTATTTAGATCAGCTTTTGCTAACCATTTTATATGACAGTTTAAGTGCCAATATGGAACAAAGAAAACAGTCCAAAATACTATTAATTTCTTAAGGTAAATGGTTTGCTTAAGAGTAAAATTGATTAGGTGGGTCTCTACAGAAGATATTGATTATTTTAAAAACAAACCTTATTGCAACCGTTTTAACTTTTATCATCATTTAAAAAAAAAAGTTCCCTCATGAAAACTGTTTGGAACTCCAAGCTTGACTGAACTTGAAAAATGCAGAGCAAAATTTTGCCAGATTTCATCTGAATCCTTCTCTGGCATATAAAACTTGGACAAGGTTTTGATACTTTTGGAGCATATTGAGAAAGTAGGTCCAAGCTTCAGATGTGTGAGAAAACCCTCTTGTGTTCTTTTTCAAGGATTTTCTTTCCTAATCATTCAGTGATTTTATATGACCTTCAACAACATAAAACACTTCAAAATATTGTATGCTTAATTTTTCCTAAATATAGGAACCATGTACTACATTAGTAGGGATGTTATGGCTTCAATTTACTTATTTTAAATTTGAAAGATTACTTTTAAAACAAAGCAGCAAATGAGTGCTACAACTGCATAATTGTAATAATCTCACTGTGAGAAATAGAAGTGTATCTCTTCAGATATGCTTTCCTGTTAAAAAAAATCAGTTTACATGAAACAAGCCTATACCCTCTCTATATTCTCTAAGTGCTCGTTCTGTGCAGCAGCTTGTGGGAATAGGTTTAGCTGGCTGGACTGTTTGTGCAACCTGCATTTAACATTCATGCACAATGAGCACTCACTTCTGCCACTGTTATCACAGACAGCCAATCAGAGATTGGTAGCAATTTTGTGCAGCTTAATTTTCCAAACACATCTAACAGTTTAAATAGCAAATATAACATGGGGCAGATTTCGACACGTTTGAATAGTTCTTTTGTTCACTACACTTAGGTTCCCACAGAAAGCCAGTATTCAGGATAAGCAAGACTACTGACTGATGGCTAGTCTGCATTTGCTACAAGACTAGAGGTTTTAATGGCCAAGCTACAAAAATTAAGGTATAATAATTAATTGGATAATTTAAAATAGATATCTAATAAAAATATTAGTAATGGTAAGAAGTGTCTCATGAGCAAAAAAAGTTAGATCATTGCAGAATGATTCACTCTGAATTATTCACACAGCTGTAGAAATGATTCAGACTGACAGATTGATGGGTAGAACACGCCCATAAAGACAGGATATTCCCCACTCTTCGTTATCCTTTCTGTTCTACACATTCTACAGCTTTGACTGTGATTCTACAAGTCCATGCAAAGCAGTGAAAGCTAGCCAGCAGGATGATCTCTTGTTTTCCTACAAGCACAAAATTAAAGGAGAGAACCCAACAGGAACAAGTGGCTGAAGAAAGAAATGGAAATTGCATTCTCAATTAACAGTGGAATTATTAACTGAAATGGGTATTATGCAGCCTTTTGGCTCAGTTTTATAAGAGATGTGTGGAAAAGCTTGGAGTTAGCTGGCTAATTTTGTATATGGTCAAGCGAAACTCTTGTTAGTAATAAACAGTCATAGAAAAAGACTATATATATATTTATTTATTTTACTGAAATCCAAAGCAAACTTCCAGTGGTTAAATTACTGTGATAAAATATGCTGTGAAACTTCACTGACAAGGACATAATTTTTTTCTGAAATAATGTTTTTGAAATGACATCTCCCTGTTTCTTCAAGTAACAATAATATTTCTATAGCTTTAAACAGATTTTTTCCTGTTGAAGTTACAATAATACTGAAGTCGATCAAGTTTAACCTGATGAATTTATGAATAGTTCCTTTTAATTTTTAGCATGAAGAACTTTAGCTAAAGGTGGCTTCTGTATTGGCAATTTAACAGCTTAGTAGCTGCAAGACATTTACAATAAGTGGAACATAGTCTTGGAAAAGATAGAAAATAAGTCTGTCATCTTACTTGAATATGGGGCTGCAATTTTAAATACCACAGCTGGTACCTTTTGATTAATACCCTTGCCTATCAAGTGGATTACTTCAAATGGAAAGTTTATAGTGCTTGTATTTGGACAGGAGGAACTAAGTTTGTGGACACGTGCACTGTTTCTGCTGCACAATGCAATGAACTTTTAATCAAAGAAGTAGCATAAGATGTTTGACTTTTTGGATTTTATTTGTACTATTCTGACAACATTCCAGAAAGATTTTATATTTAAGATGAAATTGGAAGATATTTTGCCTTTCATTTTTATGTGCTATGGCGTGCTAGATACCTTATATTAAAAAAAAAAAAAAAAAAAAAAAAAAGGTGTAGTCTTATTCATCAAAAAAACCCTGTTATCGTATGTTCTGAACCCTTCTCTAGCCTTTGGGGTTGCTTATTGACTCAAATGACTTTGCTCATATAGAGCTCCTACAAAAGTGTTACTTCTTTTACAGATAGAAATGGAAGAATGAGTCCTATATAAAACATCTTGTGGTTTTTTACCACCAATCTAAGAATCTTTGGGCCTTGGAATAACGTAGTTTCAGTAGCTAATCAAATGCATAAATGCTACTTTTCTCTGAGAAATATAGGAGGCCAGCAGCACTTCATATACAATTTAAGAGCTCAGCTCTAACAATTATTTACAAATCTTGTTTAATTTTTCAGGAGTCTGGAGATTCATAAGCATTTTGTTCATAAAGTTGGCATTCCTGCACAGCCTTTTCCAGCAAGTATTTACACATTTAGAAAGTTAATTCAAAAATTACTGTCTATAATTAGGCCAAGATCTCTTTGACAATACACTTACAACAGCAGAGGTTATATGGGAAATACTAAACTTGGGTTCCCTTTTTACAATTAAAAAGCTGAAACTCATGATTTCCAATTCAGTCACAGCATTTTCTTCCAGAATGGTTTTCAAAAGAGTTTTCTAAACACACTTCTCAATTCCCTTGTCAAGCTAGCTCACCTCATGATGAGGAATACAGCATTTACAGGGCCAGAAAGAAAAAAAAAATTTACCTTGGATTTATATTAGAATTAAAAGGGATTGCTTCTTGATTATTCAGTACAATAATATTCATAAACATCACTGGGCATCAGAATGAGAACCTAGAGTAATCTTCTCTATGGATTCTTTCAAGAATATAATTTGCATTCTCTGGAAAATTCAGTGGTAAATGAGGTTAAAACTTTGAAGTATTTTGGAAAATGTATACTTAGTCCTAAGAAGAAGAGGAATTCACTTCCCTGCAGTGCTTAGGAAAGCAGCACACACACTGAATAATGTAACAGGCGGAGTGGGTGGGTGTGCATGTGCAGGCAGAACATCTCAGTGCCACTGTTGCTTCACAATGAAAATTCATTCCCAGACATGTCTTTTCCACACAATCATTTTAACACATTCTTCCTAACCTGAACATGTTGGGCACAAAGGAGCTTCATGCATCATGCTGTTTATCCTTGATCTTTCCTGTTGGGTTCAGGGAGGTACACATCTTCTATTTTATCTTGGAAAATTCTAATTAAAAGAGAAGGGAGAGATTTAATGTGTGAAATTTTAATAGACTTTCCCAGTGTAGCAATTGTACATTATGTCATCTTGGATAAATTTTGACTGAATTAGCTTTTTCAGAATGCCCACCAGACCTGCTTTCACAGGCTGTTTTGCCATCTGCACTATTAAAACATCTCCATTAGCTATGCCTAGGGTTTAATCTTTTGCAACTGATTACAAATTGTCCGTAATTCACAGCCCAAAATAGAATCACAGGAATTAATTTTTTAAAAGTTAGACTTGCAAATTCATTGTACCAGAAACAAAAGTATATACCTACTTAAATTACTTTTAACCTGGAAAAGATGAAGATTATGTTGGTCACAGATACTGATAATAAAGATCAGCTACTAATAAAGTATTAGTCAAAGTATAAATATTTGACTCATGGGTGTTCAAGAAAGTTTTAATATGTTTACATTGCTAGTCTGACAGAAGTTCTAGTATTTCTCTCGAAGTGTGCTTGCAAAAATCCCACTGCATGTGACTCACTGCCCTCTCACTGTGGATAAATGATACATACTCAAAAAGTAAGCAAAAAATTGCCAGAAATTCTGCTCTGTAAACCAAATATCTGTTATTTTAGACATCTTGAAGAAAGAAGGGTTTTTTCTTTTCCTACGACCCCCTTAGTGATGGTGTTTCTCATTTCTGTCTTTTGGAAAGGGAAAAAAAAAAGGTAAGGCAGAGTCTAGAAGGTACTGCCTGAAAGCTGGAACTTAAATATTGCTCTATGACTGTCGTCTGCCTGTTCAGACAAGGTGTGTGTGCTGCCCTGCACTCTGCTTTCCTCCTCAGTAGTCCTTACCTAGTTTATCTATGCTTCCTATATCAAGACAGAGGGTGATAAATAGTCACCTAGAGCTAACTGAAGGTCAGAATGAATCAGTCAGATGTCAGTAAATTTCAACAGGTTTCTAGAATGCATGTTTATTTTTCTACCACTAATGATGCATTTCTGGTTTGGAAGTCTCTTTTACAATGACCAAAAAAACTGTGGGGATTCTGCTTAGAATCTGTATTCCTAAAATAAAAATTTTGAGTCTTCTTGCATGCCTACTTAGAAGTAAGTAATAGGGATGGGGAAGGCAGAAAAGTAAAAGTAAGGAATAGTTAAGGCATTTTTAAACACCAGAGCTGTGGAAAACCACAAAGGATATTGTTAAGTCTTGGCTGAATTGGTATTCCCATGATTTCCAGAGTTTTTGACAAAATGGGGACCTGAAACCCTATGAACATTCTCTATTTTGAACTCCTAGCCCTGTCAAACTTGAGGTTTCCTCTGCACAGCAATTTACATCATGAAAGTGCACTAAGCCACAGCAGCTGGGAGCCCTAAACCACTCTGAATGAAAATGGGCCTTTGTCATCATGGCTTGACAACAGGCTTTCAGAACTATAATATTTGACTGGAGTTCAAACATTCAATATAATGCCTACAAATTATGATTTTGGATGCAGAATATATTTTGAAAATTACTGATTCCATTTCCAGCATGCTGAAGGAAATGGAGGAAATGGCATTTTTTGATGACAGCTCTAGTATCTACCCTGTGGAGCTGTATGAGGTAAGCAGTTGTTTTTTGCCTTTTAATCCCCTCTGTGTTCATCCTCGTAGCTGAAAATATATCAAAAGCTGAATATTTGAACATTTATTTACTCAGGAAAAAAAAAAAAAGAAAAACTCTCGGTTTTTTTAAAGGTGAGAAATCTGATACTAAGGCTATTCTTGAAAGAGCAAAGGGAAAACAGATCCCTCTCAACAGCATCCTTGCATTTGTCTGAAGAAACCGTCTAGATCTCTTGTGGTAACACGATTCCTTGGGAATTTTGACTACCACAGTGAGCAGGGCTTAGAGTCTTGACTCTTGGTTCAGAACTTCAGACTGCATTTTCTTTCATGACTGCTGACCTAGGAGCAGTCCTGATTTGGACATAGATCAGTATGGCCTCGTCCCACCCCCAGGTGTCTGTCACCAGTCTACAGCAGATGATTAGTACATCGGTCAGCGTGTGCCTTGTGCAGACAAGGACACTGGGGTGGCACACTTCCTCTTTTGCAATTTGCACACCACATCTATCAAGAAAAAATGTGGGCTAGGCAGCTCAAAGGTAAAAAAAAAGCTGTCTCAGCAATGGGGGGATGACTCAACAAGGAAATGACACGGTTTATCTCTTCAAAAGGATACAAGACATCCAACCATTCAGAGGCACTAGGTGTGGCAATTTCTCTCTCTCTCTGATCCTGTATCCAGTCAAAGCAGCAGTTCATGGCAAATAATGCAAAGCACTTAAAAAGTCCAAATGAGCATCTGCATCGTGTATCTGCCTATTCTTCAACACAGGATAAGTACTAGCTCTAAATATCAGGCAGGATGCTTGCACAATATTAAACTTGAAATGACTGGATGGTAACATGTTTGCAATGACTTAAAAGGGTAGAGAAAGAATCCAGCTCAGGCTAGTGCAAGACAGAGCATTTTTATTTTTTTCAGAAATGCCTGTTAGGTCTGAATTATTCACATTACCTGATTGTCCACAAGGCAGAAAGTTCTTATGTGTTCCAAACCACGTCAGTGCCTAGAGCATGAGGGAAAGAGGATTCTGGAGTTTAGGGAAAGGCCAGTCTGTGTGCACTGCTGGGGATAAATGCTGATCTCTTTAGGCTCTCTAATATCAGTTCTTTCTGAGTCTCTCAGGGGATGGTTTGCTCGTACTAGAACTGATATTTAGAGCATCAATAGAGGAAAGCTAAAAAGAAGCAGAGGAAACCAAGCAAGTGGTTTCCACAACATGCTGATTCATACTTTAAAAATTCCGTGGTGACCCTCATAAATTCATCACCACCAGAACCAGGGGTTTTCCATGGATTCTCTGAAGAGAAGAGAAATAAAATAAAACCTTGTTTTGCAGCTATGGCCTGGACATGCCTCAGAGCTGGGCCTTTCCCAGGGTTGCTGGAAGTCATCTAATCCTCATTTCCACCTGCTCCAGCACATCATGTTTTGCAGCTCAGCAAGGCTCTATCTTTAGCCTCTCAGCAGTGGGACATTTTCAGCAAAAGAGGATTAAGCAGGCACACACAGATTTAAGTGCAGCCTTGCAACTAGTCACAAATGTATTATCTGCATAAGTTGTCATTACTGGTAAGAATATAAAACATAATTGTTGCATTGTACTATTTCTGATTAATTGGTTTAACCAAGACATGAAAAAGAGTGTTTCTACCTAAATAATAGTGATATTCACTGCACTAAAACTTCATTAGACCATGTCTGTATAATTTAGCATTATTTTAAACAAAGAGAACTGATCTTTATAAAGAAACCTGAGGGAAAATACGGCTGAAAAAAAAATGTGTCACACCAAACGTTACTACTACAACGTCAAAGGGACATAAGCCTGACAAATCCAGTTGGCTAAATCAAAGTGTGGGCATTTAATACTGATGTGGGTGTTGCTTATGCAGATTTTACAGTATTAAATTATCCCTTAAAAACATAGTGCTTTATTTAATTAGGTATTGTTGAACAACTTTGTTAGTATAAAAACAAGAATGACAACAGGAACATGGTTTTCTCCCATTCCCTTTTTTCTCCATTAAAACCTGAAGTGGTGTAAGGATTTAGAAATTATTTACATGGATCCTCAAAAGCAGGTGGTTTTAATTGGAAAGACTTATTACTGTAACTAATCATATGCAAGCATCTTTGTTTTTGTAAAGATGAAGTTCCTCATATGTAATACTCTCCTCTGTGGAAATGTTCTTCTTCTTTGGAAACTGAGATGTGTCCTCGCTCTGAACTTGGGTTTGGCAGAGCCTTCTCCTGTACCTGGGATCTCTGCCAGAAAAATGTGAAGACATGGGGTGGGACAAGGGAAAAAATGGCTAGCTTGAGGGAGAGGTTAGCAGCCTGTGGTCAGGGGTTACAGAAACTCAAAATATGAAACCTTCACTGGAACTGAGTTGGGAAAATAGAAGAATATTTAGGGGACAGTTCTTCCAACGTGTAAGAGTGTTCAGATGGAGATGCAGTGAGCTGGAGTCCTAATTTCTGCACAAAGCAGAACTCCACTGACAGTAAATGGAGTTGTACATGTTTACAATGGTAGAAATTAAATTCTAATTTGGACTCATTATTTCTTCTTTTTTTTCTTCACACTTTCAGGTTGAAAATTAATTATTGTTTGGGTTGACATTTTTAGATTAGGCATTTTTAGACAAATCTGAGATTAATTTTTTGCTTTGTAAAGTTAAATGAAAATCCATGTAAACCAGACTGATTTTAACTGCTTTGTAAGAAGGAAGCAGCTTTTCCACATTTGAAGAGAGACAATTTTGAAACAATATATGCACATTTATTTAAAAATCATAATTTATTAATATGAAGGGCGTCAACTGTGGTTTATTAGGCGGTTATGACAAGGACAATTATCTTTAATGATCACAAAAGAGTTAGAAATGAGGAAGACCACTCAAAAGTACTGTATAATTTTTGTCCCTTCAAGTTACTAACCCTTTGGGCAATAGGACTTCAACTTTTCTAACCTGTATTTGACCCTCTTATGTGGGTAAATAACAAAACCTTTTATCCTCTGCTTATATTCATAATATAATAAAAAAAAATTTCTTGTGGCAGAGGCAAATTGTTAGATTGTGAACTGTAAGTTATCCAGGAGGACAGACGTGGTTGGCTGAAAAAAAAAAAAAAAAAAAAAAAAAAAAAAAAAAAAAAAAAAAAGTAAAGTAATCTTGACTTTTAAGGGTAAGTGCTTAGATCTGCACTCACTTGGAATTTGATGTGGAGCTATCACTGTGGTGGATGGATTTAAGCTATGTAATTATACATGCACTTGTCCCCTGGCTACACGTAAATGGTCATGACACTTGGGAGAAAGATTTTAACTGAAATAAACCTTGCCTGTGGAGCAACCGAGAACTGTATGCAGACACCACATTACCACATCATCTTTGCCTAGAGGAGTGGTGAGAGCAGGAAGATAGGGTGTGACACCAACTGTTTGGCTTCTACATGCAAATAATATTGCCCAGCCCTTATGACTCACTGTGTGCACGGTTCAGGCTTAATGCAAATTTGAATTGTTGCTTGAAGCCGTGTCTTTTGTGTAGTAAGACCTTCAGGGCAAGTAATGCAGTAAACTCTATGCAGAGTTGTCCCATCCCCTTGCACTCTTCAACTCTATCCTCACCCTATGCTGGAAGTCATGTCAGAATTGTGTGATTTATTAGTTGCTGGAATTGCTGGTGTGACAAAGCAGCTCCTTCTACTCTACAGTGCAAATTTTGTTCCTTTATAACAGGCAGACACTATTTAGGGAAGTTCAGGGGGCCTCTGGAGGTCTAGAAATACACTTAACAAGATATAGTTTATCAGTCTACATAATGTTTCTTTATGTTATGTGTGCTGCCAGTATTGATTCAGGCTCTTGAAGAATATATATCCATGAGAATGTTGTTGACATGGTGATAATTTTCTTAATATAAGATGACCTTGGTTGAGTCACAGATGTATAGGATGACTCACATAGTATTAACCCTCCTCACATCCCTATAAAGATTCCTTTTTCTAATGCTAAGATTTCCACTTAGTTCCTTATCAGTCTCTTTGTATGAGTTTCAGAATTGAGCTAAAGCAGGAAACCTGTGTTGATGGATATAAATTTCATCATCTCTATTCTCTGCCTCTGAGTATGCAAAGAGTGAGAGCCAATCTTTAATGAAGGAATTGAGGGCTCTTCTTTCTAGTTATTTGTGCTTCTTGTTCTGACATACATTGTAAACTTTTTTAAGAATTTTGTTTATATTGATGATTTGAAAAGCAAAACCCAAATCTTCCTTTCCGATCCATCCATCCATCAATCCACCCCTCAAAAATGATTTTACTATGTCAATTGTCAAACAACAAAATGTATATCTTATACAACAATCATATTTATGAAATCTTCAGTAATGAAGATATTGATGCTTTATGCAGCATAGAAAATGAACCTGGCTACCCATTGCAATCCTTCTCAGAATAAAGCTTTTAAAAACTGTGGAAAAAATAATCATGAAAATGGCAGCTGTTGCCTACAATACTATAGAATGGTTTTCCAAACTGAATGTCTCTCATTAAAAAAAAAAAAAAAAAAAAAAAAAAAAAAAGAGCTGTGTGCAGACAGTTTTGGATAAATTATTTGGTCATAATTCTTGAAACCTCGGAAGAAAGTAGAATAATTTATACATTAGCCTCCAGCCTGCTGGAAGCAAATGGAAAAAAAAAAAAAAAAAAGATCAGAACTTTGAAGTGTGTTCTTGGGTATGTGCTTTTGACAATTTTTTCTCCTTAAGGAAGAATATCTTAAAAAACCAGTGAAATATAAAAGAATTTTTCTTGGTTGCTGTTTGTTTTTTATTCAAGTATAGAATCATTTTATATACATGCAGTCTTGAAACTGCTCACAAAAATATTAAGGTCACTGACAGAAGACTGTAAGCAAGTATACTAAATATTATCATTTGACAGGTCAAAGCAAACATATGAAGACTTCTGGGTTTTTGGCTCATATAAAATCACAGCATACTCTGAGAGGTGAATGAAGGAAAAAATGTATCTGAAATTATGTGCTATTTTTCAAATATTCAGTGAAATTTTTGTATTTTATGTTTATATGAATATATATATGTAGATGTATAATGTATAGAAGTATATGTGTATTTTATGTATTTAAAATATGTATGTATATATATATATATATATACAGTGTATATGTGTGCATATGCATACCTGAAATGAGAATGTAGAATTTAAAAATAAAGCTATGAGAAAAATTCTGTGCCTGAAAATTGTCACTGATAATAATAAACTTCTGCTTTGGCATATTGGAGAAGAATACAATCTGTAAAAATGACTAAGGCAAACTTTCTGCATTGCTGCATTCAAGAAGACAGTTAATCACATATTCAATTTATATCAAGGTTAATGTAAGAAAGCTGCTGAACTGGAACACATCAGAATGTACATTCAGTGTTCCAAATTTACAGCTGCAAAACAACATATAGCAACATACGAGAAGCTAATTCTTATTGTTTTCTTTAATTGCTGAACTGAGAATTCAAACATTTTGTCAGCCAAAGCTGAATTTGAGAGAACAACAAGAATCAATAGGAGGATGTGTTTGTCATAGGGTGATGTTTTTAACGAGTAACAGAGTAGAGAGCAAAAATCCCTTGGGTTTACATTCACATCCCATAATTGACATAGACATGACATCAGGAGACTAATAAGATACCAAATTTGTGATATTGTCCAGCTGAACATTTAACAGGTTTAGGAAATCCTGAAAACATATTAAAAAACTCCTCTCAGGCTTCAAGTTTGCCTTAAAAAATATATGTGTTGGAAAAATATCTTTGCTTTAAGTGGGAATTATATTATATTTGGAATTGTATTGAAAAGAACAAAATACATCACAGGTAATATTTTATTTAAAGCTCACACAGAAGGCAATGGAAACTCAAATAACTATATTACGATCCTCAATATGCCCTGGGACAACATATTTATAAATATTTCTACTTTAACTGAAGTATTCCAATGTTGGAATATTCAAAGAACAAACACAAAAAGGAATTAGATCTTTAATCCATAGAATTGAACAAATTCATAAGTCTCAGATATTTGAAACATTTTCAGTTGGTCATCAGTATTCCCCTTCAGAAATGGTAAAAAAGTATTACCAGCCTTCATATCTTTTTTTTTTCCTGGATGCTGCCTCAAATTTAGATTTTTTCTTCTTTAACTGACTAGCCTTAGCAGCAACATCTATGTAGCTCAGAATCGGATCCATGCAAAACTTCAGTCACTTTAACTGAGTGCAAATGCCATAAGACTATAGTTATTTTAGAGAAATGGACACTAAATTGCTAGTTCAAGTTCGAGGTGAATTGTCTGTTATATTAGACTGACTGCAAAAAGAGTTTAAGTTCTTAATTTAAATATCCCCTTTAGATACTCAAAGCAAGGATTCATAAATCTAAATAAAAGGCTTACAATTTACAGGAATGAAGGGATACCCTCTGTCTTGTACTTCATATTTCAGTGGTATGGCAGAAACATAAATGAGCACTGAACTCTGGTCCTTTCCAGCTTGAAATGAAAGGTCTTGTGGTACTGAAATACCTCACTTTTAGCTGAAGTTATTTGTCATTCACATCTTCACTTGCCCTTTCTAATGATCTTAGGGAGTTTATTTTTTTATTAGCAAAACCTTTGACACTCCCCTTCAAATCTTCAATCAAGGACCAATAGCTTACATACACTAAAAACATGTACAGTTATCCACCAAAGAAGACAAATGATCATTTTAACATATTAAAACAAACAAATAAGTACTTGTTTGACAAAACCACCCCAAAACCTTCCTGGAAACTAGCACATGATATGACAAGAGGTTTATTTTTCAAACTAGTCTCTCTTTTTTTATTGCATATTCAAGTTATGGCACTTGATATCAAATTGCACACACAGTCTAAAACACATAGTTCTGTGGGCTGTAATGATCTGTCCCTGCTTTGGCCAGACTGAAGTAAACATCATACATGTGGTACTCATTTCACATAAATTTCAGTTTCTGATCGGTGGTTACTGTCACTCGTTCAAGATAACAAACAGAAAATTATGGGAGAGAAATGTGGTGCAAAGTGGCCTGGAAGTTATCCACAGAGCACGTCTTTTATATCTCAAGTTGTAATCCAGCTCACAAGAATGCCTTTCATGTATGAAGAAAGAGGTTATTATCCTATCAGTATACAATCTGTTAATAACAAACATCAGGGGAGAGCGATTCATTTGCCCTGACAGCTTTGTGAACAGGCTTAGAAACTGTTCTGAATAGTGAAATACATTAAGAAAGAGATGTTATTTATGGCAGAAGACAGGAAAGGGAGCTTTCCTTCTGGAATTTAGGAAAGTTCAGCCAGCCATAACATAGAAAAAGCTCCGAAATATATTTGCAAAATTAATGAAAGACAGGCCTTTTTATTTTCACCTCAGATTTAAAGGTGAAAAGCCATGCCACTCAGTGACACATTTTTCAAGATACAATATTGAAAAACTATCAATTTTATTCATAGAAAAGCATAGGTAGATCTGACTTCTTATGAAAGCTGGTCCTTTTGTTGGTGTGACCTCTGATTTAATTTTATTTCTGTCTTGTTAACCTGAATAAATCCTTTCATTCAGCCTGCACTTGTGCCTGCTCTGGTTCTATCTGGCCTTTCCTGAGAAATGTTATGGAATAGAAGATGGAGGCAACTTCTTCATACCTACATGGACCTGGAGGCACAGTCTGCTGATGTATTGAACCTCCAGACTTACCATATGTGATTGCTGTGTTTGATATTAATTTACATTTCTATTAAATTTATTTTAATAAAAATTATATAAATATATACAGGCACATACTGCTAAGATAAAATATATTTTGCTTGCTGATATCCTTCTTTCTGACTATAAATATTGCCAAATACTTATACCAACAGCTGATAAAAAAAGAAGTAAAAATGGAAAAAAAATTAAAAACATTTATGATGATCATAATTTTGTAATACCTTAAGATTTAGTGGCACAGAGATGGAGACATAAACAATTCAGAAATTCATATTTTCTAATTTCATGTATTTTACACATATATTGCATAGTATTAGCAATATAGGGTAGATTAAGAATAGATTTTTGTTGGTTGTTACAAAAAAGTTCTGGAACAATTCAGCAAATGACAATGTGTGCTCCTTCAGTCAAAAGTAGTCCTTGTTTTAAGAGCTTATGCATTTCATAAACAATAGAAGTGGAAACCAAGCTGAAGAATTCCTTCCTTCCTCTCTCTCCTCATGAGGGCTCAATTTGAGAATAAAATCCAGGCTTTTCTGCCACTCCAGTGGCTTCATTACTTTTCTCTGCAGTAAGCTGCTAGCACGTGCTCAGGTGATGCAGCCACAGGTGGAGGTGCTGCTGGGCTCCGCAGGACCTGGGCCAGGCACAGAGGCCACTGAGCTCCAGCAGCTGCCCAGAAGAGCTGTGACAAAGCCAACGAGCATGATCTGCACTTTAGAAAGCTCTGTAACAGTTCAAACAACAGCACAAAACAATTCCTGCTTTAATGTGACTTTCCTTGGTTCCCTGTTACATTCTTGTCCAGGTCTCCCACAATATTTGGAACGATTCTTTGTTTTTCTACTAAGAATATGTACCTCCCACCTGCTTTTCTACAAGTGTGAAGCAATCACATCTGTAACCAACCTATAGTGAAAAGGGGCCTAACAATTTTTTTCGCTAATATGTTGTAAAACACATTTATGTGCCCCCATTATTGGTATTTTAAACTCACATAATATATTTCAAAGTAATAAAGTGAGAGATTTGAAGAAAAAATCTTCATATGTACCAGTTCAGTTTTTTATTTAGGAAAGGTTAGTGTTCCTAGTGTTAAAGGTAATTAGGCAATCCAACTTGTTATGGCATTACACAGTGGAAGCATTGACTATGGGCTATATTCATTAAAACTGTTTATTCACATCTCATGTTGTTGTTTGGGTTTTTATTAAATTAACTTGTCAGCTGATGAAAAGGTGCTGAACTTGCAGGCTGAAATCTACTGTAAAAAGGACAGGTAAAAGCAGAAGTCAGTATTCTGATTTGTTAGGAAGAAATTTTCTGTAGGGATCCAACACTTCCTCTTTTTATGTGTGACAGGGACAATCCATGTAAGGTACCTCACTGGAAAAAAAAAACCAACAAAATGTGTCACAGGTTTTTGTGAAGAGCACTGACACTGGAAATCATAATGTAGTTAATAACTTCTGGGTCTGGAATTCTAACTTATCAGTCAAATGATGAGCTTCTTTACTCTGTATTGCACGTGTTAGCATACTTAGTTAAGACATGAAAATCCTTGGAAAAGAATGTGTTATCTGTGAATTGATGGCTGAGCAGGTATGCACTAAATTACAAAGACTGAACTAATTGGGAAAAATCCATTTTGCATCTGTTACCTTCTCATAGATGGGAGAAGGAGTGGATGAAATATTTAATTTTTTCCCCAATGGTATTTTTATTATCAGCCTTATATCATCAGGATTAACAGTCCATTAATCATTGACACAAGGGTACATTATGGTCCAAATTTCTATCAAATCTCCCACACCAGATGAAATGAAATTCACATGTGCATTCAAAAATTCACCTTTTCATTACCAAATGTTGTCTAAAAAACATAGTTATCCAAGTCACATTTGCAGTAAAATCTAGGTTGTCATGGTCTAAGGACCAAAAAGGCTTTGTCCACAGAGGCATTTTTAAGCTCAGATAACTTCTTATGATAACAGCAGTGTTTATTCTAGTGAGATTAGAGAAAAAAGTTATAGCAAAAAAGAAAAAGCTATAGCTGTAACAGATACTGTGATTCTAATGGATAATAAATTAAAAAATTCCTAGCATGGACTGAAATATTATCCAGCAAACATTTTTGAAAATAGCAGAAATAAATAGCAGAAATTGCATTTTGGAATTGTTTCCTAAGAAGTAAAGTTAGACTACAATTATTTTAGTCAGATTTTTTTTTTGTCAGTGTCATCTACTGGATTAGTTACAGCTAGATGAAAGATCTTACTTCAGCAATGTGCCACTTATTATTTATACAGTATCAGTAATAAACAAAATGTTTGAGTTCTTCACCTTGTGGGATGAGGAACTAGAAAAGAGTA
Organism: Sylvia atricapilla; assembly: GCF_009819655.1. Classification (NCBI taxonomy): domain Eukaryota; kingdom Metazoa; phylum Chordata; class Aves; order Passeriformes; family Sylviidae; genus Sylvia; species Sylvia atricapilla. The sequence continues at coordinate 53,065,371 of NC_089145.1, forward strand.
TTTTAAGTAAAGATATAATTTGTTGCCTAAAGTAGCTTTTTATCCATCAAGCACTATAGAGCCTTTGTTGAGACAGTTCTTCTTAAGCACTAAACTGTCTTTAAAAGCTCTTAATATTTGCTGGCTTGCTTTTATTTCAATATAACAAACAATATTTCTGGATTTCTGTCCATCACAGCTGTTGTCTGTAGATGATCATTAGATTGACTTGACACTTGTATTAAAAACAAATGACCAAATCAAGGCAACATAATGGGGCTGGATCACTCAAATATTTCCAAGAAGTTAAATAAGTTTTCTATTTTGAAGTGAAAAAGTCATATGTTTTTAACTAGTATTATAAGTGTTAGAAAATATTATGAAGACAATTTTCATAAGATCCTGGCACCAATGAAGTCAATGAAGAAAAATCCACCAACTAAATTAAACATGTCTGGACTTTAATGTAACTTTCTTGAAATTCACGTAGCTATGACATTGTTGATGAGGTGGCAGGTCAAGATTTTCCTTTCTATGTACACATTTTTATTTTACTGACTCCGGGGGATTTGTGAGCCAGACTTCATTTAGCATGTTCCAAAGAACTATGCACTGTCTTCCCTAATAGAGACATTATCTTTGTTCTTATTTCCATTTGTATTTTTCTCTTATAATAAATTAGACATTCAAACTGAAATGTATCTCTGGGTTTCAGGTCTTTTTTGTTGGCTGGTTGTCACTGGTTTTGGTTTCAGTGTGTTTACAGCTATTACATTTTTTAAGAACAAACACATGCAAGATCTCTCAACAAACAAGGGAGGTTTATCACATTATGTTTCCAGTTCAGTTCCCAACACAGATAGCTGAGTCATGAATACATATCCAACAAAAAGATAAGCTTCCAAATATGTTAGAGTTCAGCAGAAAGTGCCAGGGTATTTCATACACACTGTCTTGATATCTTTAAGATGGTATTATACTAAATCTCCTCAGAGGTGTCTTGAGCTAGGGTTTTCCAAAGAGCCTCAGGGTAAGGGAAACAGTTGCCTGTTTCCTTTAGTTTCTCCTAGCTGTGTTTGGCTTAGCTTCAGAAGACCTTGTTTTTCCCTTTAGAAGTCCTATGACCGTAAATGTTATGCCAAAGAGTATTGTTTTGATTCTTAATCTTGCAACTACTAGTGAAAAATTAAAAAAATCTTAAAATTAAATTGCTTTTGGATTCATAATTTGTGAGAGGTGTTATAAGTACTTGTATAATAAGTGCACACTAAAACATATAACTTGTTGATGTAACATTAAATTTAATAAATATTTTTTGTTTATTTTTAATTCTGATAATTTTTCCTCATGTTGGCTATTAGTAGTAGTAGTAGTAGTAGTAGTAGTAGTAGTGGTGGTAGTAGTAGTAGTAGTATCACTATGATTATTTAACAACAGGACTTCAGTATATATTTAAAGAGTCCAAGCTAATCCTATAACAGATTATAAAGATGTGAAAGTTTAAAACCCTTGAATATTTTATGAATTGCATGCTAATAGAAGCTGGTGGATTGGAAGTGTTCATAAAGACAGGCGTAGGACAGCCCTCAGCCTCCCACACACTTCTTTGCCAGTGTGATCCATCAGGGCCATTTCTGTGGCAGAATAGAGGTTCTTTCTTTGATTCTAAAATCATACCACTAATGCATCAGTTAAATATCATCAAAGCATTGAAACCTTTCATATATTTTTATCATTGCATTGCAACATTTTCCTTCAGGCACTATACAATAAAGTGCACGCAATACCTACCCTGAGGAAACTGCTATACATAACAGCAATTTTGTCTAATGTAGACGTTTGTTTGTTTGTTTGTTTGTTTGTTGGTTTAGTTTGGTTTGAGCAACTTTTTTTTTTTTTTTTTTTTTTTTTTTCCTCCACATTTAATAAAACTCCTAAGGATAGAAAAAAGTGACATTTAATTTTCTTGGCTTTGGCTACTGCATTGTTGTGTCTACATAGGCATGCACTCATCTAGAGCTGCTCATACCCACACTTCCACCCACCCACAAAGCTAATCACAGTATTTTTAAAATAAAATAATTTCTTACTGCCTAACCACAATGGCAATCCTTCCAGCTCTTTTGATTCACCATGAATAATATACATGGAATACTCCAGTAGGGAATTTTTTGGTTAAAATGAACATTATTAAAAACCACAGTATTTAAGCCTCTGGTAGTGGAGTTATGTTGCCTTCATTGTGATTCTGTGGCAGTGTTAACAGAATTTGAGTTCACTGAGTTCATAAGTCAAGATCATGAAGCACTGCAGACCAAATGTGCTAATCTGCTCTGGAATGTTGCCTCATCCCATCTGAAAAGTCTGTATTTGGGTTGAAGACATAACAAAGAGACTTTCTACTTTCAGACTCACTGAAAGTCTTTTAAATGCTCGTTATGCTAGGGATCTCATTTATCATCTATGCATTTAGATACTAAGTTTATGTATGTGCAATTCTATACAACACTTATACACTATAGATTTCCATCTCTCACCTCTCCTCTCAAGAATTCACAGAAAACAAACAATCAACTTTTTTTTTTTTCTATTTATTTTATTTTTATTTAATTTCCTTTCTGTAGGGCTAGTTCTTTTGCTTTAAAACTGAGAATCAGAGTGCATGAGCTAAAGCCAAATCCCACAGTTGGAGTGCTTTTAAGACTTGGAACAAATTAAGATGAATGTTTTTTAATTTATGAAAGAGGCAAAGAATGTCAGACAAAGAAAGGCCAGGATAAAGAGAGGATAAAGAGAAACTGCACTTTTGTAATTATGATGTAAGTATGTAGTTACAGACTGAGAGGTCTTTGCAGAGATTGTGTGATATAGGCCATTCCCACAAAAAAGGAAAAGATAGCCCTTTAATAATATTTAGAGAAGCTGAGATACTTTGCATTAAACAGAAAAAACCCTCATTCTTGCTCTACACACCTTTAATTAATATCTGTAATAACCTATTTTTAACAGTGATATTTGGCTATAATCTTTAGCAGCTTTCATTACTAATATTACCAGGGGTGGATATATTAATGCAGGGGCATACACAAACATTTTTCTCTGTTTACAATCTGCTAAAGGCTGATTTTAAAAGTGTTGCAAACTCAAGGAATCTAGAATAAGAAAATGCAATTTTAATTCCACCTGCTTTAAGCATGTCCATTCTGACCAGTTTTGTATTTCATGGTCCCATACTCCCAGTCACTACCAAGGATGAATTATGTACTATAATGAGTATTTTTTTTCTTTATATTTAAATAATTATACCAGTATAACTGAATTACTGCTACATCCCCTGTGGGGCCACATCAGGGCAGAGGGGGACAGTCCCCACCTTTGACCTGCTGGACAAGCTTCTTCTGCTGCAGCCCAGGATACAGTTAGTTTTCTATGCTGGAAATGCATTCTATTGGATCATGTGTAGGTTTTTACCCACCAACACTCTCAAGTCCTTCTTCTCAGTGCTGCTTATCATTCCATTCATCACTGAGTCTGTGCTTGTGTAGGATTGCCCTGACCCAGGTGCAGGACCTTGGCCATACTGAACTTCATGAGGTTCCCACAAGTCACTCTCTCAAGCCTCTGGATGGCGTCCCCTCACTTCAGCAAGTCAACTGCACCACATAGCTCTGTGTCATCAGTGCTGAGGATGTGCTTGATGCACATGTCCCTGCCACTGAAAAAAGATGTTGAGACGTGCCAGTGCCCATATCAACCCCTTGGGAATGATCCCAGTCACTGCTTCCCACCTGGACACCAAGATATTGATCGCAGCTCTGACTACACCCATACAGCCACAACCATGTAGCTACTGTGCACCTGTCAAATCCATGCCAAAATCCATTTTGGAGAGAAGAATGTTGTGTAGTACAAAGTCAAATGTTTTACACAAGTTCAGTAGATGACACCATCAATAGATGACACCATTCCCTTATCCACCAGCTTTATACCTGTTTTAGGAGAACACCAAACTGGTTAGGTATGATATGCCCGTAGTGCCCTGCTGTCCAAATTACCTCATTTTCCATCTGCATTTACACAGCTCCCAGGAGGATCTGCTTTGTGATCATGTTGAGCACCAAGGTGAGACTGACCAGCCTGTAGTTCACTGTTTCTTCTTTTTTCTATCTTTTTAAAAATGAAGTTTTCCCTTTTCCAGTCTGTGGGAATTTCACCATTACTTTTATAACATGATGGACCATGGATTACCAGCTTAATGTATAGGTTCCCTCATGATTTTTAGTTGCATTTCATCAGATCCCAGGAATCTGTGCACATTTAGGTTCTTTAGATGATCTTGAGTTGTATTTTCTCCTATGCTGGGCAATCATTCATTTTCACACTCCCTGTCATTGAATTCTAATATTTTTCTTTACGTTTTTTAGTCCTAATGGGTATGGAAAAAGAATTATTAATATCAAAGAATGGGCTTAGATTTTTAGGTATAGGAATGGAAATAAAAATCTTAGATTGTTCCTTTTAGATTCTTGGAAGAATTTTTGTCGTCTTTTTCTTCTTAACTCATAATTAATTTGTTTAACTTTGGGTCTTGGGTAAAACTTTTTATTCCTCTTGGGAAGCTGAAAATCTGTTGGTGTAGTTAAATGCTCTTTTTGGAGAAGCATAAAGAAGCATTTATCAAGTGAAATGTTCACCAGTCTTTGGATCCTTTTGGTTCCTGATGGTGGCCATGATGTTTTCAGTATTCTGGAGCCTAAGATTTGCTCTCAAACTCACATGGACAGTTTATCTTTTATTTTTAGGAGAATATTACCAGAAATCCTCCCCATAAAACTATTATGATTAGTACTAGGACTTTGAAAGTTAATCTGATATTGTATACATTGCATCTGATGTGGAAGTGGTAATACTGGCAATACCCTTTTTCCCTGAGTTTTTAAGTTAACGTGAACTTCTCTGACAGACCCTATTGGCACAGAGGAAGACATGAAAAAGGATATAAAAGATGGAGACAGAGGGAATCCACCCCGGCATTGCTGGGGAGAGAGGAGAGAGTGTCTATCAAAAACGCTCCCTTGCTGTTTGGGAAGCATGTGAGTAAACACAACAGCAGCCACAAAACTCGTGGGAAAGAAAATAAAATATTTGAAACCCCAGGACTTGTCTGTGTGAGATCCATTGATTCCAGCAGAGGTGTAGGATACAGTGGTTAGGAAGTGAGAAGTACAGAGCCATACACTGTGCTGGGAAAAATGACTACAGAAAAGCCAGAAATTCAAAGCTGTTATTGTGTCGTTCCTTACTCGACTCATCCTACTTCTAATCAAAAACATGCAAGAAAGAAAACAAAAAAAGCTGGAGAAAATATTTTGCATCCACTGTGCAATTATATTGTAGTCCTAGACTTTAAAAACTTGCCATGCAATTATTTTTGTGAGATATTTTTATTTTGGTGTAATAGTCTTTATTCACTATGACGCCACAAAATTGTCACTCGTAAATAATCTGATTTGAAAACAGGCATCAACTTGAAATTTTCTGGAAAATCTAAGTAAGGAATCCACTCTTTTCTGGACTAAGACTTAGTTCTTTGGAAAAATCCCATACTTAATAAAAGGAAAAGCATATGAGGATTTATGACATACGGTAGAGATTAATTTTTTTCTGTCTTTTTCAAACAGAGTATTTAGACAGAATCCATAAATGTGTTTTCTTTACAAAAGAGATTCTTATTGTACTTAAAATAAATTACAGTGACTTTCTAACAAGATTTTAATATGAGATTTCACAAATTTGCTGATGACGGTACACCTTATGCTGTAAAGACAAAATCTCTGATAGCAATAATTCTTCATGTATAAAATCCGATGAAAAAGGTCTGGAGATCTTTAGCATAGTTAAAATATCAAACAAAGCATCTTAAAGCTGGAATTTCCTGGTTTTACCTAATGAAAGTTTGTTTTCTTGACAAAGGAATTGTGTTCAGTTGTGAAACTGGCCCCAAGTAGAGAAAGAAGTTTTATTGTATTAATTCTCTTCGTATAGTACTGACATATTAACATAAATGGAGCTGTCTAACTTACCATTTTACTTGGTTGCATAGTAAATGACAAGCAGTTTTCAGCATTTGAATGAGGTTTCCAACACCAGACATTTTATCTGAAGATATGTCAGTAATGATCACACAGGTGTAAAACACTGAGGCATCTTCTGCTATTCACTGTTAATTGTACAATTATGTAATTTACCTTTAAGAATTTATTTTGTAAATTATGTTATGGCATAGCAATAAAATAAAATGCTGAAATTTGCTTGTATGTGCATTGAGAACACTTTTACAAAGAGGGATTCTGACTTTCTGGTTTCACATTTTGGATAAATTTTTATCTCTGTTTTCTGTTTAATATCAAACGATATTTAAAAATGGTTGTCTTATTTTTAGATAATTTTTTTGTCATAGTGAATAACTCTGCAAAACTTAAGAAAAAGTCTGACACCAGCAAGATTCTCGTCTTAAAATGGTGAAGAACAATTTAAAATGAAGTCCTAATCCAATAGAAGAATCCAATATCTTTTTCAATACATCATCAAATATATTTTCTGAGAATAATTCTGAACATTTAGCATATTAGATCACAAAGACATGTGAGCATCACTATATGTCTGCACATGCCCACATGCAAAAAACCCTAAACAACCGCTAATAATTCCTTTAATACACAGTTAAACTTGAAAAGTCCTGATTTTGGTATGGATATTCCAGGAATGTTATCTTTGCTTTGATATCTCCAACTCTGCAAGAGAGCTCAACTCTGATGAACATGAGAATCTCTGTAGTGAATCACTAGCTAGACAAAAGGTTTCTAGAATGTGCAAAACTATAATAAATATATTTACAGAGCAATGATTCCATCCCTATATGAATTAAAATATATTTACCTTCCAGTTCACCCATCCAGCATCTCTGTACCACTTCTGCTTAAACCTCTAAGGATAAAAGATTTAGGTTTTGACCACATTTAAGTGTTTTGTAAATATCTGACTTTACCCTTCAAACACCTTCACAGTACTGGCTATACTTAGGCACACACGGTTGCACCCACATTATCACATTGCATAAGAATGTTACAGGTGAGATTTTTTTAGGGTCATTATATATATATATTTTTTTTTTCCTCCGTCTACATTAACACAATAGAATTTCAGAGTTTTTACAAATGTTTTCTACCCACCCACATAAAATTTGAATTAAAGTGGGTAGAGATCCAGGCAGGTTATTTACAAAATATTAAGCTCATGAGATGCACACAGATCAAACACTTCTCTTACATTCCACAATCAACAGAGACAACAAGAAATGAAAAAGAATTAAAATTCTAATATGCTTCCAAAGCATAGTCTTGCAGTCATCAAATGTGACATTACCTGCGCAGCAATTAACATTCTCAATTTATTCACAACTGTTCAAGATTTGCAAATAGGACTAATGCCTGACGAAAAGTGGAACCCCACAGGCAAAATAAAATAATGAGAGGCTAAGAAAAAAATAATAGCTGTACACAAAAATGTTGAAAACTGTCTAGATAATATGCATGACATGTTCTAGCAGGAGATTAGAGTTCAATGTTCTCACTGTTTTCTCCAGACAGACCTAATTTGTTTCCAATTAGTAGAAAAATGTCCTGCAACTGACTTACCAGACTAAAGTGGTCACAGGAATGTTGTATCTGCTTATAATATTGCCACAGAAATATGTCATTTTTTTGCTACCTAGTTGTGAAAAATGATGCCCAGTTACTTTTCTGCTTGCCTTGTATTCAGCCTTTTTTTTAAATAGGATATAATTTGTGAGAACACACATTAATTTAGACACCCTCTCAACCACGTGAGATGTCACTAGAGAAGAGAGGATTTGTAGCTGCTCTGGTAGAAATAATGGAGTAATTGAAATTGATTATAATACTTAATCCACTTGCAACAGTCTGCAAGTGTCGTGCATAGGATACTGAGAAAAGATTAATGGATTAATGAAAGGTTCTAAATGTGTTGCTGTTTTTGTTTTGTTATGTTTTGTTTTTTTCCCAGGCCATTGTTAATGCCTTAGTCTTTAAAGGGAAAATGGTTCCTGCACTGTTGTAGGAGTAGATAATTGTTCTCTTATGAGTCTAATTTTTCTGATGCCTTTGCTCTGACTTGTGGTCACTATTGGTACTATTTCTAAAGGACAATAATGGATCTCTACATTGAGATGAAACCATTGCCTGGCTTTCCAAAAAAAAAAAAAAAATTGGGAGTCTTATAATTTTTTTTCTCTCTCCCTTTTGCTAAGCTACTTTTAAAAGGTCAGGAATTTGAAGAAATGCTAACATCTTAAAAGAGATGCCAGTTCAAGAAAAATAGCAAATTTATACTCAGAAGATCCCTCTCTGCATGCAACTCACCAGTCCTCCTGCACAAAACCTCTCTTCAGTAAGGCAAGGATGCCCCTAACTAGAGAGGTGCCTGAAGAAACTCCTAAACCAAGAACTTGGTCCAACTGGGCAGAAGATTTATTACCAACATGGTTTGTGAAATCAAGCAGGCAATACAAAGGCCAAATGTCAGACTCTGGAAAATGAAGGGCCACAAAAAGAACAATTAGAAAGTTGAGAGCTATAAGAGTATAAGGATAGACACAAAGGCTTCATGTCTTGCCACTTCATGCCAAATGACAGGTAATGGTATTTTTCAGTATTTGGCAAAATGGTACAGTCATAAGACAATGGTCTGAGAATGAGATACCCTGAGCTTTGCCTTTGCCATTGATCAGCTCTCAGTCCTGTTATAGGCAGATCAGTTCAAATTCTGTGGCTCAGATTCTTCAGCTGTCAATCAAGTTTAAAATAGTCTCTCTTATTATTTTTAATAATTTTAGAATAGACCATAGACATGAAGTCACCCTGATTATCTTTTTTTCAATATTCCCATCTGGGATTCCCTGGCAGAAATGGATAAATGTCAAACTAAAATGAAGATATTAAAATTTAGAAATAGAAGGAAACTTATTATCTTTCTAATAAAAGCTCTATATTATTATTTTTTGATTTAAAAAAATATTATTTTCCTTAATTTTTTTTCACTGGGAGATGACATCAGATTCTACTTTTTCATATCTACAGTGTTTGTAACTTCTTCCATAATTGCTAGTCCAGTGTTGCCCTACATTTTCAGTGATGATACAATCAAATGAACAAGAAACTTCTAGCCTTTATTAAGGCTTGATTTGAATTGTTCTGTGAAATAACCTGAAATTCTTCCATGTTTGTCAAATCTTCTGTTTTTCTCAAATTTAAAACCATTTTTTAAAGATAATAACCCGTATTAATGCCTCAGATCACTACTTACTAAAAAGCCGTTTTCTCCAAAGTTTTTCTATTTATGGACCGTCAAAATTCATTGAAAATAAATTTATTCACAACCATCCTGATCACTTCTAGTTAACGTATTACTCTCAGATGTAATGCACTTTCCCTGGAGACACATAAATTATATATAAATTATTTTTCAAGTTGGTGTGCTTATAGCTATAGGCCAAATAAATAAAAGCAATTTATGTTAGCTGCCAGCATTAGTTTACTTTTTTACAGCTGTTTAGAGAACTGACAAAAATATCGTATCTGAAAATCAAAGTCTTTTTATCAGGTTGTGTGCTCATTCGGTTTGTTTTTGCATCTTTGTTTTCACGTCTTTGTTTTCCAACTCTTGCTACTGCCATGCCCAGCAGGAAATTCAGCTGTAGTCAAAAGACTAAGTAAATAAACAAAGCAGCTGCTTTAGAATACTTCAGACAGGGCCAAGTTGAGCTACAGGGCTAGCTAAAATAAACAAAATAAAAGCTTAAACCAGTATACAAATGGTTTTTAGATGTCCCATCATAAAGGACATTTCATTCAGTTTTAATAATCCATTTTTTTCAAAAAAATGAAGGAATTGTGATGAAGAGAGATTGCTCGTTGAAGACTAAGGGTTCATCTGCATCTGGGTTTGGGTTCACACGTGTGGTTCCTATTTGACTCTGAAGAGGCCTGAGGCCACAGTTTTGCCCTAAGTGATTTGTGACAGATGGTGAATAACAAACTTGCTAAGCAGAGATCAAGGGCTTTGGGTAAGAATCTCAGATTCTTGCCTGAGAATATGCAAGAGCTTTGCCGTAACTTGTATTTCAGCAGCATTTACCTGTCAGTAAACCTTACACAAACACAGAAAGCACCAGGGTGGGAGAAATACATTAAGTAAATGTGGTCACAGATGCTCAAAGTTTGTTGCTTCTGACTGCTAATCATTGTCACCTTCCTTAACAAGACGTGTAACCTCTGGCATATGGGCAGGGTAGAAAAGAGAGACAACTGACAGTTCATGCATTTTGCAAGAGTGAGCAGCCCAATGGACAACAGGAAAGGCTACGCTGAGGAAACTTCTATAAATTCATGCCATCACATTAGGATGAAATTATCAATCCATTGTACTGTGCCAAGATGCTTCAATGTGCCTTCATGAAAGGAGTTTATGATAAAATAAACACATTTTGGAAATGAGAGCCTTGTAAAACTAATAGGTGAAGTATCTAGTTTTGAGCCTGGTTTTAGGCAGAGACTGCTAAAGCATTTTTTTTTCTAAACATTGACTATAAACAGAGAGATTTGTGAGGAAATGCTATTTAGTGCAAGTTTGATGCAAACATCCTAGTTAATGTTCCACTGGATTATGTCATTTGACTACAATATCACTAATTCAGTAAAACAATAGTTTGGCAGTTTGCAATGTAACATTCTCACATAAACTCCAAGAAAGGTAGTGTTAAATTCATGTTACCAGTTTCATACTGCAGCCACAGTATTAGTTTTGATACTGCCTGCATGCAGGTGGTTTATAATGCATAATATTGATCTAGAGGATTCTTTCCCCCCCCCCCTCGCCTTCAGCTGTATATTAACTTCCAGCCTTGATCTGAAAAGTTAAGATGGATGTTCAGTATTATTGCCTAGCAGAAAGGGTAAAAAAATCAATTTTGTCTCCTCGCGCTTTATTCCTTCATCTTCCAGTGCTTGAGCAGTGGGGTTGTTACAAATATCAGCATAAAATAATTTATTAGCTGATGTTGTGACAGCTTCTGTCAGATGAATATATTGCTATAGGTACACTGATGCTCCTGAAATCAACTTCCTGGTTGAGTATAAGAAAAGATTATAGCAAGCAATCAACTGTTTTTAATGGAGCAATACCTTCATAAAGAACTGCATTTCAGAAGGAGAGTAGTAAGATCTAGCTGAGAAAATCCTAAGTGTGAATCATGTCTATTTTAATACTGATGCTTATAGATGATAGTTGTTCATTACAGTTTATGGGTTTTAAAGCTGCCCCGTACAGGTGAAAAAGAAGATTTTCAAAAATTTTGACTTTCTGCTTTCAAAAATTAATTAATCCTTCAAACAAAGAAAAGATTGTCATATTTACCAACTCTGTTCTAAAATAAAATCTTTCATTAATCATTAGCTTGAATTCTGGATAGAGGTAATTTTCCATTAAAACGTATTGATGAGTCCTCTAAATTTCATTTTAAAACTTCCTTGTCTCACAGCATGCTTTGGGACTGGGAAATAAAAAGCTGCCTTCCCCACCCTACTTTCATGACAATACTCAGACAAGGATTTGTGCCACTAAAGCTTAGTCTCTCCTAATCTTTTAAATCACATTAATCCTCTACTACCCTGTCATCTGTAACTCAATTTATTAAAGGCAGGCTTCACTCAGCCCTTCATTAGTCCAGTACGTCTTTTCTGTGTTTCAGTATTTTACACAGATATAAGCTAGATTAGAATCTAAGTGAAATCTTCATTACTGGAAAGAACACTGAACTCCTAGGCTTTCCTCATGTTAATGGTTCTGTCCTCATGCATAACAATTCCTTGTACAATATTGTCTACATGAAGAGATAAAAATGTAACAGAACAAGTTATCAAGCTACACTAGAAAAAAATTAGGAAATCAACTTGTTGTTTTAAGATGATATTATGCAGACTGCTGACCTACCGAAACATCTGAGATCAGATTGCTATGATATTCTGATCTCCCTTAAAATGATATATTGTGGGGTATTTCTGTTGAAATGTGCAGAATTTTATACCTATTTAAACTTACTGAATGTCTCTGTAAATGACTTCATATGGTAAAATCTTCATTGGATTCGTCTTTAAATATTTTATAAGATGGTATTAAAATGCTCTTAAGACACCTATCTTTCTTAACCTTCAAATAGAACCCAATCTACTTCTGACTAATACAATATTCCTATTTAAAAATTAAGCAAAAAAATCATTTGATAAGATTAAACACCTAGAAAGTAAAAGAAATGCTTTTATGCTTCTTTCTTAAATCTTTTGAGCATTTGAGGCTATTAAATTGAGAATTAAAAGAGATTTTTGTCTTCCAAACAGTTGAGATATTAGAGAGAAATGATAGCAAGAAAAATGCCAGCATACAATCACTTAGCTTATAATGAGCTGAAAATTATGGCGTTAAATGTCCTGACACATTGCTGTGGCCTCGTTTTATTTGTGATTCTTTTTGCAATTCAGCTTGTATTGATGGAGATTAGTCTCATTTTCTGCTTATAGTCAACACATTTAAGTTTCTTGAAAACACATACATATGACCATGCAGTGTTAAATATAACTTTCAAAAGCAATACATTAGATGCCTATATATCTGCATAAAATGTTTTAAAATAGGCCCATAGTTTTATATTCTAAGGACTTTCATAAATCCAAAAATTTAAAAGTATGCATTTTTTTTTTAATTAAAAAAGAAAAAAACATTACTTCAGTGCTTGATAGGTCAAGATAAAATTAACAGAAAAGAAAAATGAATTATGAACTAATGAGAAGTTTGGGGTTTTTACTATGACAATAGGGTATTTTTTATTGATTTTTTTTAATTTTAAAGCAATGCATTTTGATTCTATCGTGCTGTTCTGATTAGTAATTAGTAATTAGTAATTAGTAATTAGTAATTAGTAACACTCTAATAGTAATTCTGTTAGTAATTGTTAAATTGAATTCAACTAGGGTGATGAACCACTTATTGAATTATCTGCACATCTTAAGCCAAGTAACCATTCATTTCTGTACCCCAAGATATGAAATGAGTGACTTGCACTTTTAGAAATAAAACTCAGAAGATTTAAGAGCATGGAGTAGATTACTGTAATGTATGGAAATAAATATAACATAATAAACCCACTCATTTTAATGATGTTTACATCTGTAACAGCATATCTATGAAAATTATTCAGATGTGAGCTGTAAATATACAGACGAGCACAGAGGCCAATTGAAATCTTCATCAAAGGCAATTCTGCACCTGAGAAAATAGTAATTTTGTTGTGCAGCAAATCTTGTGTTTTTGGTAAAAACAGCACCAAGTCACAAACTGCTAAGGTGCAATTCTTTACTTCCTTCTATGCTGTTGCCACGCTGTCTCCCACTTTTTTAGGAGATAAAACAAGCTCATGTACACAGAGGCTGTCCTTGGAATGGCTGGGTCCTTTAGACTCCTCTAGGCTGCTTCACACAGGAACCATGCTGATGATCTGGTGAGGCTGACACCTTGCTCTTCTCATCTGCTTGGTATGTTCCATCACTTACCTCTGCACAATGAATAGTGAAATCAGTGGCTTTCTATTCCTCCATCTGTTGTAAGGAATGGACTGAAAACTTTGAAATAGAACATATTGCTGTTTCGACCTCATGAGAACGTCCCAATGTTTTACCCATACTAGTAAATGAATCCAGGTATTTAGCAGAGGAATATCTTCCTGAAAAGTAATTTGCTTATATCCACAGCTTTAGATAGGTCTCACTCCCAAAGCAGCAGGCAGTACAATAGAAATAATTCTGCTGCAAAACCATGAAATTAAGAAATTAACTTGGTTTCCAACCAAAATAATTTGGTACTAATACAATGCAAGAAAAGAGAATAAGTAACCCCAGTAATAGATTTCAATTCATTCCCTTCAATCTAAATATTAACATGGATCAATTATCAAAAGAAAATTGGCTGATTTATATTAGCCATAGCTTTTCCAGATTAAGGTCTGTGAAGTTGTTCATCTTTGGTCAAACTGCAAATACTTTTTCTAATAGTTGCCTGTGAGGTAGAAAAAAACTTCCAGATGACCGAATAGAAATTCAGTATAAATTGTTTGTATCATATTCACATGATTGTGTGTGTTTTAAGTGGTGGGTGTCTGAAGAGTATAGTTTAATCAAAATGTTTAAAGTGGTACTTAGAAACAGCACTGAACTGCCGTCATTAAGCTAAAGAAATTAATGTCAATAGTAAAAACAAGGAAGACACAGAAATTACAGCATATCAGAAGTTCACAAAAAAGAAGATGATATTTGTATGTATTTCTGTGTGGAGTCTGTGGGACATATTTCCGCAATGATTTTTACCATATATTTCTGGTAAGATTTTTAATCTGAAAGCATATTTTTTCCTCTTAGGAAAGCAATGCTTGTCTTAAAAAGAAATGCTTTGTCTGAACTGTGTTATTTACAGATTATTCTTAAATTATATTTTATGAGATTCAGATTAAATATATGGATAAATTGAGAACTAAATTTATTTTTTTTAAATGGAAGACTTGGGCTGACCTCCATTTTAGCAAAATTATCTTTTAATCTATGTTCTTACTACATCAAGAGAAAAATAGTATTTTTTAAGGATTTTTAAATTCAAATTTCAATTTACTTTAAATCGTGTTAAAGACAACCAAAAATATATTAATAAAAATATAATGAAAATAAATCTTACAATATCATGATGTTTTAATAACTATTGTGATCAGAATTGTCAAGGCAATATTAGCTTATTTCACACACTAAAGGCTTGAGTTCTGCTTTCAAACAGTACATAGACAATTAGATGAAAAATCTATTGCAAAGGGTCAAAGTCTAAGAAGGTGCACATTTCCCAGGTCTCCTCTCCTTCTGTGGAATTGCACCACCTTAGTCCTAACACAATTCTGAAGTCCTGAAAACTCCTGCTTATACATTATATTTTCAGCTCATGTCTGAGTGGCTTCATTTCTATGACAGCCTCATGAGGATGGAACAAAATTAAACCAAGACACCACAGGTAAAATCTGTAAGTTATGTAAATGTCACATGTAGGGCAAAATGTTTTTTCTGAGTAGAGGAATGTTATTAGGAATACCATTGGGAACATCTACATGTGCTCAGAACACCATGGCTCTTTTCACCACTGCTTGGAGAGAAGAGAACTGACACTTCATATCTACCTCCTGGGATAGATCCTGGCATTAACGTTCAGAAGCAAAAAGCTTCACTTTTAAATACAAGAAAAAGACTACACATAATCCTAAGGATCACTCTCCACATCTATTACACCTTTGTTTTGGCATCTAAATGAAAAACAAACAAACAAACAAAAATAAACCGGTGAAGAAATTAGGGAACCAGTTTCAAGTCACTTTCCCCAAAGATCTTTCAGTGTCTCTCCAAAATAAATTTTTAGACTATTTTGCACGTATAAAATCATATAGGTGCAGACATAATGTGCAAGAAAATAAGGGTTTAAAATTAAAAAAAAAAAAAAAAATTCCTAAACAATCTATACCTCTATTTCAGCTGGTGGATGGGGTCCGTCGCTTGGGACCCAGAGCGCCACAGCCACCCCAAAGGATGTCTCGCTAGAAACAGCTCCTTGGGGGTTCAGGGCGCTCCTCAGCTGGGTAGAGGGGCTTCTCAGCAGCGGGCAGAGCAGTGATTTTTCAGCTCAGTGATTTCAGCTTTCAGTGATTTCAGCTCAGTGCTCTTAGCTCATGCCCTTGTGAGTTAGCCCCTCTTTTAGCCGGCTATGGTGAGAGAGAGAGAGGTCTCGTATGGAATTTCTGCAGGTGGTACTTTATTGCAAAGGTACCAGCGAAAGGGATCCAGGGAGGAGGAACCTCTGCCGACCAGAGGAAACCCAGGGGTTTTTATGGAACACCAAGGTGGGAGGAAAAGGGTACAGAACCAATCAATTGTAACAGATCTACATAAAATCTCGAGGGGGCTTGTGGGTCTCCAGCCAGGTCGCCGTGACTAGGAGGTTTGTCTTTGTCTTAGGGGCTCTGGGTGAAGTTGCGAAATTCTTCCTTGACTCCTCAGCTTGGCTCCCTCCAGGGCAGAGCAGCCGGGGCTCTGTCCACCCCCACATACCTCCTAACTGGAAATTAACCTAACCATCCCATTTAGAATTACCTGGACAGATCCCTAAACACAGTGTTGAGTGGTGTGTGTGTGTGTGTGTGTATATATTTATGTATGCACACACAAATAAACTGCCGACTTACTTACACAGTAGTTCCATCTATTCAAGAGGGAAGCATGGGTGAAGTATGGGGCTTATTAATGTGATTATTATTAAGTGACAGAAAATTTTAAGAATAAAAATATCTTAAATTCTTGGCTATCTTTTAGCATAGCTAAAAAGTTTCAGGATAATATTTTAAAAACCACCTACTTCTGGTTTTCCTGTCAACCTTCTAAAGGATTTTGACAAATCCTTTCTCTCTATGTAATTATACATTTTTGCTGAGGTGTGATAATGGAATTTGTGCTTAAGCACTGAGGATGCCAAAGAGCTGGTTGTTTTTACACCACAGGGATCAGCTTCTCAAAATGACACACACTTCTTTTCCTCTCTTAAGGAAAATGACAAAGTTTTAGGCCATTGGAAGAGATGACATGCAGCTCTGCTTCAGATATAGAGAACTGAAAACCAGGACTAATACTTTCTAGGTTTGTTTTTGGAGTGTGAACTGATAAAAAATGTGATTCACCATAGTGAAAATTGAAACTGAAGTAAAATTCCTGGTATAATTCATTCTCATTACTTCTTATTTATTCTACATTCATTTAAACATATCTTATAGAAGAAAGATCCCAATATTTTCAGCTGAACATGTTATTGAAACTTTATTCACAGAAATTTAAAGTCATGTAATGGCACATAGAATAAGTGACTACATGAACAGTTTCATAAAAATAATTCAAAAGCAAACAACAACACTCATTTTCTGCCTTTTTGAAATCTGGAGTAAACTGTATCTTGTCTTCCCTCAGGGTACTGACACTCCCCAGAACTGTAGTGTGCTCATGGAAACTCCTTTTTTCATTTTGTGATTTCTTTTCTTTTTTTCCTTGGTGTCTTTTTCAGATTTTCCAGGGAAAAGATGCACATATCTGAAATTTGGCCTCAGAGTACTATAAATGAAGGACCTAAAAATCAGCATAGGTGAGGTCCCAAACATATTAAACCATGAAAATGGCTCACAGAAGTTCTTTGTATGTGTTGCAGGCCACTGCAAGGGATATATCCTTTAGGTCAGTTGTAAATTTCAATTAGCAGATGTCCTTGGACAATTAATCCATTTTGAACTACACTGAATTTGCTTTACAGTCAGTTTATTTCAAATCTCTCTGTTTCTCATCATACAATGATGTAGAACACACATAACCAAATGTTTCAAAATTCTATGTTACCACACATTACTTTCAGTTCAACTAATTTAAAAAGCCACGCAAATGTCTATTAATGTGAAAAAAATGTCTACTAACATTTTTATCAAAAGTTAATTACAGGAATCCCATTTGAATCCTGATTTTGTTGGATTTCTTTTCCTTGAGAAGAAATAGTGAGTTTTTAGCAAAAAATAAAATAACCCCTTCCACCAGCAAACACAGTGAGATTTGATATGAGGACCAGAATCCATTTGTATCTAGGAAGTTAGGGTTCTAAAGCTTTTCTGTGTCTGTGTACCCATGTAAGTCAGGAAATCGAAAAAATATTTATTTTTGTTGTTGTCCATTTACTTTAGCTTTGCTTCTGGTGTCTTTTTCAGAATCTACACTTACAAAGTACGTATAATGGAAAAAAAAGTCACTCTGATAATCTAGTTGAATAAAAACATTTTGATTGTATAAAACCCTCAAAATTTGTAAATAGCTAGCAGAGAGTTAATCAAACCATTATGAGTCAGCATGCAGTCAGGTAGACAAAAAAAATTTTTTTGTGTGTTGTGTCTTTAGGGTTTTGTTTTCAAACACATAATCATATCATATGGCATATTGCACAGCATAAGCTCCCATATCTTATACCCTGGAGATCTGCAACAGAGCACAAGGTATATGTAGGAATGCTTTTACCAAAATACCATTATCTTCAAAAATGTATTTGATCACTCATACCATCCCCATTAAATTTTTTAGTATTTGGTGGATTATGAATTTATGATACCATCCTAATCCTTTTTTTTTTCCTTTAAACTACTTATTTAATATCTATATTCCAGTTAATATCATCGTTGTCATATTCAATGTTGCATTTTTACTTTCAAGGGGTATTAATGCCAGAGACACCAGTCATGAGAGTGGCAGTAGATACATCCTTATTCTATTTCAGGATGAACAAGTCTTCTGTTGTTAAAGCAAATTACTGATAACAAGAAATGGAACTTTTTAAAAGGAGGAAAATAGGGAGCAAGCAGCATGCTGTTCTGTGGTTCGTTTTCATTCCTCTTTTTCTGATTGGCAGAGCAAGAGTTTAGGTTACAATCCATAACAATGCACCGTTTCCCATTCAAGGTGACTACAAATTCAATTCTTCCTGGCAGCACAAATTATTCACCTCTCAAGTCATCCTTCTGACACTGAATTCGGTTGCAGAAGAAAATGTGTCTGGCAGCCTTGAAATGGAAACAGACAAATTGCAAAGAAGTGTAGCAAGGCATCTGAGCACTTCTGCCACATCTTGCTGACAGATGGGAGATGTAGCACCAGTCACCAGTGCTCGCATCTCCAGTGCGGTTAAAGAAAAGGAAGCATTCATCAAGCCCTTCATTTCTCATTCCTCAAACAGAAGGCTGTTTACATCATGCCAGCAAATGATTACCCTCTGCTGCTGTTGTTGTGCTACCTATTGGAAAAGGTGAAGAGGTTATGTTTTGAAATTCCATGGAGATGTTGATTAAGGAAACAAAGGAAGCTAGTTCTCAACACCCAATGCCCCTCCTCCCTTCTCCTATGCTCCCCCTTCCCCCCCAAAAAAAAAAAGATAGGAAGCAAGCATCATCACACTCCCATTTTTGACATGAGAAACGAGTTTTTCTTGGAGAGCACAATGAATTCAAAGCTCAAACTGCTTACATATATTGAGGGAGAACCACAGGATCTAAGCACTTTCCCCTCAAAATGGATCATGTCTTTAGGTCGTTTCTATGGTTTTCAGTCCTTATCTAGTTCTTATCTGACAGCTGAGTTGGGATAGCACAGATCTCAGATTTCCTTGGCTTCATTTTAGGTCTTCATTAACTATACCTAAAAAAAAAAAAATTATTCCATGTGCACAAAAGTCTGCAAAATCTTAACATTGTGAATGACTTCATACTGGACTGTCATTGGAAAAAGGTGATCCATAAACTGAAAAAGATGGGTAACTACTATTTTAGCCATTGAATGTGCTCAGAACTACAAGTTATCATACAATCTTTTCAGAGTCTTTGTCAAGAACATAACTCAGTTTAACAGCTCATGAATCTTTGAAACTTGGAGGTAAAATACAGAGTGTAAGGCTTTCATATTTATGCCAAAGTTAGAAAATACAAAAAGGAGAGACGAAAGGACTCTCTTGGTCCTCTGGCTCTTGCTATAGCAGATATTTCTGTTTTGCCTGTTTGGCAGAGCAACTTTCCCAGACCACCACTAGAGTCACCCCTACTAATTCTGGAGGTGAGAAAATTGGACACGTTTCTTATCTAGTAATTACACTGTCAAAATTTTAAATAATCCTACTGAAAAACCCAAGGAGTTTGAATGGAATACCTAATTTCAAAGGCATACCTTTAAAGTGATAAGAATCAAGAATATGAACAAAAAAAAACCTATGAATACTTGCTGATGAATTAGCTGCCTGTTATACAAATATTTCATCCTTTGATTTTGTTAGATAATATATATATTTTATTCAGTATAACATAGTAACCCAAACAGTGTGTAAAAAATCCTACCTCCATAAGAACCTATCTGAAATACCTGTAAGTACTTTGAACACGATCTGGCAAAGCAGAACAGGCAGGTTAAACATGAAACTGCTTTTACAGCAATACTCTATCTACCCTGTTAGCCATACGGATTTTGAACAACTGGGAATCATGTACAGACATTTGGTTTGTCATTAGCACAATACAATAGTACTTTTCTTATTTCTAACCCATGTTCATATGCTATTCATTTGGCAGTTTTGCTACACTTTGCTCTGTTTCTGATTCTAGGCTTCAGGTGCATGGTAACTTATGGCTAAGACTCTAACTTCTGCATTGGACTCTGCTAAGTTTTACGATCTCACATTAGGTAATTCACACCACTGATGATGATGTTATGAATAGCCAGCATAAAATGAACACATGATTAAGTCACAGACATTGACAATAAAAAGAAAATCGTAATTTGCTCTAGACATGTCTAGATAGTTACAGCAGACCCTATTGAAAACAGGACTGTTTGGAGGGTATTTTAAATCTTTAACTTCTGACAGGTAAGTATTTAAAGGCAAAGAACTTTGCATGTGTATATAAATCAGCAAGTGCAAATGTATGATCTCTATAAATATGAGTATATAGGTGGTGGGACTGTTTTACAGCCAGACCTTCAGAAGTATCAGCAGGGAAACAACTATATGCCAAAAGGGAAAGTTTAATGTCTTAAGAATCATATACTATATTTCTACATCTGGAACTAGTATACAACCTGAATTAAGCCTGGGTTAGGTAGTTTAAAATTTTTGATGACATTTTTCCTTCATTTTAAGCTGGATTTTCAATCTCCTCAAAGAAGAATGATCAGGCTTTGAAACAGTGTGGAGATCTCAAATCCCTTTCAGAAGCCATTTTAGAAGTCATTCACACTACACAGCAAACCAAAAAGAAGTGCAGATTATTCCATACCAACACGTGGAGACTTCTTCCTCTACACCTGAAAAGTTCAGAGATGGAATTGGTTTGTGCACTACTTCAGCTCTTAGAGAAACAGATTCAGATTCAGTGACTGGCAAAATACTGATGTGACTTATTTGGAGACCATTATCTTTCTCTAAGTCAGAATGACAACCCCCTTTCAATATTTGAAAACAAAATAAAGTTGAAATAGAAATAATTAGGCAAAATATGTGAGCAAAAGAATACAATATGCACTACCAATATAAGTAGGTAACCATGTCAGTATATACCCAGAAGAACGAACGGAAAACCAACATTTTTGTAGTGAGATAACCATTATTACCAAAAGTTTGTTAATACATAAAGAATATTCCTAGATCCTGTGTTAGGACTTAAATCAATTAGCATTATGGTAAGAGAGGCATGAGAATAAGAAAAAGAACAGACATGCAAGGGATTTGAGGAGGGGATCTAGATCATTCATTCTTCCAGGCTGTAAATGTTACATTTTTGCCTTTCTTAACCCCAAAATTTCATAAAAGTCAATAGCTAGGAGCACTGCAAATCAAAGCAAAGATGTATCAGCATGTTTCTGGCAAGGAATGAGCCAAAGATAAGTAAAAATATAAGGCAAAGTGGAAACATGTGGTGAACAGCCTCAAGGGCTGGTTCCGACCCCTCACCTAAACATGGTCAAAACAGACAGCATGCCACAATGTTTAGTTTGTCTTAATTAATTCATAATGAATGATAAGAGTATGATCTCCTTCCTCTTTTTCCATCTCCCTGATCACACATTCACACCTATCTCCATTTTCTCTCTAAACACATTTTGGGCAAAATCTACTACTCTGCTGCTTCTGTCATTTAGAACAACATTTCTGTATTTCTTTAACTCATTAAGTCACAAAATCAACTGAAAATTTCCTCTTTCAGGCCAGTTAGGTTGAGCTTTTTTTCTTTATTGACCTACTAACACCTTTTTTCCCTGTCTGAGTGTTTGTATCAAAGCATGTGGATCTCACCACCAAATTTTGCATAAGCTTAGTGCCTTTTAACCTAAAATAGTAGTTTTTTTGAAGAGTAGAGTAAAAAATAGTGTATAAAAAGTGTATTAAATGCATCCTTACCTCTATCAGCCCTACCCATAAAATTGTTTCCACTTCTTTATCATGCATAGAAGGATTCTGTCATATAAATTATGGCAAATTAGTAAACTGAGAACTGAAAGATGTTACCTAAATGAAGCTGGATTTTATGATCAGAATCATCAACTATTTGAGAACATCTTCAGTACATGCATCTAAACTGACTCATTATCAAAATTTATAGCTTGATTTTCAAAATAGTACAGTCCCACAAACTAGCAGATATCTCAGCGCACTTATTTGTTCAGATAGATAAATAACTTACTGAGTCATTTACATGCTGATTATTTTGCATATATACTTCCATGCATTCATATCTTGGTTGTCAAATTCTGTTTGGTATTGATGAACATATCATCATTTGTCCTGGAAAGGATCATAAAGATCATCTGGTTCCAACACCCTTGACATGGGCAGGGACAGTTTCCACAAGATGAAGTTGCTTGGAGTCCCATCCAACCTGGCCTTGAACACCTGCAGGTATGAGGCATCCACAATTTCTCTGGACATTGCATTCTATTGCTTCACCACCCTCACAGTAAAGACTTTCTTTCAAATATCTAATCTAAGCATACCCTCTTTCAGCTTAAATCCATTTGCCATTGTCCCATTGCTACACACCCTTATCAAATGTCTCTCCCCAGTTTTCTTATAGGTCCCCTCTAGGTACTGGAAGGCTACCAGAACTCCCTGGATCCTTCTCTGCTCTAAGCTGAACAGTCTCAGCCCTCTCAGCCTGTCTCCACATAGGAGAGGTGCTCCAGCCTTCTGATCACCTTCATGGCTCTCCTCTGGACTTGCTCCACCAGGTCAGCATCCCTCTTATGCTTGACATTGCAGAGCTGGGTGCAGCGTTCCAGGTGGGATCTCACAGTAAGATAGCAGAGGGGGAGAATCACTGCCCTTCACCTGCTAGACATGCTTCTTTTCAAGTAGCCCAAGGTACAGCTGGATTTCTGAGATTTGCAGGTCATGTTGAGCTTCTTGTCTACATATAATAAGGGTTTCAGTTAATTAGGAAAATCTATTTGCCTTTCTTTCTCTAAATTTCTTCTTGCAGGGAAACTTCAATTTGTTTTTGTACCTTGGGCACTAGACTGTGGACTTTCTGATTGTTGTACTGAACATCGTGTTTCGGGGTTTTTTTAAGAGTAAGGAAAGGAATACAACATTCTTACAATCTTCCCTCGTAACTGTTCCCAGGGTTTGGAGTTAATGGGTCACTGGTGTTGTTTACAGTATTGAACAGTTCACTGATGCGAAGAAATATATCTTTTTCTTTCAGACATGGCAAAAGTAGATGAATAGAAGAGCTCTTGTTCACTGACACTTAACCATACTGTCTTCTACCAGTCATGCAATAAATACATTTAATCTTTTTTTTTTCAAAAGGAATCAACAGAATAATACTACTAGACAAACCAAGATTTAATGCTGCTTTCCCTTCCATTCCTAGACCCGTCAGTGACTTACTGCTTAGCTCTGTAGATTTAGTTCTTTTGGCCAATGTACACTGAGATTTATTGAGGCATTTAAAGTTTTGATAACACAATTTGCTTAAATGTTTATGCAACATGTTGTGCTTTGATTTTATAAAATATATAAGAACATATTGTACTTAATGTTAGGGCAAGCAGCAGAATGTTAAGAAAGCTGTTTGGAATATTACTTTGCCAAATGTTAAAACTTTCATTTTCACCTCTTTTTTTTTTTTTTTTTTTAATTTGTGATGAAACATAGCTATTAAAATCTGGAATAGCCAAATCATATGTTTATGTCTGTGACAACCATGTATCATTGAAATGGCCCTTTAGTGGTGTGTTATGATTTAGTCTAAGAGAACATATTAATTCTAATTAAAAAGAGACATCAGAAAAGTAAAATCACTGAACATTCTTATATTCTTACATAATCCCACAATCCTGAAAGTTTCCAGCTTGTGATTTTCTTGATGTCTGATGGATTGAATGCAAATTACTCAAATACGTAAAATTATTCAGAGGCTTATTTTGTTCAGCAGCAGAATCTCAATCCTTAAACACTGTTAAAATTATACTCCAAAATTCTTGTTAGATGTTTTTTCTTTTGTAGGAAGTCTATTTCTAACTGTTCAGTTTAAGCAATGATAACTCAAAGTAATTTCTGAAGCTAACTTTGTAAAATGGTCAATAATGAGCAATCTGTTACAGAAGTCATATTTTAAAATTCTATCATTATTAAAATATTGTTTTAAAATAATGAAAACTCACAATTTAATGCTGTGATGGTGCACCCTGCTTCCCCTTTCCAGGCTGTACTGAGGTCTGAGAAATGCTTATTAGGTTTAGGACTTGAAAATTAGCACCTGGGCTCAGATCTTCCTGAGCTTATCAGAAACACGGTCTGCACCCAGGAACTGCTTAACAGCTCCTGTTTTCCTTATTAACAGCCTTGGAAAATATTGTTCTTGCCTGAATGGAATGCCATTCCTGTTGTCACACTTTCACACACTGTGGTCAGGATTGTTATGACTAAAGCCCTCTCTCTGTCGACCCCATAAACAGTGGTCCAAAGTGAGACCCTTTGAGCTCTCCTGGACTCCGGCAGGCTGCATCCAACTGCCTCCTTCTGAGGGGAACACCTCTCAGACCCAGCAAACACTCCTGTATTCCTGTACCTGGAGATATGAACCATTGGCCAATATCCCACTCCTTGTGTCCCAACCCTTCACCTAGCAGGAGATGCAAAAGCATCTGTACTGCATGTTCCACTGACATCCAACAGGAATTTTTCACTGGTATCTTGCTTACACTGACTCTTTCTCTCTGGGTCCATAAGCATGTGCATTGGCTATAGCAAACCTGGGAGAAATGTTGCTTTCTTAAAGGTATCTTGGATATTGAAGTCAGTTAGGTCTGTAAGTAAGCTTACAACTTCTTAAATGCTGTTAAATGTTGTTCTTTTGCTAGGAGGTTAAGTTCAACGTAAGTTATAAGCTAAGTGTTGCTAAGTGATGTTCTTTTGCTAACTTGCTAAGTATAACTTGAATTGAAGTTAGGTTAAATGCTGTTAAGTGTTATTCCTCTGTTAGATAGTTAAAAGTAAGTTATAAATTAAGTTTAAGGCATAAATTCAGTTAGATATAAATTAAGTGTTATTCATTTGTTAAATTGTTAGGTTTAAGGTGTGAGTTAAAAGTACTGTTCAGTGCAGACCTTATTATTTTTTATCCTTGCTCGTACTATCCTTTGTCACAGGCACCTAAACACACACCCACACACCCCCCACACCTCCCTTAGATAGTTCTTGGTTAATCTCTCTTGTGATTGTTCAGATTTTGTTTAGTTTTGTTGTTGCTTGCTTTTCCTTGGTGTGCCCTAACTTTCCTGTTAGTAGTAGAGTGAATCTTGCCAATGAACTTTGTTGTGCTGTTGCTCAATATGAAATCTGGCTTTTGCTGAAGCCCTTGTTGATGATTTTTTAAGCAATCTCAAACAATTGTTTTTAACAAATGTTGACTTGCCTTTGATCTCATATGAGCTTCAAAGTACTGTGTAAATGAGAAGAAGAGAAGCAGACATGGATGTTCCCAAGGAAAAGGGATAGTTCTGTAACCCAACTGAAACAACAATAAGAAAATAGTTCAGGGCAGAATTTTTTATATTCTCTTCAAGATAATGGGGTAAGGAAATATGATAAAGAAGTCAAAGACATCTGAAAGTGAATTTAGAAAAGAAATATGTGTCTATGACTTAGTTTTGGTAACATTTAGACTGGATTTCAGAGTTTTCACCAGGATTTACTTCCAATCACCTCTGTCATTTGGTTTACACTGTAAACAATAATTAGATGAGGTTATGGGGTAATTTCTAAACTATAAAATATATTTATAGTATTCTCTTATTGACATATAAAGATCTAATGGAAAGAAATTCTGTACTAATCTATTTGTTTTAGGGATAAGTGGCTTTCAAACTTCTGAACACAAAAAATATTTGATCACAACTACAACCAAGGAAAAGAATAAAATTTACACAAAAATTTCAAGTTCCAAAACTAAAATTATCAGAAAAACAATCACATTTAAAAATTGATTTTTTTCAGGAATATTATATTTCTCAATTTTTTTTTTTTTTTTTTTTTTTTTGCTTAGTAAGATGAAGGCAGTTGACACACTGCTCTGCTTATAAGTAAATTTGTGTCAACGAATTTTTTATAAGATAGTCAGCAAGTCAATCATCAGTTTCATTTTAAGATTAGACTACAGTTCTCCAGTTCCTGGTATTGATGTTCAACCATCTTGAACTTCATTATGAAAGAATCCTCCCTTACATGCAAGATCAATTGGGAGTGACTGCTTTAGAATATTTATGCAGCAGGTGTTTCTATTTAATATCAGTACTCATATAGTCTTTTGAATAGTCAGGAACTTTAATAGCCTTCTGTAGCATCTGCAAATGAATATTTCAAGTAACATATTGTTGCATTGTTTAGAAGTTAATCATCAGATAATATTAGTGATCATATGGAATAACATCTGTTAGTATCAATCGCTATAATTTTAAGCGTTTGAAAAGCTCGTGAAGAATTGGAAATCCTTCAAAACAAAGTGGTTTTCAATAATGTTTCTAATCGACAAAATTTTACAAAAAACAAAAACAAAACCAAAAGCCAACAAGTAACCCAGATAGCATTGTTAATTTTTTAGCTAATTGATATATATGTCTCAAATCTGTATATGAAAAGCATAAAGATCATACAGAGAAAAGTTTAACTGTTGTGGGATACTGTAAATGCCAATAAAGAATCTTATTATTCAAAAGGCACAGGAAAGATTTTGATAGATATTGGAGTGCTTCTTAAGCTGTCTCCAGATTGTAGTGGATCCTATTTGTTGTGCATATATGAACATTTTATAGGTTTCTCTTAGTCAAACATCAGATCAATGTGAGCAGATTTTGTATAAGTGATAATATCTGCATGAGAGAACCTAGGAGTCCTACGTATGTGTAAGAGAGAATATTCCAGTTAATTTTTTTTGGCCAATGGCCTCTACGTAAAAAAAGCTTAATATAGATTCAGGACCCCTTCTGAAGGTAAAATAATCTTCAAAAACAGACCAAAGTATCTGGAGTATCTTATTAAAAAACATCTACACCAAAGGCATGCCTCCCTTGACCACTGGCAGTGGTCTTTGTAGAGAGTGGTTCAAACCTCTGCATATGTTAACCAAACATTTATGAGGCATCACAAGGTGCTTTCCAAAGTAAACAGAGGGCAAAAATCATTGAATCTACCACAAACACTCTGTTCTGCTGATGGCTTCAGCACTCAATAGTGCCCAAATGCATGGGCCAAGAAGTGCACAGCCAACCAGAGCTAGGTAGAGTTTCAGAGGAAATATCAGATTGAGAGATTACAACTGCAAGTGTAGTTTAATTTGGCTAGAACACTGTAATTTACACCTTTGACTCCTCTGAAAAATGTTATATAATCCTGAAAAAATGTGAGCAGTTGGGATTTGTTTCATATCATATCCAAAAATAGTATGCTCCTAGCATCACAAAGCTTCCAGAAACCATAAAGGAAAATATATAGCCTATTATCTTACAAGGTATCAGAGGTACCTAGTTGCAACATGATTTAAATGATGTTACCCCTAATTTATGCATATGTGAGAGATAAAAATTAGGTCTTGGGTTTCCTTGCTTTCTTCCTTGTGAGAGGGAATAACCTCATTAAATCCTATCTCATTTGTTAGGTATTTCTAAGGCAAAGTAAAAGTTGTATCAAATGTGGCAATTCACATGTGGTCTTAACTCAGAGACCTTAAGATTATTTAGTTTACAAGGATATCAAGTTTACTGTAACTTGAATCATGATCACACAGGGGCAGACCTGATTCTCTATTCCCCATATTCTGAACCTCAGTGATACTGCTTTAAGTATTTACAGGATTTTGGTTTTGCCTTGTTTTGTTAGGGATTGTTTTCATTCTGCTCTTCTTAATGAACGTGAAAGTTAGATGCATAGAAAAAAAGAGCATCTGTTTACTCTGCACTTGGCCAGTAAGACACAGATCTCTTTTTTTGTTGTCGACTAGCTACAAAAAATAAGATTACAATAATTTAAATAAGAGCATAATAGTTCTGTTCATTTATTCCTTGTTCTTCAGTGGCAAGTATTTTTATCTGGAAACCATAATAAATATATGTATTTCATACAGATTTTAGGAGACTAAAATGTATTTCATTTGAATGAGAACATGATCTTAGGCACTGGAATGACACAATTTCAGAAAAGCAGCTCTTTGCATGAGTGAATTTTGTTTACTCATTTCTGTGTGTCCTACATATGAGCACGAAGGAATGAATACAGTGAAATGACAAAACCATGAGAATTCTTGGGGACTGTTAAAGAGTCTCCTTCAGTCTTCTCTCAGGATTCTCATTTTTAGCAGCAATGTTTCAGCTACTTCAGATGTGGTACCAAATATTTTTGTTAAGGTTTCTCATTTCTATTCTGTTATGTTAGCTCATAATAGAGGGTGGACTAATACATGCACTAAAATAGCAATGAGAGTTTCATTCTTATTTCAGTGTATTTGAATGCATGGCCAAATTGAATATGGCGTTGAAATTTATATTCCCACTCTATTAGCTGTAGATAATTTTACCTTGCCTTCCTTCAAAAGTTTCTGTTTCAAAAAAAGTAGAACTCAGAGTGTCCAGACTTCAGTTATTAGACATTCATCTGGGGAGGGAAGAGTTAAAAACTAATTAGAAAATTGTATTTGTTTCATTCCTTTGTTAGAACAAATTAAAACTCAATTTTGGTTTTGCTCATTTTACACACAGCTGTTTGAAATCATGCAACATTATATTAATTAGAGTACAATTTCCCCAAACCTGCTGTTATTGCAACAATTCATTAAAAAATCCAGGTGTAAAATATGAGGGATTTGATTGCTCAAGGGACCAGTAAGGGCATATGGAGTTTTTCTCCACTTAGCTGTCGGTGTGAATCCAATGTAGGCCAATAGTTTGAAGCTTTTGAGTTACTCTCTAATGACTCTTCTGTAGCTCAGGAGATATGCCTGGGTACTTCCATTCTCATTCCCAGGTTTATAACTCACAACATTTCTGAACATTATCTTGCTATTTACAGATAATGGGATGAGCAGTAAAAACAGAAATAAAGAGTGATTTCTTTTCAGTGATCCAGCTTTGAGATATATTGGGAAGCATGTAGAGATGATGCTCTAAACTTATTATTTCAGTAGCAGAATGTGAAAGAGATTATTTTCTAATGCTTTTATTCTACCCTCTTCAGCACTGCTTTCAGTAATAAACTGTATAACACATCACCATTATTCTTGTTGTCACTCCATTTTAAAGCAGTAAAAAAAAAATTCAAGACATAAAATCTTACATAAAGAAAGTCCCAGTTTCTACTTGTCAAGACTTTTATATTTTCTTTTCCTTTGTAGGAAAATTTCTTTTATTTAAGAAATATGGTAAGTCATGGTAGCGAATTACCTCATTTTCCAGTGGCTTGAGAGAATCTGGTCTTTAGTTCATATAAGTGGAGGTTGATGAAGCCATGAGATATAAGTGGAAGAAATCTGGGGGCGATATCTACATAAATGATGAACAGCAGGCAACACCAATTATAAACTCTTTTTTTTTTTTTTTTTTTATGAAAAATATTTACATACACCTCTCTGGAGAAACCTTGAAAGGTTTTTATCTACTCTGAAGGTCTCTTTTTAAATTTTTCTAACTTACCAAACAAACACTGTGGTTAGAAGTTCTGCTGCCATCTGATTGGGATTAGGCCATCCTTGCTGCTTTGATGTAACATGAGTTTCTGTGTAGCAGGTGGTCTCTCCTGCTGTTTATAGTGCAGCCTAGGGAGGTCTGTCAGATGTAACAGCTCTTCTTTATCTGCATGGAGTTTGGGTAAATTGCAATGGAACAGATGGAAAAATGCTCACATATGACCACAGTGCCACGTCTTAGTAGCAGCTTGTAAAATTCCATGAACACTCCTGACTCCCCAAAAGGCAGAGAAAAATGCCCAATGGGTGTATTTCCAAACTGCTGGAGGATACTCACTTTGTTTATACACAAATGTAAACCTGGACACTAAGAGAAAAGAACAAAGCTGACAAACAACCTGAATTACCACAGCTGTTCTGTACATGTATTTTACAGTTACATTCTGGATTTCTGCAGAAAAACTTTGGGAAATTAATTTTTTTTCCCTAATATCCTGTGGTAATGCAAAATTCATTTTCCCCTCCCTTCTTCCTCTTATTTTTCCTTTCTCTCATTCTTTTTTGCTCTTTGTCTTCTTATTCCCTTTACTTAAAAATTATACACTTCTCTAAAAAATTTTATAAGAATATTATTTACTAAAACCAAATATTACTAAGATTGTTGCCTAAAAGATTTTTTTAACTTCAGTGTCCAGGTTGATAAAACATTGCAAAAATCTTTCTCATCTAAGGTTTTAAAGATCTCATTTGTGCTTTAAAGGATGACAAGAATTACAAATGTCTAACAAATATTTAACTATTACTTACTAAAAATATGAAGAAAAATTAATTTAAAAAGAAAAGTTCTAAAGAAGTGAACTACTTTAGAATATTCTTGATGCCAATGTTTCAGATTTTCAAAGAAAACATTTTCTTTTCCCATACCAAAACAGTGGATTATTTTAACTAATAACATTCCAAGTACACTTCATACCAAATTTCCTCTAAATACCCGTCTGTTCTGTGGGTGCTAAACAAGGAAGCGACTTATTTTTTAAATATGGCATAGACACTGTTTTTGACTGACCCGTACTAAATGCCAAGTGCCCACCAAAGCTGCTCTATCACTCTTCTCAGCTGCACAGAGGAGAGAAAATATAAGGAAAGGCTCATGGGTGGAGATAAGGGTGGAGAGAGATCACTCACCAATTGCCATCACAGGCAAGGCATTCTACTTGGGGAAATCAGTTTAATTTATTAAAAATCAAATCTAGGTACTGTAATGAGAATTAAAACTAAATCTTAAAACACCTTCCTCCCACACATCCCTATTTCTTGGGCTCAACTTCACTCCTTCACCCATCTTTCCTGCCAGCATCAGAGATGGGTGTTTGTGGCTAGTTCATCACATATTAGTTCTTCCACTCCTTTCACTCTTCCTCCTGCTCCAGTGTGGGTCACTTCCAGGGGGTGCAGTCCTCCAGAAATTGGGTGCCCAGCATCGGTCCCCCGTGGTATTACAGGTCCTGCCAGAAAATCTGCTACAGCGCAGATGTCACACAGGATGACAAGGGAACAGGTTCCTCACCGTGGTCTTCACCTCTGCTCTGGCACCTGGAAATCCTCCTCCCCATCTGCATTCACTGGCTTTGATGTCAGCAAAGTTGTTTCTCTCGTATTCTCACTCCTTTTTCCCACTGCAGTTGCTGCTCTGCATTTTTTCTTCCTCATCTAAACACATAATTTTAGTGGTGCTACTGTGGTTGCTAATGGGCTCAGCCTTGACCCAGGGGTGGATCTGTCTTGCAACAAGATGCCATCAGCCCTGTCACAGACATGAAGAGCTTCTGACAGCTTCTCACAGAAGCACCCTTATAGATCTCTGGCTACCAAAACCTTGCCAAGCCATACAGACACATATATGCATTTAACAAGTAATGTTTATTACAAATTTATTTCTTTCCATTTTTTCCAGGTTCTTTTCAACTCCCATTTGCTTATAAAATGACAAGGAAATTTCTCATAAAGCTGATCTTTCAGATAAATATCCATTTATAGGCAGTATATTATGCATTACAGTAGTATATTCATCACACAAAATTCAGGAGAATAAATCACTTAAATGTATAACTGTAGATGGGAAAGATAATCAGGAATCACCTACAGGAACTTAGCTATTGCCCAGGAATCAACTATTGCCCAGATTCTGTTTATTTTAATTTTACTTATGAATGAGGTAAATGATAATTCCTTGTGTCAGAGCAGAGGTGCAAATATACAGTGTGCGAGATGAAGTGCTCAGATGCTTTGATATTGAGTAGCATGTAAAGGGATTTGTGCATGGACATTTGACTGAATGTTACAATAACCTTTAAGTTTATATGTCTATGAAATAACTCTGCCCATCTGCTTCACTCAACTAAGTCACATGTTTTGCAAGCTGGTCAGACTACTTTTAAAAGCATAGGTCAGAATTAAATAATAAGGGAGAGTTATTTATCTTTGATAATACATAAACCAATTATGCATGATGTGTTTGTGATAATGGATGGAGATTATGTTGCATATCATTTGGCTACATTACATAGGGGAGATTTCTGCTATTGCTAACTGATTCTTCATCTACTTCTTTCCAACAATTCTTTTTAAACTGGAAGATTTTATTTATTTTATTTAATTAATTTCCAGAAGACTAGATTTTGTTACAGGAATATACAGAATAAGCACAATGTCATCCTAATAGATCATTTAAGTCTCATCATAGTAGGAATAATAACATCATGCAGAGAGAAATTTAGCTTCTATGCTGAGGTAGTGCAGCAATATATTCTGTTTATCATACATGCAGAAAACTTTTCGGTAGATATGGTTATTCTAGAATTGAAGGTTTTCATTTTCTGGTAACACTGGAAAACAAAATCCTCTGTCAGCTACTTACAATGCAAAGTCCTTGCTAGAAAGTAAACCCTTCCCTGCAGACATTTTCTCCTTCTGAACTGTTTTCCATTAATTAAAGGTAGCACAGAGAAAGCTCTATGTTGTTTGAGTAAAGATTAAAAAAAAAAAAAAAAAAAAAAGATTGAGTGTGAAAGAAATGGAAAAATGGAAGTGTCTTAGCAATTTCCACTTAGTCTTTGGAAAGTTACTTTTGTTTCCTTTTTACACTGCTTGCTTCTGCCCAGAAGAAAGGAAATTAATAAAGGGGTGCCCCATCAAGCACTCTGTGTGTAAGAATATGCTGTAAATTTCAGAGTTAATGCCAGTGAAAATACACCCTTCAAAGGAAAGCAGAATTAATCAGCACTTTTGCACTAAGTTATGATTCTTCATTTCCAACCAAAAAACCACAACTGCTAAGTGCTGATGCAGGTTTATATTTGAAGTGATTTCCAAAGTAATACTTTATGACATATTTAAGACTAATACTAGCTTTGGCAGGTAAATAATAACAGCTTTCAAAGGCAGCTAATATTTTAAGGCCACCAGTCTGTGTTGTCTTGATTTGCAATAATTGTATTTCTTCCCCTGTAGACCCCATGTATGCGAGTATGCCCACTGTATGCTCAATATATTATCAGATTTTTGTTACAATTTGAAGAAAATCCCGTTAATAGAGTGTATAGGTCACTGTGAAAATCTGGTGATGCTGCTTAATTGATTTGGCCCTGAGTCATGAAAACAGTATAAATGTTTTTAGTTTTTCACTGTGTATAAGCCCTGATGATTTCTGTGATGTTCAGATTTTTGTCTTGAAAGAGGGTACTCCCCTATAGAAAATCACTCTATTACAGTATTTCCATTTTTATTGTGGTTATGATTATTTTGTCAATGCATTCTGAGATATCATTCCTGTTTCTAGAGTGGTTTGAAATCTTGGTGCAAATTTTCAAATGCAGTTTTAATAATGAAATTAAGAAGATAAATGATAATTTTACAGAGAAAATGACCTGTACGTTCATGTTGCAAAAATGAATTTTCATTTTCTGGTTTGCTTCAGCATTTACACTGCACTGGGAAGGAACACATTCTGTTAGAAATTCTCAAAATTAACCACCATGCTCTCGGACATGACCTGTTCTTCTACACGGAAAACTATATTTCTTTTTAAGTCATTAATTTAACATCATCTACCTCTGTACACCAAAAATCAATATTTTTTACCTTGTGATTTTTTTAGATATCTTGCAGAGCCAAAATAGATTGAAAGCTGAAAGGCTTTCTAAGCAAGACAAGTAGAAAAAGTTTTAAAAGAACAAACATGCATATATCTTATGTATCCTATTCTGTTGAGTATAACTTCTTAATCATATTCCACCTCTGAACCTTGTTTTGAAAGTCTGTCTTTGAAAAAAAAAAAAAAAAAGTCAATTAGAATAGCAACTACAGCTGAAGTAAACAGTCATTAGGGATGTAATGCCACTCTGTTCATCCAGCTTGAAAATATTGTTGTGTCTGCACTTCAGCATTTCACTCTGATGTCTAATGACTTTTGTTCCCAGTTTCAGGGCTTCTAAAATATTGCTGAAAGCTGAAATCTTTCCTTTGTTTGAACTGCTAATTAGTTTTGTGTATATGGGATTTATGAAGTACTGGATGTTTAAATCTTATCTCAGATTAAATCTACCTGGAAATGCTCTGCATTACAAAATAGATAAATAAAAGCAGCATCCTAACATTCAAAGTTTATGAATTACATTCTTGCACATCTTACAGATAAAATTAACCTGCAAATCTTTTACCAAATAATTGCTCATTACCCCAGTCCTCTTGTTTTAATTGTATTTTCCTCGATTAAATCCTTTATCCAACCATGAATGGAGTCACAGTTCTCACCAAGAAATAATGAAAACAACATGCAATGCCAGGGTTTCCCATATTGCTGCCTATTTTGCTGACAGAGAAAGGTTTGTAAAAATCTCACACAGCTTCTGTCACCTGATATCCAAGTTCATTGTCTAAACAAGGGAGAAAACTTAGCTGCTTAACCATAAAGCTTATATTTTCATCTTCCTTAGATTTTGTAGACATTGTCTTATTAAGAATCCAGTCTTTCAGGAAAAACAAAGTCTGTGTAAAGAAATTTTTATTGGTTCTGTGTTATGTTACAGTACTTTTATTAGACAGTGACATTCCTAAGACAGCACCTGCTGCGTGGATTTGGGCCGTTAGCCAGAAAAGAAATAAAAAAGAAATGTGTGCTTTAAATCCAAGAGGCAATGGGCTTGCACTACTGTAACAAATACCCACATGCCTGAACAGTAGGAAAGTTAAAGTGAATCACAGTTGTAAGCACTGGGGATAAATATATGTATAAGTGGCACTGTTATCACCATAACTTTCAGAGCAACAAAGATATAAAATGTCTCTTCTACATCTGTTCTCCTTTCCCCTGTGAATATAACTATTGAATGATATTTTCTACCCAATATGCATGGAAAGAGTGAACTTTTACTTTCCTTTGTCTGTGGATTTGTTACCACACTCTGGCCCATTCTACTGCCAAAGCAACAGAATCTATAATGAGAAAAAAATCAAATTCAATTTTTCCCTGTAAATCTGGAACAGGTCTATTCTGTATGAATGTGACTGGAGGCAGAATTATGTCTAAAATATTTGTGGGCTTCCAGGGCTGCTCATACTGTTCTTCATGTAAGTAAAAATTCACTTCCCAAAGCCAAAGGAGATCACAAACCCAAAGCAAATGTAGTTCTCAGACATGATACAAAGGATCATTTCTCATTTTTGAGTTCTGCATTTCTGATATTCTAGAAGTGAGATCTGGATATATGATCAAATCTGAAAAATAATAGACACTAAACTAGAGGACTGTAAACTTTTTTTTTTCTATATAATTTCTGGATGTAGAATTTTCTTTCTTAATTTAAATTTTGTTTGCATACAACCCCAGTCCCCTGCAATACAGGTCAGATGTCATAGAATTCTTTTTCATTGATCACTGGCAGGTTGTTTCAGAAGGAACATAAGACTGATCTGGTCTCTCACGCAGAGAGAACTTCTGCTTCAGAAACTAATGTCTAGCAGCAAGACTGCCATTGAAAAAGACAGTAAGTAATGTCCTGTCATTTTCTGGCATTTATCACTTTCTCAAAAGAGCAATATTTTGGCCTTTCAGATATCTGTCTGTTTAAGTTCATGGGTGTTGATTTTATGGGATTAGTCCGAGCGAGTATAACTTGTTCTGAAGCAAATAAAAGTATTTCCTCAGACTTTTATTGGGAAATGGGTAAGACACAGATCACATATTCTCTGTATTGTAGTCATGCTCCTGTGACAGATAACAGCCAAAAGCAAAATTTTCACAATTTGAGTAATAGTACTTATTGGAAGCCTATATTATTGATGCAATTAGTTTACCAGCTGTCTCAGTGGCTTAGTCCTGTGCCTGGGTCAGGGCAATCCCACTCACATGTACAGGCTGTGAGGAGAATGGATCAAAACTAGCCCTAGGAAAAAAAGACATGGGGGTACTTGTGGATGAAAAACTCAATATGACTCAGCAATGTGGATTTGCAGCTCAGAAAGCAAGCCACATCCTGGGTTGTATCCAAAGCAGGCTGAGGGACCAGTTTTGTCCTTCTACTCTGCTCTGGTGAGACCTTGCCTGTCGTGCTGCAGGCAGCTCTGGGGCCTCCAACACATGACAGATGGAGACCTGTTGGAGTGAGTCCAGAGGAGAGCAAGTGACTTGATCACAAGACTAAAACAGTTCTCCAATTAACACAGGATGAAAGAATTGTAGTGGTTGGATTTTGGGTTTTTGGTGGTTTGTTTCTTTTTTTTTCTTATTTGCCCAGAGAGATTGTGGACTTCCTGTTCCCAGAGGTGTTCAAGATGAGGTTGGATGGGGCTCTGAGCAACCTGGTCTAGGGACAGGTGTCCCTGCTCGTGGCAGGGAGGCTGGAAACAGATGATATTTAAGGCCCTTTCCAATCCTAAGCATTCTATGATTTTATGTTTCTAATCCTTCCAAATATTCAAGAAAATTCTTACACTGAGAGAACTCTGAACAAATTGGAACTCACTGAGAGGTCCTTGACTATGTTCAGAAGGTATGGTTAAACCTTTTTTCATAAAAAAAATGTTGTGAGGATGGAGGAAAAGTTTTTATAATGATAATTAGAAAAATATTATATAATTTGGTGTAATTAAATTTCAGCCAAACGTGTCACCAGTTGAAAAACTAATTTGGCTGGAACTCTGCTGCAAACTGTGGCTCATGTGGTAATTCACATACAGGAAATGCTAATGAAGAGCTTTCTGATGTTTTCCCTTTGAGTCCTGCTGGTGGGAAAGTATAATAATGTAAGATCAGAAGGGAGTTCTCAATAACTTACAACTGGACTTGATCTTTTCTGTCGGTAAGCTTTCTTTGTAGACAACTCTTCATCTCTCTCACTTCATAAAAATCTTCATACACTGATTTGCTTCCATTGTTCCACCTTCTTGTCATGTATTTTGAAAATATGTGGCAATATTATTTACCATATATTTGGCATATTATTTAAACTTCTTGGCATTAGTCCAAAATGCTTTTTTCTGAAACTGGGTCCAATATGAGCGAGTCTTAATTTCCAGAATTTCTTCCTAAAGAGGAATGGCTAGATGTCCTTAATTCAGTGTTTCTGTTTCAACCAGTAAAGAAAATCAAGTAAGATGCTCATGAACTTCTTGTCCACATAATACAGTGAATATTAATATTGCTTCATTACTAGGCAAATAGAACGTATTTCTGTTTCTAAATGTCAATATCACACGAAATATGCTCTCTGAGTAACCTCTCAACTTATTTCTGTTTGTGGATGTGTGTAACTCACAGATTCCTCTTATGCGAATCATTCTTGGAATATTTTGAGCTCTTGGCTAGGAGACATTGATATCTTTTTTTTTTTTTTTTTTTTTACTGAAATGTTTTATGTTTTGGAGAAAAGACTGTCTCTTTGCTCAGTGGATGATCTGTACAGCCCAACAGACCAAAGACTTTTGTTCATGATTGGACCTTTTAGATTTTCTTACCCATATAAATTGATAAAATAAGACCATCCTGATTGATAGCTGGGTACTTTATTTCACTACAGTCTTTTCACACAAGGTATCCATGCAAAAAACTTCTGGACATGCTGAAGAACATAGATGGGCATGTTACCAACCAGTGATGAACAAAATTATAATAATTCAGAAGATACTCTACTTCCCTGAACCTTGGACTTTCATTTGTGCCTAGGCACAACCCACATAAATCTCTTCCCTGTGTGTTGGAGGGTAGACTTCCCAAGGATCAAGAATAAAGAACTGGAGCCACTGAGGTTTTCCAGCTGGGCTCTGATGAAGGCTTCCCAATTAGATTCTCTTGGAAGATTTCAGGTAGCTTTCAGGAAACAGTCTTGTGAATGATGCAGTGTGTCAGTACCTGGCATGCCTTGAACTCACCTGGACTTTCTGAATCTCCATCTATCCCATTGGAAGATAGGGTTATTGATCAGTGTGATGTCCTATTTAGCATAGGAATATTAGGTTTCTTCTGGTTTTATCTACCATTGTGGGCACAGAAAAATTGGAAACTTCATAAAATGTTAAGTGTCATGTTTGTTTTATATGTGATCCTTGAATATTGTCCTTTCATGTTGGGGTCACCTTATCATAGACAGTGAGCTCAATGGTTCTTCACCATCAATGCAAATGGAGGCTACTTTAAGGACATGGGAGAGAAGATAAATACTCAGAAGAATGGGAGAGTTATGACAAGAATAGCAGCTCTTATCTATTTTTAGGAAATTACATCCAAACTCTAATTTCTTCAAGAGAAACTCTTGAAGTTTTGAGTTGTTTTGTTTTGGGGGTTGGCAGTTGTTTTGTTGGTTTGTTGTCTTTTTATTTTTTGTTTCTAGATGAAGTATTATTATTATTATATTACTATATAATATTATAAAATATTACTATTTGACACTGGTAGTCTTAATATTTTTGTGAAAATCCTGAAAAAATGTTGCATTACTAATTCAAAAACTTAAAATGCTGAAAGAAAATTTTGCTGAACAGTTGCTGATATGGCTTTTATTTTTTAACTAGTCCTGTTTGGATCAATTCTCTTAGCTGCAACACTTTGCTCTCATTGTTCAGTGTTGCTTGATGTATTTTCCCTGTCAACTGTCGGGGGATTGGAACTAACTCAATGATCTTTAAAGATCCTTTCCAACCCAAAACAACCTGCACCAATGTGCAATAATTCACAGTTTTCTTTTTGCCTCTATTTCCTTCCTAGGCTGAGGCTTCCTTTTGACCCCTTTGCAGACAGGTATTTATATTGTTACAAGTCACATCACCTGAAGACCTTTCCTTCAGCCACCCTTTTAACCTCAAATCCAAATGAGAAACAATATGTTCACTGTTTTGGCAAAAGAGAATCTCACTCCATGTGCTCACATGCATGTGCTTCTTTAAAAGGCAATATATTCACTATAAACACATATTTTTCCTGTTTGA
This sequence comes from Sylvia atricapilla, assembly GCF_009819655.1. Taxonomy (NCBI): domain Eukaryota; kingdom Metazoa; phylum Chordata; class Aves; order Passeriformes; family Sylviidae; genus Sylvia; species Sylvia atricapilla. Next base: position 53,104,774 of record NC_089145.1, read on the forward strand.
CACATTCCCAGTCTTTATGCTGTTTACTGCTGTATATTGTTAACCTCAAAAACAATGCATATTTATATGCAGATTGGAAGAAAATGAATGCTTAGAAATGTTGCATTCATCAACTCTCTTTGCATTTTGAGGATTGTCTTTTGTTCTGGCCTTTAAGACAAATTCTTCAGGCAGTGTGAAGTCATAAATCTCAGGGTACAGCTCTGATGGGTTAATTGTCATGAAAAGGTTGAGAAGTGGTACAGGAGGTCCTAGAAGCAAGGGCTGCTATGACTCCTGGGGAGAGTATGCTTTCAAGACAGAACACGAAGTCTTATTATGAATGTAAGCTCACAGTTGCTCTCAGATATCTCTAGAGAAACCATAAAAGCATGATATTTAGACAGCACACAGGATTGGTAAAGGTTAATTTCCCAGAGGAGATTTGGGTAAAAAAAAAAAACCGAGTCCCGAGAGAAGCACAGGGGAATCTTTTCAGTAGAACAATAGGGAGTATCCATCAATGTATAAACTCTTATGAATTAATTCTTCTGCAGTGGTACTCAAAATTAACTAAATCTCATGCCATACCGTGACTTCTCAGAAATTCTGAGATTTTGAAGTATTTTTGAAGGTAAGATTCTAATCTTTCTTCAAGGAATGTAATTTTAAAATAAAAATTACATGTGTGGCTTTAGGTGTGGGCAGGGAGTGTAGAGCTGATTTTTTGCTGTGAAGTGTATAGGAATTCTATTGTCTTCATGAAGCACAATAGTCACACAACATTTTTAGTAATTAAAAACCTGTTTACAAGTATCACACATACATTTGGTTTCTTATCCCTTGTCTCTCAACAAGAGATTTCTTCTATGAAAATTTTAAAACTAAAAATTTAAAAGAGAGTATGTTTTTTTCCTAAATAGTGCTTTTCTTAAAGAAATGGTTCTCTTTTTCATTTTAAAAACTGCTCTAGGATGAAATGTTGGATTTTGGTCCTAATATTCATTTGTCTTGCTGTAGATCAGGAGGAATTGAACTAATATTAATGAGAAGGTCACATTAGTAATAGAAAAATGCAGCCTATTGAAGAAACTTTTCATGTCACTGTCTTTCTCTGGCTCTTCCACAGTCCTATCCTGCAAAGAGGAGCAGGAGGGAGCTGTGAAGAACATCTTCCAACAGCCATTATCCTTCCTTGTTCATCTCCAGTGATCTGTCACATGTCACAGTTCCCATCCTTAAAGGCATATGGTGGGTATTAGAGATGATTGCTGCAGCATGTTGATCCTGGCCTTACATATCCTTGTTTGACACACTAAATTGTTGAATGACATTTACTTTGACAAAAAGAGTTGCATGTGCCTTTCATTTTCTGGCTTTTTTTTTTTTTTTTTTTTTTTTTTAACATGACAGCCACTTTCCTAAATACAACAGAGAAACAGAATTTCTCTTTGGAAACAGATTTTCACACTATTCAAGGATGAGAGTAATATTGTCTGTAAGATAAATGGAAAAAGCTGGGCAGGTGTCACCAAAACAACTGAATGGATGGCTTTTCTGTAAAGGGAATACGATTTCATCTAACCTCTGTAGTCTGGAATATTTAATAAATCAGTAATTACTATTCTAATACATCCCCTGTGCTGTTGAATAAGATTTTGGTCACACTGACATATTTCAGTGAAATATTTCTATGCAGGAGATAAGCACAGAGTAGGACAAAAATTAGGATAAGCTGTACCACATGAATTGAGCAGAGAGGAAGTGAATATGTGTTTATGAGAGAACTTAATGTTTCAGATGAATATCAGCTTTACTTTGGATTCAGTCTGTGATCTGTTACTGGCTTGACACATACTCTAAATCTGAAAAGGGGGTAACAGCAGATATATGATATAAGAATTACCTGTTTAAGATTCTGACACTGATTTGTCTGGTTTTGTTTCCTATTTAGTTAATATATCTCTCTTAATAAAGAATAAAATATCTGATTGATTTCTGTAATTGAAGAAATCCCACAAGATATTTAGGGTTGAACAGCTGTAGTGCCTTGATATCTCTCTCTATATAGAGAGATACATAGAGAGATACATATATCTATATCTATATCTATATAATCTATATCTATATCTATATTTATCCTGGAATGGCTCTTCTACAATAAAAAGAGCTAGTGGTAATCAGAATGAGAAAATTTATCAAGGGTTATAAAGCAAAGTCCTGTCTCTCATGAATTTGTATAGAATCTTTTTCCCCAATGTATTCAGTATTGTTTTCATCATTCCAGTTCTAAGTTGCATAAACTGTGGAATTTTGATCCTTTTCTATGGGTCATTAGAAAAACCTTTGTACTGTTTTATCACTGGAAAACACTGATAATCCTTTACTTCAGTTTGTTTTCTCTCTTCTACTCTTTTTTTCCATGTCAAACCAATTTGTACTCAACTTTAGGACAGACAATAGCTCTTAAATTTCTTGGGGTCCTTATAGTTCTAACCTTTATACTGCTGCATCATTCTTTTACTAAAAACCCCTCAATCCCGTTTATTATATTTTTCTTGCCAAGTTGCAAAGGAGCTTTGAAAAATGAATGTCAGTTTCCATTAAAAGCATTCATTACTTACAGTTCAAATTTCCCCAACTTAGTATTGAATCTTTGTCAAGGGGGAAAAGAGAGAAAAAAACCCTAGACCAGGTTTCTATCCTTGCTCATGCAAATACTATTATCTCACACAATAATTCCATTTATTTCAGTCATTTTGGTTTCATATTACAGGTCAGGTTCAGTCTTTGATTTAGGTGCTTTATTTGAATGGTAATTAGAGATATCACCTAAAATTTACTTGACAGTATATGTGTACATGTGGACAAACTTCAGTTTCACATCCAGTATGATGTGCCCTGTATTGCCCTCCTCAATGTTTGTGAATTTTTGGTCCTGCTGGTAGGTTCAGCTGACAGAACACTGATGCCTGTAGATGTCAGTCATCTGTCTGGAGTTCCCCCTACTCAGTAAAGAGGGTCCAAATGAAGCCACCTACAGCTAAGACAGTGATTTTTGCAAGATTAATATTCCCACATACTGACAAGGCATCTGAATTTGCACAAAACACTGTTGCCCATTAAAAAAAAAAAAAAAAAAAAAAAAAAAAGTGTACATTTCTGATTTTATTAAAGTATTTCCTCACTCTGATACTTGATTAAGAATAGTTAGTCTTGTCTCAATTAGAATGTCATAGATATTTTTCTTTTTTTTTTTTAACTTGAAGAGCATTTACCTCCTCCCTCTTCCTTGCCACATAACAAAGGCATTTTTGTAGTGCAATGTTTAAATTTTAGACAACATGTTTCCCAGGATGCAATTCTGTTGTGATAACTGCCTTGATAACTAATGACTTAATTAGATAATCACATAATTGCAATAAGTAAAAAAAAAATGTGCAAAATAGAATAAATAATTGAAATTATTTTTTTTTCTGGAGAGGAAGGAGTAAATTTTGAAATTCATAACCTTAGCTTATAAATGACACTAATTAGACTTTGCATTTTAGCAATTTTCCTTTAAAAAGCTGCTGAGATATAAACCAGATTCATTTTTTTTAATCTGTGAGCTTTTATGTGATGAAAGAAACATAATAATTTGAGAGTCATGGGTATAGGTTTCTATTTTCAGTCCTGTTTTTTCGTATCACGGGAGTTGACTCCTAAAATCTTTGCAGAGCCTTACATTATTTGACTGTTACATTTGAAACAATCAGTTTTGATGGCTAAAGTTTTATATTTGGCCCATCCAAGATACATTCCAAATAGTTGCTTTATTAGTTATGACATAACCAAGGGGGCTGATAGCTAAGTAATTTATTATTTAGAATTATTCAATAGTTTCATTGTTATCACTGCATTAAGCACATGGTTGTTGAGAAGGATTTTTAATCTAATAATCTGATATATATGTTTTTATAATGTTTACTATATCATTGAAATGATCAGCAATGAGAAGGAAAGAAGTATATGGAACTTAAAGGAATTTGGAATATCTGAGGGATCATATGTTGATCAGCATTGATTTCAGAGAATGACTTTCTGTAGTTCTTCATGTATTCTAATATGTGATCACACCTTTGAATCACACCTATCTCCTTGTTATAAATATCAGAGATGGAACAAAGAATGACAGAAATGTCTGAAGCTCTTCTCTGCCTTTGTTTTTTTATTTTTCTGTAAGGCAAACAGAGTTATGTCTGGCTGCCTGCACTGGACTCCTTCAAATAATGTTCAAGATTTGTGGATTCTGACAATTCAATCCATTCAAAAACTCTATACCCTCAAAGGGAAAATGTAGTTTTCTATTGTGAAATAGAAATCCTTCCCCAATGATAGAAAGGATAGAAATCCTTCCCCAAGACACCAACCCTACTTCAGGCACATGTGAACTAGCAGGCTGGACGGTAGTTATGGCAGCACTGATTAGAGTCAGGCTGTGAAATGTGTCTGGGAAAATGAATGAATATTAAGATGTTTAGTCGATGCTGATATCTGTGCTACTGAGGTTATATTGATATCTACAGTGACTGCCATGCCGTATGTCACACAATCTGGCCTTACTTTCTTGCTTGCTTTCTTCTGTGGGTTGCATCCACGTTCCTTTTGGTCTCAGCCAAAAGCAGCAATATTTTAATAGGTAAAGAGGCTTTTCTTGGAGGTATTATTAACAAGAAATATAATTTACAATATATGTTACATATTTAAATAGAGACTTACATTTGCCTTTACAGATGTGAATTTTCTGGATCTACAGAAAGAAGCTGTTTTTTGAAGGGTACTATTGTACTATTTATTTTCATGCTTATGTTACCAGCATCTGAGAGCAGCTTTTTGAAAGGCCTAATTACATAAAAAAGGAAATTTTAATAAAATCTCTCCTCTGTTATGATGCATTGGTAGACTCTAACTGGTCTTGAAGGTAGTTAGTACCTGCACACCTTTTCAAGAGGCACCTAGTCCTAGCAGAGCAAGCCCACGGTTATACATTTCAACTTTTTATTTATATTTCTTTTTAACCAAACCCTAACTGCTTCAGAAACACTAACATTAGAAAAACTGTAAATCGGTTATCAAAAGAAATAGTAATTCAGATTACTTTCAATGTATGGATTTAAACCCAGGCTTTACAGGCTCACTCAAGATCCATGCGATTCAAGGATCTTCATCAAGCCTCGACTGAAGCCTTGCTGAAGTACAGCAGTGGGTAAGGGAAGACAGTGGAAGATGTTCCATCATTGGCCAAGCAAGTCAACAAACCCACAAGACTAGAGGCAGTAAATCTTCTGTATCTCACAGGACTATAATAACTGTAATAATAATCCTCATTATTATAAACTGTAATAATAATCCTCATACGTGGTTTGAGGATTGACTTCCCCAGAGATGGAAGGTCCTCATACCTATCAGGTACTTACAAAACACTCTTAACATGAAATTAAAATGAAGAATTGAACCCTAGTTACTAGCCTATAATTAAGTAAAATAAGACTCAAAATTTATTTTGTCTTTTGATTTTAGTCGAAAAGATCTCAGCTGCAGTTTATTGAAAATAAGAAACTGTGTCGAAATAAGACAAAATGCACAGAGAAATTACCACAGCAACAGTCAGAAGTGTTTTATAAAGTTAATTGCAGTAAAAACCAAGAGCTAGTACTATGGGTTAAACTATAAGACAAAGTAATTTGACATCCAGATGGATCTTTAAGCTTTAAAATTAAATACATAATTTTGAAGTAACTTTATCTTTTTGGCTTTGTGTTTTACAATTTATTTTTCTGCAGAAATGACGCAATACTATTTTCAAATAATAAGAATAAAAAAGCATTTCTGAATCTACTTTAAGCTGCTGTTTATTTCTTTCTCTTTAATTGCATAGTGAACAATAATTTTTGTTATGAAATTTTGAATCTTTCTATGTCATTAAAATGATAGCAAAACCAAATATGTATATGGCATGCATATATGTTTGTGGGCAGCACTAATAATTAATTACTTGTGAATCATCTAGTCTAGTGTCTAGTGTCTAGTGTCTTGTATTGTTTTGTGCAACTTTTAAAATCTTTGCTAAAATGCTTTTATAATTAGATTCTATGACAAGACATAACATCCATAAATGATTCTGGATTAAATTAATTTACTTAGAACTTATAGTTTGATTTTTGTCTTTGCAATAAAGCAAATGGCTAATTTTGAACAAAAAGCATTCCAAAGGAATCAAAATAACTATTCATGTAGTTCAGACCCTAATTCTTAGTTCAGTCATACTAATTTTAGAAAGTAATAGACCAACCCATCTTTCTCTATTCATGTTAATTGGCAACAAGTGTTGACAAAAAATGTATATAAATACTTGCCCAGTACTTCAATATTTTTAGATTACAGTATGATTATTTAAACATATTTTCTATTTCTATATTGTAAAATACTCGCAAGAATTTTTTGGTGTCTTTTAATTGGGAAAATAAGAATATATGGTAACCATGGAAAGATTTTTCTATTTGTGTGTATTCAAAATTATTCAGAAAACTTTTACCCTTTTAAGTCCTTCTTGCAGATATAGTCTGACAGATAGGTAGACAGATGGACAAATAGAATTGGCAGATAGGGATCACAGTTTATTTTCCTAGCGAATAAGTTGATTACATTGGGAAAGCTGACTATACAAACACAGGGAATGGGAGAAAACAGATGGTATGCGTTCCAGTGCCTGGTGGTTGTTTGAGCATTAAACATTTGTCTGAACTGACTCCCTGTAAGTAAAGAACCTGTATTTCTTAATATCTTCCATTAAATAAAGGCCTCCTGAATGGGGAAATAATGAAAGCAGAATGAACTTGCAATGTCATTTCACAGATTTAAGCTTTTTTTATGCTTTAAACTCAGTAAACTATCATGGAAAATTCTTTGTTTAAAATGAGGAAATTGAAAAAAACTAAAAGTAGAAATAGGAAAAAGTAAAACTCTTAAGCAAGTATGCAAAATCTCTTCCAAAACAGTTTATTCTTTCATGAAGGTATTTTACACCAGTCATTTCTAAGAAGATCTTCCATTCCTGGTGGCTGGATAGAAACATTAGCATGCAAGTCTGCTTGCAGATGAATGGTGGAGTGCAAGCGCCTAAGTTTTATATAACTTCTATCCTAATAGCAGAATCAATGACATTACACAAACCTGGCTCACACCCATCACCTGTGATTACAATGAGCTGCTGTTCATGGCACATGTGGTTGTTGTGTTTAAGTCACTGAGGATTAAGGAAGAGAGAAAAATGTACTACAGTCCAAAGTCATGAAGGGGAAAGTGTGTTAGAGCCACATACACAGTATATTTATTTACTTATGATGAGCCCCAGCCACGAGCCATCAGCTTACAGTTCCTTTTACAATCACACTCATTGGCTATTCATGAACAGGTCATGAATAGCAGGATTATATCACTTTGTTTTTACTTCCTTAATAGGAGCTATTAAAGAGTCACTTTTCAGATTGGTATTATTAACTGTTTGTTAGGCTATATTTTATGAATAGTGCTTTCCTTATTCAGAAGAGGAGAACAGAGTAGAGAACTGGAAATGGTTTGAGAAGTAATATGAACATCAAATTATTTGTAAGACAGGAAATAATTGGTATACATTGGCAAATGTAGTTTGAATAAAAGGGCTGAATACTAGCCTATTGCAGGAAATAGTTCAGACTGTTATTTTGAAGAGATCTGCACCACTACTCTCCAAATTGCTTGTATTGCTTTTCAGATCAGTAGATTTTAAGGCCCAAAAAGGACATTTACATCTTTTAACCTAATGGCTAACAGACTAGAGGACAATCAATTTCACTAAGTGATCCAGAGTGACAACCACAATTTTGTAATGTATAAAGAGTCAACCAAACATACCCAAACTTCATTTTACGTGTTGAAAACACCACATTCCATGGCATAAAGGATTTACTGTAACTCTGTGTAAGATGTCCCAAAGGTTTAGTACGTTCTTCATTAAACATGTGTAGCATGATCTCAGTCTGAATCTGTGTAGTTCTGTGTCATCACTTTTTGGGAGCATTTTAGTTAACTAAAGACTGCGAACAAGAAGAAAACCCTAAATAATATAGGGCAACAATTCTTTTACTATGGTAAACATCATGTCCTTTCTTGGCAATAAACAACAATTGTGGAATTTTTTTGCCCTCACTTGTACAAGAACTGAATTTCAGAGCCTCTTATCCAGACATGTGTGGTTTGAGTGGTACAAAGTAAAATGACCTGTTTATATTTTATTAAGGTTTCCAAATATCAGTATCTCACTTACAAAAGGTACATCAGTAATATCAATTAATTTGTGCCAAGATGATTATGCTAGAAATAATCAGACCTTTTCTCAAATACCTTCAAATTCAAAATAATCTTTCCATTTCTTTTCCATGTGATCTATCTATGTAAAGTACAAGAGATACAAATGCCAATTCAAAAAGAGAAATTCTAATCTTGGGGTTTTTCCACAGTAAAATTTTATTTGAGATAATTTATTATTTTTATCTTCCTTCTCTTCTGTTTCAGAACACTAAATGCATTATTAAAATTTCAGCACTTGTTTTCAAACTGAAGATCAGGTGTTACCCACACTATATTTATAATGTTCCCTTACTCTCAAAATCTAAAATTTGTCACTACTGGAGAAAAAGGAAATAAGAGCTACGCAAGTGAAAAGTTTAGCAGAAAATTTGGCAATCATTGAATAAAGGGCTTCATACTTAATTTAATACTTCATTTTAAGTAAATATGAAAACAACATTCAAATTGAAATAAACATTACATCAATCAACCATTCTCCAGGAAACCTCTCACAGAATAAAAAGGATGGCTGTGCGTCTGGCACAAAAATCTGAAAGGCAAAAGGAAGCATGCTAGGATTTTATTATAGATGTATTTGTTTTCATGGTAGTTAACATTCATTTTCACAAGAAACCTCTGCTATTCAGTTGCTCAGGGTTTTTTTTGGTTTAGATATTATCATATCATTCAAGCTTTGAAAATAATAGAGGTTTACCTAAAATTAAGAGATCAAAACTCTTTTGTCTTCTTTAATAATATAAGCTTGAAATATCAACATCTAAGTCACATTAAGCAGAGATCATATGCTCTTGTGATAATACATGCTGGGAGGGAGCTCAGCTGACCCCTAGGCCAGGCCTCTGCTCAAAGCATTGGATATGAAATTAGCACTTGGATCTAGTTTGATCTTGAGGGCTCCCAAGCATAAAAACTACTTAACTTTAATGAATGGTAAATGCTTCCAACGCTTGCTTGTCTTCAAAGACTAAAAAATACTCTTAGACACAGTTTTAACCATTCTTGTTTCAATTTAGGTCTATCTTTCATCTAGCTATCACGCACCATAGTGAAGAGTCTGGTTCCATCTTCTCCATATTCTTCAAGGATTAAGTTCCCTCAAAGCTGCCTCTTCTACAGACTGAATATACCCTAGACACTTGGCCTCTTTTCACAGATGGGTGCTCCAGCTCTTCCAGCCATCTTGGGAGGATTTGATGATCTTTGGTTAGTTTATTGACATCTTTATTGTCATGAGGGACTTCATATTGCATACAATATTCCTGGTTTGGCTCTTATCCTAGGAACTACATAGGAAGAGGTGACCAGAAGAATGGATTATAAAGAATGTGTGGCAATGTGGTTTTGCCTCTTGAAGAGGGAAGATTATCTGTATTTACAGGTATTAAACATGTGTCAGCAGAAGTCTCTATGATATTGTGAGGTGGCTGGAATTGTGTTTGAAAGGGTGTTTTAGGTATGTGTAATCAAATGGACTCCTAGGACTCTCTACAAGAGGGAATGACACAAACCATCAAGAATGTGGATGGACATTCCTTTTCCATAAGATGCCATTACAGAAAAAACTTTAGGAAAGATGGTGCTTCTCCAACCCAGACAATAATCTAAGCAAGATTGCCAGTAGGATGATTTGCACAGGATGATCAATAGACAACTGATATATATCACAAAGTTCAAAACCTGCTTTGTCTTTAAAACCATTGTTTTAAAAATACAGACTTCTTTTTAAAACTTTTTCTTTCTTCTTATATTTTTGATTTCCTGAAGACAGCACAGTGGTTGTGAAAATATTTCACCATTTTACAGATGCAGGTATACATATGCGCTTTTAAATCTATACTATGTCTTTTTTGTATTTGCAATATTACTGGTATGGTGACAAGTCACATCATGTTTCTACAAAAAAAAGAAATATGGCAGGGAGGAAACAACATCCAAAATAGGGTAACACACTAGTGCAAAAACATTATTGTATGTTTCCACCAAAATTTGCTTTCAAATCTGCACATATTTAAAAAATTCTAGAATCTCAACACTGAATTCCACACTTTTAATTTGTTGAAGCATCTAAGACAATGTGTTTTTTTTCCCTTGTCACTTTAGCTCAGACTCTAGTACAGATTTATATTGCCTACAGAAGTAGCTGCAAGGGCACAGTAACATGGCAACTGCTTCAGGAAAATGGAAATTGTGCCTGGGGGTATTCATTCCTCAATTTGCTTGTGCAATTTGCCATTAGCATCTGCAGCTTGTGTTTGTTAAATTGCTTTAGTTATATAATATCTCTACCAGAAAACTGGTTATTAATTTTTCCATAATCTTCATCAGAAGTACAATAGAAATATTATGTATAAGAACCTAAAAAGATTTTGTCCAACCAGATGGATTCATCAACTCAGAAATGTACTTGCATGGCTACAAGTTCAGAGATAAACATATATTAAGGGAAAGAGGCTTTTTTTTTTTTTTTTTTTTTTTCTTTAGTTTTGGCTTTTTTAATAAAGAATTTGACCTCAAATTTAAACTTTCGCGTCCATCTATGAAATCTAGTGCTTTGAGATTTTTTTTGTTGATGGTGGTATTTTGTTTTGTTTTGGGGTTTATTTGTTTGTTTGTTTTGTTGAGTTTTTTTTTGTTTTGGTTTTTTGTTTGTTTTAAATTCTATTACTTTAGAATGATCTTCTGCAATGAGAGAAAAAAGTTACCATACTCACACAAGTATGAAACTAGCATCTTCTCAAGTGTAAATCAAAATAGGCTTGTCACTGCTTATAAAGAAAGGACAAAAGATTTTTTTGCAACAGATTTCATTGGAAGCATAAAAGCTGGGGACTTTTTGACTATACTTGTTTCTTTGCTCTTATTAGTTATACCTCTACTACATGTCAGTCACCGTCAAATTTTCTTCTTTGAGAAGGCCTTCCAGACCTGTGGTGTGCATGAAAATGTACCTGTCCTTTCAGCCAATCTTTGCCAGTACCTTGTAAACTGATCTGTTTTAATAGCCTTGCTGCAACAGTCTTTTGTGCTAAAGTTATGCCTCCCCTCCTCATTCTAATGAATAGACTCATTGTTGAAAACGTGGTGGTTAAACATTTTCTAATCTTGGCTGTCTGCAGAGATGCACAAACATGTTGGCTAGTCAGATGGGTGGCTCCTTTTCATGTGGTATTACAATACAGATAGTTTTTATGAGTTTCTGTTTGTATGCCAGACTCAGAATATACCTATCCCTGTGTCTTAGGGCTCCATGTGCATCCATGGAAGCTGACTGCTGAGCAAGTTTAACATGGCCTCAAGGGAAGAAAAAGATGAAGCTATTTAAAATAACTAGTGTGTAAGTATAGCTGAGTGGTTTTCTGCTGACTAAAAGGGCTAATTGTCGATTACAAAAATAACCTTAATGAAGAGGTAAGGTCACCTGAACCAATAACATCCAATATTTGCATTTGGAGGGGATAGAAAAAAAATTGTGAAGAAAATGAACTTTTTATTAAAACTGAGAAGTGGAAGAAAACCAAAACAAATCAAATCAAACCTAAATCCCAATACCTTGTATTTTCAGCGTGATTATTTTATTTCAATTTTAAAAACTCTTTTTCTTTGTCTCTTTTCCTTACCTATTCTAAAATAAATCTACTATTCTCGATATTGTTTCACATCATGTGTGGGATGGTAGAATCCTTAAACATATTTTTTTATCCATGAGGTACAGCCATGCCTGCATGGAACCTGACAACTTTTTAGCAGCACCCAGGAGCTTGTCATGGTAACCAATGGTAAGAAATGGTGAATCAAGCTGGGCATCTCCTGGATGGCTCTGGAAGCATTCACTTACAGATCATGTGGGATGTATTCAGTGTCCTTCTAGTTTAACAAGTTTTCTCTATGAAAAATAATGTAAAATTTTACTTTCTTCTGTGCTACTATGTAACTGTTTTCTGCCACATCTCTTCTACCACCTCAGAAATGTATTATGCTTCTGGTTAGTTTTAAGATATTTATGATAGGGAAGAGATAGCATTTTTTTCATCTATTTGGTAGGAATAAACAAGGAATTTCAGAAAATCAGATTTCTAAGGTGATACCAGGTTTTTGTCAGGTGAGTGGTAGAGTAGCCACAGTTTTTGGAACTCTCTGGCCACCACCCACTTTCATCAAAGTCAATTTGTTTTTTAATACTTATTATCTATGGATCTGACATTTTGTTCTGAGCTTGCTTGCATTGCAGTAAGTGGAGACAAGCTGTAGAAAAGTGTAGACAAGTCAGTCCCCAGATTTTGTGAATGAGAGTCCTACTCTAGAATTTGTTTCTTATATCTCTGCTTAGCTGAAATACAGTGATAGTCCATCCTGAAATATATACCAAACTCAGATGGAAGAGCAGAAGACCTGAGAAAAAAGGACTTTAAATGATTTCTCACAGTCTGTCCTATCTGAACGTAGCCAGGTCAGTCTAAATTTTTCATTCTCCATTTCACTCTGCAGCCTGAGATGCATTCTGACTCTCCTGGTGTTACTAGGTTTGGGAACAGTTGGCACAAATGGTTTGTGGGTAGGCAGTAAAGAGGAAAACATCAATGATATTTCTATACACTGGAGGCTAAATGTGTTACACAGCTGTTGTTTTCTCTGTAAGGTTTAAGTAATCCTTAGAGGGTGAGACCTATGAAATACAACAGCCATAGTCTGAATGGCCTGGTGCCACCAGAGCAATTTCCTTCGAATGATTCTATTCAGTGTTAACCAATAGCACATGAATCACCAGGCCAAATTCATTTCAGATGTACAACTCTCTTCATTCTATACATCTGATCTCTGGCTGGGATTAGGTGAAACATGTAGAGTAGCAGTATACACTTCCCATAAAAAACTGCATATGGGCTTTTGCTGGAGAGGATGACTGTAAATATTCAAGAGCAAAGACAAGCAATGGAAATTTTGTGGCTGTGACTTTGAGTTGATACTACAAAAAAAGATTCCATCATAAAATGGAATAGTTCAGATGATCTCTGACAAAATGACATACACCCCCTATTAAGAACAGTCACATGAAAAGAAAATAAATACTATTTTAATTGTGCTTCTTTCTGCATACATTTTCTAAGACATTGTTCTGAAATGGCAATTTTTATGTAACAATCATGTCTGAAGTTTTCCTCTTTTAATCCTGTGGAAGTGAAATTGAGTGATTACTTTTCAATCCCTCTGCCAGTTTTTTAGAAGGTCTTAATCTCATTCAAGAGGTAATAGACTAAGGAATATATTGAATACACTGGGTAATTAACTGAAATTGAAGTAATTAAACAACTAGAATAAGTGGCAGTTCCTACAGGCAGAATTTGAAAAAATAAGAATAGCATGAATGGTTATAAAGAAATGCTTCAGAAGCATGAACAGGAGAGACAGAAGATTAAGGGTGGGCTGTGGCTTTTTCTGAGTTCTAAATATCATCTTTCCCATATGTATGTTCCAGGTCTGTACATAAATCTTTTTTCTAGCATAAGGAAAACTCGATCATATCTGTATGTAGGTAACTAAATTATATTCATACATATCTATCTGTTAAAATGAAATTATGTATATATAGATTCCTCTCTAGTTGGCTAAGTTTCCAAGGCTGTCAAAAGGCTTTTAAAATTACTTTGATCTTGAGGCTAGGAGCTTGAATTTTATACTTGGATGTTGAGCACTGTGCACTAGCTGTCCCAAAGAACAAGAAAGCCAAACAGCATCCTGTTTGACTTGTTTTTTTGAATGCAAAAGGACCTTACCGGTTGTGTCTCTGTTAGAGTCAAATACAGTTGCTGTTGAAGATTTCACAGTTTCCAGCATGATATCAACAAACAAGGAAGGGAAGTATGAGATCATCTAATTTGAGAAGATTGTCTATACAAACCTATATAACAGGATTTGGAAATTATAGAATAATAGAATAGTTTGGGTAGGAAGAGACCTTAAAGATCATTTCATTCCAGCCCCCCTGCCATGGCCAGGGACACTTTCCTCAACTTCTCTGGGTAACCTCTTCCAGTGCCTTACCACCTTAAATAACTTCATATTAATATCTAAAGTAATGCTGCCCTCCTTCAGTTTGAAACCATTACCCATGTCCTGTCAGTACATATCCTTATAAAAACTTCCTCTTTATCTTTCTTGTAGGCCCCTTGAAGTACTGGACCTTGCTACAAAGTCCCCACAGAGCCTTCTTTTCTCCAGGCTGAGCAATCCCAGCTCTCTCATCCTGCCTCAGGTGTTCTCCAGTCACCTGACCACATTTGTTGCCTCCTTTGGACTCATTTCAACAGTCAATGTTCCTATTATTTTGGGGGCCCCAGAGCTGGATACAGTGTGGGGTCTCATGAGAGGAGGGTAGATTATCAGAGTATCAAGACAGACAAAATAGGTGCACGGGCTTTATTCCTCTTGGCAGAAAAAATATCATTATGCCAAATATTTTGCTCTTCCTGATCAGGTCAGGTGGGGGCAAATGGGACCACATAGCCAGATCCCCATGAAACAGCACTCCTGAGGTGCTCAAAAGGCACTTCAGAAGTACACAAGGACAGGGAAAGGACTTTTTCGGTTCTGTTTTTCTTACAATCAGACACACTTGTCATTGAAGACCTTATGGTTCCATACTTGGGACCTTCTAGAGCAGCTGCTTGTGTCTACCTGAGGTCCCTGTTCTTTCTGAAAGGGCAGATGAAGGTGAATTTAGACGTGTCTAAATTTCTACCCACACCATATGAACTTGCATCGCTGATGTGTCACAAAACACTTCTCTCCTGCAGAATATGCTCAATGTCAGTCTCTTAGTCTAGATCTAACCAAGTTAGACTGTTTTTTCACCCTTTCTGGTGGCTTGTCTGAAGTTAGACATTCAGAGGAAAGAAGAGATGAAGGTGTAAGAAGCAATGAAGGTGTAGGAATTGTTAAGACTGTAACTGTCAAGAGAATCTCCTTTTAGTACCCAAATCAGCAATTCACTGGAGCAAGCATTATGACCATGCATCACTATAAAGCTGAAATTTAATTCTTTCTCTGTCTGAGATTGGAGTTTGTATATATCTAAAGTGATCAAGCTGATTGCAAGTTGCACATGTTTCAGATTTTAAGTAATGATGGTTATCACAAAACTAGAAATGGATTTAAAAAAAAAAGGTCCTGCTTCCTATAAAATCCAGACTTTATAAACAATTACAGCAATATATAATTATATAGAGTAATTAAAAGGGTGATTGCAATCTCTTATTTCCTCCCTATATTTTTCTTCTGCACTTCTTTTTTCAAATAACCCTTTTAACAAGGAGGAATCCTTTGAGAAAGATTTCTGGAGGATATGAATGGCAGTAATTCTATTTGCTAAGGTTGACTAATATAATAGCCAGTATTTTAAAATTAACTTTGATGAGTACTTCTGTCTACAGCTGTTAATCCCTTCTTAAGAGATTAATGCAGTTCTCATTGAAAATCTCAAGGCAGGGATAGATTTGATTCCTAAATAAATTAAAGCTAAATCTAAATAGAATTAACACATGATTTGAATATAAACATTTGGTAAATTGCTCATATCACACCAGCAAGGTATTTTGTGTCTTGATTTGGCTCAGAGAATAAAGTACTCTCTGTATTGCTGCCTGATTCTTCTTTTACATTGTTTGCGGGTGTGAACTTTGAGTAGAAAATAAAAATAGCAGCTAATATTCTTAACAAGGAGGTGTTAGGATATGATAACAGATTTTAAAAGGTACTTGGATTATAATGTACACAGATATGTAGTTAGCAGAATTTTTAGGTTACGTAAATACATATATAAAAAAAGAAATTACTGATGTTCAGGGTCCAGCATAAAAGCTGCTTTTTCAAATACCTGAAATTACTGTTTGAAACTCTTTTATCTTCAAATCGTTTTGTGGAGCTCAATGATTCTTTGTAGAATGACAGCCAAGTGAAGAATAGAGCACTTTTAAAATCACTTGTCTTTTTTTTTAAGGATTACTCGAAAATATGACACAGATACATACAGTGCTAAGTTTTTTAAGATGGATTTTGTTTGTTGTTGTTTTTTTTTGCAAATAGAAAAATTGTATCATTTATGGATAAAAGCACTATGTGAGATTCAAGTTAAACACATTTTAGGATATTACCTGATCTTTATGAAGTAAACCTTCTAAACTGCAGTAGAGCAGAACTGATTTGATCCATTACTGTAATTTGTTGATTTCTCTAGGAGATTCTAAACTTCATGAACTTTCCATAGATTACAATATGGAAAAATTCTCTCTGGACATAAAATGCACACTTGGCAGCTGAGATAAGTTGAACATGGCTCCTGCTGGTTCACTCAAAACAATATTCCTCTGGTAGAATTTTAATATCCCACATGAACTGTGTTCAAAGTTTAATTCTCACTGAGGCTGAGGGAATTGCCCCCTTTTGTCCTATTAGTTCAACTATAAGACAGGTTTGCTATTTCAAAATCACCGGTGTGCATTACTATTTTTGCAGAACAAATATGCTTATAGTAAAAATTTTAATAACTTTTAATACACAGATTGTTTTTCATCAAGATCTTTTAGTGAGAAAAAAATTAAGTAAGATCAATAACTGTTGACACTGCAACAGTTATTTCCCCCTCCCCACATTTTCCTGGTATTGGTTTTGGAACTTTTTTTTTTTTTTTTCTCTTTTTTTTCTTCCTTTTTTTTTTTTTAATATATTTATTATGTATTTGCTCTAATTTTCTTTTCAGAAGACACTCTGAAAGAAAATGGAAAATAATGCAAGTCAAAGTGTGAAAAACAAATATTCCAATGCATATGATACAGATTTACATTAGCTTTTTAAAACAAATGATACCTGTTTCTATTTTCAAAGCCTGTAAAAGTAACTAAAAAATTCTTTATTTTGTTGATCTTTTTTATAGAATTTAACTATCAGATTTTGTATATTTCACATTTTTTCTCTTGCTAGATTTATAAAAATAAAACATAACTGAAATCTTTTAAAATCTAATCTAAAAGTATACTATATACTGTGTCTATTTAGGTGCATGTTATTTTTTGTTTGATTTTTTTTATTTACTCAATTATTATCTTTTTTCTGCAAGATTTTTTCCACCTTTAAAATAGAATTCTAATTCTGCCATAGCAGTTGTCCTCTACTTCTTGCCAGTAGGCAATGCACTATTCATGCATTGTTCATGAAAGTCTTTATTGTCATCCATGTTTCATGTTTAAAGACAAGAAAAAATTGACATTCATTACAAATAAATAGAGGCAAGTATGAAATTCTCTGGAATTTATTTATCACTGTTGCTTATTAAATTAGAGCCAGGTTTTTAGTCCATGATAATTTGTTTTGATTTTGTCCATCAGACAGTGGCTAAAACTAGATTCTCCTTAACAGTAATATTCTGCCCACTTAACATTCTGGGCCCTGCAGACGACTTCTACTTTGACTAAGGTTTTGTTTTTCTACTGATCTATCCAGCCTTAGTGTGAGACTCTGATGTGAGTGATGCTGCCTTAGGTTGTATTGACTGACTACTAAACTTTCTGTGAAGTACCTTAGTTTATAGTTGTTTAGAAATGTGTCTGATCATGGTGTTTATAATTTTCTGGCCTAGTTTTAGCATGCAGTAAAAAATCTCTGAGAACTCAAGAGTAGTCAATATTTTTTATACAGATAATTATAATAAATTTTATTTTTAAAAATATTAGGAGACAGAAATTACTAGCAATATTATGATAAACTATTATCATAATTTAAATAATGCCAAGATAAGCTGTTAGTTCCAGTTATTTATATTTACACAGAATTTCATAGAATTATTTGCTTCTTCTAATCTGTGCTAGTTTTGGCTGGGGTAGATTTAATTTTCTTCACAGTGTCTGGTAAGGAGCTGTGTTTAGGAATTGTGCTGAACACAGGATTGATAATAGAGATGTTTTTGTTACTGAGCAGAGCTTACACAGAGCTGAGACCTCTTCTCCTTTCTGTACTGCCACGCTGGTGAGGAAGTTGGGGGTGCATGGGAGGCTGGGAAGAGAAACAGCAAGGACAGGTGACCCAAACTGACCACAGGGATATTCCAGACCACATCACAACATGCTCAGCATATAGAGTGGAGGGAAGTAGGAGGAAGGGAGATGGATTTGGAGTGATGGAATTTGTCTTTCCAAGTCACCATTACACATGACAGGCCTTGCTCTCCTGGACATGGCTAAACATCTGCCTGCATGGGCAGCAGGGAATTAATTTCTTTGTTTTGCTTTGCTTGTTAACATGTTTTTTCCTTTCCCTATTAAACCACTTTTATCTCAACCCATGAATTTTCTAGTTTTCACCCTTCTGATTCTTTCCCTGATGCTGCTGGGAGGAGTGAGCAAGTGGCTGTGTGGGGCTTGGCTGGAGTTAAACCATGACATAATCCAATATATTATTGGTCAGAAAAAAATCTGTGGTTCAGTAGGGGAATGTAGCTGGTGGATTTATTTTTCACCCAAGAATTATATTTCTACTTTCAACCCATTCCTCCTTATCCTTCAACCAAAAAAAAAAGGGGACAAAAAGGTGCTCCATGGCTCAGAATTCAGAAGGCATGATGCTAATCTCTGTGAAAAAAAAATCTCATCTGAAGATCTTCTAAGAAGGTTTGACTTTAACTCCAGTATCTGAGGAGCATAAAATGAATGGCTGGTGACCTATTTTTTTGTTCTTTAAAGTTTCATAAATTGTGCCCTAAATCTCAGAGTCATCTATGACATGCTTTCTAAGAGAGTTTAAAAATACAGAATTGGAATGAGGGCAAGATTGCAGTGTCACATCATTCAAATAGAAAATATTATTTTGTACAAATTTCCGGGATAATAGCAATATCTTTTCTCGGCTTTGAAATAAGGGGTCCAATGAACATTTAATGTTCAAATGCCAAATGAAGAGTTTCTGAAATCCTGTAAGTTTTGTCTCCGCATCTTTATTTCATAGGCTGATGAAAAGTCATATGGAAACAGAAAAGTCTTTACAAAAGATACAGAGACCTTTTAACTCCAGTCATAGCTACAGACTATGAAGGGTAATGCAGTGTCCCTGGTGTATTGTGCACAGGGAAAGTGGGGTGAGACAACAGAATCTATCAAAAGTCTGAGTCTGTTTTATTAATTTCCTGATGGAATTTCAACAAACCAATGTGATTAACAGATTGGGATAGGCTTTCCCAATGCTTATCATCACTTTTACCAGTGATATGACAAACAATCAAGTGCCCTTGTATTTAAGCAAACTAAGAAAATGAAAGATTGTCTGTCTTTAACAACTCTTTTCAGCTGTCCAACCCTATCACTCAAACTTTTTAAACCCACCTTGTCCTTCAAGACACAAATGCAAAGGGAATTAAACAACTACTGGCAAGTGAAGACATAGTTAGTTTTTCAGCATATAGACACACTTCGCATACTTTATTGAAATAAAACTGTAATGTAGCAACATCACATCAGCCAGAAAGCTATTGCAGAGCTTTAAGGAGAGAAGAAAAATTACAGCTAAATTAGACTTTTAAAAAAAGTGATGAAATAAATTCTAAAACAACAGTAGGGTTCTTTAAATCTGTTTTAAAGAAATTGGTTTATTTGGCATTTGAATGTAAATATGCCTTCTCCATATACCAAGAAATGTCAAATGAATGTGGTATAATGACCCTGACACTATTCAAGTATTATTCTGTGCAATATAAATACATCTTGTGTTTCCACGAGATAGTGGTAGAGAGGTTTTTAAAAAATCTTCTTAGACTGAAGTAGCTGATATTAATAGGTGTTGCATTATTATAATAAGTTGTGCTTATCTTATGCGTAGTTAAAATAAAAGAAAAAACAACATTAGTAAAGAATGTAAGCTGACCATTCAAAATGATAAATTGTCCCTTCCAGATCAGGTAGAAATTGAGCTATAAGGGTAATTACATTGTTTAGTGCCTTTTATCCTCCTCTGCATCATTCCTCAGTTGTCCCAACATTATAGATCTACTTCAACTTTGAGACTACCCTAAGAAGAAAGAACATGAAAATAAGTTAATTTTCCAAATGTTGTTGCATCCTCGATATTGAGGATATTAACAATGCAGGAGTTATATGTGGCAGTGATAAAATCTGCAATGTATGTAGCTGGCACCTTCATCAACACATTATATATCAAGTAAACAGGACCAAATACTTTATAGTCTCCAGATTCTCTTACATATGGTTTTATCAAATATAATTGGTATGAGACGGGTTGCTAGCTACATCTTTACATGAGTTATGTATTCCTACCTAAAAATATGACTAAGCATTTTGGAAAGGCATATTTGTATCTCATGATAGTGAGCCAACATCAAAAGTAAAAAATATGTGCTTTTCCTATCAGTTTTCTTTATCTGAATACTATCAAGAAAGTTTGCTGTTAGGACACTCCTTAATATTTCTTCCTATATTGTGTTTGGACATACATTTAGAAAAAAAGAAATAAAAGTGTCTTAGGTTGTCCTACCAAAGATAGTCTGAAAATTCAGTGTATCAGTGCACACAAGCTCAGAAACTTGCAGAATGGTGTAGACTGGAAGGGATCTTAAAGATCCTTTGTTTCCAATTATCTTGCCATGAGCAGGGACACCTTTTACTAGATCAGGTTTCTTAAAGCCCCATCCAACATAACCTTGAACACTTTCAGGAATCTTCCACAGCTTCTTCGGGCAACCTCTTCCTTATGCCTCCACCAGCAAATGTATGTCATGAATTGAGACTAAGGTATTAAATAGAAGGTACTAGATAGATGTAAAACACGATGGTGATGACAACAACTTTGTTCATTTCAAAACAGTGATGGATATGTTGGTCATCCATTAAGATTTCTTATTTGATGGATGTGCCATTCTGCAAGTTGGTGGTTCAACATTAACTTTAATAGAAAGAAACAACATCCTGCCGTGCCTCACTTTTAAAAGAATTACAATTGCTGCCTATACTCAGCACTTAAATTCGACAGAAGGAAGTGCCATATCCATCCATCATTGCCAAATGATAGATTTTCATCAGTTCTTAACAAAATTGAATTGCTTGGGCAGTCTACTGAGATAAATTTAATGCTCTTTGGGAAAAAGAATATTCTTGGCTTTGGCAGCTGAATATCTACCACTCAAGAAGAGTTCATAGAAGATTAATACCCTGCATAGGGAAAATCCTATATCAAATTACATTGTTCTTTTCCTACAGGTTTTTAGTTGCTTATCCTTTATACCTTATATTAGCTAAGAATATTTCATTTTCCCATGGAATTTGATTGATTTTGTAAAATCAACGTTGAGAGAAAGTAGGAACAAGAAATGTCATCCTAGTTATCTTAAGGAATAGGTGTTCATTGCTGAATCTGAAGTTAATATGGAAAGAATACCAAATAATAAATATAAATTTTTTATCTTAGAACTGGGCAGAGTGTCTTCTCTGCCATGAATTTAATATATTTAAATAAATACCCACCTATACACATAAAACTAAGCTTGAACAAATTCCAATACCTGAAATTAAGCACTGAGTCCTCATATAACTCTTACTGTAGACTGTTAAATATAGAAACATAGAACAGTTTGGGATGGAAGGGACCTTTAAGATCATCTTGTTCAAACTCCCCTGCCATCAGCAGGAAAACCTTTTACTAGACCATGTTACTCAGAGCCCCATACATCCTGGCATTGAACCTTTCTAGGGACAGAGTACCCACAACTTCTCAGGGCAGCCTGTTCCTGTCTCTCACACCCTCACAGTAAAGAATTTCTTCCTAATATCCAGTCTGGATCAACCTTTGTCCACTTAAAGCCATTTCCCCATGTCCTTGTACAAAGTCCCTCTACAGCCTTCTAGCAGTCCCCTTTCAGGCACTGGAAAGTCTCCCTGAAGCTTTCTCTTCTCCAGGAAGAACAACCTCAACTCTCTCAACTTGTCTTAATAGGAGAGGTGCTCCAGCTCTTTAATCATCTCAGTGGCTCATCCTCTTTTCAACAGTTCTGTGTCTGCCTAGTGTGCTTCTGTATTTTAAATAATCTCTGGAAATCAATATTGGAATTAAATATTCCATTTATGATTAATGATGTTGCACCAAAGTACTACAAATCCTTACAAGACAAAGAATTAATAATATGTGGCATACCAGGCAAGGTAGATGGTCTGTCTTTAGAACACCCAGAACAAGTTGTCAAGCTTAAATTATTCCATTATTCCACTTTTTAGACCAGGAGTTAACTCAGTGCTCAGACTTCAAGTAATGCAGAAGAGGGTATCCAGGATAAAATTCCATAAAGGAAGAATATTCTAAGAAGTTGAATAATTAGCTGTAAATATGAATAAGGTAAAAAAATAGGAAAATAACTTATTTTATACATCTAAACATTAGATTGTCCACCTAATGGAGCTGAGAAAGGAAGGATTTTCAAGAAAATGTATCAAGAAAGGAAATAGTATTAAGTTTTTGGTCAAAAACTAAAGGTTATTTTTTCTATTTTGCTTTCAAAAATTTAAAAGCAAAATGAAATTTTAAAAAAATATTTAATGTATTACTATCACCTAGCCACACTGTTGTGTCTGTTAACCACAATATCTTTTTATATGTGCAGATGCTATTGGAAACAAAAAATCAAACAAAACCAAATTAAATTAAAGTACAGGCAAGAGGAGACAAGTCCCCTTAAATTATCAGAATTCATGTCAACAAACTGTGCTTTATGAGGTGGTATCCCTGAGATTTATCTGATGGATATACATATCCATCTTCAATACTTACACAATGATAGTGTGGCCTTCTTAATTTTAAATCTGAAAAAGCTTTAAAGAAAAATCCCTCTTGTGTTCCTGAATATATCTTTCTCATGTGTCATATCCAACATTAAGGTCCTGGAAGGTTTAGAGGCTTATAAAAGAAAAGTAATTTAATAATATAAGCAAGATATATATATAAAAGACAATTCAATGAGGAATAAGTTCTGAAAGTGAGTTTAGCTACTTTATTATTTCATATATATTTTCTGATAACTCAAACTCATTTTCAGAACCCATTCTTCATTGAGATGAAGAATGTATCTGTCTTCTCTATGAGCTTTTGTCAAGAAAATCTTCCAAGCATGTTTCTTTTTTGCTAAATTTGTTTGCTAGTCTAAATTTCTGCATTAAAGGCAGTTGTGTTCCTGATTAAACTCGTCAGAATCAAGACTTGTTTCCAGTAAATATTGAGTATAACTTATTGAACATCAATGGAAAAATAACACTTCTATTAAAGTACCAAAATATACCAGGATCATCCATAAAAAGTTCTGTCTTCATTAGTTCCATACAAGTTAAGAAATTATTTTATTACTAAGTGTAATCATTGAGCATGTAAATTTCATACAGTTTAATCAACATTAATTCCCATGCCTCGCGTTATTTGAAGTTAAATAAAAATTATTATTGTTACCAGCACTTAAATAAAGAAGTTTCTACCAAGTCTATAGTCTGCCTGAATCATGTAATATAGAATATCCATGGTCAAATCCACCTCCTGATATGGGCAGCTTTTGAAACACACCTCCAATGCTACCAGGCATTACTAATGTTTCATTGAATGTTGGCAAATGTTACTGTATGTGTTAAGCCATAAAGTGAACAAATAATTTAAGCAATAGCATGCAGTCAGATTTACACAAGGCTTTTCCTGAAGTAAGAAATGCCTGTGAAGGCCACCTGATAGGGATTTTATTTATAATTTCAAAAATTTAATGCAGAAATGCCAAATTAAATACACTCAGATACATGACAGTGATGATATTAGGAATGTGACAAACCTTGTCAATTGACATCTGTACCAAGCGTGTCCAAGATGATTTCAGTTTTGTATCTGACTGTGTAGGAATTGCATAAGAATAACTAATTATTATAAATGTACACATTTTAGTAAACATTTCAGAGTGGTTTTTTTCCTCTGTGTTCTCTCCTCATCTGTTAACAAAATCGATTTACATCTTCAATTTATATATATAAACTGTAATATATAGATTTCAATACTTCTTTTTTAATCAAGCATCTGCAAAGAATCAGCAGTTACTCTTTGTTTATGAATATAGAATATTTCATAATCCACTGATTATGAGATACATCAGCTAAGGAGCAAACTGAACTTCTAAGCAGCACATTTGTAAGTATCCCCAAAAGCAAGGCAGTATGTATATAAATTTTAAGTCATGAGTGATGAGGGACTCAGTAATGCCACACTGCTGTGAACAGATGACTGTTTATGAACACAGTGGCACAGCAACCAGCTATATAAAGGCTGTATTACGGTAGCCATGAGCATCTTTCAGAATGGAAGCTGAGCATGCAGAGTTGAAAAGTTCATGAGTGGCCCTCGAAAATGCTCTGTGCAAGACAAGGAAATACTAGGAAGAATTTCCATATAAAATCTAACAAAGCTATTAAAATCTAATATTTTTTCTGTCCCAGGACTTTTTAAACATATATTTTCATTCAAAATTATGATGAAAAGATTTATATTTATATACATTTTTTTCACTGGGTCTGTGTGATAATATAATGTGAAAATGTTAACAAAAATTCCATATTTTTTATTTTAAACATTACATATTTCTTGTGATGTTTGTAAGATCATCCCAGTTCTTTGCTTTTCATAATTCAGAGCTTTCCTTTGGATCCAGTGATATGGTACCTCCTGAAAAAGACAAGATGTCCAGTTAAAGTCTTCAAATATTTTTTTCCTCAAATATGTGCCTTCAATTAAAATTTACATATTCTTTTTGTATAAATTTGCAACTTCTTGATTTTTCTTGAAAAAATATTAAATATCTGCTGAGTTACCTTACAGTTATGACTACTAGTAAAACAGGTTAAAATAACCATTAATTTGATATTTGCTGCAATAAGTAGAGTTTGCAGTCATTTTAGGACAACTTAAATGGTATTCTGAAAAATAATGCACATCTATCATGTTTGGAAATAAAGAGGAAGCTTCAAAGATAATATGATAGAAAAGGACCAGTTTCTGTCACAGGCTAGAAATGCTTAAATTCACTTTACAGCTATTTTTGTTCTTGCTGAAGTAATTCTGGCTTCTGTGTTATTTGGCATCACATCAGACTATCCTTTTTACTACCTTCCAGGGCATTTTAGTTCTTTTACACTGGTTGTGTAGACAGAGACAATAAGACCTAGTAATCTAAGAAAACACCAGATACATGCTAAAACTTGCATGTGAAGGTGTAGGAGTGGAGTATAATTGAGAGAAAGCAACATTATTATTTAAATGAACTATCTAAGCTTCATTGAAAGTGGAAAGGATAATATTCCACCTCTCATTCTTTATCAAATAAACAGAGAACTTTCTGCCCTGCAAAAAAAGATCAAATCACATGATGTAATTTCATATTGATAAAGACTGTGAGAGACAACACATACAAATGTTACAGACCTCTAACACACCTGATGTACTCAATGAGAAAAAGGGAGCATTAGTTAGTAAGAAATTGGAGATATAAAAGCATGAAATACACTATCATTATTTACAATATACATAATAACTTATGGTTTGTTGGTTTTTTTCCTTTTATCCTACTGTTTCAAGCATGCTAAACTCAGCACTAAAAAAGATGTACATACAAAATAGAAATACAGAAAGAATGCTACATATTTGCATATATACATACAATCCTCTAATTTTTGTTGGTTCACTTTAGAGGCAGCCTTTTTAATAAAAATAATGGAAATACGAAGACAAAACATCTATCTGTGACCTAAGATCATAGATGACATGCAATATTTGATGGCACTAATATTACATTTTTTCCATTAATTCCATTGGGTACTATATAATAAACCTAAAAATTGTATCTTTTTAATCTTAAAAAATAGATTTCTTTTTAACTGTGATTTTTGCTGTACCTTTAATGATTTGATATCTTAAATGTCTTCAATATCTGACGAATGGTAGAATTTAGAAAAGGCGTGAAATACAGGAGTGGATTTTAAAAATAAATGAGAACATTTACCTTGTTTTGGAATTACATTTTTGCATTAAAAACAACTTAGCTCATCTTATGTGTGAATCTGTGTGTCAAGCAGTGAGAATAGCAGTGAGTGGCAGAATTGCTTTAAATCAATGTGTAACCTCTGAAGATAACTCTGCTCCAGCAGGCCTTTACAGTGTGAAATCAACTAAGTGCACAACACCTACGTGCTTCTACAATCCAAACAAAATGACTGTGAATCCTGGTAAATAATTTACACAATTTTTTATTGAGAGAGCAACTTCATATAGAGTTTCACTGGAAATTCAGCACCAGAGCTGTGTTGATATTTAAGTGTCTTATCTCAATTATGCAGAGAAAATTACAAGTATGTCTGACAATACTGAAGCACCATGAAGTTAAGAGCATAAATACAAATTTCAGGTCATCTCTAGACAGTCTGTACATGCTGGGCATCATATTATATTTATAACTTTATATATAGATGAAGGTAGGTAGTATTTTACATAATCACATTTTCCAGGTAAGAATAAAGACTGTATAATTGATGCTAGATTAAAAATGTATGTAAAGGAACGTATATCAGTTCCAGCAAGGGAAGAAAATGTGTTTAAATTATATGCACAGACACATGTATATGACCCTTTTCCTTTTTTTCCCATGTTCTTCTCTTTTTAATATTTGAATTTTAACCATGGGTCTATTTAGACATTTTGCTTACACAGTGCAAATAAAATAATACTTAAAATTCCTCCCCCATGCCATATGCATATACTTATATTTGCTTTGAGACTGACAGCCTTGTAGATTTTGCATGTCTTCTACATTCTGAAACATAAACCTTTCTTGGAAGAGAAATTATAAAAGTTTATGACATGGTTTAACTTTTCTGGAGCATTCCCTTCTCAAAGCAGTTTGCAGGAGCATCTGAAGTGTCCTGAAATCAGGCCACTCAGAAACTGCAGCCCATTGTCTCCAAAAAGAATCCCACCTTTTCCCACTTCATTTTCTGCTTTTCAATATTAAAGCTATTAAAGACATCAGTTATGCAACAGGTGAGCTGAAAAAACTCTCCTAATAAATTAATGAAGGATTTAATTTCATTTCAGCTCTAATCAAAAACTCTCAAAATGATCTTTCAGTGTGAGGTACTATTTAGAGCAAAGCAATAAAATTCTCAAAACTCGGCTTCATATAATTTCTATTTATTACTTTGGACTTTTTTCAAATAAGGATAGAACAAACACAGGATGATCACATTCATAACAGCAAACTAAAACCTTTCCGAAAAAGAGAGGGGAAAGCAAAACTTGAAATATGTGTGATTTCAGGTACCATGAATGAATAAAGAAAGGGAATTTGAGGGGACATCAAGATGAACATCTCCTGCAGTGCCACATATTCTGAAAAATACCAGAAATGTCCAGAAGTTATACTGTGAAAAACCCGGTAATTACAAGTCTCTGCCATCCAATCCTGTCAAAATCTTTTCTCCAAATGCTGTGATCCGCTCCTACTGGAAAAAAAGCTGAGATAGGATAGGTGCTTTATCATGTTACAAGACATTCATAAGACTGAATCAAATAACAACTCTTTCAACAAAGAGAGGAATTTAGTTATTTTCTATATATTAAATGGAAAAATGAACAAATTTATAAAAGCATTTAGATGTTAAAGTGCTCAGAAAAAATTGATATTTCAAGAACAACTAAGCAGACAATATTCCATCTAGATTTCTGTATCTAAATGTTTTTCCTTTTGTATTTGCATACTGAGCAGGCTTGCAGAGAAATTAGGAAAGCAACCTTAATAATGTAATTCAAATATGTGTCTTTCTGATTTTGACTCTGCCTAAAATATGTCAAAGAGTGTGAGTGAAAGAGCATGTCAGAGTGAAATAAATATTGCTCTTTGCTTTAACACTGATGCTGTTGTACATCACAACCATGCAAAGACACTTTAGAAAGCTGAAAATGACTCCTTTATTTTTGGAATGCGTCTCCCTTATATACTATTGTACACAGACCAATTTGATTGGTGAAACAAAGACAATCCTCTTTAATCACATTGGTCAGACCAGAGGGACATCAAGAAGTCCCTCCTAGGGAAAGAATATAAAGAAATGTACAGTTACAAAAACATGTCTCTTGTTTACAGAAAATTCGCTGGGGAAAGAATTTCAGAAAACTAAAATATCTCAGGCATGGACCAGGGCTACATCACACTGCAATGAGTTTACTGTGTTCAGATTAGTTGTGTATGGTTCCGGCTGAAACCTGTGGGAAATGATATTGTTCTTTTTTTGGGGGGACCCTCATTGATTTTAGGTCACTGGTTACTTAGTGCAAGTTGAGATGGGCTTGTTTATGTTGTGGGTAAGGGTACCCTTCAGTGTCTAGTGGACCACAGCAGGATGTTTCTTGCCTCTTTGTCTTGTTTTCTGTAAGACAAATGTGTCCAAGAGAAGGCTAGTCACCAGAAGTTTGATGAAAATCCAGCATGGCCACTTTATTTCAGGGCAAGAACTGTTCCCGGTCTTAACTGAGTAACTCAAGCATGGCATGTTAGTTTTAATTGTCTTTCCCTGCCATTCCTACCCCCTTAAATTGGAAACACAGATGGAGAAGCAGTGAGTGTATAAAATATTTTACATCTCATTTGCCTATTATTAAATGATTAAGTAAAACAGCATGCAGAAAGTTCTTTTGAAGAAGGAAAAAAGAGCCCAAAGTGGAAGAGAGGAGCCAATGAAATGCCTGGTTTTGGACTGAAAATTTCTTTATGACCCCCAAGAAATAGTATGTTTGTGAAATTATATCAGTCCTTGACCTTTTAGTCTTTAAGAAGAGAAGGGAGGGGAAAGGTGAAAAGAAGACAGAAACAGTAACTTCTCTGAGCCTGTCAATATTTTTTCTGGATCTTCCATTTGCAAAGACTCTATGACACCACTTAAAAATGCAAACATCTCTCAGTGATGTATGTGCTGAGAAGGTGCAACTGAAAAGTGAGGTTGAAGAACAGATTCAAAGCATTATAGGGAACACAGAGCAAATGAAATAAAAATATTAAGATTCCTCCAGGTGCCTCTACTACCGTTAAAATTCAAATAGAGACTGAAAATTCACTCTTTATTTGGAACCTGGTGCAGTTTCCTGTGTCCTCTGTCCTATATTGTCTTCTGCTTTTTGACCAACTCAGTCAGAGATTTGCAATCTGTGGCTAAGTTCATTAAGGTGTTTGTCAAGACTCGGGTAACATACAGATTTACAACAAAGCTTAAGTGCCAACACATTGGCTGATATATCTACTCTGCTTACTCCTCCAGAAATGGTTTGGTATATGAATACTTTTGTTTTCTTTGCTAATACATATGTTCATATAGTTAGTTGTAGTATGCCTTTGAGTATAGCATGAAATTTAATTGAATTATTGAACAGGTCAACTTAATAACAAAAAGTGAATGGTAAAGAACGAGAGATACTTCATTTAGACTGGATGTCTAAACTTTTCCTTAAAACATATCAGGATATCCTCTTTGGACATATAACATTAGAAAAATCAAAAAATAATATTTCTTTAAAGTGAAAGTTGAATATAGACTCAAAAAGTCAGTTTGACCCTTGATGCATAAATTCTTGACAACACACAATTCATACGATGATAATATCTGGTATTATGTACAAAAACTTCTAAATTGTTGCATCCAGCTCAAATGTCAGCATCTCAGGAAGAATGCTGACATCTAAAGAAGGTCATAGAAAGTCACCTAAAATGAGAAAAACATTCATTATAAATAAACGCTATTTTTTTCAGCTTAGCCAAAAGGGGTTGGACTAGATGACATTTAAAGGCCCCCTCAACCTGAAATATTCTATGATTCTTCAATAAAATGTTAATTGATTACTTGCTCTGTACTTCAGAAAAAAAAATCTATGTCTGTATAAATATAGACACCTGGAATCAAATTTTGTAGCTGTACATAAGCTGAGGTGACAAGAGCACTGCAGACAAGAAAAGTTGGGAATTGAATCTCTTTATATTTTGAAAAAAATATTATACATCACATATATATTATATGTATTGTATATTGTGTACTGTATTATATTTTATTGGAGCTATCAATCTCCAAATTGTTTAATTCAAGTAAAGATATTTCTGCTCAAGGCAGTTTTTGTAGCAAGTAGGAAAAAAATACAGGACAATCCCAGGCCATGTGTTATACAGGAGGACAGACTAAACACTGGCCTTAAATGCTACTGCCTTCAGGCTTTCAAATCTGTGAACCATCAATCTGAGATTCTTTTTAATTGACTCAGCTCATTGCAAGGCAGAATGTGGGGGTTTAGTCTGTACTATCTGAATACTGACACAGTGCAGAAACTATCAATAATGTTCATAGTTTACACACTTCACTGTTCAACTATTGTGTTTCCTAGCCTTAATTTAATAAACTCTGAGTGGCCATGGAGTCAGAAGATAAACATCCAGATTTTTCAACATAAACTGAAACTATGACATTTATATCTCACTGCTTGCAATACACAGAATGAAAATTTATGGTCTTTCAACTGGACAAGGATTATGAGTCAAATGATGCCAGAAATCTAAGGTGCGGACAGGTGGATTAGGAATCAAGAGGGGAATCTCTGTGGTTCACCTATCTTCACTCAGTAAAAAAAATTCTTTTTACAATTAAAATTCCATATAGACTATATGAATGGCTATAATGTTAAACTTTAAATCACTTTCTAAAGCAGCTAAAAGATTCAGTACTTAGACTGTGATAAAATAGTTGTTTAATATCTTTGGAGCAGAAACTAAGAAAGGTATGTTTAAACTGATGTGTATAATTTTTCTTATCCACAAATGGATAAGACTACTAAGCATTCTATTTTACATTGAAATATCCCAGTGAAAGGATAATCACTAATATTTCTCAGGCAAGTCCAGTAAACTGGAAAATCTCTTATTTAGCAGAGAGAGGGTCAGCACAGGGACTTACATTTTTTTCGTAGCTTATCATGGATGTATTTCATTGCTTTTCAGGGAATATTTCTTGAAATGCCAAAGCAGGTGCCTTAAAATGCCTCATATTTTGTGCAAAAACCCTCACCCATAAAAACTCTGCTATGCATGTTAAATCTTAATAGCTGGAATATATCATATTAACACACCACAAGCTACATTGAAGCAACATTATGAAACTGAAACTTATACCTGGAAAAAGCCCGGGTATTCAGTGTAAGTGGTTCAATTTGAGCTTTACATTTTTTCACACTGTCTGAGTGACATGACAGTGTGAAATCAATTTGCAATGTCGAATATTTGAAGGCTGAGACCACAGTGTAAATGAAAGCAGGCAAAGAAAGCATAGGCATCACCAACTAATTGCTAACTAGAAGGAATGCAGGGGAATTAAAAACATATCTTTTACTCAAAGCTATCTTTATGGATGAATATAAGCCAAATTAATTAAAAGGTTAAGATTGCCAGAAACAGGGAACACCTAGCACAATTCTCCTGTTCTGTATATACTGTTGATAGTTTCCAGTGACCCAGAAAGTACAGTTGCCTAGAGAAAGGAGGTTGCTTATTTTCTTGACATTAGTTTTATTAAAAGCTTTTATACTCTGGACAAAACTGGTAAAAGGAATAAAATCCTTAATTGTTGGGACCACGTGTGCTTGCAGATGTTGAGGTAGGACTTATCAGTGACTATAAGAACAGTTATAAGAACAATTTAAACAAATGCAACTACAGCACTTTAATTCACTAAAGTTAATTAGTGAGACATGTAGAATGCTTTCTGTGGAACTCCTTTTTTCTACCTCATCCCTCCTACCTCTGACATAGATAAATTCCATATAATTCTATATTCTGCTGAGATATAATCCATCTGTGCGTTATTTAACAAAGACACATGCTTCCAAGATGTGCATGTCTTAAGTAGGGCTACAATGACCACTTATATTGCTTAGAAAAATGAGCAGTAGTAAGATGTGGGAATGGTGTGCTCTGATTTGGGCAGTGTTAAGGGAAAACACAAACAAGAACAGTTCAATACATACACAAATAAATTGTGGGCTCAGTGTTAGACACGATTTCATGAGGTTGAAATTTAAGGGGTTTTAAGTAGTCTCCTTAGAAAACCCGCAGCAATTTCATCTGTTGAGCAATATTCAAAAATATTCTCCAAAGTTTTAAAGAATTATTAGTTGAGAAGCTTTCAGTGATATGGGCAAAGTCTTTGATTTTCTTATTTTTAGTCTGATTAGTGAATGTTTTTTCAAGACTATTTATTTAAACTATCAGCTAGAATCTCAATTTTGATGATTTAAATAATAAATATACAAAGCACGTGAAACTGTCAAGACATTTCTATCTCTGCTAACAGTACCTTTGCCCAACTACTTTGTCTTTTGAATCATCAGTTGATGTATATCCACTTGCAATGTCTCAACAATGCTTTAATGGTTCTTTCAAATCTATTTTTACACTGTATGTTTATTTTTATAACCCACCATTTTTTCTCATTTGCCGTCACTTTCAATCATCAGTACTTAAGACCTTGTTGAGAGGTCTTCTACAAATGCAAGTACATAGATTCTTTCCCAATCTCCACAGATTTCAGTATCCCAACTCCCTTTTGAGAAGGAGGCTAGGATCAAATTTGAAGTCAAGGAAAGGAAAATGGCATTCCAAATATCTGGAAGAGACTAGGTGTGTGATCTTCAGCAGATGAAGATAACACACTAAGCTTTGGATTAGCCCTTTCTCTTGCTTTTTCCTTCTAAACTCTTTACCCTTCTTTGAGGGGAGTTCAGTTAAACTAGTCAACTGAATCAAGATCTATTTCTGGTAATGATTTATGTTTCAGCACCATGTGGTATTTTATGACTGAGTTATTGCCCCTGATGGGAGTAGTGCAGGTTTTTACAATGGAAATCGTGACAGGCAGACCCTTGGCCATTGTAATGTTAGTAGTGAGACTGTGCAAATACAAAGGAGCTCTTGAGGGAATTGCAATTACATGATATATACTTTTTTCCTGATTAAAACCCACCATCCATGTTTTAATGGGGAAGCCTGGGAGCATATAAATCCTTTTGCCAACAAGCTTATAAATAGTCTGGATTATTGAGACCAATTCTGACATTCATGGCTGAAGATGTCTCAGGTATTAATATAAATTGGGCCTTTGGAGAAATGCACTACTGACTTAAAAAAAGGCAAATGGCTGGGGCCAGGACCAAAAGGAAAAATCAATAAAAGCTTAAAGAAAGAATGACCAAAATAGCATCAAGTTTCAAATTGTCAAAAATTAGTCCTACATCTCAAGAAAACGCCTGTTTCTCTTAGAAAAATACCAACATAAGGATTCATAATAAGCTCAGATTAATATGGATCTAATTAATTATATTATTAATCTAATTAATATAGATCACTAGTAACAATTTACAATTAGTAACAAAATTACCCAAATTTCTAAAAACTTCACAAGTTATCTGAATTCAGATGACTAGATGCATTTTTGTAAGAGGACCCTAAAGAGTAACAAATACTTCATGTTCAGAGTATAAGCTACACCATTTTTGAAAGCCTATATGAAGATTAAAGAGACAATAAAATAGAAACCTTTAGAAAAACCTGCAATAATGTTCATTCACATAATATTGAGGAACATACTATTTCTCGTAGGTGTCAAAGGAAGCCAAGAATACAGAAATCCTTAATTATCAAATCACTTTCTCATAGATAGACCTAATATGTGTTAGAACTTCCCAACTAATGCATTTTTTCTTTCCAGCTAGGCAGTGAGAGTAGTGGAGCTGGAGAAAGTTGCCTGCACTGTGATGCAGGAAGGTCCTTGCACAGGACTTCTGTCTCCCAGGGCAGGCAGTTCTGTACTTTTCAGCCAATACTTCTGCACAAGTACAGAATACAATTGCCTTCCTTCAAGTTACATATAGAAAATTTATTCTCAGTTTTCAAGGGCCTTAGGACACCCACAGAATCTTGCTGCCTTGACTAGCCTCACAGGATCCTTACCCATTCACCTTCTATCCTGGATCTTGATCTCCATGTCACCTCAGGCTTGGAAACCCAGGATAGCCTGGGCAGTGTCACAGGACAACCTGAGTCTAGTCCTACTTCTGCTTCTGTAGAATACTGACAGGTTTTCCTGGATCGACTCTGAACCTTCATACTAGCTGTGTTGTCTGTAGTCCCACCTATCCTGCAGTGGTCCTTGGCTCCCTTTCTTGTCTTGACATGTGTAGCAGCCAGCTTCTTACTCCTCTGCAACAGCAGCTTCCACTTTCTTTCCTCCTTCCTTCTTCTATTTTCTTCATATTTATATTATGGCTGATCCAGCTCGGAGCTGAGCACTTATTTTTCCATTTAACAATGTGAAGTCTTCAGGCTACAGTTTAATGGGAGGCCAAGAGGCTGCTAATAATACTTGAAGTCAG
This sequence comes from Sylvia atricapilla, assembly GCF_009819655.1. Classification (NCBI taxonomy): domain Eukaryota; kingdom Metazoa; phylum Chordata; class Aves; order Passeriformes; family Sylviidae; genus Sylvia; species Sylvia atricapilla. The sequence continues at coordinate 53,139,655 of NC_089145.1, forward strand.
TAGTTCAGAAGTCAAGGGCTTTTAGACTGCCATCTGGGTTTCAGAGAGTAAGAAAATTCAAAAAATTCTGCCTACTTTCTCCCTTCACCTTTACAGGTCAGCCTGCAGTGTTATGATAATAGTACTACTTACATTTAACCTAAGCTCCTTCAACTGAGGGATAACTTAGTTCCTTTCTCTAGAGAGGCTTGGATTTGAGGGTGATTTGCTTAAAGTCATAGATCAACAGAACTATAAAGGAATTTTTTTATGCTCAGTACAGCCCACATTATGTAACCCCCAGTTTGTGCTCAAACTTCCAACTATGATCCAGTGTTCAGTCAGAAAATCACACTGGAAATCTTTTGTCTTTTCTGCTCAGCCTTCATCTATGCTTGACAGAAAGAAGAAAATCCTTTCAGACAACAGGTCTGGAGGCTCAGGTTTCTTTCTTTTGGCAGTATATGAAGTATTTTCTCTGATCTCAGAAACATTAAACCAGAAATTCTAGAATACTCCCCTATAATCAAGGTACCAGACCTGCACAGTCTACTTTGTCACACAGCACAGATAGCGCCTTTAGAAGAACTCCTCATAAAGAGAGGAGTGCAGTAGTCAGGGGACAACCTTGAGACCTGTTCATTAATGTTTGTGTTATCCTTGGAGTAAAGGCTGCAAAGGCAGAAATGCTTCTAATCTGTCTTTAATTCACAAAGGTTCACCTGGAGGAAAATATTAGCAAAATGCAAGGAAGGGGCAAACCAAAATAGGTCTTTCCACCTCTTCCTCTTTCTGCTGTGATGTCTCAATAGCAAGATGAACAGAATGTATTGAATTAGTTTCAGCAATTTTTGAGATTATTTATTTTTAATCTCAAAATAGTAATTGATTTCAGTTACTTTCCTTGTAAAGGAAGTATGCCCTAAAATTAAATGTGGTGAGCCACATTTATGTCCATCATGGAAAAAGAGGGATTGATTTGTCAATTGAATGACAGATCTTTCTATCTGTTTCTAGATCTCTTTTTTTTTTTTTTTTTTTCCATGCTGAAATCTTGAATCAGAATTATAGAATCAGTTAGGTCAGAAACAACCTTTAAGTTCATCAGGTGCAACTATTAAGCCAACACTGCTAAATCCACCACTAAACTATGTCCCCATATGATACATCTGCATGTCTTTAAAGCATCATCTTCGGGGCTGGTGGCCCAACCACTTTCCAGGGAAGCCCTTTCCAATGCTTGACAACTCTTCCAGTGAAGAAATTTTCCCCAATATGCAACCTAAATGTCAACAAGTGCAACTTTGATACCTTTTCCCCTCCTCCTATTACTTGTTTCCTAGAAAAAGAAGCTGATCCCCACATCATTAAAACTTCCTTTCAGGTAGTTGTAGAGAGCTATAAGTTCTCCCCTGAGACTCCTTCTCTTCCAGTTAAACAATTCCAGCTACCTCAGATGTTAATCACTAGACTTGTTCTCTAGACCTTTCACCAGCTTCTTTGCCCTTCCTGGACACACACCAGCACCTCAGTGTCCTTCCTGTAAGGAGATCCCCCAAACTGAACATATTATTCAAAGTATGACCTCACCAATACTGAGTAGAGGGGGATAATCCCTCCCCTAGTCCTGCTGACCACATAATTTCTGACACAAACCAGAATGCCATTTGCCTTCTTGGCCACCTTGGATGCACTTCCAACTTGGAGTCAAGTGATCCAGCTGTTGAAAGGAATCATACAGTTTGCTGTTTCTACCATATCCTTTTCTCCTAAAACTGTAAGTTCAGAGGAAATATTAAAATAAACCCCAAATATCCTGAAGTAAGTTCATTTCCATCTTTTGAATGTCAAATTTGGAAAGAGGGATGGAAAAAACTAGAGAAGGATGGCAGGAGGGTTCTTTTCATTCTTTTTATGCTCAAAAGTTAGCAGGCTTAATATCATCCTTTGCAGATATAAGACCTGCTTGACATGCTGTTATTATAAAAAATTTGTAGCTGAAGAGAGTGTTACCTAGGGAAATTTACATATGTAAATTAGCCTAAGTTGAACATGTCATTGCTGGAGTTATCTGCTTTTATTGATAGTTATTCAGTGTAACAGTTATCTGTGTATCAATTTACACAATTTTCACTGCAGTTCTCATTTTATGAAGGTTTATTAATTTACTAACTAGTCACTCTGAGTCCCATGGTACTTTGGCTATATGGAGTTGGCTGGATCCCATAAACTATTACGCCTATAATTTTAATTTTAAGTAGAGTTCCTATTTAAAATACCTGTGGACTAAATTAAAGGTCAAGTTTATGTTTTCTTTTTTAGGAGGATTAAATAGCTGTGAAATACAAATCATTTTCAAAAAACTATTATAAAATTAAATTAATTTTTATTTTATTTTATTATCTTTTTCACCAATATATAAATCAGTTTAACAATGGTACTATGCAGGCATGTGTTGTTTTAGTGATCAAATATGTTCCTATACAAGTTAGTTTGGGTTCTTCTTTAATTCTTGGGGGATTTGATTTGATGTGGTGGCTTTTTTTTTTTTTTTTTTTTTTTTTTTGGTTGGTTGGTTGGTTGTTTTTTCTGTTCATTTTGTTTTAATCTCAAATAAATAATACAAGAATAGCAGTTCCTCTATATTTTTACCAGAATTTAAATTAAAGACAGTATAGATAAGGTGAAGCAAGAGGCCAGTCTTGGTCTAAGATGGGAATTGTCTTTCTCCAAGGTATAAATAAGTCATGTCTTGCTGTGTATATTTCTCCATTCTTTCAGAGATTGAAGAATTCTTAGTTACGGATTTTCTCATCCCACCAAAATCACCTCTGGACATGCGAAAGACAACACATCTTATTGAGTCAGACTATGAACCGTACCACTGGTAACTGTGGTATGAATTTTAGAGTCTGACTTGAACAAAACAAGAGAAATTGTTTGTTGGGCCAAATGACCTTGTAGTGAAAAAAAAAAAAAAAAATCACTGGAGTGAGATTCAGAACAGCCAAGCTTTAATAGCTGCTTCAGGAGCTAACCACAATTTGAACAGCCGATTCTATTGAATTTATCTCTCCGGTCACCAAAATGAGCTCATAAGCAAAATCATTATTGTGCTGCATGAACTTTACTGTGAGGAAGAATAAGGAGCTATCCCACATGATATAAAGCAATATGTGTACACTGAAGCAATAGGAACATTCTCAAAGGATTTGCAGCATTGCTGTATGCCACATGCAATTCCCTCTAAAATGAACTTTCTTATGGTATAATTTCTTCCTGAGAACAATGAATTCAGTGTGCGTGGAAGGTAGATTCAAATCATCACCCAATGAATTGTTTGAAATTGTCAGCTGAATATATTGCAGTTGGTACCACATGTGAACATATATTGCTAAGTTCTTATGCGGTCAAAGTCCTTCAGTTTCACAATGCTTTTGTATGAGACTATTATTATAATGATAGAAAAAGTGTGATAAAATTGAGTTAACTCCTGCCCTCCCATTGAAAAGAAAAGCAAAGTTTTGAAAATTAGTTAACTGGTCTTAAACAGCCAGGAAAGAGGATTGCCTAGAAGAAGACGATTTCCTTCCACATCCCATGGCACCATTAGTTTCACGTTGAAGCCATTTGAGTCAATTGCATTTCCAGATTTTAACATCCCATGGAATTGCCTTGTCATTGTGACAACCAAGCGAAAATAGGATAGGAAAAGGGAGGAAATTGCAAAGCTGAGAGGAAATTAGATCAACTTTGCTTGTCAGAACTATAACTCGTTGCACCCTGGATCAATTACCAACATTAACTGAGGTTGCTTCTCGACAGATTAAGCTGGATTCTTTGGAGGTGAAGCAGGAGTTGGAAACCAGGGCTCCACTGACTGATCCAGCTCCCAAACTATCAAGGCTTTCTTTCTGTCTTTCTGCTATTCAGTGAATAGTGCATAGAATAATAAACAAGTTTTCTTGAAAGGAAACAGAGAATTATGCATCAGGACATAACAATCAGGGGATGTGCTCACAGCTCTGAGAGATGAAAGACATATTCAATAGAAAATGCCATTTTTGAGTATAATTCTTGTACCTTGTTCAAAGTTCTGTATGCTTGACTCCTGGCTACAAAATATTTCTTTCTGCCTTGGGTTTTTGAGTCAATCAGAGAAAACCTGTCATGTATGTCTTCAAAGTTAAGCTTCCTGGAAGTATTCAGTAAATCTAAATATATCTTCATTGAAATAGTCTTTTCCAAAATGCCTGATAAGTCTGGTGCTAAATTGCTTAGGCTTATCAAGACTTAGGTAATTTAAACATAGCAGTGATTAGAAATGTTAACTCCTAGGAAGAAACCTCCTAAGGTTATTTGGTAATTGAGTGGGGGATTTAAAGCATTTCTTCAATCTAAATATGGACTTAGTTGCTTAAGAGGTGGTTAGGACCACTTTGTCCATCTAATCTTTTCTCATTTCAGCATTGACATCAATAAGACACATTCACAACAGTTACTCAGTGTAACTATCCCTAGTTTCAGTAGATGTGTAGTGAAGGAATTAAGCTTTTGCCATTAGAGGAATATTCTCAAGCATTATTGTGACATTTTCAAATGCAGTATGTCCATAAAATATTCTGAAAGCAAATGGAGAGGGTGTTTTTAAGGTTTTGGATTGAGTTATATTCATATGATGTTATTTTGTGTGAATTTCTCTTTCAAGGAAGTAATATTTTTTTTTTCTAATTTCAGTGATGTTTCAAATCTTTGTTGTATATGTGTTTCTAACAAACACATTAGAAGATGGATATTTTCCAAAATATTTAATGTGCATGATTCGATATAGAATTTACTGCTGATATGCTTCCTAACTTTTTCCATTTGATTTATACAGACTTTCTTGAGAACAAGTTGTAGCTATTTAAATTATGAAGAAAATGTATTCTAGTATTTCTTGTATGAATATTGATGAAAATAACTTAATTAAAACATACAAATGGTCGCTTTAGAAGTGCATACATCATTATTTAATCAGACATACAAAAAAACCCTTAAAACACCATGTGAATTATACATCTCATGAATATTAGCCAGCAAAGATTGGATTTCATATATTTTCAATCATTAAGCAACACGTAAAAAAACCTCAAAGTAGCTCAGTAATGACAACAGTAAAAATGTCAATAAAATTTCTGATTTTTTCATTCTTTAATGAGAAAAATGCAAATGTCCTCAGATCAGTGGTTCTTTGCATATTATTTTTGCTATTATATAGTGCATTTTTGTCTGGCAACAGACATGTCAAGCAAGATGATGTTTTTTTGGTGTTAAAAAAACAAGTGAAATCATCTTTAATTTTTGCCCAAGATGTCATTGGCTATGATACAGTTTTCAGTAAAAGCTTGTGCTGTTTTTCCTTATAATTCTGTTTCTATTGTGTGCTTTCCAAAACTCTAGCAATGAGCTTACTCTGCTTCCTGTAGAACTATGTCAACCCAGATTAAGAACACCAGAAAGATTAGATTTAGATATTTCCTTCTCATTTGCCATCCTGTTGTTCTCCAGTGAACAGGGTCAAAACTGATTCTGAAAAAATCATGGGAAAGTTCAAGCATATTTTCAGAAAGCACTTAGGGCAGCCTACTGTATTGACAGATTTTCACTGGACATCATATAAATAGTCTCTTGCCATCAGAACTATACTTGGCCATTAGTTCTACTGCAGGAAGATAAAAAGCAACTGATGTCAAGATGTCAGATAAAGTAAATGACAGATCACAGCTGAGAATTTTTTTTAATCTGATAAAATAGCTGGCCAAATGAATGAGAGGAAATATACATAATGTTATTCATTTTCAAACAGAAAATAAAGTTCTAATGATACCAGTAATATGTTAACTTGGCATCTTACAACTGTGGATATTTGCTTAAGTAGATTTTATTAGTTGCTATTGAAGATTTCAGATTTTTTTATTTAAGTGTGGTCTAGATAAGCCAGTGTACAGAAGGGGAAAAATGGTAAATATAATGTGTATATATTCTATAATAATAATAATAATAATAATAAAAAAAAAACCACAACAAAAAGAAACAATTAAAACAGAGTTGGGAGACTTTCTACTTCAGGACTTCTTTTTGGCTGTGTTTGACCCTTCATCCATATTTTAGTTAATTTTTTTACTCAATTTACAACATTTTATTGTACTTGTCATCTAATCAGCAGGCTACTGAGGGCACTTCTCAGAATAAAAAGTTAAATAATTTTTTTTATCTTACAAGTTAAAAAAAACACAAAAATATACACCATCGAATAAATCTGGAAAACTGGAAAAACTATTAAGGACACAGAAGGACTGCAAGAATTGACAAAGCTGAACTGATTAAATTAATTGGGGAAGCATCTAATTTCTCTTTTCCCATTCCCAGTTTTCTGAACTTATTTAAGCTGTGTGTTTTTCTTCCACATTGTTTTGATGGTGATTGTATTTCAGTGGAAGTTTGAATAATAATATTTTGCTTTCTTCGATTATATTTGAATAAATTGACTAATATAGACCTAGAGTAATTTCACTAGGAATTTCCATATATATATAAATAAGAAGTAGCATTGAAGTGCCTAGTTAAATATCTGTTAATATTTGAAGATTCAGGATGTTACTCATGGCTCATGTTGTTAATATATTTTCCTTTTTTATCTCCTATTTTTTTGTTGCTGTTTCTCTTGCTATGAGTAAGAGAAGAGGAGACTTCCTGAAACCAATTATGAACAGAAAGTGTGGAGAGACAATACAAAAATATAAAAAATAAAAAAAAATAGCAACAAAAATTACTAAATTTTAAAGTATTTTTAAAGAAGGACAACTCTTCAATTGAGTGAAGAGAATAGAAGAAAAAACTTTACTAAAACTCTGTGCAGACTCTTTAAAAAAAGGCCATATTAATAACAGACAAGCAGTTAAAGGATGTTAAACAAAGCTCAAGAAGCTTAGCCATAAAAGATAAAAGCAACAGTTACTCAAGTTGCCCGAGTTAATTTCTTACATGTAATAATATCATCCCCCTAATGTCCTATTCTCGAGACCTGGCACTTGCAGTTAAGGTAAGAGACTGAGCCTTTCCCAGGTTTAGGTTTTCTCCCTGCCTCTCCTAGTCCCAACCCCCAACCACCCCATTGTGGTGGTGTATTTTGCTCATGTTTCTATATATGATTTGTTCAATAAGATTTTACATGATGGTTTGTTCTGTAACCCCCTATGTTTCCCCTTGTATGGTTTACCCCATGTTCGGTTTTATGTCAATCATTGGTTATAGAACCTTCTGGTCCTGTCTGTCACTCTGGGGCCTCTCCCTGTGTCCAGAAAGTTCCAGAGAAGGCGTCGAGTGATTGGGCAGGATCCAGACTTTCCCTTATGTTTTGTATGGTTGTTGCACACGTCTATTATGTTAAGAGCCACACCCTTACTGTACCCCATTGGTCCCTGACTGAACCCTCCCCTGTGTAACACCCCCTGTTAAATGTTACAGCACAGAGGGGGTCTTGGTCTCCCTGAGGCTGGTGTCCTGAGGTGAGGACTCCACGTCTGGAGCCCTCAATAAACTCGATTGGATACGCCACTGGAGAGTCCGTCCTTTCATTTCCTTTGCCACAGCCACGCTGCGCTCCCGACAAGCCAAGAACCACTGTGTTGCTGTGGTGCCAGTGCTGGCCGGACAGGTGACACAGGCACCGCTGCACCCCATTTCTGTCATTTGCAGCTGTTTTGAAGAATTTTGTTATCAGCTCCATGGAGAGACAAACATGCAGTAGTTTGGATATTTAAGTTCCTCTAATCATTTCTCCCTAAAAAAAAAAAAAAAAATTAAAACTTGGGACTGTGAGCCAGTGTCGACTTTCATTTTCTTCATCTGTTTTCATTTTCTTCATCTGTTTTTTGTTGATTTTCTCCCTCACCTTATTTTATTTTCATAGATTTTAAACTGCTTATACTGAAGAATGAGTCATGGCTTGCATGGTATCTTTCAGCATCTCTCCAGGTGCTCACAGAACAGTTTCATACAGATCAGCACTCTTCATTTCTTGTTGCCCTAATAATAAAAGTAATAATAATTATAATAATAACATTAAGCCACAGAGTGAGGCACATTATGTTATTTTTTTGATGGATGGTATCCTCCATGTGAATATCCAGAGATCTTACTAACTTATTTCTGTTAGTAAGTCAACCATAAATTTGAAATATTGCCAAGACAGAGATAGGGAAAATGAAAAACAAAAGTTTTCTTTCTTAGGTGGGATTAGATTGAGATGATAATGAAGCTGCCAGAGTAATCTGAGTGCTGCAGTCAGAAGAGGTGATGCCCTTCCTGGCTGACTGATTTTCTATTGGTAGCCTGTCATAATTTATAAAGCATAATCCATAGAGCTATGAGAACAAAAGAAGGTCTGGAGGGGCCAAAATGGATAAGAGAACACAGGAAGACCTCTGCTAAGTATGAATACTGTTGTGGGGTCGTTCAACATCACTGGGTTTTGGATATCTCAAATCCTTTCATAATTTAACTAAGTCTGATCTATTTAAGGAAGAATCAGAGAACTAATTAGGTTGTACTAACAACAATGGTTAAGGACTGATAGTTATATGTAGAAATGACACCTTCTACAAAGGCCATAGAACAACTGTAAGGTTTTTTTCTGATAAAATAGTCAAGTACACAGTAGCATTTCAGATTATTGTCTGTTTTTTATTCTGTTTTTTCCCATACACATTAACACAATTCTGTTCTGGGGATTTAAGGTGAAATAAAAAAGTGGAGTGAGATGCTCTCACCTTTTCTTTTTAAGTACACGTGTGACAGAATGTAAAATACTATGAGAGATGACTTTCCTTTTAGAAACTTCTAGTCATGTTAATGATTTGTTTGTGTTTTACATTGGTAGTAAAAGTACTGTAGGGGAAAAAATACAAATAGGTTTTTGCTTAGATCCACTGTAAATTTTCCCCATTGCTAGAGGAATTTTTGTAATGTCAGCTGAAACCCATGAAGCTGAAAACACAATTTCCCTTGTACTCAGCTCTACTGCCACTAACCTGGCCAGCCTATATTGCACACCTTGTCCTCATGTGACTCATATTTTCTGTTGTTATGCATGATTTTTATCTGGTTGGCAGAGAAATGTGTTGCTTATAAGAAAATATATAATCAATAATATTATTTGCGCTTTTTTTTTGTGGGAGAAATCAGTTTGTAAGAGGAGAGGAGGGGAGAATTTTATCATTTTTTGTCTCTATTAATTTTATATATTCCAAACATTTTGATCCGCGAAGGGAAAAAAACACATGGAAAAAAAAACCTGTAAAACTTGTGTTCCTGGAATATTTTTCTATGGTCATAGATTTATGATTTTCTCTATGTTTATGGTCAAATTCATATTATTTAAGGCAGTAAAATGTTGAAAGATGAGATAATGTACCATGGGTCTTAGGGTTAGAACTATATTATAATCATAATTTACAGTTGCTAGCAAGACTCTGTCCAGGAAAAATTCTTGACTTAAGGAATAAGGACTTTTACTTCAGAATCTAACTTTTTTTTTTTTTTTTTTTTTTTTTTTTTTTTTTTTTTTAATTAATATCTCTTATGACCTTAAAAATAAGCCATAAATAATTTTCAATCTGGACATTCAACTGTTATTAACAAATTTGCGCATATTATACACCTGTAAGATCAGCTGTCATCTAGCACCTGCTAAATTTATAGTAAAATACTCATCTTCTATACCTTAGTCTGATGGTAATAGATTGGGAATCTAAGGCAAATCCCCTCACTACTTATGCTTTGTTTCCACAGCAAACCTTTGCCTTTGATCTCTAATTAGAGAGGATTTCTGATGTAGTGATGGTCAATTCCTTTGTGTAGAACCTAACAAACCCAAAGATATGAGAATAAATTAACTGAGACAGGATATGCTTTCAGAAAGCATTTCAAGTTCTAAACAGGTGTACATTTTGTCCATATTTAGTCATGCACGCATTAGGTGTATGTTTTAACTTGATTGTTCTCAAAAGTTTGCAAGATAATTATTGCTTTTTTGGTTTTATTCTGTCCATGATTTACAGAGAAGTAAATAGACAACTCTTTTATATCTTTTCAATGCTGCTAGATGATGATAAGATAGGCATCTACTGAACATCTCCTTAACTGCTTTTTAAATGATTTATTTGGGTATTATTGACACATGGACACTGAAAGAGTCACCTTAGAAACAGAAACAGTATAAAAAAAGCACATTGTTTAGGAGGATATAGGAACAAAAATTGGTATATGCCTATTTATATAGTCCTACGAGCATCAACTTTTAACTGAACATCTTGAAGGAATTCCAGGATGTCTACATGAATATGTGGAACTTGCTAAAAGGGGGCCTTTTTTGTTATGGAAAACCTATCAAATACCCCCTAAAGTCAACTTGAGTCTACTGTACCAAATAAAATAAAAGCTAAACATTCTCTTTATATCCCTCAGCTTTTTTCTTGAAATTTAAGTTCACAGAGACACATCAGGAGCTAACATTGAAAACAGCAATAACAAAAAATACCAAGTAATTTACAGAAGGTGTACATCTTACATACACATTTGGAAGACAGGAAAAAGCTAGGCCAAGGATTTGCTTCCATCAAGAACAGTTCAAAAGAAGCCATTGATCAGTGACAGTGTCATGGAAGAAAAATGTAGATGTATACAGAATTTTTTCAAAACTGTCATGTTATGTTGAATTACATTTTTCAATGACTTTTTTTTCTTTCAAAGAACGTGACAAATTGGATGCTGTGCTCCTTTCTATAGGATTTTAGAGATTTTTGCACAAAAGGAACTGTGGACTCCAAATCCACATATTTCCAAGTCACATTTGAGTTTTCTTTGCATGCAAATACACATAGGAAAGAAACTGCCACCCATTTTCTTTGTGTTTTCTATTCAGTTCAATCATAGTGAGAAACAAAGGCTTCATAATGTTGTATAAGGGAATGCTGAACTTGGAAATATTTTTTTGGCTTTGCCACAACCTTGTCTAAAGATGAGTAGAAAGAGTGGAGAGGCTGGTGACACCAGAACACCATCTAATTCAGTGATAATGTTCTCTTTTCTCATTGTTTTCTTTCCCATGTTGTCAAGGTAAGTCTTTACCAGGAGATTTTTTTTTTCACTCAGTCATTTATCTTTTCTACGCAGCAAGACATTTGAGTGACAGCATCATTTAGATGTGTGACAAAATGGCATGTGGTATTACCAGTGTCTTGCTAACGCAGAAAGTAGTCCATAATGTCTTGCAATTTCTTCCACAAGGCTGTGCAGTGTACTGAGTAAGAGAAGATAGAGAAAAAGGAAAACAGAAAGCTTAATTTGGCTCCAGAAAGGCAAGTTTTTAAGCAGAGAAAAAAGTTCCTTAAATTCTCAGGAAAAAAAAAATAGAATGTTACTCACTCTCAGTAAGACTGCAGTCAAATTTTTATTTGAGATAGTAGATAGAACTTATATATTTTACTTTTAATGTAAACTAAACTATCTTTTCATTAACACAGCTACCTATGTAGCATGTGTGACCATGCATATACACTTTATTTCTATCTTCCTTCTTATTAGAGTAGACTGGCACTGCAGGAATTTGCTCAATGAAATGTTAAGAATAGTAAGTATGAGCACTGCAAGCTGTTTGCTGGCTCTTCTCAATATTTGTAAATTGGATCTGTAGTATCTTCTTTTGTGATATTTAACTTAACCTGTTTGTCAATACTCAGCTTTCAAGTTTCACCTCAATATTGTTTAAAGGTGCTTGTCTGAGCACAAATTTCAGTTTATGAAAAATCCCGGCAGAAAATTTTCATCTTTGCATTTTACATTTCTTAGTGACTAATTGATAAACACTTTTTTCCTTTTTTAAAATTTTCTAACATTTCTTCTGGATGATTACTCCTTTTTGCAGGATATTCCATTTGCAGAGTTTCTGTATGCAAAAAACCCCACCAAAAAACAAAGTCCAAAATATAAAATATTTTCCCTCTATAAGCTTTGTTCAGCAGACCTGGTAGATTCCCTCTGTTTATCTTAAGAGCTCAAACAGGAAAATGTGCTTCTCATTTGCAACAACATAGAGTAGTAAGAATGCTCGTTTCTTCAAAGAAAAGGTAAAAATAAGAAGTATTCAAAACAGGGACACTGATAATTCAAATCATTGTAGGAGTTTTGCTGAATCACAGAGGGGAAAAGATGTAACAGAGGATTTAAAATTTGATCCATTGATTAAATATATGGCAAACAAGATTCTGCTGTGAAGAAATGTTGACTTGTTAATCTCTCTTGCTATCAGAATAATGAGGAGGCTGAGAAAAGGCCAGGTGTGCTTTAATTCCCAGCCTCCTTAGGGAAATGCTCTCAATGTGTTTATTAAGCTGTGTGGGTAACAGCATTTAATAAACTGTTTTCAAACATTAAACATGCTTGCTTATCTGAGACCAAAAGGGGGAGAGATAAGCAGTCTTTCCTCTCATTTTAATGGCTTTATGGAATGGAAATTTCTTGTGACAGGGGTTGAAGCAGGGACGCTGATGAAATGTGTCACAGCTCATCAAACCCAGGTTGGGGTATATGGGCTGTGGTTACCACACTTTCACAGTCCTGAAACATTGCTGAAATAATTAGGAACAAATTTAGCACAGGACAGGGTAAGATGTATATGTCTTATTAGTCCAAATGTGCCCCTTTCACAGGCAGCCTTTGGTCTCTGTGCCAGGACATCCAGTGAGGGGCTACTTATGCTTTTTGGTTTTCTTGTGCACTGCTCACGTGATATGAGTACTGGATTGCTAGTACTTGCGATCAGCAGGTGTTGCCTTCATTTATTTCCTGCAAACTAAATGTTAATAACTGTTAGCTGACACCATCTGGACTGACTTTAGATCAGTGCTATAAAGGTTACCTATTCTACAGTGACATTTCCAAATGGTTCAGGATAAGGAAGAGGTCAGGACAGAGAGTTAAAAATTATCAGATGTTGTGCAATAAGTAAGTAGTAACATAACACCATTCACTTGTGATGATGGCATTAATACAGGGATTCAGTATTTGAGCTGAGTTTTAGTCTTATATGAAAACTAATTTGGCCACTGGGATAAGTTGCCACAGCTGCACTGAGATCACTGGAGTTTTAGAAGCCAGCAGCAAAAGTGAATCCACTTCTCTTCTTTGGTGACTTTGGTCTTAGGTCATAACACACGCTTTCTAAAACTAAGAACATATGGCAGACTAAGCATGTTAATGGCCACAGTTTTGGTGGAGTTCTTGTGCATACAATTAGCTGAATACTCACCCAGCTGAATATGGACATGTGAACACCACATGCACACCAGGATCAGCTAAGCCGTGCAGATTTGCATGCCCAAGTATTTCCATTATACTTCTCCTAATGTCCATCCACCCAAATCCCTTTGGATAGGAGATTCAGTAAAAGAGGGAAGCTTATTTGCACAGCTGAAGACATTTACTTTGCTTGGGGAAACTCGCGTTTGTCCCTTCACTGCTAAAGGAAAGTCTTCTATGCAGTTTAAAATAATTTCAAGAAGAGAACCAGATTTTTTTAATTACTCCTTCTTTTCATTGTATCAGACTGATTTAAACTAGATTAAATCCTACCTCATTTACAATTTATTTATTTATGTTTTGTAAGTGCCATCTCAAAGGGATTTTAGACAGCTAGAATTTGACATGAATATGATTTGACAGGTTGAAATAAATACTAAAAGGCTTGTAAACCCAAATGGACCATATGTTTCACATATTGGACCACATATCCAGCCCTCATACATGAGTGTGCCATGGGCAAGTATTAATTCTGTCTCTGCTCTGGTGAGAACAGCTCCAGGTAAATGCATAAAGTTTTGTCTGCATTTTTCTGAAAATTTAAAATGTCTTGTGCACAAATTAGAAAAAAATCCACGAGAGCAGTAGAAGGAATAATAATAATAATTTACTAATGCTCCTATAGTCATTTTACTATGACACAAAATCTTGCCATCACATTTAACTAATACATGGATTGGAATTCCACATTCTTTCTGTCTTTGCAGTAAATGCAAACTTGAGTAGATCTCTTTCAGAGTCGATTTTTAGTTGAATGCTGTAAGGAAGACAATCTCAGAAATCCATTGAAGCTTCAGGCTACACTCCATGTTTGATCATACTGGATACTCCTAAACTGAAGATTATTCCCTTTTGACGAGAGAAATACAGCCACTGCCAATAAACATTGTTTCCCACTGTCTTGAAAATATTCTTACTGTGTGTCTTCTTGATGTTTGAGTATTTATGAAGAAATTTATGGTAATCTGTCATGTATTCTTTTTGATATTGACACATAAGCTTTTCATAATAAAAATATCTATGTTAACTTCCTTCAACTATTTAGAAGTGATGTGCTTTGTCTAAACTAATAGAATAGAATCTGAATCCTCAGGTGCTAATTCATTCTAGTTAATATAGACAACAGTTTCAGTGGAAAAAATATATTTTAGTTTATGTATTGCTCTGTTTCCTGTAGTTCAATGTTTAATAACTTAAATCCAGTTGAACTAGTAGAAAGGGGTTCCTCACAGGTCTTGTGAATCAACTGTGGTAGGCAACTAAACCCAGTGTAGCATCTTGTTCTATCCCCCTGGCTGGATGGAGGAGAGTGTCAGAAGGGTAAAAGTGAAAAACCTGATAGGCTGAGATAAAGGTAGCTTTATAAGTAACTAAAAGCTGCATACATAAGCAAAGAAAAATGAGGAATTTATTAACTACTTCCTACTGGCAGGCAGGTGTTCAGACATCCCCAGGAAAGCACGGTTCCATCAGGTATAACAATTACTTGAGAAGATAAATCTTGTAAGTCCAAATGTGTATGTGTCACCTTTCCTCCTTCTTCCCTGCAACTTTCATAGCAGAACATGTTATCAGATATAATGGAATATCCCTTTGGTCTGTTGGGATGAACTGTCCTGGCTGTATCTTCTCCCACATTCTTGTGCATCCTCAATTTACTTGTTGCTGAGGTGGTGTGAGGAGTAGAAAACACCTTGACATTGTTTAAGCATTGCTCAGTGATGACTAACATGTTACACCTTTGTGTTACCAACGCTGTTGCTGTTTCCTCCATAAAGGCAAACACAAAATTTTTCTCTCTACAGTCAACAGCGTCTCTGAAGTCCTCCTGTGTCACCCATCCAATGTGTATACACTTTCCTTTTCCACTTAAACTCTAGAAAGATTCCTGCTCAGCAATATGTCTGTCTGCTCTGCTCCTTTAATTTTTGACACTTTGGAGTTTCCTGTTCCTGTTCTCTTAAAAGGTGATCTTAAAAAGCGACTGGCAACACCTTGAAAAGCAGGGGACCTTAATAAAAACTGCTTTAGCAGACTGAATTCTGTTCTTCCTATATCCAGAGTTGAAGTTTTGCTGGCAGTTTTTCTCCTATTGACAATGATTTGAAATTCAATGAGTTTGTGGTCACTGTGACTAACATAGCCACAGACTACCAAGTTACCCACAAGACCCTCTCTGTTTTCAAAACCAAATCCAGAAAAGCACGCTTCTTAGTCAGCCCCCTTAGTACCTGCACCAATAACTTATCTTCAACATGATTAGATATTTCCTGGACCTGTTTGTGTCTGCTGCAGGACATTCTGAGCTGATAGCTTGGCAAATAAATTACCCATAAGGAAAAAGACTGATAATCAAAAAGAGATATTTTAATTCCTTCTAGAATAATGCAGTATACTTTGAAGAATTTTGGATGGTTAAACTTTATGAAACTCAAACTTTTGCTTATCCAAGTGGTTTAATAACTAGCAAAACAAACAGTACTATACAATCAAGGAGTATTAAAAAAAATAATTTTGACTCTGCCAAGTGGAAAGCTTCAAATTTTGAGATTTTTTTTTATTCTGAATACTTAAATCAAAACCAAAACTTTGCTTAAGATTCAGATACTTGTAATTCAGATACTTGTAGCAAATTAAGCAAAAAAATTGGTTGAAAAGAACCTTTTTCCTTAAAAAAATATTGTTGTACTTCATTTAACCTTGGATTAATACATCCATAAACAACACACTCTATATTGTGAAATTACAATGCAAATGTAGATCCTCCAGTTTCTAACACATAATTGTATTTTATTTAGATACAGCTAGATTTTGTGATTCAGACACTTTGTGGTGTCCCTTGGTGCCTAGATCCATGAATAATTCAAATTATTTAGACTGTATGTGCAGTCATAATGTGCTTCAGCTAGACAAACCAGCTGATGGAAAACATGGCAGGTTGTAAAATGGGTGAACATCCACAGATCCTGCACTAGCTGTGAAGTTCCCATGATGCTTTATTTTTTCCCATTTTACATTATTATATTCTACTTCTAAAAAAAGCCAATATGGATAGAGGAAGGAAACACTACTTCCTTGTGCTTTAGATGGCACATTCTCACTTATGAATAGTAAAACTGAAGGGATTCTCCACTGATCAGTAGTGGTTTATCCATGCTTTTGTAGGAATCATGTAGAACAAAATTTGGTATTTTTTAACATCACTTATTTTAACTCTTCTCAAAATTTGCTTTGCATGAATTGGAAACTTTGTGTGGCAGCACAGGTTGCACATAATAAATTAGAAGACTTGAAAGAGCTGGTTGAAAGAGTTTATATGTATCCTTTCTTTCCCTTCCCCTTCCCTTCCCTTCCCTTTCCTTTCTTCTTTTGGTTTCTTTCCATTTTTCTTTTCTTTTCGTTTCTTTTCTTTTCAAGTTCATATAATGGTAAAGTGTACTTATTTGTATTTGTTTTACTTTTATTTTCCTACAAAAAACACTATTTGGTAGGTTAGCAAGGTACCAAAGAAAACAAAAGTAAACAGTATAGAGAAGGGAAAATAGAGACCAAAATAAACCACAACTTTTTATAAGCAAAAATATTGTCTGTATAAAATGAATTTAAGACACCTGACCAGCAGTTTTCAGTTAATTTTACTTACCTATAGAGCAAATCCATTCTGGCTGTAAATAATGGCTATTATTCACCCCCTCCTACTGATGCTCCCTGACTCAGACACTTCACAATTAACTTCTCCCTCCTGGCCCCTGTTGGTCTGTGAGTCAAAAGGCCCTTTGCAGTGTTATAACCATGTACAGAAAATGTCTCTCACAGAAGCTGCATCCATAATTTGTTAGCAAACTGTTTATTTTCATAGCACGCCTTACAGTAAAAAAACTACCTCCAGAAAAAATAAATGGCAGAAGCATCGAGTATTTTGAACCAGTGTTGCTTGCCTCCCTACCTTGCAGTCTTCCTCAGCAGAACATTATTAAATACTTATGAATCAAGTCTTTTTCATAGTGTTTTATACCTGCTTCTCTTCCTCTTCCTTTCTCTTTCCCTTTCCCTTTCTGTTTTCTTGAAGAAATTAATGTAGAATTTCACTGCTGGAACTGTGTTATGAGTGGTTAGTCTATCTGATTTAATTAATGAGATTTACCATCTTTTTTATTGGTCTTTTCTTAGAATTATAAAGCTGAAATGACACAAAGAGCCATGGTTGATCTTCTATTAGCAAAGCTGTTGGCCACGTTCTGTAGCAATATCATTAGTGCCAGGAGTGAAGGACTATTCAGATTCCTCAGAAGTCTTCTTCCACCTGGAGGGAGAATGTTCTCTTTTAACGAGATAATGACTTTCAGCCTTGAATTTCCTTGGGAATTGCAGGTATTCTTTCTGACATAATCTGCTAGTTGTAGGAGTGTAATATACTCTGTTTTGCTGTCACATCAACATCTCTATTGTTTGTGCAATACTCGTCTTTTAATATGAATGTACTTCATTATATATACCTATTATCTAAAACTGCTAAGGGTAAATACTGTTGTCATGGAACAAGTTATTTTTTTCAGTGTTGGATACTTTTTTGATGATTTTTTTGTCTTTTAGACTCCTCCCTTTTCCTCTGTCCACTTGACATTTTAATGACTCTCTGTCATAGAGTTAATTTTCTTCATAGTAGCTAATACTGGCTGTGGTTTGGATTTGTGTTGAAAGCAGCATTGACAACACAGGAGTATTTTAGTCACTGCAGGGCAGCTCTTACACATCAAGGCCTTTCCTGCTTCTCACAACATCTCACAGCCAGGGGTCTGGGGGGAACATAGCCAGACCCCTGACCCCAATAGACTCAAAGGAAATGCCATGCCATATGTTATCTCAGCATATAAAACTGGGTGAAGCAGAGGGAAGGGGGGAGTATTCAGGGTGCTGATGTTTGTCCTCAGAAATCCCCACTCCAGAGATGGAGCTCTGCTTTGCTAGGAATGGCTGAACACCTGACAATGGGGGGAGGCCAAGGAACTTCTTGTTTTGCTTTGTTTACTCATGTGGGTTTTGCTTTACTTGTTAAACTATCTTTACCTCAACACATGAGTTCTATAACTTTTATTCTTCTGATTTCTTTTCCATCCCATCTGGACAGAGAGTGAGCCAGCAGCTCTGGTTTCTTATTTGCCAGCTGGGGTTAAACCATGAAATTTATCTTGTGTTACATCTCTTTTGTACCACTGTCCTGTAGCCTTTATGGTCACTATGTTCCAAATATCTACTGTAGTTTCTTTTGTGCATTTTACTATATTAAACCTCATTCTCCAGCTATTTCACTAAGAGCCCATGTTTTTTCTATAATCTCAGAAATTAACTATGATTTTCTCACAAGGCCGGTTTGCATTCAGATTTTATTCTCTTCCTCCCTCCTGTTTTTCCCCATTTTTTTTAATGGGAATTTTTCTATTCATAGATGAAAGCAAATTATGTCTAATGAAACATCCTTTCTAATTAAAATGTCAAAACAATACCAGAACAACTCCCTTACTTTCCATGATGCAGACAGTTGTCATTAAGCTTTCTGTTCTCTACATTCCATTACTCTTTTAAATGGTCCATCATTTTAGTTGAGAATTTTGAGTACTTATGGGGCTTTATGAGAATAACCAAACAGAAACCAAAAAATGTTGATCAGTTAAATAAAACAGATTATCAGATTTTCAGCTTCTGTTTCAACCACCTTTTCTTTCCCATATCTGCAAATTGACAGCTTTCTCTTCTAGACATATTTGAGCCTCGAACCTCAGAAATTGTTCTGGGTTTTACACAGACTTTTTAGTCTTTAATAGATGCTTCATTGTATGTGTGAGACAAAGCAACTCATTCTGGATATGTGGATACCTAACTGATTTGAAAGACACTGATAACTTTTATTCATAAATACTTAGAGTTGGACTATTTATAATTCAAGACTTTTTAGTCCTGCAAACCTTTATTACACCATTCCCATACAATCTTGTATCTGCTTCTAAGAGGATGTAACCACCTGTTATGAAATTTCCAAGGCTGAAGGATTTTATAATGAGAGAAAAGAAAATCATATTTCCTCACTGCACAGCTGTTAAAATCCCTAAAATGTTACTTTACCCCAGTCTATCTTAATTCAGTTTTCATCTGAATTTTCCAATCCCAAGAAAACAAGACCAGGTGGCAGATACATGACCAAAGATATTTTGAGTTGTCATGTAATTAGAGATGTCTTAATACATGCTTTAAAAGATTATTTACAGCAGCATAGAACATAATTTAGCAGTGTTTGTTATTTACAACTTCAGAAATTAATCAAAGTTTAAGGCTTCTTTCAGAAAGCTACATGAGTTCAACCTTTCAAGATTTCAAAATAAATTTAAAACTGAAAGTTTTCTTTCATTCAGAAAAAAAAGCTAGGTTATTAAAAGATCATAATTTTTTTAAAATTTGTTATAGTGGGTTTGCATGGCCAAGCTTTGGTAGTGGAGGGTGGCTACAGGGTTGACTTCTAGAAGAAGTTGCTGGAAGCTTCTTCCATGTCCAGTAGAGCCTAATGGCTCCAAAGACAGACTTGCCACTGGCCAAAGCTGGGCCAATTAGTACTGGTGATATTAGTATCACCTCTGTGATAACAGACACAAGAAAAAGAAAATTAAAAGTTATGTGCAGTTGCAATTGTGACCAGAGAGGAGTGGGGTGAGAATGTGAAAAAAAACAATTCTGCAGACTCCAAGGTCAGTGCAGAAGGAGGGGCAGGAGGTGCTCCAGGAGCTGGAGCTGGGATTCTCCTGCAGCCTATGGTGCAGCCCGTGGTGAGGCAGCTGTGTCCCTGCAGCCCCACGGAGATCCATGGGGATGCAGAGATCCACCTGCAGCCCGTGGAGGAGCCCACACCAGAGGAGATGGATTCCTGACAGGAGGATATGAGCCTGTGAGAGGCCTATGGAAAGAGGATCTTCAGCTGGACGAGCCTGTCCTTGAAGGATTGTACCCTGCGGAAGAGTGACCCAGGCTGCAGCAGTTTTGGGAAGACTGCTGCCCATGGGAGGGACTCACACTGGGGAAGTTTATGGAGAACTGTCTCCCACGGTAGGGACCCCATGGTGGAGCAGGGGAAGGAATTCTCTCCCTCGGTAGTAGGAGAAACAACAGGTGATGAACTGACCATAACCCCCATTCCTTGTCTCTCTCCACTGATGTGAGAGGAGGGAGAGAGGGGAAGGAGAGAAGAGTGCAGGGAAGATGTTTTTAATGTCTTGTTTTACTTCTCATTATCCTGCTCTGATTTTGTTAGCAATAAATTCAATTAATATCTTTAATTTGAGCTTGTTTTCCCATGACGGTATTTCATGAGTGATTTCTCTGTGTCTGTATCTTATAAGCCCTAGTCTGGCAAAAGGGAGGCTCAGGGGAGAGACCTTGTTACTCTCTGCATCTACCTGAAAAGAGAGTGTGGTCAGATGCAGGTTGGCCTCTTCTCCCATGTAACAAGTGATAGGACAAGAGAAAATGGTCTCAAGTAGTGCCAAG
The DNA here is from genome assembly GCF_009819655.1 of Sylvia atricapilla. Taxonomy (NCBI): domain Eukaryota; kingdom Metazoa; phylum Chordata; class Aves; order Passeriformes; family Sylviidae; genus Sylvia; species Sylvia atricapilla. The sequence continues at coordinate 53,160,568 of NC_089145.1, forward strand.
GGAGTTTAGTTTAGCTTGGATATTTGGTAAAATTTCTTAGCTGAAAGAGTAACCAGGCATTGTAACAGTTGCTTGGGAAGTAGTGGAGTCATCATACCTGGGAGTGTTCAAAGATCTTGTGCATGTGGCTCTTAGGGACATGATTTGCTGGTGGATCTGCAATGTTAGGGCAAGGGTGGGACTTGATGTGTTAAGAGAGATTTTCCAGCCTTAATGATTCCATGATTCTTTCCATCTGTATTATGGATGGCTTTTTATTAACTCCATTAATCTAGTAAAAACTTTGAGTCATATATTTAATACTGCTCTGCTGTCATTACCAGCTTTATGTATATTTTATAAACTTCTATTTAGTTTTAAGTCTTAGAACTGATTGTAAATAAAAACATTTAATTTTTCATATGCCTCAATTTCATGGTTAGCAAACACTGTATTGTATTTGTGTGAATTAGATATAATATTAAACATTTCTGTTGTCTAAATATGTTTCTGAATGAATCATATATAAGATGTAGCAAGGCATGAATCAAGAAAGATTTGAAAAGCAAATTCTGATGCTAATGATAATAATAATAAGTACACACTTTCTTGGGGGGAAAAAAAGGGGTTTTTTTCCTGAATTGCAAATATGATATGACCTGAGAATGTTCTAGATTTGAAAGCTGAAAAATATTTTCAACAACAATTATTATATAAACTTGATAAAAATGACAAAAAAATGAAGAAAAGAATAATAAAAAAGTTAGTAGTAAATATTATAGAAGCATAGATAAAAATAAAGCGGAGAAATGAGATACAAAAATGGATCTCATTAAAACAGTGATCACCTTTTGAAAGAAACATCTCTGATTCTTCCACATGAGAACCATGTGAAAATATCTTTTCTTCAAAGAACTGGTATTCTTTTGAAGTATAAACCATTCAATTTTTTGTTGTTGTTGTTTGTGTTTGTTTTTGTTTGTTTGCTTGCTTCTGTGTTTGTTTTCTTCCTGGGATATCCATGAAGTCTGTGAGTTGATTTTAAAACCTTTCTAAATCTTGTGCTCTGTTTTGGAAGGTCGAGTTTTGAAAAGCAGGTTATGGCAGCTCTTTGTAGGGTGAATCTGCTCAATGGAGCAGTGCCTCTGTTGTGATGAGGCCAGGTGGCAGTGGTTGGGGTTGAAGTCTCCTGTTGAACTTGACAGCTCAGAAGAATTCATTAAGCTACTGGGATACACTGCAGGGACTGGTGGAATAAGATAAATTACAACAGGAATCTCTTAGCAAGAACATAAGGAACTTGAAAATCTGAATCTGTAAAATTTAAAAATAACAAAACAATAATATCAAGTATTATTATTATAATTAAGTATCTATTAAAGCTAAAAATAGAAAATTGATGATCTGCTAATGGTCTATGTAAGTAAACTTATGTATAATGGAATATTCAAAGCCAAAGAGGTTAGAGGACAGAGAATTTTATCTCCTACAATTCATAAAAAGCCAGAAAAAAAGCATGATTTTTTCCCACTTGGCTAAATAAAGCCTAGAGACATTAAGGCTGTTCATGTTCGTAATATTTTCATTAGCAGTGGGGAATTTGTTTCATTTGATTTCTCAAAAAATGCAATTTAAGACCATTTCTTTCATGCACATGTCACATGCTGACTTCAAAGGGAAAGGAACAAAGAGATCCAGACATGTACTATTCTTTAAATTTTATTCATTTCACTTCTTCTTCTCTGGCCACAGATATTTTTATACATGGTTATTTTCATTCCTATATTTTTGTTATCTGATAGTTTATTATTTGGTTTTTTATATCACTTTGAAAGGTCAGTATAGAACATATAATTTTAAATGTACAGGTATTAAAGGCTGGAAGCAGTTTTAAACATCTTCTATGGCATATGGTTGGATGTTATGAGTTTTTTCAGGCCTCTGGGCTATACAGAAAGGATGTAAAAGCCATGTACAGTAGCAGTTTCCCGTGAGTTTTCTCAGAGAATGAGTCCCTGAGCCAAGCAAATGTGCAGAGTTCAAGAGATTAATTAGCAGTGATGACTTAGAGGTGGATCAGGCAGTAAGTACTACACAGGAGTTAATTATGTACAGCCTGGCTTAGGTGAGCTCATTGACTTGAAGAAATTTCCCTTGAAAGCCACTGCACTGTACTGAACGTGAGCTAACACAGCTATTCCAGGGCAGTTCAGCTGCTGAAGCTGGTTATGCCCAGGCCTCCCAAAACTGTTTGCATTTAAAGAACTAAAATCAACAAAGGCCTGCTGAGTAGGAGCGAATATGAGTGATGAAGAAGAGACAATATGGAAACAGAAAGGTTGCTTTGTTTCCCGTTGCCTGTTGTTTACAGATTAAAAAGCTTCAGAATGGGATGGTGGCCAGAAGAGACAGAGGTTTGAGTTCTTTTGAAAATGAGCAAATAGCTCCCAAAATGCTGAACCTGCAGAGGGATTTAGGGTTTCTTCACTATTTACATCTAGATGCATGTTTAGTCTAGTTTCTAAAAGAACAATATAAAAAACCTAATTTGGGAGTAATAATACATTTAGGGTTGTGTAATTCCAAAAATATTTGGATAGATCCATGTAAAGAAGCTTGCATAAAATACCCTAACAAGACCAAAGAAAATTTAAACTAGTAAATGAAAGTGTTATTATTATATTATAATTATAATTATAATTATTCCAATAGACAAAGTGTATATTGGAAAAATTATGATGCCCCTTATCCAGAGAAGCTGTTAAATAAGATATCCAGTGTAGTTTAAAAGGAATAATATTCCTATGGCAAGAATATTTTGAAAGAGTATTTAGTTATAAAACAGCTGTCTACAAGAGACTTTAGAGATTTCTGTTTGATTAATGGTATTTTTAACAACATGATACTATTCTCAAACCAGGACACCTTATCATATTTTTAACCCTTTCAACACTTCCAATGAGTGTAAGTTGTTTATTATAATTTTTGTTCTTATTATTACTTTTATTATCACTATTATTATTATTATTATTGAAATGCTTATTTATAGACAGTGGCTCTGCCTGTACCTGTTTTTGTTTTTTTTTTTTTCTTAATGGTAGTAAATTATATTCAGTAACAGTTTTTGGAAGAGTTGAGATATTTCTCTTGTTACATACACACACTCAGACCTTCACAGCCCAAATAAAGAAAGATTTTCCAGAGTATAGTAAGTACTTTTTCAATTTACACATGTGCCTTTCAAGGAGTGTTTAGACTCCTTGAACTATTTGATTCTCCTAGAAGCCTTGAATTGGAATAAGATTCTCCAGTTCAACAATTCCCATCAGTGTTAAGGATGACCAATATTGTTACATCACCAGTTTCAAGGGTGATTTTTAACAGAATGTGTATTTCTGAGACTATAAATAGATACAGATAAATCAGACTATATATAGCTACATAGAGCTTCAGGGGAATCAGTAATTTGAATTGTATAAGAAGAAAAGAAGTAATAAGGAAGATAGGCCTTTTGTGTGGGTTTTATGATTTTTTGGGGTGTGTGGTTTTGGTTTTTTATAATATCAGTTCACCAGCCTGCTAATCTGAGCTCTTGTGGTCGTTAGAGCATTCAACTTACCAGTGAATGCCAGACAGGGTGTTACAGAATAATTTCAAAACAAAATAAAGTTTTATTTAAAGACCTTAGTGAAGGTATACTTTAATGTTAGCATACTAATAAATACATTTTAAAAATTGAGAAGACAGGCAAGATCCAGGAACAAACTATTTTTTTTCTTCCAGAAGTATACGATTTCTTGACATAAGATGTATTTTATTGATATTCACTGATTGTGTTGTAGTTGAAATCTCCACATTGTGAGTTAGCTCTCTGCTCCCAGAGCTACAGCCTTAGCAAGGCAAAGGAGCTGTCGTGACTGAAACACTTTTACTCTTTTCAGAAAGTGGAATATAAAAGGCCAGCAATTGCCAGTTTGTCTTGATATATTTTAGGCAATTGCCCAAACACTGAATTGTCATTCAAAATAACAATATTTGCTAATTTAGGAGGTCTATAGTTTTAAAAGATGAGCAATATCTATGGCAAAACGATATCAGGACCTGAAATAGAAATGCTTTATGCATTGCCAGCTTTTTCTTGATTTTTTGCTCCCATTTAATTCAGTGACAGTAGGTCACATCTGACTCCCTTCCTTTATTCCTTTTTGTTTCATCCTCCTCCAAACTTAGCAATTATGTGAAAACAACCACGAGCACTTTGCTTACAGAGCTGGATTTACCAGAGAGGCTCCTGAGGGTTTTCCATCATCTTGCCCTCTAGATCCCATTAAAGAGGAGCTGCACAGCAGATGTCCCTCAAACCTCCTCAAAATGTGTCTGGAGTTGGATCCTTTGAATTCAAGGGTGTTGTGTATTTTATCATAAGAAATCAGATAAATAGACCTTGAGATTCTTTTCTTTTGGCCAAGTTTAGATCTCTCTGGTGCTCTACATTTAGGGTGGGGTTGAAAGCAAAGCAAAGGAAAGGCAAAACATGAGAAGTCTAACCAGCTGTTCCACGGGGTGGAGGTGGGGAGGGCTGGGTGTGTGTGAGGTGGCGAATCCTTTGCTGACCCCACAGGCAATTAGCTTTCCATAGTTAGTCAGGCACTTTTTTAGTTTCTCCCTGCTGGACAATGTTGCTGCCTTCTCAACCAGCCCACACACCATGTGTTCTAATTAGCTAATTACTGCTATATTTCTGTCTTATCCTATTCCACAAATGATATTAGAAAGTGGATAATGCCACAAATCTTCAAACCAACTTTCACAATTCAATGGTCTGTTCAAATTCTGCTTTGGTCTTCATACAAGTACAAAGGCCCCTTTGCTTTGCATTTATTCCTATGTTTCATCTGACAACTACCTCATTATGCAGAGACATTTCAATTGGTAATTTTAACACAGGTGATCAAAAGACTTATTTAGAAACTGAAACTGAAATTCTTAGATCTCCAGGTCAGTGTAGATCAGGCTGGTGAGGAAACAGGCTCAGCCTCTATTTTCTCCCTGTTTCATTCCTCAGAGTGCAGTTTAGACAATTCTCAGGGATCTCTTTTGAATGCTGCTATGCAAAAATTGGTGAATTTGTATCTGTGTCTATTTTGATGTATTGTAGTTCCAGTTTCTATATTGTGGACTGGCATAATGTTTAGTTTCATCTAAAGAATGCCTAAGGTATTGGTGTTTCTTTTAATGGGACATTTTGATACATTGGAACCAATGTAAAATTCTGCATTTCATACAATTTATTTATACTCAAGCAGTATAGAAAATGCAACTTTTTTTTTTTTTTGTCATTATACTTCTACCCGCATTTATTTTGCTTCCATACCTATCTTTTAGTGTTTAAACAGTTTTTCCTTCCTGATTTTAGTGAAAAATATATTGATACATTACTCCTTTTTGCACTTCAAGAACTACTCCAATTAAGATCAGTTCATGCTAGTGAAAGATAAATCTCAAAAGGTTCAAATCAGATCAATCATGCATTTTTTAATGCTTACACAAATATTAGCTATTCAAAAATAAAACCTGACTGGCAGTTTCAAAAGAAAAAAGTTTTCTCATGAGATTTTTTGGTATTTCTAACTCTATTCACAGCCAAAAATTCTGTAAAATCTCACTTTTAGTTAACTTTTACTTGAAATCCCTGGTATGTCACAGCCTGGCATTTTAGAAATTCTGAAAAGGAACTTGACAAAAAATTACTTACATATGTGAAAGCTCTTTTCTAAATCAAAGTAGCTGTTCTAAGTTTTGCAGGGTTTGTTGTTGTTGTTTTCTTATGGTGATTTTTTTCAAAGAACAATTTTGTTTCCAGTTCTACCTTACTGGTTTTCTGTCCTGTTGTCTTTATGATCAGCTTGGTCTACTGAACACACCCTGACAGAGATTCCTGGTCTATATTAGAATTAATTCTTACTATTTTTATTAAGAAATATGTAGCTATTTTTAGTGATTAAAAACATTGGAATTGCATTAGTTTAGAACATAATTTTTAAAATCTGGAATTTGATTTTTCTTCATTCAAACACAATACAAATCAAGAATATAACTACAGCAAATCAAAATATTTAGTCTGTCTACATATGAATCAAAAAAGCAGCTTTATTTGATCTCATGCAGCATGTTTTCTGTGAATTCGTTTGCTCTGAAAAACTCAGAGATCCTATTCTCTAGACACATAAAGAGGTTTCATCTTCGATTAGACTGTGATTAAAAGACTTGCAGAGCCTGTTTAATTAACTTTTTCACCATTGGCTGTGACTTCAATCATTTGCAAGAGCTTAAAGTTCACAGGTGTGCTTGTGTGTTTGTTTGTTTTTCACCCAATATAAAACAGCTACACACACTCTTCTTGGATAATTAGCATTCTGCCATCTCATCAGATAATTGTCCTTCTGGGGAGGAAAGGCTCAAGGGCTGTTTGAGGAGGCCAGGGCAGGGAGAAGGAACACTGCCACCTGCTGAGGTACCACCTCTCACCAACCCACCCCAAACTCTGCTCAGAGCAACACTGAAGCTGCTCATGCCCCTGCCCAACAAGGTAATTGCACATAGAATTGTCCAAGGTCCCCAAGTTATTCTTATTTACATTTTGAAAATTCGCAAACGTCAGCAAGCTCCTTGCTTTCCCTTTTGTTGGGCTTTTGTTGCTGGTTGGGTAGTTCACCTAAATATGTGTGGCAAAGCTGAAAGGAAAAGGCATATGTAGTGATAACTCCTCAGTGCTACTTCCTTCAGAAGATATGGCATGCAAGTGTGAGAAATTTTCTTGGCGCTTACACCCAAAGACATGTGTCTGACCAATATGTTAGCAGGCATCAGGCCATTTGGCAGATCAACATGATCACATTTAGCCAAAAAAAAATATGTTCATCGACTATATTTTGAAGGCATAATATTCACCTGGGGAATTAAAAATGGAGCTCAGGCAATGAGAGCTTCCACACCCACGATAAAGATAGGTAATTTAAAAGATAGATTTTATCTATCTTTTTTATCTACCAGTGATTTAAAAGATAGAGTTTCAAATTCCTTTCAAGCCAAAATTATATTTTTTGTCTAATTTGACTTGGACTCTTGAAATGGGGCCTTTGAGGAGTATGTTGCCTCTTCTAATGCTGAGATTTTCTTACACTTTCCAACAAAAAACATCACAAGCAACATCATTCTGTATGTAGTCTGGTTGCAAATAATATTTAGTCAGTTTAGGTAAATATTCAGCAATGTGAAAAAATCAGTCTTACATACAAAAAAAAAAAAAAATCGACCAAAGTGCCTCTTCTGTAGAGCATGTGACAATGACTTTCATTTTTGTTTGGTAAGACTAGCTCTTCAAATTAAATGATACAATGTTCACTGACTAAAAAGTTCTAGCGGAAGCACCAGGTAATTATGCCATCTAGATTTTGTTTTCTATAATAATTAAAACGGTCTATCACATTTCCATATGAATCTTTGAATATTGTTTTGGCTAAAAGCTTGAATTCTTTGGTTTGACATTACACCATACTCTCTCTGGGAAAGCTCTGCACCATCCTTACTTACTTAGTATTGCCTCTTAATAGCAAATGCGCTCCTTGTTTTTTTGTCACACATTATGTTGTTGTTGTGTGTCTAACTATTCAACTTCATTAGCTTAATTTACTATTTACAATATTGCTTTCTTTATGGAAGCTTTTTAAAATAAATTCCGTGTTTATATTTACATTATTTGATATGTAATATAATGTCTGAGTTCAGTAATAACTTCACAGAATTTAAAGTTTGTTTACTATGATTGATAAGGCTGTGACTTGCTGTTTAGAATCTCCTTTTGTCTGGGGAATTTATACATTTCTGTATATATTTGCTTTTGGAATGATTGTACCATCTCAAATGAATATGATAAATTCTATAAGTGAGCAGATGTATTGAGAGTTTAGCACACATACATAAATTTTCATAGATGAGGTAAACCATATCCATTTCATTACTGGGATATTTTCCAGAAAAAAAAAAAAAAAGTCCCCTAATATTAGAGAACTTTGATAATATTTTTCTTTGAGGAGCTGCAATTAATTATAAAAAAAAAATTCTGGCAGGGCATGGTCTTGTGTAATACAATGACTGTCACTGGGTAAAGTTGACTAAGTCATTCTTAATCATATAATAAAATTGAAAGAGATAATGATTTAACTTTAAAGTCTGGACATGCTAATTTATAAGTTCCCCCGCTCAGGAGATGCAACAATCCTTGCTACATATGCAAATAAATAGCATTCACTTTGTCTTCTCAAAACAGTCGTCTGGGTCATTCCTGGATTAAAATGACAAGAACAGTAGATCACAGTAGCATTCATTTTGGAGGTATCAGATCTTGGAAAACTAGAAATATGTACTGTAAGAACTTAGGGATTTTAGCTTTTCTGGATGATGTACGAGTCACAAACTCTGTAAAGGCTCTGTAGAAGGCAACTGGTGTGGCAAGGCAATGCTGTGTCACTCCCTGCCTGTCTCAGGACCTGCTGTGGGACACTGGGCTCTGCCAGGCATCACTGAATGAGCCCTGAGGAAGTTGGGCTTTTCTCACTCAGGAAAGTGATGACCCACTGAAAGATAATCATTTGGATCAGGGAAGCAGTACAAACATGCCAGTTAATTATCTCTGCTCTCAGTTTGCACAGCTGCACTGCTCCAGGTTGAGTGTGATGTACTGTATGGGGTAGGTGTGCTCTTGGGACTCTCCTCAGAAGACACCTGACTCTGATTTTCTCTTTCAATAGAGTGACCTAAGCAATTCTTCAAAAACCTTACAGTTATCAGTCCTTTCAAAAAGCGACTGGAGCAGCTGTTGCAGGTTGAAAACCCCCACTGCTATGCACAGATCAATAGCTATCATCATATTAAAAAGAAAACTGAGAGAATATAATTCCAATACCTACCCAGCTCATAATAAAATATATTAAATGAAGAAATTTCAACAATAAGAACTAACTATAACTTCAAACTGCTTATGGATAATGCTTACTTGCTTCCCATCATTGAAATTTTTTCAACTTTTATGAAAAAATTCCTTTTCACTAGTGCAGGTTTTCCAGCAGGCTTCTGCCTTCTTCCGGGTGAATGCTCTAACCATTCAGGCAGAAAGTAAAATTAGTGACAGGAATGGTAGACAACCCAATTATTTTGTTTCCATGATGTTAAACAAAATAAATCCTTATCAAATTTTGTTTTTGTTAATTATAAACTTCATCATAATGGATAGAGTGATATTCAATTAATCAGCCTTGCAAAACCCCATGTAAGTTCTTTAGTTACTCACATGAGACCCATGAGGCACTTCCAGGTGTCTGCTATGGTCAAATCTATGTTAAACACCTAAACCTAGACATCTGAACAAAAAAAGTTATATGGTGCTTAAATGCCTGACATTTGCATTGAAGCTCTGAAGATATTTCTATGCAAAAATGTAAAAAAAAATGGGGGGGATGTCTCAGTTTTCATTGTCTTTATTTATGAAACTGTTTTCCTGCTCTTTTTTTATGTTCTCCCCAGTGTGATTGCTTAAAAGTTCTTAGAGGCACACAGCTGTACAACTACTTCCTACAGCAATGTCACGATATAAAGTGCTTAGAGCAGGAAAGTGCTCTCAGTGTGTGTGCTCTGTATTGATGCCATCAAACTTCCTCGTGATGCACAAGCTAGGCTTTTATAGAAAGAGAAAGAGGGAGAGGAAGAAGGTTGGGGATAGATAAAACATAAGTTATTCATGAGGCCAGTCTGGATTTTGGAAAACAAATGGGGGCAAGGGAAGGGAAAAAACCTACATGACCTTTCAAGGTCTTTTTCTGCATATTCCTCCTCAGTGCTCTTATAAAACTGACTCATTTTCATGGAGATTGTGAGCATGAGGAGTGTGAGGATTTAAAGTTCTCCATAGATTCCAGCTGCAGTAAGTGTCCAGCTAATTGTTATTGGCTTGGTTTGTATTCTCTCTTGCTTGTTTATATTTCCAGGGCCCTTCCTAGTAGGAATGTCTGAGTCTCCTCCCCTCCAATCCTATCCCACCCCATCCCATCCTCTTTCCCCTATAGAGGGGAAAATAAATATTTTATCCTACTATTTCGTAACTCTAGAGCACGGTTTATTGTCCACACTGATTTCATTAAAAGTCTAACTTACTGATTTATCAGCTCAGATACCTTGTTTCAAAAATAGATTTCTCTGAGCTATAAATTGATTATCTGAAAAGACTTTATTTATTTACAGTAGTAGCATCTTTTTTAGAATCATATTTTTTAATGTGGTAGAAATAAAAAATAATCTTCTTAACTATAAAATACCTGCCAGTCATTTGGGACAGAAATCTTGAATTAGCATTCAAGTTTCAGGACAAATGTATTCTGATGTGATGGAAGGCTGTTTTCTAATAAAATAGCTACTTGTTGACCTGGAAGATGTGTGTTTCTTGATTCTAAATGAAATTGCCTTATATTTTATCTAGGAATAAAATACAGTACCAGAATTCATGCAATGGAAAAAACTGTTTACTGTATTCAAATAATATAGTTTTGCAGACCCAAGAGGATCACTTCTCAACATCAAGGAGCCCAGTATAAGCTATGTTGTGTAGACTAGTAATTAGACAAGAGTGTAGAATTCCCTGATGTAAAACATATTGGAATCTTAGACTCTAAATATAGCAACAGTTTCCAAATGTCTGGCTAAGGACTAATGTTCACAGCGTGGTTTTCTTCCCACTGTCCCTTTTCCTTGCCAAGTAAAAATTCTTATCTATAGCAACATTCAGAATTGAACCATACTTACTTATTTTGTACATACAACTATTTTCATTTATAGCGATAGAAGAGAAGGTACCAGTTCTGGAGCTAGTATAAATCAGCACAGCTCTCTTCCTTCAGTGGTTTTGGGGGAACTTGTGGTGGATTAACTTTGGTTGGCTGCCAGACCCTCAGTCAGCCACTCTATCAACTCCCCCTCCTCAAAAGGACAAGGGGAGAAAATCAAGATGAAAAAACTCGTGGTTGACATAAAGGCAGGGATATCACTGAGCAGTTACCGGCATGGACAGGAAAGACTCAATTCAGGAAAGAATAATTTATTGTCATTTAAATAGCGTAGGATGGTGAGAAAGAAAACCAAAAACACATCCTGGACATCCCCTTTTCTTCCCAGGCTCTACTTCAGTCTTGCACTCTTCCACTCTTTCCTCAAAAAATTTCCTAGGAGGATGGGAATGGTGGCTTGTAGTCAATTCATAACACAGTCTAGTCTCTGATTCTTCTTTGCCCTCACACATTTTTTCTTACTCCAACATGTGCTCATTCCAGAAAGAATTTTCAAATTGATTTTTAAATTCCTTTAAAAACAGACTACTTCTGCATGGGTTTCTTACCCTGGGTCACAGCTCCAGCCAGAAAGTTTTCTCTTGTGTGGACTCTCCACAGGCTACAAGGAAACAAACTGCATCACTATAATCTATAGACTGCAGGGGAATTTCTCCTCCAGCACCTGTAGCACATCCTTATCTTCCTTGCTCTCTGATCTGGGTGTCTGCAGAGTTGTCTCTCTCACATTTTCATCTCTTCTGCCTCTCACAATGGCTGCACAGTGTTTTCTACCCTTTTTTAACCACTTTAACAGAGGCACCACCAGGCCAAGTGACAGGCTCAGCCGTGCCCTGCAGCAGTCCATTGGAGCTGGGACTGCCTGTGTCTGGCAAAAGGCAGAACCTGGCCTTTCTCAGAGGCCACTCCTGCAGAGCCCTGCTCTAACACCTTGGTACATCAAATAAATACAGAAGCACCCTTGAGAACATCAGCTAACAGCTTTGAACAAAATGTGTTTTGATCAGAGAGGACCTTCACATCCCATTAAGTGTTTTAGTTCCATTTGTTTAGGTAGGTGAGGCTCAATTTTTACTGTCACTAATGTGAAAATAGGAGTTCAGTTTCAAATTGCCACTTCTTTAATTTCTTTTTTTTTTTTTTCTTTTCTGTTACTTTTTAATTGTAAATTTACCTCATCTTGTACATCAGAAACCTACAGAGGCATGGAGAGTAGAACAAGAAAAAGCTGCAAATACCTGATTCTTTAGCTATAAAAGTAAGAAACATGGCAGGTAGACAAAAGCTCTTGGGAGCTTCTGATAAGAGCCCCAGCACTGCCTTTAGGTGGCAAATACAGGGCATTTCACATGATAGGGTGTGTCAACCATTTCAGCAGAGCTTCCAGAACTTTTAAGGATTTATTCAAGAGGAAAGTAGCAAAGTCAGTAAACTTCTCTTTGTCTCTAAAATAAAGTACTCTTTTCTGATTTCAGCTTTGTCATCATTGCCTCATCACTGCTGCTGAGATAGATGTTAATTCTTCTAAAATAAGGTTTGAATTTTAAACATTTTCTAATGTCTGCCCCTAAACAGAAGAGCCTACCAAAAAGGGTGTACTTTGTTTTTATTTAAGGTAATGGGTCTAGACATAAGCTCATACATTAATATTTGGATTGATACAAGTGATTGTAGCTGTGATTTTTTTTTTCTTTCAGTTACAGATAAATAGCAACTTCAGGGGAAACTCTCTTCTCACTTTGATGTTCTTTTCACTTAATTTTCTATGACTTCCCTTTGTTACTCCAGATTTATAGAGATGTATCTAAAAGCAGCATTTGATTCTTAGAAATTGACACAGAAATAAAAGCAAACAAAATTTAGTTGACAGTCCAAAAAGCCCTCGCCAAATATTTATTAAAAAGAAAAGTTTTTTTTTTTCGTCTTTCTTCTTACTTTCTCTAGAAAAGGGAATAGGTAATAATGGGAAATATGGCACTGCTGTTTATAAAGACAAATATTTTGACAACATGGGGATTAACATTAATTTCCCTCCCAGAAACAGACCCACTTATATTCTCTTGGAGCTCTGTGGATACATTCAGGAAGTGTAAAAACTTTAAAGAAAGATAAATGAAACTATCATTCAGTGACAAGGTATTGGCATAATTTATAAAAATATTTTGAAACTTCCGATTTTTCTACAGTGTTACAGATAAATAATCCCTTAATGGGAGAAGGGATTCTCACAAAGATTGGTAACTAAAATCAAATCACCAGTATCAATACATTTTTTGATTAAAAAGCAGAAAGAAAAAGGGGTCCTTTTTTCTTTTTTCAGATTTTAATGGTCTTATATTTGTTTTGGTTTATTGTTTCTTTTGGGTTTAGTTATGTGTGTGAGTTTGTTGATGTTTGTAAAGGTAATTGCCTTTCCCCACAGTGTTTATTTTTAATGAGCCCCTCAAAATGAAGCATAAATACTGTAAAATCAGAGAGGTAATTATTCTCATCTACTTACAAAGGAATACTGAAAAAAAAAAAAAAGACACTGGTTAATTTGGTTAATTTAGGGCTTAAATGAAGCTTGATAAATGTTTTGAAACACTCTTTAATATCACAAATCTGGGGTGCAGACTTGGGTTTCACTTCTCTAAAAATTACCCAAAATAACATCTTGAGACAATAGCTACATTTTCTAAACACTTCTAGTTCCACTCCTGCTGGAATCTGGAATCCATAGTGCATAGTGAGAGCCTCCACACCTGAGAAGCTACCCAAACAACCTTGGAGTCAGCTTGGATGTCTCTATTATAATACAAGTTCAAGCCCTACAAAGGATCAGCTGCACCACATAGTGAGCTGCTGCAGCTATATTACTGCTTCTGTAAGAAGCTATTTGTACTTACTTGGGGGTTCTCAGCGTGTAACCATGGGGTGTAAAGTAGCCCACTTTTACACCCTTTTAGGAAGGAAGGTGCCTGAGCTCCTACACCAGCACTGAGGAAGCACTATAGAGGTCAGAGACAAGGAAATTGTAGGAAAGCCCTTGAGATTGTCAGCATTGGTTTATGCTGTTAAACCAAGCAGCAGCAGGCAATGCCTTCAGACACTCAATCACTGTGTATCAGCAGAAGAGTTGAAAGCCTTTTTTGCATATAACACTCCTGAACAATGTCCGAGTACAAATCAGGATTTACTACAAGGGAGTGAGCAGTGCCAGTAGGTAAAACACATTCAGACAAAATATATTGATGACAAGGAATGTTTGACAGCACGGATGTGGAACATTGCTCCTGGCTGGTCTCAAGGGCAAGAAATGGTGCACTAAATCTACCATTAAGGCATAGATCACTTTAAAACAATTATGTAATTGCACAGAAAAATTCCATATATAAGAGCAATTTGTGTTATTTCTCACATTTTGTTTAAAATTATTAGGTCAGTGGAAGCTAGATTTGTAGGTTTAGGGCCAATTTCAAGTCTCTGTACCTTGTCATTCACCACTTCCTTTACTGTATGATTAACATCATACTTCCCAGAGACATAGGTTAGGTATTTTAAATGTTATATCTTTACAGCAAGATTAACATAAACAGTATTTTTCATATATATATATATATCTGTATAAAGGTATAAATCTGTATATATTCATATACATAAAATATAAAATAGTATTTATAAATACAGAAATATATTATTCCATTCCATATGTGAAATTAGTGATAAGAAGTTAAACATTAGTTCCTGGATCTTCTCTCAGATCCAGTCTACACCCACTGTACCATGGAGATTGTAGAAGAAACATTTTGTTCTAATAATTCTCGAGAGTAGTAGCTACAACATGCTGGTAACCTCTGTACTCTTCTTCAAAGAAGGATTTTAATTGCTCTGTGCTAAGAACCAAACATTCACAGCTCTGAGGTGTGTTGCCTTCAGTGTTGCTTTCTGTGATACAGAAGAGGAAGGTAGAGAGCTCTCATCATAACAGTGTACTGCTGGGAAGGGAAAGGATCTGTTCTTAGATTTGAACATTGAATAATCACTTTCCATGCTCAAGAATCATAAAAGCCTGTTTGCTTTATGCCCATTCCTCTGTTGTCTTGTACTTTCACTTTATAATTCAGCATGCCTTCCTGTGAGTTAGCTTCCCCTATGGAGTGAGAGTTCAAGGAGTGCTAATTCTCCACAGCTTTTTCAGTAAGTGTGTGCTGGGCTGTCAGGAATCCCCAGAGTGCACAATGTAGCTGGTTAGTGCCTTTCCATCTCCCTGCCTTGGCACATTGTCTTGAAATCGCAGTGCAGCAGCTGCAGGTTCCTACAGAGTGCTTTGTTAAGATGTTGAGTGTGGCTCTGCTCTGCTTCCTCTGACAGCTCTGCCTTAGGGGGCAGATTTCCCATTGCTTTCCTTGCTTTTGTGCTGTGCAGTGAAGAGGGAGTGCAGATTTCTAAATGTGCATACATTATGCAGACATTTTTGTTTAGCTCAGGATATTAAGAGGGAAGTCATTAATTCTTATGGGGGAAACTTGAGTCTGATGTCAGAGTTCATCTCATCCTCTGGTAGTGTTCATTTCTAACTTGAAAGCCTCTCTTACCACTCCTGTCCATAGAGCTGTAGCATTTCTTTTATTTTCTGTGTAGTGTGTTTGAAAGATGATACAGATGACAGCTCTCAATGAACATTCTGCTCTCAGAACTGCAGCAAAGGACATCAAAATAGGATAAGATATTTCCTAACACCAGAAGAATTATTTCAGGAACCTATCACATGCTATTTTACCTCCTTTAAGAGTATCTTACATCCTATAAGAATCTATTACATTTAATCCTTTAAGAACATTTCAAACTTATTCCAGTGTTTATTTGAATTGTTTTGGCTTCTGTGAAATCAGAGTACAGAGACAAATAAAAGATTGGAGTTTGCTATCTGGGAGCAGTAGCTGTGTAGCAAGAGCCTACAGCTTTTGCAGGACTCTTTTACCCTGGCTGGTAGACTATCTCTAAAGACCAAATCAGAGCCACAGTTCTTTACAGGCTTCATTGTTGTTCCTTCTTTATCTGCCAAAAAGGGTACACACTTATTTGAAAGAGAAAACATTCATGAAGTTCATGTTCATGAGAATAGGATTCTAAAACATGAAAAATATGAATAGAAATAAAGAGTTCAGGCACAACAGAGAGGTCAGGCAAAACCATAAAATAGTATGGAACACAGAAAAAAAAAAAAAGGTTTAATTTCACCTTCAGGTAAACAACACAAAGACTTAATTACTGCTTCAAGAAGATCTGATTTTATGCTCCAAATTAATTTTGTCCTGTCAGGACAGTTATTTCACAGCTATTCTAGACCTGCACTGACACTTATGACATGATCCAGGTCTCATGTCTGATATTCTGCACTCATGATTAAAAAGAAAAAACAAAAATACCACTGACAAATTGCTTGTAATTTCACAGTTGAAGATGATAGCAGAATATCTGTGTTTTAATTGACTAGTTTAACCCCTATCCAAGGAAGATCCAGCTACTGTAACAATTAATATTAAGACATTTATTTAAGAAATTTTATAGTTGAAGTAGAAAAGTTCTGAGTATTCTGGAGTAAAGGTGTGTGTTAAGTCTGATGATAAAACTTTCAGAGATATTAATCAGGAAAAAGTTCAATCAATTTAATCAAATTCTGTACTTTTCTGCAGGGCAGTCAGCATAGTGGGATAAGCTCAGTTGCTCATCAAAGGTTTCATAAACAAAAAAAGGCCCCACACATGACCATATTGATCTAAAAATACCTCAACTACAGTGAAATTTTGTTTATCATGAAATTTTCAAAATTTGGATCAAAATAGATGTATTCTCTGTAGTCACTAATGCTGGCAATAACGTATTGTTGCTTATGAATGCATCTTGCACTATTTGCAATTACTGTTCAAACAAGAGAATTATCAAGGGAGTTCCTATTATGTGTGGAAAGCTCAGCAATCCTGCTCTCTAAAACAGTAGCTGATTGAGGTTTTATGTGCTCCACTTCTGTAAAATTAAATCTAAATCACATTTTTATTTTGCTTTCCATTTCATTACCTATATTTATTTCATTTCTATTTGTATGAGTGACCAGAATACACTCTCCAGAGGCAGAAACTAAAGCTAGTATTTCAGTAGAATAAAGCTGTTAATCAGACCTGTTCATTAGTATTTCCCATTTTATCACAGACTCAGGTATTAATTCAAACACATATAGCAAGTTCAGAGCTTCTCTGGAGTTTGGGGGGAAGTTTGTTTACCTTCATGTTTTATTATTATGGCAATTTTCACTCCATTCTCTTCTATTCTGTAAAGTAGTAGAGTAATATACTGCTTTGAAATTTTTATGTCCTTGTTTTCTAGAACATCTCATTCCATTCCTATGACATCTAGAAATGCTAGATATGTCTGTAGTTCTTATAGGATGCAGGAGACCCCCTTTCTATCTGTTATGATTGAATACATTCAAGTTCACTGCTTAAATGCACCTGTTTAACAACCAGACATATCAGAAATAGTGGACGCTTTCTTCCTAATTTTCAGTAAGTCTTCATTTCCTAAACTTTCATGGTCATTAAAAGTGATGCAGTTTTGGTATTAAATAATGTATCCTAAAATATGTCTGAAAGAGATTAAACAAATATTTTTATTCCTCTGGTACAGGAAAATTCAAGACTCAAAGACAGAACACTGGAAATACTGGAAATTTCTTATGTCCATTTTAAAAAATCTTTTTCCCCTGTCTACCACTCTTTCTATTAGTGTTGCTAAGCACTAGCTTAAAAAAAAAAAAAAAAAAAAAAAAAGAGAGAGAGAGAAAACTCGAAATAGCTGTAGAGTTGATGGTCCATTGACATCTTTGAAAACTTATGCTTTATGGACATCTCTGATCAGTTTCTATTTGTCAGATCTTGTCTGCCTAGCACCAACATTGTTCCTAATCTCTTATTCCCATCTTTTATTCAGGTGTCTTTTAAATAAAGTTACCCTTTGTTCTCTTTTGTGATCTGTTGCTGATTTCCACATCTCTGTGCACCTATGAAGAGTTTGGAACTGATTACATGCAAAATATAATTGAGCTGTAAGTCATTTCAGTTGAGACTGATTATATTTATACAAGAGAAGAAAAAAAAATTATTTCAATAACAGTCACATATTTCACCAGAAGAAAAGCTGCCTTTTATGTTTGACAAACTCACATCTTGACATTTTTACACTCTTCTGTGTTCTAAATAGGCTATTGAGTATAAATCACTTTTATTATAACACACATCCTTTTTTTAATAATAAACTTTTAAACACTTTATTGTGTTACCTAAAGAACACCTGTACATTTTGGATAAGAGCAATGGTTTCTCTCATGAAAAGTAATGATTTGAATAAATGACAATGAATACTCCAAGAAAATCTAACAGTACCCGTTGATTAATGTTTTTCTCACTCAGAGGAATTTGTTACACACAACTGCCTAGTTCTGCCCTTCCTCTGAAGATGTCCTATTGTTTCCTCTCAGCAGTCCAAAGTAATTTCTGTTGTGAAGAGTAAATAACTACACAAGCAATCAGACACACATAGAACAAAAGAAGACAACTGAGCAACAACACATCCTTTGATTCTCACAAAATCAAACACCAAAGTAACTTTTCCATGACTAAGAGCCTCTATGGAGACCATTTAATCTCTCTGTCAGACTTTGGAGGCCCCATATGACAAATTTTGCTACCCAACAGTTCACACAGGATTGTTAATGCTGACAGTACTTGAGTGATATGAAAGATAACAGAACTCTCTTAAACCATCTACCATGGGATTGTGGGGTAAGCATTAAAACAATGAGATGAGCTTGGAGCAGAGGGTTTTGTTGTTTCTACACAATTAAGTTTGTAAGAGTTCCTCTCAAATTGCAAATTTGAGGTACAAATTCCAACAGAATTCATGCCTCTCCCTCTTGGAGACTTCAGGATACAGGGTACCTTCTTTTGAAATAGCTTTCAACAGACAGCAGTGGTCCTCTTACTCTGCTATTTGTGGAATGGATTAGAAAACGCTGACACAATTTATTGTCTTTAAGAATTTATCCAAATAACCCAGGAAAAAACAAAAGTCTATGTATTGCCTTATCATCATAATACCTGTTCTACTGCTTTACTGATTCATTAGGACACTAAATGGTATTATCAATGACAAGTGTAACTTAAAATTTCTTTTAAATCTTGTTTTGCGTTGAGAGTGAGATCCTTTGACAGACAGAATAGAGGAAGAGCATTGATTATACTCTCATCATTAAAAAAAACCCCAAAAGCTACAGGCTGACTTCAAGGGTTTTCAGGTCAAGAGCCTTTATGACATTCATACTCAATATTCAATATTCTCAAAAAAATCATAAATGTGTATACAAATACATGTGAGCAGTTATCCTCAGCAGCTTCAGAGAACCTATTTTTCTTCACACATAGATATAAAAAATCCTTAATTGAGCTTCCACAATTTCTTCATCTCTTTTCAGATATTGTTGACTTCTCACCACCAATTCTCTCAACTTTGAATAACCAAGTTAACATTTCCTCCATTATTCAGGACTCTTTCTGTATCTCGTACCATCGAACATATTCTAGGTATATATCCTACTAACTTGGTGTTTGTAGGTAAATGAATAACTTTTGCAGGGATGTCTGTTTATCTTGAGCAGTAATCCCATTTTATTCATGTATCTTCATTCTTTTCTCAAAGAGTCGTGCAACGCTTTTTAAGATCAATTTAAATTCCATAAAACTGTGAAAGAAAAGTCGCTATGGATCTCTAATTTGACCTGTTATGTTAGTTTGGTCAAATATTTTCACTGTGACTCCAGAAAAATGACAATTTGTAGTTTTATAGATGATTTAAAATATGATTTAAATGTTTATTGTGACTTTTTATCGATAAAAACCACAAAGCCAGCATCTGGGTGTTGTAAAACCAAAGCATTTAATAATTACTCATTATTAATTATTCCTATAAATGGCACATGGAATTTTCAATGATTTAATTAAGGTGTGAATACAGAAATTAACTAAATGATTGAAAGAAGCTTGGTCAGTGAATCCAGGCAATTGTTCTAATGCTCCATCAATATTATTATAGGAATAGGAAAAATATAATATATTACTTAAAAAGGCAAACATATGAGTTATTTCCATTGATAGAAAATCAGTTTTTCTTTCTTAATTGTAATGCTCTCAAAATCTATTCTATCATATATGAAGAACTTATTTTGTCTGGAAACTAAGTGAGTTAGTAAGTCTGTTTCTCACTAGGACATGATTTAACTGCAGGTTAAGTGACATAGCTATTTCTGTTCACATGTTAGTTAAATAAGACCTAATGAATGAAGTCAAAACAGCTTTGGCAGCCATTCAGCTTATCCTAAATCTGACACCTTCAGTATGTCAGCAAAAAAAGTATTTTAGGCTGCTCTGATGATACTGACTTTCTCTTTATTAACTGTAGGGGCAGGTCTGTCACCTCCCTCACGTGCAGACACAGACCTGTAGGCCTGATCTCAGTTGTCTCCAAAAAACTTAAACTTGACTGTATGTAGTCCTTCTTTTTTTAGTGTAGGTCCCTCTTGTGACTGCGATAGAAAACATTAAATAACCCCCCAAAAACTGTAATGCTATTAGGAATCTTCTTGTTATGAAGTCTTGGAAAAAGGATCACTAGGAGTTATCAGTAATCAATACACATAATGAAAACAGATAGGAAAACATTCAGTGTTGTGAATTTTAATAAATTCCTTGAAGTCCTTGGATGCAAAAGAAGCCACCACAGTCATCGAGAAAGATGTTTTTAAAACAATACTTTTCCATCACTATCTGAGCATATAAGGATAATATTCAGGAAGCAGATACTTTTCACAGTATAGATACCCTTTACCCAGTCTTAAATTTGTGTTCTGCAGTATGTAAAAAGACATATTGTGCTCCAAATGGGCAGTATCAGTCATTTTTAAAAATTCCACAATCTATGTAACTTTTATGTGCATTTAGGCTAAGATGCATTCCTTTACTTTTAAAAGTAATAAATCTAGGCCAGCTGTAAAATAAACCCAAGGCAAGACTATTTAACACCCTGGATATCCCTTAAGAGTGAGGAAAAAGTAATGTTCCAAGCAAACACAGTGTTTCAATTTAAAATTTATAAGTCAATTTTCCAAAACATCTTATTACTCAAATATTTTACATATAACCATTCAGTATATGAATTTTTAATACTCAAGTGAATATCGCTTCTTTGTGAATATATAGCTACTGACCCCGTAATAAAGTATTAAGCATATAAAAAAAGCTGACTAAAAGCTGCATATCCTAATTTTTCTAAACTATTCTTTAAGTCATGCTTGAATTTAAAAACACAGAAACAAGAATGTCAAATCTGCATGTGTCATGTTTTAATAACTTTAGATGTTGTTTAAATGCTCTTTCAGCCTTTCCCTTGGTTTAGCCAGAAACATCACCACACACAGAAAAAACAGGAACAAGATACTATTGTCAACTCAGACATCACAGTGTCTCTTTTATATCTATATTGGTAGACCTTCAATTATTGCCACATTGTGGGAATAAGTCCCCATTAAATCACATTACTGGACTTGAGGGAGAGGAGAAAAGGAACATAGCATGAAGAAAGTGATTTTTTAAATTAGTTTTAAAATCTAATTGTGAATTAGAAATAATCTCTTCATTTTTTGGATATTGAGAGGACGTTTTAAAAGAAATCAGGTCTGATGGTCTTAGTTAAAAAAATTGCTGACCTTTAACTTCAAGGTAAATTAAAACTAGGCTGAATGAAAGTATCAATGAAATGAATTAATATTTATATAGATATCAATATCAATGAAATTGACTCTTTTTAACTGCTGCATACTTCATTTCCCGACTTCTTAAGCTTTTCTTAACAGTCTCTTCAGGAGAGCCCCCCAGAACCTGGCATTTGTGATGTAAACTGTGAGTTCATCTTTTAGTTCAGTGGTCTCCATATAGACAATAAGTGAGATCTAGGATTGGGAAAGGGATTATGTCCATGAAAACAGACATTTCTAGGATGAAATTTAGAGATACCTATGATACATAAAGTGGATGGTTCTGTTCACCTGGGGTTCTGTTTTAGGCCTCTGACCCCCTAAAGGTTTCTGACGATTTCCATCAACTACACAAGAGGTTATGTCCATCTCTGCTGTCAATGACACACTAACGGGGACAGCAAAAGGAAGGGTAAATACATTAGTCTAAGATGACCAGAGGAAAAGATTGGTAGCCTTGTTCAGTGAACAGGAACTTAAAAATATTTTCCTGCCAGTTGAGTATGTCTCCATACACCTCAGGTACCAAAAAAATCTAGACTTCAGATATTTATTACTTCCTGCTAGTCAGAGGGAATGGAGGGTGTTGGTTTTTTGGTGTGTTTATTTTTGTTTGTGTATTTCTTATTTTGGTGTTTTGGTTTGGTTGGGGTTTTTATTAATTTGGTTGATTAGATGGTTGGTCTTTTTTAGGTGGGTGAGGGTGGACTTTTTTCCTGCTCATGTTGTGATTTTAATGCTCCCCGAAATTGAGTGCAAAATATATTTCCTGCAGTTTATTTTGGATTTATTACTTAGAACTAATAACTACAGAATAATATTTTTGATAGTTTTTTTCTTTTTTTTTCTTAAAACTTCAAGTTTGAATTAGCTGGTAAAAGATTTCATATTATGCATGATGCCCTGGCTAGTTAAAGAGAAGAACAAATTGAAAAAACCCACAAAACTGGACAAAAAACCAGAAAAAACTCCAGAGCCTTATCTACACGTGTAGAGTGATGCACTATTGAGACTGAAGAGAATAATCAGCTGCTCCCTGCAATGGTAAGAACAGCCTTGACAGCTGTGAACCAGTTATGGCCTCTGAAACCTTCACTGAGATCTAATCAAGAAAAGTGTTTGTTACTGTGTCCAGACATTGCAAAGTAAACAAGATGACTGAATGCCTTGGAGGCAAGTAGGAAGTTTCTTAGGCGTAAAACCTCAGAACTTTCTTTGGGTATGTTTGTATTCCTTTCAGAAGATGCAGGATTTTCTGAAATAATAAATCAAGTGCATTCCCCAAAGAGATCTCCTTAAGAAATAATTCTGACATAAATTTTTCAGCTCCCTATCTTTCTCTTGCTGAACCTTTAATTCTTTTCTCCATGGAAAACTTTCATCGTGCCCCACTTTACCCATGTGAGCCTACCCCACCCCTTCCAAATTCCTAAGTGAAACCATACCCAGAGCCAGAAATATTCATAGCACTTGTCTAGAATATTTAAACTTATGGAGGAAAAGGCTCTCATTGATCAAACCTGATTAGTTCACTGCTGCAAATGTTTGCAGTGAGCTTCATTTAAAACTTGGATTAAGCAGCTGCTGCATTGGCTCCAAATATCCTCTCCAAAAAGGGTGAGATCAGGGACTCTGTGAGCATGGGAAGCTACAGAGGTCTGGGAGCCCTCTGTGTACTTATTTGAATAAAACATATTTATTTTATTCAAATAAATATATTTGAATTCAGTATATGTGAAGAACGCGAGTGCCACAAATTGTGGTGCAGGGGTTATTTTCTGTTGGTAAAGCACAGAAACAAGAAAAAAAATGAGTGACTAATTCAGACTACTGAGCCCAGGTCCCTGACTGAATGCTCATGTGAGATTTAGTTCACAAGAAGCCTTTGTACTGTTTTCTCTCTGTGGACATGGCATGTGTGTTTAATTCTTATACTATCCAAATTTATCACTTCGGGGCAGTAAATTAAGTGTATCTTAGCCTATAAGGTTAAATAATTTTAGGCACAATTAAGCAAAACAAAGTTGTAATGAGAGAAGGAAAACAAATTTCACTAATACATAAATATTGCAAAAAACTAAAATAGATTCTTAAATAGTTGTTAGTTAGAAATTTGAGTAGTTTTTCTTTTAAAAAGAAGATTGAACCATTTTTTGATTCAAGGTGAAAACAGAAGTCTGTGTGATTATGGTAGTTGTCTTTAAAATGTTTCACATGGGTATGGTCATCTCTCTGTCTAACCCCCACTCCTAAGTTTCAAGATCAGTCAAATTGAAAAATTAAGAAGAAAACTCTAGACTGAACAGTTGAGTCTGATCAGATTTTGATAGGGAACCTCAGATCATACACAAATTCATTCCAGTCTGGACCTGGCTTTCATTCAAGGATTACAAAATCTTCAGTAATTCTCTTGATTAAATCTAGGCTCTGAGTAGGAGATTCAGTAATAAGACTCTAGGCCAAATTGTGATGGTTCCTGAATTTGCAACAGAAGTGCTACAAATTCTAGAAATCAAATACCTCAAATACCTTACAGCATTTCTCATTTGTCTGTGGAAATTGTTTATTTTACTTGCTCTTTGTGTTGTGTGGGTATTAAAACAGTTCAAAATTTATACAGAAGAGTAATGAATTTACGTGGATTTATCAGCTTTGAGATCTCCTGAGCTCCTTTACTATTACAAATGCTTGGCACATATATAGGACAACTCTATAAAAATTCCTCCCCTGCAAGATTATGAGAAAGCTGGTTTGACAGTAAGTGCTGCTAAGGAAGTTGCCCAAAGCTGGGAATGCCAGAAATGGAGCCAAGATAATCCAGAACACAAGCAACTTTATTCAAGTGCATTTTGTGGCATGCCCTGAGCCACTGATTGCCCACTCATAGAGTCGAGTGATCTCTTGGGATGTTCCATGGTGATCTGTTGGGATGTTCCATGGTGATCCAGTGCCTGATTGCCATTAGCATGAAAACACTGGGGAGGAGGAATGAAGGGAATACTAAAGAAAGTGATATATTGCAATATATCTAGCTCTGCCACTGGGGATAGAAGTGTCTTGAGAAAATTGAGTCTGGCATCATAGAACCCCATGAAATTTGATGAAAACTTTTACCTCATTCTTGTTTTAGAGTGTCTCTATAGATCTAGTTTAAGAGTCAATATTAATTGGTTTTATTTAAATTTTAAAAAAATGTGGTTTACATGGATTTGGATGGTGGAAATCTCATTTCTGTGCTACTATATGAATCAAAAAAATATGTTTGAGGAGTACTGAGTACTTATTCACCAAGGATCAACCCCTGATTCCAAAGATATCAAATATGTGGATTTTATGAAATTTACTGATAGTTCGTGGAGATCATGGCATTTGTCTTGTTTTCTTGTTCCATAACTTCCCTAGGAGTAATTTTTGCACCTTTCTGGAAAGCTTATAGTTGCCAAAATATTTCACTTGATTTTCCTAGCCATAATTAAAGCAAATATTTAATTTTAAGCAGAGTAGAAAAAATGCAAATGAACACAAAGGTCTAGAAAAATGGGAATTATGGTTGCAGACATGCTCTTTGTATTCTGAACACAGATGATGAGAGGAGAAGTGTTTTTTTGAAACAATGTTTGTGGATTTCTTAGTCTTGAAATTTCACCTCATGAGGTTCAGTGGAACAGTGTTTGATTCTTTTATAAGTGTATGATGAATAGGACCTTCCATCCTTTGTGTCCCTTTACTAGCTTGAATCTAATATGAAATACTTCAAATTTGGTCTGGGAATATTTTTATTGTATTTTTCATGTTTACCTTACCAGATCTAATCAAAAAGTTTCTCACCAGTACTTGCTTTAGCAGATGCTCTGAGGATGAATGATTGTTGTAGATATTTCAGGTCTTAATTTTTCTCTCTTATGGCTGGTTTGCAACATTTTCTTGGGTTTGAATATATAAGCATGTACAAGTGACAATTTGGTTCATATTAACTCAATTTAAAATGAAAATAACCCATACATACAGAATGTATATATATTGCAGAAAGGAAAAACAATAAACAAGTAGAGGCTAACCAATCTCTGCGGTACATGTGTAATGGAATACAATTTTCTAACTGTTTCAGTTTTGCAATCCCTCTGAAGTGTTATCTCCCAAGTGCTGATGTCAAGAGGTACTGATGGATTGTTCATCAATAGAGAGATGGAGAAATATCTGCTGCAATTTAAAACATACCTTATTTAAAACAAATCACAGAATCACAAAACTTCATGTTTTAATAGTAAATATGATATTTTCTTATGCTTTATTTGCTGCTGTAAGTTAAAACAACAGTGCCAAATATTTTTATTTGTGCTCAAAGCATTTTTTTCTCAAAGATCAGTTTCAACTTTGAAATTTTTTTAATTTTTGATGATTATTTTGTAAGCATTAATACTTTTCCTCTCTAACACAGGTAAAAGCTGGCATGATGGCAGTTTTCTTGTAAGAGTTATGAGAATTTTGATTTTTCTAACATCTTAGCAAGTCGATGTAAATATTTATTTTTTTTTTCAAGCTCATTTGTTGATTATTATGATTTATTTTTCACGTGTGCTCATTATAAGAGAAACTCTGGTTTGAGTTAGGTGCCTGTTGTACTTTTGAAAGAACTTAATTTACAAATACAAAGAAAAACGTAGAGTCTTTCCAACAGAGTGATGAAACATCCAAGGACTTCTGAAGATCGAAGTTAACTGCTTTGTTAATTGATTTGATATAGAGGATTGATGGTTTCATTTTCTTGATTTTCTCTCTCGTTTCTAAACAGTAGAGGGAAAAAAGCTAATTTAGAAATAAAATGATTCATTTATAATTCATAGTAACCTGTGTGATTGTCCTTGTGCCAGACATCTTGATATATTCTTGTTGATTTGAGAATTTTGCATTTCACTTTTGCATTTCACATTCTTTGTGCTAGAGTAGGGTTATACATATGTTTTGAATGAACCTCCGACAACCTAGTGAGGCACACACAAGTTCAGATTTAAATTATGAAAATATATTATTCTCCATTGTTTTCAGCATGCTGCTAGGTGCAAGAAAGATAAGAACTAACTGCTCTTCTCCATAGAAAACTTTGTTATTCTTTATAACAAGATTCCTGTTGAATTATTTAGTACACACTGTGTTTCAGAAGCCAAAAATGATTGTGCAAAATTATTTTATTTTTATCAAATCTCCAAAACACTTTCCCTGTTTTTTTTTTTTCTTTTGTTTTAGATTTCTGCTACATGCAGCAGGTAGAAATGAGAACTTCTGTTAATGTGTTTTTCATAAGTTCTAAATATATTCCGTACTACTTGTTTGATCTGCATTTAAGGGGAAAAAAAAAAAAAAAAAAAAAACACACACCAAAAAAACCACACCAAAAAACTAGTGGATCAAGTATTGTTTTTTTTCATGTCATAAAAGAGAAAAAAGTTTTTTATTACTTTTTCAAAGTATCATTTGGTCCAGAATAGATTACATAAAACAAAGACAAAAATTGTGAAGAGATTTTTTGCTTTATTTTGCTTGGATTTGTTGTTTTTTTATTTTACATAGCTTTTAATTCTTAGAGGCGTATCTAATAGCTAGATGCTTGTTCTACCTATTCAACATATTCAACATTTAGTCCCTCCAGAAACACAACCAAATCATAACTTATAGCTGGAAGAAGTCTGGCAGAATAGGGAGCTATTTGGACAGTACAGTGGATATTCAGAAAAAAAGAAAACAATTCTCTTCTGCTTACTTGTCTCCAGAACAAAGTGTTCATGGAGGGATGAAGGAAAGAGAAAATATAGACTAGCTGGTAAGAATGAGGATTCATGTATTATGATGCTAATATAACTTATTAGCAGCATAAAACTGGTACAAAGGATATTCCAAGCCAAAAGAAAATCATTCTTTAAGCCAAGAGTAAGGAGAAAGTGATTTTCCCTATTATTAAGAATACTGAGATGTGAATTTATATGGCATTTGCCCTTGGCAATGATTTCTGCAAATAGTAAATTTGTGCTTTGAGTATTACTAAGACTCTGATTCAGCACTCAGACAATAGAAGCATGTGATAAGAGACAAATGTTATTGTAAATTAAGTGTAAGAGATCCTTGTGTCTTTTCTAAGTTCCACTTTGTTCTTTTCATGAGCTTGGGTGAGTTACAACAAAAGTAAAGTAAATAAATCAGAACCTTCTGTGACTAGAGTATCCTGCTGCAAAGAAGTGATCAGTAAATTCATAACTTCATATTTTCTTCATTCCATGGAGATGTCTTCGTTAACATAGGATTCATTCCATTAAATTGAGGTATATAAAGGAATCTAAACTAGTCATCTAGGCTTGCTCTCTCTAGTCAAGGAATAAACAGTATCAGAAAGTGTTTTATCTGACTGAGAACTTGCAATAGGAAAAGGGTCCCCTGTTAGCAATGGCACTGACTCTGAAATGGAAGCAATTTGAAACCAGTGACCAGTTTTTTAATATTAATAGTAGTAGCTGTAGCAGCAACAATAGACTTAGTATGGAAACAATCATGACAATAGTAGTCAGTAACAGGAACAGGGGGCAAAAGTGATTGCAGTACTCACAGTAATAACAGTGGCAGTCAGTAATTTTGCAGCAAAAGTATCCTAATAATTGCAGTAGTTTTGACTATTTCAAAATGTTGAATTGTCAGGGGTTTAGCATACTTGCTAAGGGTAGACATCACCAGTTCTCATTTCAAAAGCAGCTACAGTAACAATCAAATAAAATATTAATTTCACAATCAGTACAAGGAGTTAATTTTGTTAGAAGAACCCAAAAAAGTTTTATGTAAGAGAAACATGGTCTGTTCCCATACTTACACATCTGTTGTATGAAAATCTGTTGTATGAAAGCAAAAAAAAACCCAACCCAAAAGAAAGCAAACAAACCCCCAAAAAACACACACACATAAAAAACAAACGCAACAAAACAAAACAAGAAAAAGAACACTTCCAGTATCTTCCTTAAGTGCAAAGCCTTTTTTTTCCCAATTTAAATACATTGCTAATTAAAGATTCATTTATTAAAGCAAAACAGCTTTAAGAATGAAAATATGGGTTGCAGTGATGAAATCATAAATGGTAAGAGATGTAAACTAATGTGTTTAGAACTCTAAACAACTTTTCCTCTTTTAACTATGCTTTCCATCACTTCAGCAGCCCCTCCCTTTCCAACACTGCCTGCTACACATACAGGTTAAGCATCATAGTGATTCTGTCCAGTGAGCCACTGAAAATTCAGAGCAGAGCATTGCCATATCTGCCAGCCTTGAAGGGAAACAGTGAGAGAGCTGGCAGTGTTACACATATCAGGCTGCATGGCGAGGAATAGTTAGGCTCTGGCTGTTGTCTCAAAAAATCAAAAAGAAAAACCTGAAATGTAGTATAGAAATGTCAATATTGTTGTTCCATAGTCAAGCTTAACTTTTACATAAACAGAAACACATATTCTTCAAGTGAGAGATTTTATTAAAAAAGTACCAAGAAGTAGTTTTTTGAGAAGATATTTAAAGACCAAAACATGTTCATTGAAACTGTCAATTTTAAAATTAATAAAAAAGAAAAGAAAGCACAAGATGTTGCACTTTGCATATATTCTGTGTTGCAGAACTTTCTAAATATAGGTGTTTTTTCATGTGAAGGTGGTTCTTATGATCCTTATGAACCTTAGCTAAACTTCAAGCTCTATGAAAATATATGAATCTGGGTATTAATGTGCATTCTAATGTGGATAGAGATGTGGTCCTCTTAGCAAAGAATTTTCCTATTATTTTCCTTCATGTATTATAGCCCTGTAATGGTCAAAAAGCCTTAAAGCTAATTTTAAAACAGAATTAATAATTTGTTATAAATCTATTTAAAAATATGGTATTGTTTGAGTATGGTAAAAAAATACAAATCTCTGATTAGAATATTTTTAAATATGACATTAAATATATTCTGTCTTTTAATGCTTGTTTTGATTTTAGCAGTAAAACTTTTAAAATTGGTTTTTACCTACTACTTAAATCCTCTATATTGAGAAAAAGAAGAGAAAGCAAAAATGTTTAT
Organism: Sylvia atricapilla; assembly: GCF_009819655.1. Lineage (NCBI taxonomy): Eukaryota > Metazoa > Chordata > Aves > Passeriformes > Sylviidae > Sylvia > Sylvia atricapilla. Next base: position 53,190,368 of record NC_089145.1, read on the forward strand.
AAGTTTTGAGAGAGACGTATCTGGAAGCTGTGCAGTTTTATCCAAATAAATATCAAAAACTAAGCAATGTTAGATGTTTATTTTGATGGATGCTTCAGAGATAAACCCCAAGATTTTGCAGAAAGTGGAAATAATATATTAGGAGGGGTTAGTAGAACTTGCAAAGATTTTTCAGCATCAGGAAATCGTTATTCTTCAGGGACAGATGTACCATAAGTCTGTCCCATTAACACTCACATCTAGAGTGTGTTTGCAAAAGATGTGTATTTCAACATACCTTGAATGTTATCTGAAGTTGTCACATGCAGATGAATAGTTTTCTTCATCAGGAGCTGATATCACTTTGGGCACATGGCATTTTGTTATCTAACACATGCTGTATCAAACACAGCTTGCTGCTGAGCTCCTGCTCAAGCTTCACTATCAGCATACAGAACTAAGTTAAAAACAAAAATGAAACTAACTTACAAAATACATTTCTTTGTGGGTCTTTGGAATTGCTTTCAATCAAAAGAGTGTTTAAAAGAAAAATTGTATTTGAGATGTAACTTACTTATTCAAAGTACTTCTTCATGGCATGATGACCTTTAATAGATACGTGGATTCCACTTGTTTCTTTATTTGTATTTCCTAAATACTTTGTATTCCCTAAACACTATACATTTTTAGCCACAAAACATAGTATTAAATCACAAATAAGCATGTATCTTAAAATGAGTGACCTGGCTAGATTTGATAATTTATATTTTATCTTGCTAATGTTTTTGTTGTATCTATCATAAAGCATAAAATTATCTTTCCTGTTTTGTTTCCATGAAATTTGGTTTAATACATCAAATATTGAAAGCATAATATTTCATATGTAGATGATTGGGATGAAAAATAAAGCAAAACTGAAAACTGGTTTCATGTTAAAAAAAAAGAAAAAACCCCACATGTATTGCATGACAGAGCTAAAAATGTAAGAGGTTAACCTTTGAACATAATTCCACACACACTCACATATACATTCCCACACAATCACAGACAAGCCATAAATAAAAACGTCTCAAATTACCTAGAAATAAAAGAGCCTTTCACGGATCACTTGATTGTCCCACACTGTGTTATATAGTTTGGAGTAATAGTTGTTTCACATCACAAAGCCATCAGGTGTTTCAAGACAAATGAAATATAAAAGCCATGTTTGGAGGAGGAGGAAGGTTGTCAAAGTCTGAATGTACCTATTGAATCTCAGTAATTGCCACTTAGTGTTTGATTTAATGAAAGCTACTGAATAAAGGCAACAATTTTCTTTGTCATGGCTTGTGTTCCCATTTTTATATACCCTTCTCTGTCTTCCAAAGTCAAAGCCACAGTCCTCCACTTCCTTCGAAGCACCACTTCCCTCCCTTCTGCATTCATCCTCATCAGCATGGCTTTCCCACACACTAAATGGCTGTGTTCAAAATTAGTTTTCAATTATTTTCTCTGAAGCTAGCAAGCTTTCTTTGACTGAGCCCTTAGAGACACTGAAAAGACACAGCCACAAATGCACTCAAATCTGCCTTCCTGTCTGTGTGCTCTAACAGAAATATTTGGCCTTCACTACAGAGGTTTTTGTCATCCAAGTTCCTTGAGGACAGACCTTTTGGTTATCACAGAAAAAAACTGTTTAAAAAGTCTGTTTTATTCTTTTCCCTCCAGCTAAAATAAACTCTGACAAATCTACCTAACTGTGTCAATCAAGAGATGGGAAGGTATTGTTTCTCTCAGAGTCAACAGTTCAAATTGTTTAAGTCCTGCTCTGATGGTGGCATTGGTAAAAAATCAAGAGGAGAAAATTGTAAGAAAATTCTTCAGGGGATATTTTGCTGTTAACTGCTACTAAGTCTGTATGGTTAGGGTTTATTTGGGGACAGAAGGGTTCTCCTCTTGCTGCTAGGGATAGTTTTTTGGAATTGGGAATCTTTTTAACTCAGTTAATTTCTATCCTGATCATTATATTAAATATAAAGATTCCTTTAAAAATTAGTTTTGGAAATTGGATATGAAATAGGTTTGATGTAACATTGTGAGTGTGACCCTTTAGTCTGTTTCTTAACTGGAATTCCTCTACTGTTGAAAATTCCTGACCTGAATTAAGGATTTAATTAGGGTTTATCACAAAATCCTTTGTGGTCTGTACCCCAAAGATGAGGTACAAATTATGACATATGGCACAAAATTCTTCATTGTTTTTATTCTCATTGAGGAATAGAAGAAAAAATAAGGAATGGATTTTGGAAGAGGAAAATGGACAAGGCAGCAGAATTTAGCAAATGGTATTGTATGTGTATACACAAAAAAAATTAACATGTGCGTGTGTGTGTATGTGTATAGAATGAGGTATTCAGGATGATGAGAGCATGGCAGTATTCTTACCTCATCAGCACATTGGTAACTCTGGATATGACACTCTCAGTACTTAAATTCTACCTATGAGGTTCCAGAATATAATTTACTTCTTCCCCTATGGACAAGGGATTAGCCTCACCATGATACAGAAACCTTGTCTGTAAGGAGAACAGTTGCCTGACATTGCAATTTCACTAAAAAGGCTTTGTTGTGGTCAAAACAATTATTCTGAATAAAGATATTTCTCTTGCAGGTAAAGCATCCACAGGAGAGCTGTTCTAGTCAATTTACACAAGGAGAAAAGTCTCTGGGCTCCTCAAAGAATACTTACATCTAAAAACACATTAATGCTCCAAAGTCAGTGGGTGCTTTTGTGAGAGCAAAGCCCCACCCAACTCAAACCAGAACACCTAATGAGCTTACTGTGAATAAATAGAATTACCACACAGCAAAAATTGCATCAGCTTTTGAATGTCTATGTTCATTTTCACTGTACAGGCATAATAAAACTCATCCTTCTATCTTCATTTCTGTTTCTTAAATTCAGCTTTGAAAAAAAGACAAACGTTTTCAGTGAAATTGGATTGGATTTTTATAATTGTTTCTGAGAGCTGTTGAATCTTCTCAGTCTGCTGCTTCTTCCTCTTTACAGGTTCTGTCTGATTGAAAAACAGTATTTGGTCTAGCCTTGTCCTCCTAGTCTGTTTATTTAAAATTAGAAGAATGAGCTATAAGCTTGGAAGAACCTCAACAGAAGAGGTAGGTATTTCTACACTTATTTTAACCACTTGGTTTCTCCTAAACCCTCCGTGTAGACCCAGGTAGAGTGGTGATTCAGACCCAGAGCCAGTGCTCTGGCTGTGCTGCCGAGCAAACACCATCTGTGTCAGAGCCTGTGCCAAAAGCGCCCATGTAGAACGTGTCTGCTGGCAAGTGTACCCAGAACTGCATATCCTGGTAAACTACATCTGCTGCTGCAAAGCTGCTTTACCTTTTTTTTTTTTTTTTTTTTTTTTTTTTCCCAGGAGAAGTGGGGAATGCCCAAGCAAAATGAGGTTGCTTTGCTGAAGAAATGGTAAGTGTTCAAAAGCAGGAAATTCTAACTGCTCCTCCCAATTATCTGGACATTTCAAACCAACAGCGTCTTACCAATGTTTCAGGACATCCAGCAGCAAGAAAGTAGCATGTACAACTCAGTTCGGTAATTTACATCCACATTCAATAAAACAGCCATGAAATGCTGTCAGGGTCCCAATGCACCTCTCAGACACAAACTCTACTCAAATGGCTAAATAGTACTTACCAAAATGACCTCAGTATATTTTTGTAGTCCATATAGAGCACAATAAAATAGGTAGGAAAAATCTGAGTTTCACAGTAGTACGCAGTTTATACCAAGACCCTTATCAAATGTGTGAAATTATTTTTTTTATTCATAAATGAACTAAACCCCATCATTTTGCTTTTCATAGCCATTCATCCTCACTGCTCCTTGTTTGCAATTAAACTGGAAGCCAGGGCAGAATCTTATTTTAACATATGTGAAATAAATACTTTTGAATTATTTTCATAATTCGGACAGTTTTATTTTTTTCATATTAGAATGCATTTTGGTAATGCCTGTTTAGGGGGGATGATATCACATAGGATATGGAAGGATATGCGTATGAAGATATCAACATGAAGAATCACAACTTCTGGGACAGTAAACCTGAATTAAATGTGCATTTCAGTGTTTTCATTTATTCCCCCATCCCTTTTTTTTTTTTTTTTTTTTTTTTTTTGGAGGTGTGTGTGTGTGTGTGCATTGTATCTCTGACCTTCTCGGAAACATATTTATCTGTAATATAGCAGACAGTAGTAGTAATCTTTTCATATGCTTGGACAAAAGAAAATAAAAGGCTTCTATGCTTACCTGAAATTTTTATTCTTGTTCCTTTCTTCTTCTCCTTAATCTAAAAATCGAAACCCCACATATTTTTATATTGAAAATCAGTGTTAGCAATTTGTGTGAAGAAAACCAGACAACTTCACAGATTTGTATTTTTAAAATCAAGAAAATTCCTCAGTGTTTTGGTGGGAGGGGTGAGTGGGTGGGAGGGTATTTGGTTTGATTTTATTTAGGTTTGGGTTTTTTTTCTTTCAAAAGAGATAATTGAGCAACACATGCTGTCTATGTGCCTACGTGATATGACAACCTAATTGACTGGTTGGAAGGCTGGTGAAAGCACAGTGGGAGGGAAATCCAGGTGAGCAATCCAGAACAGCTCATTTTGCAAGTGGGCTGATAGAAACCAAAGCAAATACACATGGGGGAAAGGAAAAGTAAGTGTATAAAGAAAGCTTAAAAAACTTAGAAGAGAATAACACGAGATAAATGCTTGGTTTTAATAGAGATTATAGATTTAGCATTGAGCTTTTTATATGTTAATGTTCATTAACATCTGAAAGGGATTACCAGAAGAAGAAGAGAGTAGAATAGATCAAGATTCTTATTTAGGTAACTGGAACAGGGGAATACCTATTTTTTACGTATGAAATCTTAGTTTCCTAGGGTAGGCAAATAAGAAATACTCTTATAGACTGAGCAGAACCCTTGATTTGAAGATCACAGCTGCAATCTCTGAAAGATTCTGCAAGCCTCTCCTTTCTTTTTCCTCCCCGTAAGAGATATTGAAACATTAGAGTGGTAAAACAGATATTTTATTTAATTCATGAAAGAAGAAGAATTACAAGAGTATGTGTGTCTTACAAGTATAAAACATATCAGAATTTTGTTTTTTCTTTATATCCTATACTGATACTATTAGCTTTATATTTTGTTTTGTGAAAAATGCCATCCAAACCAAAATCTTTAATTTTTTTGATAGTATGCTGACAGATCTTTCAGTGTCCCATAACATTAACGTGTCTACTTCTGTAGCAATGATATGGAGGGGAGATTGTAGAAACCTGTTATAATCTAAGCTGTTTAAAGCTTTATTATCCTTTATACAACACTGTGCAACAGGTAAAATATAGTTGCTCACAAAGACTTAATGGTAAAAAAGAAAATGAGGATAAAGGTAAAAAAAAAAGGAAGCAATTTCTGAGTGTTGCATTTCTGTATAAATCCTAAGCCTCTTTTTTTCTTGTTATAAGAACTACTATGACAGTTAAGAAAATGGTTTAATTTTTGCCTATTTATTTATTTGCTTATAATTTAGTTCAGAAAACTTCCTTGCAACTTAACATTCTCAAAAGTAAAATTCTCAGGTGTCATTAGAAAACATGTACTTACAAGTATAAAGTGTATACATTCATGTATTTATATGGATATATTCATACACACACAGGTATAAGGTGTGTGTATGTATATATATATATATACAGGTATAAGGCATTTATATATATATACACAGAGGTATAAGGTGTATGTGTGTATATATATATATATGTATGTGTTTAGTTCTACTAAGACTGTTTGCATTCATGTCTTACCATGGAATTTGGATTAAATTCAAGAGGATAAATGAGACAAAACCAATTACTAGGAAAAAGAACATTGTATTTTTCACATACAAAGTGCTACAGAAAGCAACATTTTATCTTGATTATATTAAAGAAAGAAGAATATTATCAGATTTCAAGTATAATAAATTTATCTGAAAAGTATTTTTTGGTGTCGGGGATAGTAGCACACAAGAAATATCAAAGTAGATATAAATACTGATTTGCATACATATAGATGAATCTCATTTTTTATAAGCACTTTTGTCACTTTTTGCTTTGTCGTTCACTTTTGATATTTCATAGCTTGTTACATTATCTCAACATTCGTTATTACTTCTTTGTTCTTAAAGTTAAGCAAAACAAAGCCAAAAGAAGTTTAGTTCTAAACTGTAAATGATTGCCCTTTTGGAAAGTGAAAAAAAAAAAAAAAAAAAAAATTCAGCCATGTTCTGTGGCTGTGCTAAGTATAAATACTTGTTTGTAGGTGCTCTGGGACCAAAAAAGTACAAATGCAAAGTGAGACACTGAAGCTGGAGCAGGAGGGGAAATGGCACTTTTTGTGACAGTGCACTTGTCTGGAGTAGGCAGCACTTGAAATGTTAATCAGAAGAGATGCATAACCCAGCTTCTCCTGCTTTAATGTGTACATTCAGATGGGAATGTTAGCAAAATACTTTTTAAGCAAAAAATTTTGTACATAGAAACAAAAGGAAATCTCTTGGGCCTGAGCATCTAAATCCATAAAATACAACCTGCAGTCCTCCATGCCTGCTCTAAACCAGAGCAGCAGCTGGAACTAAAGAGATTTTTATGCTAAATGGTTTTTTTTTTGAATGATCACACATGCATTTCTACTCTGGGCATCCAGAACTGAAAGCCAGCATAGATTAATAAATATTTATATTTTGGAAGTGCTTTCTTTAAATAGAGCAATTTTCCTTTTTCCTCCAACTACACATTTTATCTAATTGCTAGACAAATATACCAGGTTATAAGGTTTATTTTAAATTATTCGACTTTCATTGTGAAGTATGTAGTAATTCTTTTTCCTCCTGACAACTTACTCTATATTTCCAGGGAAACTGTTTGGACTACCTAAACCACAGCTGCTAATAATGGATGTTCTGGTAGTGCACCCTTTACCTGCTGCTGTTCAGCTGTCTCTCTGAGGCAAAGATCTAACAGGTCTTAGGGTACAATCTGAGCCCTGACAGTATCATTAGTCCAGGTACAAAATTGTTTCCAGCTATTTCATGCCCTTTGAGATGAAATTCCTTCTACACACCGGGTCCCTCACTAATAATGGTACTGACCTCTTAAAAAATCCATCTCAGTGTGGATTTCAAATTGCTTTATATAACATTGTTCCATTTAACCCAGGAAGGCTGAGACATGCTCAAATGCTGTGGCTTCTATGTCTCAGTGTCTTATCACCCATGAGAATAATGATCAAACTTGGGAACATTGTATGACCAACTTCCTAGCACTGTTTTGTTTTCAGGAAATCCCTGGAACATGGAAACTTGTTTGTCCTTCCCTAAGGCAAAGCAAGGGCCCAGGGGCATCAGGCAATACTAACTTTTACATTGTCTTTGAATATGTTATTATTTTCTGACAAATTAAAATGTGTTATATTGGCCTACACTGGTAGGCATTTCACTCTACTGCTTTTTTCCCAGCTTTGGAATATATTCTTTGATTCTCAGGTGCACAAATAATCATAAAACAGCTTGGGCTGGAAGGTTCCAGCACCATACACTAAAAAATGATTGCAAGAAATTGGTGAACTGGAAATTGTTTAGTGCATGAATAAGATTTCCCATCACATCTCTTTTTGCTAAGCACTTTTCCAATCTAAATTACCTGCAGTAGTAAAAAATATAAATTTTGTGAAGACCAGGTCTTGAATATAGCACTAAAGTACAGAGTGCCTATAAAAGACAGCTTGGTATTTTTTGTCTTTACATGCCACAGAAAGAGTTGACAGTAAACCTCTCTGAAAATTCCTTATACAACATAAACACAATTTCTGCCCAGTCATAATAATAAAGACTACTACACAAAATGTTGTTTCTGTGTACCTTTTAATTCTCTGTTCAACATTTAGACTGTTTTTTTTTTTTAAGTTAAAAATTATTTTTAAGACTTGCGAGTCTCAGTTTCATTAGACAGTATCCAAAACCTCATTTTTCTGACTATTGTTTCTTTCTGAATATCTCTATTTCCATTTCTCTTATGACATCTCTATTCATCACCTAATGGATGATATAGTATCTGCTCAGCCTAGGAATATGATCAAGGAATGAAATAAAACTTTACCCTTTAATTGACTGTATCAGTACATTCATGCTTGTACTGTGATGCAATTTGCAGTTGTTTGTGTCATCAGTTAATTTTTCTATTATATAAACAAGGAATAGGAAAGACGTGCTGTAACTAGAACTTTGTAAGTATGAATTTGAGATCACTGCACTCATAAATGGTAAAACCTTGAGAGAATTATGCAGGCTGTCCCTGTAGGGCATTAACACACTTATAATACAATCCCTCACTACAAGTATCTGAATGTGCCACTTATATTACAGGAAAGAATAGTGAACTATTTTATAAATGTGCTTTAAACAAGTTTAAATAAAAAAAATATATTATGGAAACCATGTTTTTATCCTCCACCTGTGAAACCAGGTGCTTTATTTATTGCAAGAGACTGAAAGAGGTATATATTATACTAATAACACTTTAAAATGTCTGAAACGTCTTAAAAAGATCTTTCTGTGTATTTGGAGACCAAACTTGTGAAATACCAGAATTTTATGCAGGGACAATGTCCCCATCAGGAATAAGTATTACAACTTTCCAGAGAATAAAGAAATTATTCTCAAGTTGATTGATTTATAACAGGCTGAGCAATAAAATTTAAAAGTGATTCAGGATTGTGCTGACTTGTCTGTCTTTTAAGAGACACGTTAGCATGCCACACTTTCAAAATAGAATGTGAATCCTTTCTGGAGCAGAAGTAATAAGTACAGACTGTAATGTGTACCAATGGTGATGAAGTTTTTGCAGGTTTATATATGTGATAATTTAGCAAATATGTATTTTAGTACAGATAAAATGCCTATATTTTCCTAAACACTTGTAGTCATTTCCTGTCATTTTTGTACTTAGGCTTCTGTCATATGTTTGTGATGCATGCCAATATTCTGAATTTTTCCTTCATTAATTTAGACACAATAATTATGTAATTCCCAATGTAAATTATGATCTTTATTAATGCCCTCCATTTCTGTGATAATGATCTTGTTGCCTGAAATAAAACAAAACAAAACAAACAAACTTGCAACAGTGTTGAAATAGTAAGATAAAAACCAGATCTTTCATGGAAGCTTCCAAGTGCCCCCATGGTTACAGGCACACCTGGCATCAGATTTGTACAGTTTTTATGTTTGAAAAGTTAACATATCTAAAAAATATAGGTAATTAGAAGAGCAGTTGCTGAGGTAATTTCCCCCAGGTTTTGCCCCACTGGAGCCTCTTTCTTAATCTTTTAGCCCTATATTTTATTATGTCTATAATATATGATGCAAAACAAAGTGTCCTTGCTAGACTAAAAGCAAGACTAAATGGGATTCCAAGAAGGTAGCATAATATGTAAGAAAATTATGTAAGAAAGTGCAATTACTATGCTAAAGTGACAAAGTTAGAAACTATGCATCTATATATTAAAATCTATAAAGCTAAAGGTATACAAAAAGCAAAAATCTTTAGGCATCCATGTCACTGAATTTATATTCAAGATTTTCACTCAGCATATCTTTGCAAGGAATGGAGATCAGCCTGCTCCTCACCCTTTCCGTGTGTTTTAAATGATTATATGGAGTGGCTTTGGGTAATGTGTTTGCTGACACATGCACCACGAAGTGAAGAATGAAGCTATGCTGTGTCAGTGGTAAATATATGACAGTTCTGTAAGACTTTAGTACTTCATAATAAATCCTGTAATTTTATTCTAGAAAAGGCAAGAAGACAGCTTAGTACACTGACTAAAGCCCTTGAAACAATCAGTCTTGGGTTTGCAGCTGCACATTAGGGTAGCAACAGCAGTTATAGGGTATATATCTACATTTGTTTATAGGGAGATGTATCTTTCATTTTAGGCATTCTGGTTTTGTCTTCCAGAGACTGCTTTAATTCTTTTTTTGTCTTCTGTGTGACATTGTGATTCAGAAAATAAACTTGAGAGGTAGTAGAATTCGATTTCAGTGTACTTCAAGGCCTCAGCTTCTCTTTGAGGAAGAGAAAAGGGACACACTTTCATATTTTTATGTTAATGGTCAAACTTAACAACTTGGAAGTGTGATCAAAACAGACAGAATTTTTTTTGACATATAGAAGAGTGCTTACCAGCACCTTGAAGCAGTGTCCACAACACACTAGGGAACACTAGCAGATTTGGAACAGCATAAGGAATCGGCTGTCTAGACGAAGTTAAATAAAGATGCTTTTTATCTTTTTGTGTCTTTAAAATCATTGTGAAAGTGTACCTACATGAAAGCACAGGGAGACTACATATCTCGCTTATTGAAATTTTTGATGAGAGAATCTGTCAGAATTTTTACATGGAGAATCCTCTGTATCATACCACCAAAAGATAGATAAACAATATTGTCAGGCTTGTAGGGACAGCCAAAGTCCTACAGAGAGCTCAAGAAATCTTCAGGGTTGACAGGATGAGTTCCTCTGGTCAGGTCATATGTGATTACACAATGATTTTTATTCCATTCCTCTAAACTTTCTTGCATCTATTCAGCTGCATAAATCATATAAGCTGAATTTTATTTAACACATAAATTGAACTGATATTTTCTTTCTTTTACCATTACCACCTCCATTGCTTGCTTTCTTGGAAAGGTTTTTTTTCAGGAAACAGACAGAAGCTAGTCTAATCAATAAGTACTGAATCAAACAAGCCCAGCATTTATCACAGCATGACTGATATCAAACACGACTGTGACAACTATGCCAGAAAACTTGAACTCACAGATCATTATCTCCTTATTTAATCTCCTCTTGGGGTGGTGAGTGCTATAAATTGGTAAGAATAACATTAGGCCCCATTTTCTTGATCAGATACCACTGTGTAGTCTCATAATGGTACTGGAAACAGTTGTTTTGCTGACTGGTTCCTAAACAGAACAATGAAATAGTATCAAAAGTTTCATTTCAGTTGACATAGAAATAGTTTAATAAATCATGACAGCATTTGCTTTAGTATACATTTTCATATTTTTTCTTAAAAGAACATGATCATCTTCATCAAAGAGCTGCAAAATGCCACTGATTGTAAGGAACAGAACTTTTTTGAATGGTGTGACCTTTTCTGTATCTGCAGCTTGTTTAAACCCTTCTCATCTCTTTTAGCCACCTTTTATAATTATTGACTTAAAGGTTTATTCGTTGCTTAAATAAATATATTAAACATTTGTAATCCACACATCTTGACTGTAGAGATTGTGGCAAATAAATTACACAAACAAGCAGATCAATGAGGCAAGAACTCTGAAGAATGTGGACAAAAGATAGATTGGGTGTCCTGAAAGTCCCTTCCTTTACAGTAATGGAAATTCTATGGTTGCAGGTAAAGGCTACCAGGCAACATGATCAATGTGGGATGTCTGTAACTGAGAATAAATACAGTGCACCGAACCTGGGCTTCATGGGAACCTCGAAAAATGATGATGGGAACATCAGAGAGGGGCAAGAGGAGGAGCTGGGACAACCATATTAAAAAGCAGGATTTGATTTGCACGTATTCTTATCTCTTCTTATCAAGGTGTATGTGAGGAGCAGGACAGACACCAAATGCAGCTTTGTTCCCTTCTAAACACCACTCAAGCAGTTAATGTTTACCATGAAGATGCTGGGTACATGGATTTTAGCTTGGAATTAGAATTTGAGCTCAAGTTGAGGAGACTAAATGAATCCAAGTACTTTGAAATCCCACTTTAATGTGGGGGGTTTTTTTGTGGTTTTTTTTTTTTTTTCTCACCATTTCTTTTTTTAATAAAAAATCTTAACCACCAAAATGAAAACTACCTCTACACTTGATTTAATATATTCTTTTCTCTCTCACTCTCCATCCAGGAAGGAGGAGGAGGAGCAGAAAGACACCAGCATGCATGGTATGGAGGATGAAAGCAATTATAATGCATGATGTAGGAGGAAGAAAATTATGGGGAAATTATCTTTAGCAGTTCACTGATAACTACCTTCACAGATTATAAAAGAATAACTGAAAATATATATGTAAATTACCTGAATTTTCTATTGGAGTTTTCCTTTGCTGTCTGGATTGTGAATCTTAGTGAAATTTTGTAAATTAAGGAAAATGATAAAATAAAATTCAATATATATTTATTTTAAATGAATTCTGATGTCAGTCAGATGCATGAATGGTTAATTTGTATAAGTGTTCAATTATTTTTAAAAATATACATGTGATGACGAGTTATCTAATGTAGTCCTGAAAGCAAATACATTTTGGGAACACTACAATTTGGAGTGATGAATGTAAAGCTAAATACTTGCATTTGGATTTTAACCTTTTCCCCCGTCCCCTGCCCCTTCCTTCCCAGAAACCATTTTATTCAACTTTTGTATAGTGGAAAGATAATTCAGTTAGTCATCAATATTAACTTACAGGCTATGGCTTGAAAATTGTGCAATTTCACAATGTTTTATATACATACGGAATAATTTTCTACCATATGATTAGATATCAGAGTTTAGATAAGCTATTTATTTAATGTACTCTTCAAGACAAATATAGAGAACACAGAAATTTCTCCATTTTTTATATTTATTTAATTTTTTTAACAAATAGTATTTCAGCTATTTCACAGGGTTAAGTTATGAATAATCATTTGGTGTACATGGAAGAAATCAAAGAGAAGGATGAAATCTGATTTTTTATTACAATCTGAGCTTTAAAAATGGTGATCATAAAGGATGTCCAGCTAAATGCTTTTGAACTCAGATTAAGTTACACAGATATAAATCAGGAGCCAGCCGTTCAAAAACAAAGACAATTTTTAAAGAAGCAAATCCATCAGTTCTGAATCTATGAGGCTTTTTGTTCTCTTGATTTTCGATCAAACTGTTTAAGAAGCTAAAATTTTCACTAATTTACCCATTTCTTTTTGTTGGTGCTTTTTAGCTCTATATTCCAAATTTATTCCATGTATGCAACTGCTGTGTTATCTTGGGTAAAAATGTTCATTAAGTTTAGTGAGATCTAGATTTCTAGAGGAATGGAGATCAGGCTGACAGCTGCATAAGTTACTGGTGACGGAATATTTCTTCTTTTTGGGCTCTTTTTTACTTGTTATGCTCAAATTCCTGCTAAACACTACACTAATACACATCATTAATTCCCCACTGGTAAGAAAAGTGACATCAGAGTCAACCTTGTGTTGTAATGATATAGTTGGTCATTTGTTGCTGCTTTATATTGGCTGGGTATCTATTCGTAGAGATCAGGGATGGGGTTGGAGGTGCAGGTGTTTAATATTGTTTTCTGTTCTCATTCTTGCCATATTTCTCCCCTGTTCATCACTGGTAGTGACAGTCACTGACTCAGACTTGAGCAGCAGCTACCTCCAGAGTACACAGACTTCTTGGACAAAAGTAGTTTTCATTACACAGCTTTTTCTCTTCCAGGTCGTCTCTATTGGTTTCAGCAGCCCCTGTGGTCCCCATAACAAACTGAAAGAAGCAGGCTATGATCAGATGATGCTATGCAAAACCAAAGTCTGAACTTTCCTCACTATCTTTCTGAGCTTTTTTGGGGTAACCTGTAGCAGTGGACATGTTTGGCCTGTCTGGAACCATTATTCTTTCACAACAAACTGTCCTGAAAGGTATTTTGAGATCACGGTTCATGTCTCAATGAGCTTTATGGTTTTTCCTGGAGATATCCTTAGTCAAGATGTAAATATCAAAACTTGGATAAGATAATAAACACTAGTATGATTTCCTCTGATTCTATTTCTTCCTCATATCGAATATTTTTGGGACTAGGTCAGAAGATTCTGTTTTCTTTAGTTTCTCTTCAGCACTTCCTGATTTCTTTCCTATATCACAAAACTTTGCAACTCAGATGCATTGTGTTTGTTTTATTCCCTTTTGGAAATAAATGAAAAATTTTATTAGATAATTTACTGTTCAGTTATCACCCCAAAGAGTCAGATTTTATCAATAGTTTATTTTGGATGATAGCTGTCTATCAATTCTGGGATTTTTATTGGGCAAAAGAGAATGTAAACTACCACAGTGTTACATACAAGAACTTCTCTAGACATTTACTTGAGGTTTTATCTCAACATGGAGGCAAGTCTGTCAATTGTATCTCATCCACAAAAATTCCACAAGGCAAGCACAGGTAGTGCCAAGGACTTTTCAACACTAAACACAGTGAATAACTTGCAACACAGCTGCAACCTGTAATGCAGCCACAGCCTGCAAATGTTTGTAATGTTTGTATTAATAAGCCATCGAAGGTGGGTTCCACCCCTTTTTAAAGGGAAACTTCAGAAGGGTCATCTTGCATTTTTTCTGCATCTAATTTTTTTTTTTTTTTTTTTTTTTTTTGTGATTTACAGAGTATAGATAATCTTCACTGAAAAGAAGAAAGGTAAAGGTGATCTAAAAGTTGTGTTAGACTAATTAAATGGAAAACTTAGCAGCAGCAACAGTAACAAAATAGAGTAACAAAAGGCAAATCAAGTTTTCCACCTGTGTAATCAGTAAGTTGTTTCAAAGAACTGAAGCTCTTTCAATATTAAAAAAAAGGATATTTTTTGTCTCATTTTGTCCCAGAATTTGTGAAGTAACATTAATCCCACTCTTTAGTGAAAGTAAGAACACTCTGCAAATTGTAAGAGAAAAAGTGAAGTGATAGCAAATGCTTCCTTGAATGTTTGTATTGAGAAAAAAATTGTAAATTAATCCAAAAGAGAGCTTTTCCAGTAAAATCTTCAGCAACACATTCAAGAAAAAGGAAGAATGTGTGAAACTCTGTGCCTATTTCTGTTATATTGTCTGCACTTTTTGAATCCTTTTCTTGTATTTGAAATACTTTTTTTTTTTTTTTTTTTTTTTTTGTAAATAGTGTCTGTTGTGTATGTTTTACCTAAAATTTGCCATTTTGTATGGAAGAACATAGCTCCACACTTCTGTGTTTGGACAACTGTAAGGAAATCGCAGTAGACCACAAATAGTTAAATCCTGATGCAAGTGATAAACAGATTGCAATGAAGTAATTCAGATTATGAGATGGTGAAGTTTCTTCCTGCATTCTTTTCTGTGTAGCAAATAGTGTCCTTATTTATATTTGTAGATAGGCAAAGAATATATACATTACTCATTCTTGATTTAAAAGGTGGTTTGTAAATGGCTATGAGATAAGTAATTTTGTCTCTTGAGAGAAAGGAGTAATCTCATTTAAAACTGAACCTGCTCAGTAAGTTCAACCCTGTGCTATCTCCAGATAACTACCCTTCTGACTGTAGTACATACCTGTTCATTATGTAATCCTCAAATATAAATTATGACATATGTGAGAGGATTCGAGTAAAGAACATATTTCCAGAATTTACTTCTGATGGTTTGAATATCCTGACACTTTTTCAATATTCACCAGCTTCTAGAGAATATTATCTTAACTCCTAATTCTCACAGAATCAATTAGGTTGGAAAAAACCTCTGAGATCATTGAGTTCAACCTGTGATTAAACACCACCATTTCAACTAGTCCATGGCACTTCCCAGTCTTTTCTTAAACACCTCCAGGGACTGGGACTCCACCACTTCCCTGGGCAGTCCATTCCAATGCCCAGTTACCCTTCTATGAAGAAATTCCTTGTATTATCCAACCTAAGCCCCCCCTGGTGAAGCTTGATGCTGCATCCTCTTATCCTGTCACTGGTTACCTGGGAGAAGAGACCCTGGCTACAGTCTGCTTTCAGGTATTTGTAGAGAGTACAAATGTCTCCCCTGAGAATCCTTTTTTCCAGGTTAAACATGCCCAGCTCCTTCTGCTGCTCCTCATCAGAATTGTGCCCCAGACCCCTCACCAGCTTTGTTGCCCTTCTCTGGACACACTCCAGGACCTCAATGTCATTCCTGAATTCAGGAGCCCAGAACTAGATAGGTACTCAAAGTGCTCCTCACTGAAAAGCAAACAAGCAACAGCCCCCAAAATAACTCCTAGCTTCCATTTGCAGTCTTAATTACACAGATTTTCTGGAATCACCTCTGAACTTGACACTAAAGTCACCATTGACATCCTGGCCTTAGAATCATCACACTTGTTCCTAATAGTCATGTTCTGCCTAACTCCTTATCTGATGCTGCAGGGAAACAAAGTCCTCTCTAGCAGAGGGAGACAGAGAAGCATCTAACTTGTGTCTCTCACAGCCCTTCTTGCAATCTTAAATAGAGTCTAGCACCAAGTTACTTAATAAAGCCTTAGGGATTTTTCTGGGGGAAGTTTTGCAAAGGGAATTTCAGTATATTTCATTTGAAAGAGATTTTGGACCTATCTAATAGAAGCTTGGTGTCAAGAAATAGAAGAAAAAAGAAACCTAGGGCATGTGGTTTAGCAAAATGAACTGTATCAGAGCCCACTCTGGTCTTCTGAGCAAATAGATGGATTTAGCTAAGGAGTGCTATTTAGCTCTTACCTTTGAAATCAGCCATTTTGGATATGCTTAGTAGGAGTTGCTGATTACTTGCGCAGACAACCATGATGTGCCCAAAACTTGTCTTGAAGTTTTCTAGACAGGGCAGAGAGGTGACACAAACTGATTTAACTTACTGGTTTAATGATAAAAATGACACAACTTCACTGGCAGGAGAGAGGATAGTATATGTTTAATCCAGAAATACAAACCGAGAGCTAAAAATTTTAAGAGAATTCGACAATTTCTTGAAAGGTAGGAGATGAAATCATAAGTAATTGAATTACATACAGCTAGAATTTAGGAAAAAAATTGCATTCTCTACGATTCTGATCACAAGATGCCTTTTCAAGTATGACTTTTTACTCTAATTTAATGAGGATTCTGGTAATAATATGAATTGTGCTTATTTATATTTGAAGGGGAAAATGACTGAGAAAGGAAGGGTTTTGATTTGTGTGTGAGGGGGTCAACATACTGGTAGATTCATTATGATTTATTTTGTTGCAGTGTTAGATCTGTAATCAAATATATTCACCACAAGTATAAAAGCCAGATAATGTAGTATATTATCTACTGTCTGTGGCAGATTTTATTGTTAAGGAGCACATGAGGGTTGTGGGACAAGCTGTTGTGTATTTGTTTCTAGCTCTTTAGTTTTCAGCAGTGAATTTTTCTGACATTCATAAATGATATAAGACTTTTACACTGCAACAAACAAGACATAAATTTACATCATGGGGGGATTTTATTTAATATATGAATATTATGAATATTAGTACTGTATTTTCTGGATTTTTTTAAAGAGAACATAGGAAATCTATACATAATGCATTATGTATTTCTCTCTCCATGTCTGTAGATGAACCATCTGCGAATTCACAGGTATCTACATGATTCAGAGACAGAAAATCTTTGTAGAATCATTGATGAAAAACCATTTGGTAAGTCTTGGATGTTAAGAGTTATATAGACATCATGATCAACAAGACGTGTTGCTAACAGTAACATTGTCAGTGTGGTTGGAACACAGCAGAATGTCTGACAGAACATCTTTTGCAGAGGTTAGTGTATTGTCTAGAGAATATACTGTGTGTTGGCACTTTACAGAGAAAGACCCTGACCCTGCACTGGTTTTCTGAATGCCACTAATGACACAGGACTTATTCATGTTATGTTCATCACATCTTTGATGCTTTAACAATAAGATTCATTGTCTTGAATATCTCCTACTAGTTTATGAAACCTCTCAAAGACTTCTGCGTTCTCCCTGTGATAGGGAAGGCTGCAATTTCAGAGGGAAAAAAGATTTGCTTAAAGTCTCCTTGATGGGTTGACCTGGTTCAGTAGCCAAACACCCACCCTCTGTCTTGATCATTCCCCTCTCCTTCGGGATGAGGAGAAAATAGAAGGAAAGCCAGAAGACTTACTTATAGAAGGCAGAAACTATGCATAGTAGCAAATAACAAGGAATTTATTCACTACCCACTGTCAGGCAGATGTCCATCCACTTCCTAGAGACCATGGCCCCAGCATGAGTAGCATTTTCTTGGGAAGACAAACACCACAGCCATGAGTTTTCCTCTCCCTCTCTTTTCTCTAAGCTGTTCTTGCTAAGCATGACATCACACAGTATGAGATCTCTCTTTGTTCTCTCTGGGTCAGCTGTCTCCACCCCCAGCCTATTTACTTACAAATATAGTTCCTTTAGGCTATTTGTAGGAAAGCAATTACAGTTCTCATTCTTCTGGATTTGGAAGAGGTATTTAACAATAAAGCAAAATTTATTCATTAATTATTTTATTCCAGTTGATTTGTGTTTCTCTATCTTTCCCTTCTCCATTTCTCTGGCTACCACATACTCCTTCCTTCTTCTGGCTTCTTTCCAAACCGTGAATACTTTCAAGCAGTTTCTAAAGGAAATACAGATAGTGGCCTCTCTTTAAGGAGGGCTGCAAAGCACATATGCTAAAGGAGATTGGCATGGAAACATCTAGAATTGCTGCTAACACCTGTCAGTAATGTAATGTTCAGCACCACCACGTATCAGCTTATAAAACACACTGTTTTTTAGTGTGAAATCAATTCCCTAAGAAAAGCAAAGCAAAACAAATAAGTAACTCCTAAAGAAAAAATAAATCCTTTAGAAATTGCAAAATTTGGCAGGTCAGTAATGAAAACTGAAAAGTCTGGAAGTCAAAATCTGACATGCCTCACAATAAGATTGTCTGTGAAGTCTTTAATATGACTCCTGTATGCACTTTTTTGCAGCATTGTATGATGATCTGTAAAGCTGAGAAAGTTGCTTGTCAGAGTACACAGGAGGGATGAAGCTTGCTTACAGCTATTGGCTGCATTGGTTTGTCCTTAGTATTCAAACTGGATGGTGCAATTTTTCTGCATGATTATTGAACACATTTTGCAGACAGGATTATTTATTTTCTACAGTTTATAAGCACTTTGCAGAAATTAGTTTTCCTCTACACTATTCTCTTTATTCAAATGAAATCTTATTTCATGTATGAGGGTTCAGAATTTTGTTGTTTTTGAGTCTGTATTAGTATCAGATATGTTCAAAAAACACATCTCCACAATTTAACTCGCATGAATGCAGGATATGTGAAACCCAGAAACAACAAATATATGATTAGGAGACTTCCCTAAAATGTTTTGATTTTAAAATTGAAACATTTTATTAGCCTGACGAAGGAATTCCTTTGCAAAAGCAGGAATTATTGTGCTTTATTAAAATATTTTATTTACTTCAGTGGTCACTTTATACAGTTTTCCAAAATGTTATAAGCAACATCCAAGTCTTATAGCAGAAGTCTGCTTTAATACATGAACTGGTTCAGTTGTTAAGTCTGATATACACAAAAATATTTGCAAATGTGAACTTTTAGTCCACTCTCCCTCCCAACTTTCATCTATTAAATTCCTCTTTACACTCCCATATGTGATGGAGATCTGCTCTGCCTTGGAAGGGCCCTTTCTGTCACTGATGCCTCTTTTCTCGTTCATTGGAGTAACTGACATATCAGGTAATGCAACTGGTTCTGGCAAAGCTTGAAAGGAAAAGTAAAACTTACTAGAACAAGAACATCTGCATATAATTGAAAAGAAAGAAAAAAAGAAAGAAAAAAAAAAAAAGCAAACTGAAGAATCCAAGTCCTTCTTGAAGTCTGGAATAAGAGTAGCAAGCTTCAAAACACATATAGAACAATACTACTGCCAGTTTATTAGACGAGTTGAGAGGAAAATATAGCTGGCAGTTGTAGAGCAGAGGCAGAGAGGCAGAGAGGAGGAAAATAGGAAGATCTCTGGTCACTGTGAGGCAGACAGTTATTTATGTAGTATGGTTGGCTCTTGGCACAGGAGTGTGTTATTCATTCTCCTAAGAGAAGGTGACTGAGCACTGGTGGCACAGTGTGGCTGCCTATGAGTTGGAACCAGATTAACCCCTGTATTGATACTCCTTTTATTTAAGGGGGAAATCTGAACAGTGCCTCTATTAGGGATGGTGTAGATACTTGATATAATTCTAGAAATTACATGCTTTTTGCTAGTTTCTAAATCATAATAAACAAATATGCCTGAAACTTTCTCAAGTCATAAAGCAGAAAAAATTCAAGCTCAATTAAATTATGGTGCATTAAACATTACTTTTATGTCAGATTTTTCAAATCCAAAGCTATATCTGATCATATTCTCCTCACAGTAACACATGTGCAGGGCAAAAACAACCCAAATTACATTGCCAAAGTATTTGGAATGCACAGTAGAAGTTAACAAGAATGTATTTCTTTCCTATATGGGTCATGATGATGCTTCCACTGTGATTCAGCTCAGATTTGTTCAGACTTCCAGCTCTCTAAAGAAGTTATGTGATTTAGGATTCTTCTGAAAACCAAATGCTCGGCTACCTCTTTTAATTTCCCCTATCTTGGCTGTCACAAATTTCCCTTACAAAGCTGTGAATTCGCTGGTTTGAGACTTTTTTTTTCTAATTCTTTGCATAAATCCTAGTTTTTTCAAGCCATGAAATTAGATGTTCAGGTTTGCAAGTTTGCTGCCAATTTGAAATGACTAAGTTACAAAGACCTACTGTCTTTCTCATTGTTTTGTCATTTCTCTATGACTACTACTGCTATTTTTATTTACATTTGTACTCCTACTTTAGTTTCAAAACATATTATTAATTATTATCTGTATTTGTCTCCAATAATTCAATGAGTTATTTGATGCATCGAGACTGAACAGGCTGCATGAGATAACTGTAGCTCTCATTATAGATTTCTCAGTTCTCAGGTATGACAGACCTCTGCCACCAAACTGAAAACCTGAAGAGCAGCACATATCCTTTGGCTTCCTTTTAGGCACCAAGGCACAACACAATGGCTTACACATAAAAGAGCACAGAAGAAGTTTTGTGCCCTGATACCATTACAGATTTCTGAAGTGACATGCAATCCATATAAACATTCCTTTTATAGCTTTTCATGAGTTCAGTGTAGGTTTTCTGTCACTCTGAAGAGAACAAGTGTGGGCAGGTGCTGTGCACTTTTCTTTTCATGGCTCTGCAGATGCTTTAAAGCTTTCCTTTAATGGAACTGCACAACAGCATGTAGTAGTGCTGTGAACACCTGGCGAGTAATTAAAGCCACGAGGTTCTGTTCTTGACATAAACCAGTCTCATGCTAAGCCCTGCAGAACTGAAAGCCCACATGCTGTAATATTGCCTGCACAGTCTCTTCCAGTGACAGTACAGTCAAAGCCCTTCAGATAGATGGACATTTTTCATCTCAGTGAGTGATGGGAAAGCTCACCCTCATCTTAGGGTTTGTCATGTTTGCATACTCATCCAAGAAGGCCATGAACTGTGGCTAGAGGTCTCTCAGTTCTGTTTTTAGGCAGATTTTAGGCTTATTACTAGCAAATATATCTCAAATTCTTCACATTCCATTCTGTATCGCTGGCAGTTAAAGACTTTACCTTACAGTTAGTAATGAATCAAATAATAATTTTATATAAGAAAGGGCACTGGTTATCTTAATGCCTTCCTCCATGACAGTAATGCTTCTCCTAATGTACTTTGATGGCACAATCACCATTAGATAGCTTGTTAATACACTAATTAAATCTGCTTGTGTGATTTTTATATATATATATATATATATAATTAGTTCATTTTAAGGATAAGCGGTGAATATTCTACAAAGCATATGCAGAATAACAATAGTAACTTTATATTCGACTAATCTCTGCATTTTGAAATTTGGATACATTAAAAATATTTTCTTTACAAGGAAATTTTCAAGACAGGACTGGTTTTGGTATGTTCCTAAAATTTTTTCTTTTTCTTTTTAAATAAGCCTTTATCTCTCTTTTTCACTGTGAGTATAAGTAATGAAAATTAAATTATGCTTGACCAAATACATAGATCAATTGTTTTTAATGATCCCTTACATTTAAAATTTTACAGTTTGTTGATATAACTGTGTTGGTTTGCTTATCTACTAATATGCAGCATTAAGCAATTTCCTTTGTTTATTTCTGTCATTAGTGAGTTAGCAACAGTGTCTCATAATGCTGCATAAGAAAAACATTGGTGCATGCATCTGATTCTCTTTCAAACAAATGTTCTAGAAAAGTGTAAAATGGTTTATTTTTTGCTTTGTTTGTTAGCTTCAAAGAATTTTGGAAATCCATATAGTCATCTCATACTAACAATTTGAAGATATTTTGTTCATACTAACAATCTGAAGATATTTTGGTAGATATATTATGCAAAAAAAAGGAAGGATTTGCAAACTTTCCTAAAAGGAAAAGATATTTTTTCTGTTATTCTCAGAAATTTAAGCTTAGCCTTTCAGAATTTCTCAATATGAAAATCTGAGGAGAACTTAAGAAAAATACATCTGAAAAACTTAGGATAAGAGCTCATCTATTTGACTGTGGTTCTTTTTAATTTATGGCTAACTAAAAAGGTGTTGAAAAAAAGAAAAACAACGAAAGTTTCTGTGTACCGTCAAGTTCATAGGAACTTTATTACCATGCAGATTTGCACAGTCTCAGTCAGAATCACTGCTGATCCCTCTGAAATGTTACAGGTCCACTTATCACCAGTTCCCAGGTGACCAATCTGCAATTTATTCATATCAGAAACCGTTTTTCCTCTGGGCACTCTGATTTTAATGTGGGCTGTATATCATCAGGCAATGACAAGAACAGAGGGATTGATCTCTCCTGCCCTAATAAGCTTATTTTTATCTTCAACTTTGCCTTTGTAGTGGAGGAGATATTATAAGCTGTCTGACACTTATTTAGAGATGTATACACAGAAGAAACAACTCCCAGCAGCTTCAGGGTGTGAGCTATGTGTGCTCAAGCAAAATTCATGAAAACACTTCATAACAATCTTTACAAGAAACAAAACTTTTAATAGGAGAAATTTTCTGTTCCTAACCCAGAAACTTTCAACAAATGTTCTTCTCCACACACGAGGTACTCAGGTAAATTGGCACACGCTGACCTGGATTCGGGGACAATGGCTGTAATCTGTCTGCAAAAAGCCCAGTAGGCTGTACAGAGGCTTCATGTCAATCAGGCGAAGAAATGGAAGTTAAACAAGCACTGCTAGATTTTTGTGCTTTTTTTTCCACATGCTCTGTTTGTTTAACCAGCAGGGTGTCACCAGGTGGATGTTAGTGTTCGTGTACAAGGCTTTCACAGAGATTGATGTTCACAGCAACAGCTGAGTTCATTTACAATGCCCTTCTCTGAAAGCCTTTCTGAATAGATTCCTAAAGACAGTGATTTACTGTCTGTCTTTTCCTCTTTTATTATATTCCACCACCACTGATGCCTATTCTTATTTGATGACTTCAGTATCCTTGCTCAAAGGTGCTCATACATTTTCAAATTCCGTTGCTGTTAGAAAAAGGAGAGAAGGAAGAAGAATGATTGAGCTGTCTTTGAATGGTTGCTGGGCTCTTGCTGCCCTATAACTATTGTAACATATTGCATTGTCTCAGGGTTACTGGGAGGTGTGAACAGCAAAAAACTTCAAAGAAAACAGTGAAGCTTCTGGAGAGATCCTCCTACCATGTATTCTTTACTGTCTCCTTTGCTATTTAATATGGGTAAGTCTAAAATTTCAACTGAGGATTAACACTGGATAGAATTTAAATCACTGAAGAGTTAAAAAGTTTCAGCATATCATTGGAACTTAAAAATTGTTTGTCCCAGGATACCATGTCCTACCAGCCTTTTTGTTTTTTGGAATATTTTATTATCTTCAGCTGTAGATATGATGTATATTCCTTCATTCAGTTTGAAGTTGGTGGATGAAACTTGCAGAGTTGAACAAAATTTTCTGTTTGAAACATTCAGTATTTAAATACTTAAATACTAAACCCCTGAAAAGACAAACAAATAAACAACAACAACAAAAAACCTCCCACCAACAAAATTCAAACAAAAAACCTTCTATAGAACTTTTTTCCTGGTAATTTTCCCATTTGATGAGATGGGTGGTGGTTTTGATGCTAGGGTAGGGGTTCAAAAAGAATCTGGAAAATAGTTAAAATGCACCCCACACCTCCAGCAGGTGCTTCCAAATAGGGAAAGATTTTCAGTTTACCTTTAGACATTTCAGGAAGTTTAGCTGGAAAGTTCTGTGATTTTCTCATTTTAACTGGCTAGGAGCCAGCACAGAAGTGTGGGTTGGTCTCTAAGGATGTAACTCAAAGTCTATTGTTCATCTCATTGAACCAAGGGCCAAAAAGCCCACCTGAACTGTTGACTACTAAAGAGAGAGAACAAACTCCACACTTTTCGAGGTGTTGTAGCAAATAGGAGACTTGTCTTGGCTTTGCTTTTGTTTTTTTATTATTTTACCACTTTTATCAAAACGTTTTTGATTTTTCAAGACACACTCAATAATGCCATCTCTCCAATTGATTTTTTGCCACATCTCTGCCAGGCTGGACCCTCAGAGGTATGGGTAAAATCCGTACTTCAGCTTCCAGGTCTCCAGTAATCTCATATGAAAGTAAACATATATTCACCAAAGAATTGAACCAAAATCTGTTGAAACCAAGAGTATTTTCATTTATTTATTGGATTTTAGAGAAGGCTTTGAAAAACTCTCTCAATTTAGCAACAATACTGTGACCCCTTTAAATATCTAAATTACAAAGTACTCCTTAAGACTGTACATACTAAGTTTGGTGATAAAAATGATACATCTTGGTCATATCTTTTTTTCATCTTCCTGTATTTTAATTTCACTCATTTAAATGTTATAAAATTTAAAAGAAGGATATATAGGGGAAAGGAGATATAGGTAAAATGTACAGCACACTGCTGCTTATAGCTTAGAAAAATCCACGCTGTAACTGAGATTTGCCAAATATCATGCATATTATGTCATTATTGTCTGTATTCCAGTAGGAGAGATATGCAAATTTTAGTTTTCTCAGATAGAAATGGCACTGAACTATTGTGAGAAGTTTTCAGAAGTATCAAGAATCTGGATGAATTTCCAAACAAAGTGAACTAACATCTTCATTTTAGGTGGATCTTCCACCTAATAGAACTTCCTTAATTTTTAAAATATGTAGAAAAAGATACAAAAAAGGTGGGAGACATCTCTGTATCAAAAGATGATACTCTTAAAAAGGGAATCCTCAAAGTCAAATGATCTATTGTCAGAACACTACACTGTGTGAGCCTTTATTTTGCTACCACCTCCAGTTTTAGCTTTCTGTGAAAGCAGAAATATGAAGAGAAAGGATACAGTCTTGTCACTGTCTAATTTCCCTAACTTTTTTTAGGGTAACTTGCATGTGCTTTTTTTTTTTTTTTTTTTTTTTTACCTTTGCATTCATGAGCTTGACTTCCTTTTTCTCCTTCCCAACTCAAGCTGAGATGTGGATATTATTAATAGGATGAAGTTTACATTGCTTCTTCTCATCCATATATAGAGGTCAGTCTTATAGGTAGTCTCACCTTTAGCTCTTGTGAATGCCACCTCCAGAAAAAAAATCTAACCCTAAGGTTATTAAAAGATAAAAGCAACTAACCTCACATCATGATCATAGCAGAGAAATATATGAGAAAGGAACATAGTACTTAGCAGTTTCAAAAAAGTCTAGTCTTCTAATTCTGGCAACACAGATGAATATCCTAAATAGTCAGAAAATCAAATATTGTTCCTGCTAATGTTTTGTTAAGCAATTTTGACAACAACACACATTTGGCCAACTCACAAATAAAGCATGCCTTGTCCTTTGAATTGTGGATGGTTTTAGTATGCTAAGAATGACAACAATTACAGAACTGGCATGTATCTGCCAACAGAACAGATGGCTTTGTAGGTGGAGGACAATGGAGAAGAAAAAAAAGGAAATGTTCGAATGAAATCCAAAATAAAAAAGAAATCTTAACTAGATCCTGATAGCAGTATAGTAAAATCAAAGTCAAAATTGATTTCAAAGTCAAAATCAATTTCAAAATTGATTTGAAAATATTGCACTGGCAGGGGAAGTAAGGAGGTTGTAATGAACTTGAGATGATTTCTGAAAAAAGTGCAGGAAGTGGATGGCCATGCTTCTGCCACATTAAATCACAGATATTCCTTAGTGTTCTCCTCCATAAAACTGCTCAGAGTTGTGGTGGTGTAGCTGATTCCATCCTAATGTCTATGTTGCAGTCCAGAAGGCATATGAAGATACAATATGGAAAATTAACTTGTAAAAACTGGTCTTATAATGTAAACACTGCAGAAGTGATAAAAAAATTATTGAAATAGTAACTATAGTTATGATTTTGAATAGTGAAAAAAGTTAAGGCATATTCATAGCTCCATTTCTTTTACCCTTATACCTCAGTGGCCACCTATTCAATCAATGCCACAGAGCACATGTACACTGGTACCAACATTTTCCTACAGCAGAAACTGTTTTTCCCTTACATCTCTGATAGATACTTTGCAATATGCTGAGCAAAAATATATCTGTGACCCATTCATTTCACAGTATAGGAAATAAACAGATTTCTGTGTGTAAATGAAGAGCAAGATACAGGGAAGCATATAATGTGATATGATACTGAGTAGCAGTAGTAGAAGACAGATGCCAGTAGCTGAAATGCTATCCTTTAATTTTATTTTTTTAAATCAGTGTAACAAAAAGAAATTTTAAAAAATAGATTTTAGTGGTAGAACGAACTAGATCTGCAGAAATCCTCAGTGACCTTTCTCCATGTATGATAGACAGAATTGGAATAAGTGAAGAAAGATCCTATTTGAAAATGGAATTAATTGAATATAGCAGTATAGTCAATTAGAACTGTGACTTGACCTCAATACTAAACAAAAAACAACAAGAAAGGTGAATAACAGCTAAGAAATACTATGAAAAAAGCTGTGGTAAGAAAGCAAATAAAGAAAACCACATTCTTATTGATCTACTTAGCACTTAACTGATTCACAGCATTTCCCTTTAATTCAGAATACTGTTAACAAATGAGAGCAGGGCAAACCATATGGTAATACAACCAAGTTTTCAAAATGGTGAATTGCCCTTTTGAGACAAAACCATAGCTAATATAATTTGGGACAAATTCTACGAGCTTGATGACTTCTGAACTTCTTATCAATCACTGCATCAAATCCATCCTTGGTCCAAATTTTTTTATTTTTATTATTATTTATTGTAGGTGATATGTAGGTCCCCTTGTTTTACTGCCACTTGTAAGTACTCGTAGTTCCAGTTTCTTCTCCTGGACAGCATTCTTTAAAGTCTAGTCACTCTGTACGCCCACACTATCTCATCTCATCTCATTTCACCTTGCCAGGCACTTCTATATGACTGCAAAGGGTTTTTATTGAAGAGAGAGAATTTCACACTGAAGATTGCTTCTTGTGAATTCATCCATGAAGTGTTTTTTTTTTCCTTATATAGCTGTATATTCACATGTAAATGAGTCATATTGCTGGGGCACCAGAGAACAGCACAGAAGCTAAAAATAAATTCCCATTGTCCCAGACTGTCCCAGGTACTGGGACTTAATAAGACAGATTTTATTTGGTTAGTATTCTCTTTTTCATTGTATTTCCTTATTTTTTAGTTTCTTAGCATCTTTTCTTTCAGCTCTTTTGTGTTATTTTATACTGGAAAATTTATCTGTGAGACCTTTCAACCAGAAGAAATTGTTCTTTCAAATTTTGTTGAAGATTTTCACTATTTTTGTGGACACTTAAGTCTCCAATCAGATGTGAATTACAATGGCTTGGTGTTATTTTTCAAGCTCTGTTTTCAGTTTTCTTGACTACTATCTTTGAGGCAAACAGTTTTATCAAATATCCTTCAAGAAATGATCATAAAGGGAAAAGACAAGAGAGAGAAATGGTCTAAATTAACTCTCATATTACTGAACAATGTGTTGTTTCTGTTCAACATCAAACTTGTGTAACACACCAGTAACAAAAATCAGATTCAAAGCTTTAAGAGGTGTTGAGGTGATAGGTGACATCACAGTCTTTTGTCCCAAAACCAAAGGGAAGAAGTGAGATGAACTTAGCAAGAGATCAAAGAGTTGGAAATAAGGACCTTCTATGTCTCAGGTTTGCACTGTATTACCAAACAGGGTTTTAGCTCTTCTTTAACATCAAGTAAGGAATGGTTAAATGCTGACAGTCAAGGAAAGTTATGCATACTTCTTCCACTAACAGAAGGTGTACTCAATACAGAAGGAATCGGATCATTTCCACAGCTCGATATGAATTTAAAGGTCTCTATACTTAGGCGAAAAACAGTGGATATGTATTGCTGTAGATACAACTCGAAAATCCCAATAAGTGCCACTTTTCTTTCCAGTAAAA
Source organism: Sylvia atricapilla (assembly GCF_009819655.1). Taxonomy (NCBI): domain Eukaryota; kingdom Metazoa; phylum Chordata; class Aves; order Passeriformes; family Sylviidae; genus Sylvia; species Sylvia atricapilla. The sequence continues at coordinate 53,218,862 of NC_089145.1, forward strand.
ACTGTCCTTGAGTGGGATTAATAGTCTTCTAATGTTTATTTTTTTTTTCTCTGTGGTAAAGCACAACTTTCAAAAAGAAATCTGCACAGTGAGATTGTGTTCAGATGTGTGTATATCCATGTTCATTTAATATTTTCCTTTAACTTAGATCTCGCAGAAAGATATTATTGCCATGGATATTTTAAATCTGAAAATCTATTCTGCCATCTGAAATACTTGATAAATCATTGGAAATATAAAAATATTATCATATTGATGTGAGCACAAAATTCTTTCAGTTAAAAGGTATTTTTAGCATTTCTTTGGTTTCTTTATGTGCTTATTTTTACATTTAAAACAAAAGAAGAGACTGAATTAATTCTTGGGATATGCAAGCAGAAGTGTTTGTAGAATAATTTGGAGACTGCAAACATTGTTAGTCACCATCTGATCTCAAGTACATATGTGAAATATTGGAGAATATCACTGAAGTTGAATTAGTAGTAGAATCTGTCTCATGGATTTTTTTAGGATTGTTTTCAAAGATCAAAAAACCAGAATATTATACTGTTTGAATTCATTATCTCCTCCCAATTAGATAAGGTGAATAAATTCATTCCCATATCTTGAATTTCCAGATCCTATGGCATACATACCAGGAGTATAACAGGAATCTGAATACAGTCTGTCTAGAAATTCCATCTACTTTTGTTGCCATAAAAAATGGATATCCTGCATGCTTACCAGTGGCCACATGATATCTCCAAAAGGCCCCTGTACATATTTGAGCATACATACATGGTTAAAACACCAGAAGCATGATGTGCTTGCACCAGTGACTCAAGCCCAAATCAAAAGAAAACACCTCTTACCCTTTTATTTACCTCTAATTGCCAATATTTTCAAAAGTGATTTTGAAGCTTTTTCAGCTCACTGCAGCTCATTTTAAAAACAACTTTTTGATTGATTGTTTTTGATTGATTTTGGATTTAGTACTCATGCATACATATGCATACATATGTGTGTATGTGTATCTACACATTTAAACTGAGACTATTTGCCATGTTATTAATATACATTACCCATTATAGCTCTTTATCTCTCTCCCTGATTCTAAACACATACTGATATGTACTTCATAGATATTACATATTATATGTTTTTATTCTTTTTTATGGGCACTTGCGCAAACATCAGGACAGTTGAAAGTATAATTTTGTTTAATGAAAATAATCTTATATTTGAAAAAAACACATATTTGAAAATACATCCCTTGTCTATCAGAGTTTCAAGAATATATCTTTATTTTCTTTAAGGAAAATCTCTCTCTCTTTAAAGGTCAAGTGTTAAATTGTTAAATGGCTAATGGTATTGATTTATAGCTAACAGTCACTTCATTTCTGTTATGGGAACTCTGAGAGCTGGCTTGGTCTCCTAGCTGTGATAAAATGTAGGTTAAGTATGTAATTTATTATTTGGCCCTCTGTGATTAATTGATAATTTACAATGCTGATTACTTAATCATCCAAAATATTAATCAGCAGTCAGCCAAACAATAGCACTGGGTTAAATGGGTTTAATATCAATGATCAAGCGGTCACTGAGAGGAAGAAATTCTCTCAATTAAAGAGCTGACTTTAGATTTTGCTGTCAAATGCTCTCTGTTAACTTTACCTTCCTACTTGGGCTGAAAACTCAGAACTGATCTGGCATTTCACCAAAATCAGCCCTCTAAAATGCTGGAATCAGGACTTTAGTTCAGCAAATCCCTGCATTGTTTCAAAATCCATGGGAAATTCCACATGGCCTGGAAAATGTTTTGTAACACTGTCAAAAGATCTTCTGTATGCAAACAAAATAAAACTGCAGCTCATTGTGTACTAGCTGATCAATGCAGTAATTCAAAATAATACTGCAATGATAGCTAAACTTACTGTCTGCTATGTAAGGAAGTTCCTTATCATTCAATCAAGTGTCCAAAAAGTTCCATTTGTAACATCTTTCGTATCTGTGGTGAAAAAATAAATCCTGCTTTGAACTGGTATATATACTTTTCACTTTCTTAGTGAGTATTGGGGAAATTATTCTCTTATTCTGGGGTCAGCATAACACAGAAAAGTGTTTTGCTCGTTTGCAAAACACTGTGGATTGAAGATTTAATGTCATTTAATGGTCAATGAATTGCTGTTGTGGTAATTGTGTTCTCATGTCTATTAAAAACAGCATTCTGTTTCTGTATATCTCTCTTTACTGAGTAAAGATTATTTTTTTAAATGATGTTACTGATGCAGTTTTTGCAATGACATTTTACTGAGCTTATATGCATGTCCTGAACTTAATTATTGTATTGCTAAACACAACACATTGCTAATACATACGTATATTGCTAATCACATGTTCTCTGCTTTAGTTGGTTGTAGTGTATTGTGTGCATGAAACTGTAATAATTTACTGCATTATGTAGTCACCTTAAGAAAGATAAGGACTCAAGAAAGGAGCAGAGTGGGCAGTCAGGTTGTAATAAGCTGATACTTTATGCTTCCCTTTAGTTTTCCTACTGAGGTTAGCTCAGCTGATTGGAACATGGTGCTAATACTGCCAGCATTGTGATTTAGATCCCCATACAGACCATTCCCTAATGAGCTGGACTCAGTGATCCTTGTGGGTCACTTCCAAATCAGAATATTCTGTGATTCTGTCGTAGTCTAAAATGATAATGTCACCAGACTGTTCTGAGCAGTCCAGAGCTACAGTGAAAAGCCTGGTGATGCCGAGGTGAAGTTGCTGAGTAAGGCAGCAAACATCTATAATCCTGACCCTGAGTGGCTACACTGCTTCCATCAAACCCAGTCATGTAACAGTTAATAACACTGCATGGGGCAAGCTTGACTAACACTTGTTTCTACTCAAGCACAAATGATTGATACTTTTTCAATGTCATCAGCAACCAAATCTAAAAAATTCCAGAGCTTTAGAACCATCACTTATACTTTAAATAGCACAAGTTTGGAAACTGTTATTGTATTTTATGAAATCAAATAGTATGTTCATCATATTAAAAAAAAATCTTACCCAAGGTAACTGGCAATTTCAGTCCATACTACATTATTTATCTGAATGTCTTCAGTTTAGAAATTTCCTCCATCAAGCATTTAATCAGCATTTTTCATGATCATTTTGCTTGGTTTTTGAGGAAAGCTTAAATAAAAGCTGTGGGAAAACCCTTATATCAGGTCAAAGGCAAGTTCATAGCAGCACGTTTATTGAATAGATCCACGAAAAGATGTATCTTTTTCAAATATTTGGAGAAATAACTTAGCCATTCATCTTCTTAAATAAACTCTGATTCATTTTTTAGCATATTCTAAATAGTAGGAAATGACTATTTAGTGTTAGGAAATAAAGTTTCAGCACATTGTAATACTGCAGGCAGAAAAACAGCTATTCTATAACGTTGAAGCAACCCAGTCATGAAGTAAAAAGATGTTACCTCAAATACCATCAAAACACAGGACATTATTTCTCCTCAGGACTGATATTTAAGGTACTATATTCTATACAGCATTATTTTATTACCTGTCCAACTATATTAAGTTTTTCTACTTGGAGTGTTGTATTTATGCACATAACCTGTTCAGTTTCCTCACACTAGTTTTGTTATAACTATTAAATCAAATATTTATTTTTTCTTAAGCTGTGTTATGTTCCTGGCCATGCATAAGGACATAGGAGACAAGATTGTAAAAAAAACCCCAAACCACAACTAAACTGAATATAGTTAATACTAAGCATGAACTATAACTGTGTGAAAAGACCTAAAGATGTCTGAAGAAAACCTACATTACATAGACCCCAAACATATTTTCCCACTGAAATATTGTTAACATTATGTACAAATGCAAGTGTATACAAATAAACTGTTTGTCAGAGCCCATGGAAAAATTACTACTTATGTATATGGTCCTTCTACAACTCTCAACTCATTTCTGTAATTAGCTTGATTTCCATGCAGCACTGAATAATTTATAAGAAATTTCAAAAGAAGCAAAGAAAAGGTCATATATTACTAAAACACCCTTGTATTTAGTATTTTTTTAATATTACTATGATAATATTAACTCACATGAAAAAATAGAAAAAAAATATCCAAAAATAAAGTCCAGGTTCATTATAATGCTTGATCATTTCTTCTATTATTGTCTTGAAACAGGAATGGTAAAACATTGAAAAGAATTAATGGTGTATACACAAACAAAAATATGACATGACTGTAAACATTGAGTTTTGGGTTTGATCTGCTGGTGACCATCTGTCCATCTCTGTGCTTGGAGAAACAGCGGACTTAATTGCAGCAGTAGATAAATCCTGTATCTGGTTTGGAAGGAAATTGGCTTACCACTCATGAAATCTGTGATTAAGTGATCAAATCTATATTCAGGTACACAGAACTCATTCACTCTGTTTTTCATTGTTTTGTGTATAACCTCAAACCGTTGCTTTTCATCCCCCACGTCACCAGAACTACTTTGTAAACTCCTCCAATCTCTAATTTTCTTTTTTTTTTTCCCAGAGGGACGTTTGAGCTAAGAGGGGATTTTCCATCATATTCTTTGGCTTCTTGTCCAGCAGTCTGCTATGGCTTTTGGTTTCAGTGGAAAAATGTGGAAAAAAAAGTTGGCTGCATTGTGATTATAATTAATGACATCAATTAATAAGAAGAAAAATAAAAATCCTTATAATTTTCAAACGTTTCTGCACTATGTTTTGTCTGACTAAAATGATGATGTCTGAGATCAGATACAGAGAGGCACAAAGACCATTTGTCATAGTTCTGTTATGATGCAGTAAATGACATGGTGGTGTGAGTATACTTTGAAATTAAATGGTGATATGGTCAGTTGCTGAAACATGGGCAGACATGACATTGATTCCACAGAAGACTGTAAAAAAGATAATTTCCATAAAATGAAATAGGATTTAAACTAATACATTTACTCGCCATTACCCTTTTCAAATTGAGGGGGGCAAGTGCTGTAACAGCTCAGAACTCTAAAAGGCAATACTCAGTGGTGTGCAGACGGCCTTCTGTCTTCTACAGACTTTAATATCTTCCTACAGACAGCTCTGAACATGGACTTCAGGCCCCTTCTGACTCTTTCAGATAATGATGTCTAAATATTACTGTCATAAAACAGCAAATGAAATTCAATACTAAACTTCCACTCATGTGTCTTCAAATTCTATTAAATTTCCATCAGAGGAAATTTTCTAGTGATAATAAAAACAACCATTGGCATTTGGAATAAATTGAGATTGGGTTTAAAATCATATATATGTGGTGGTGCATGTTTTGGATTTTACTTTGCTTGTTCTGTTATATGAGTTATTTCCGGAAAGTTTAATGTAAAATTGTTTGTTCTTTGTACCCCCTCCTGTTCCTTTCCCTTTGTTCATCCCCAAGTTGTTTGTCAGATATTCTTTCAGTGTCAGTCATTAGTTACATAACCCTCTGGTCCTGTCAGTCACTCTGGGGCCTCTCCCTGCATCCAGAAGATTCCAAGAGAGGAGTCAAGTGATTGGGCAGGATCAAGGGGGTCCCCTCCCATTTGGTTATGATTTGATGTTGCACCTGTATGTCATGTTAAGGGTCACTCCTGACTTTTCTGGTTTTGGTTTGTCGCTGTACCCATCCCTGAGACCCACCTCCTTTATAAGTTGCTCCCCTCACATTCTCAGGCTCTCTCCTGATACAGAACCCTGGGGTGAGGATCCCCCTGTTCCAATAAACTCTGTAGCCCTGTCTCCAAAGAGTCCCTCCTTTTATCTCCCGCCTTCACCACGTCCCTGCCCTTGGTCAGCCAAGAACCCCAGTGTGGTCGTGGTGCCAGGGCTGGCTGAGCTGGGGGACACAGACACAGGGACTGTGACATATATAGAACAAAAGTTTTTTGGCTGGAAGTGACCTGAAAGATCATCTAATCTGCCATGATCCTTCCAGGGTACCAGGTTGCCCAAAACTCCACCCAACCTGGCCTTGAACACTTCCAGGGATGGGGACATCCATAACTTTTCTTGCAACCTGTTCCAGTGTCTCACCACCCTCACAGTTTAAAAGAGATATTTGTATTCAAAATACTCAGAAAGTAAATAGGTACAATTGACATCATGATGATCAATATCATGTTACAGGGTTTAAAGACTATTTGTTTAAATATACTCAATAACAATAATAATCAAAATACTAATTATTAAACTCTCATTCTTTTATTACTTTTGTAAAGTAAGTTTTTCATCTTGGCCATAGGTTTTTTAGGTTGGACCGAAAAATAGAAAACAAAATAAAAAAATTTAAAAAATGAGAGAAAAAGAATTAGATTAATCAGATTAAAAGAACAGAGAGAACTCCCTTGGCCTACTCTGAGTAACTGATATGGCATGTAAGAAATAGAAAAGGTCTTAACCCGCAAGAATGTTGAGTTGTTGAGACAGTGATTTTCAAAAGAACTACCGAAAAATTGCATGTATAAAATAGAGAGGTGATGAATTAACAGCAAAACAAAGCCAAGACCCACGATAAGGGATAGCTAAAAGAAGCAGAAAAAGCAATATCCATATTCAACTGAAGTGCAGCAGAAAGGAGCCTGCAAAATGATAGGCTTAGCTCCTGGTCACCTACTGTGAGGATCTGATCTAGGAAACCTTTGATTCGAGATGTGATCAAGTATGTGTTATGAGATATTCTCGAATGTATCACATTCGAGATGTGATACAATTTAATTATTAACTGCTCTGGTGTTACACATGCTCTGTGAAAAAAATCTGTCTTGAGAGGTAGATTATATTTTTTTCTCTCTTCATCTTGAGGGATCTGAACTTCTAGATGAGGATCTTAGAAAGCTCCACAATTTTCAGTTTCTAGAGGAAAATGTGTTGCTACATTTAGCAAAAACAAGAGATTAAAAAGTGATGATGATCCACTGGACCGAATGAGAGAGATATAATTTAACTCCTGCTACCACTCAGTAAAAGGAAGAATAATCCTTTTGTGCAGAAACATTATAGCATCAAAGTGAAACGTTCTGCAAATGTATATAACACTCATTTGGTACAAGGATTTAGTGCCCCATACAGAAATGAACCTGAGCAAGCAATGGAACCTAAAAAGTGATCAAGAATCTATATTAACATCTAAAATACCAATATACAAATGATCGGAAAGTAGGAATGAAAATGCTCAGATGCTACAGATCACTGAAGAGAATAGCTTCTGGTTTGCATCACTACAGAGCAATGTGCAAAACTCAAGTAAGCCCTGTGAGTAATGAACTCATGCCTAAATCCAAAAATAAACAACTGTGTAATTGATGTGACAACAATGAGTCAACAGGAGTGAAGTTTTCCACTCCAGTATGCCAAATAATAGATGATTCAGAAAAAGATATTTTTTTAAACTGAAATAAATTATATAATACTTATATGTTCATCCATTTTTATGGTAATATTTATATTAATCCTTTAAAATCAATTATGAATTGCCATTCCTCACCTTAAGATGTGAGAAAAGAATATCTGAGTCGCAGTGATTTTCTACTGCAGTTTAAACTGGAATTTAACAGTGAACTGGTCTCCCTCAGTGTTTCTCCCTGATCTCTTGGCAAGCCACTTAATCCTTCAAAACCACAGCAAAATGAGAATAATAGAACTTTTATGCTCTGTTTGCAGTTTTTTGATAGCAGATCTGTCATACACCTACATGCATGGAAATATTTAGACGTAGTGTTCTGAAAAACTATCTTGCAACCACGGTGCCTGACACTTCAGGCAAAAGTAATGTACTTAGAGGGGAAATATTTGGTAGCACAGAAGGGCATTCTTGGAGCACATTCGCGTGTGTTGTTCACATGTTTGCATGTTTAAGAGAGACTGGTGTTAAAGGGTAAACTATACCTTTGAATAGAGATAAGGTTGTAGTTTTGAACATACACAGAAAGTTAGGCTGGGTCTGCCTAAATGTTTCTAGAGTGTTGCCTGAAGTTTGCCTGATTTTCACTGTTTGCATTTTGTTCTCACGCAGCTTCAAGAAAACTATGTATATTTTCAGAATTTATCTATTTTGTTTACATTCTTCTCCTCTGGGAGGAGACAGATGGTTGATGGTGATGTTCACCAAAAAGGTTGAAGAGGTGGCTACTTGTGTAGCCAATCTTTGGCCTGCTTGTCAAAGTGCATATATATATATACTGTATTTATATATATGGAACAGAAGAATAAAGGAGAGAGCTTTTCTGCTGACCTTTCTGCTGCCTGCTTTGTTCTTTCATGTCCCTAACAGTGACACTAGAGTGAGTATGCTATTAACTGAAACCAATGGCTTTTACTATTATGTTAAAAAAGTTAAAATCCAGAATCAGAAATAAGAAGTCTATTGCAAGAGTGTCCTGTAACTGGGGACTTAAGAAGCAGTTGAAACTCTGGTGAGCTGGGCAACTTTCCACCCCAACATGTGATGCACCCTTTCAAAGGAGCTGAAATAACAAACTAAACTCTGTGGGCAGATCTGTGGGAGTTATTTTTCACTGTCTTTTGGTGACAGGCACGGCGAGAGGGACAGGTGCATGCACTGAGGAGAAGCTTCAAAAAGCAATTTGTAGTGCCCTATCACATCAATTTAATTCAAACCTCAGTACCAATAAGACTTAAAACTATGAGTGAAGGAAGGGTGTTGTGAGAGAAGGAAAGCCACCATCTCCATTGCAGTGGCTTTCTGGAGATTATAAATGGGGTTTGTTCCATCGTTGAAATTAGGTGTTCTTTTCCATTAACTTTTTAATTAGTGCTTTTCTCTACCAGTTAAATCAATATTGTTTAACAAATTGCTTGCATACTCCTGACAAAGAGGAAAATTAGTTCGATGTGAGCCTGAATTTTAATATCATTGCCAAAATTCAGAGGATTTTGAAAGAGTTTTGAGCCAGGAATTTTCTGGTGGCATTTTATTCCACCCCAGACCTCATTCCTGATGATCAAGTCAGAAAGAAACAAATACTTCTCTGAATACCACTGCATTAGGAAAAATCACAGTGTGCCAAAATGTGCATAACAACATCTGTATTTGTTTGGTCATGCCCCACCCTGCAGAGCCTTATGGATCTTCACTTCCTCCACACTGCTGAAGAACTTGAAATTAATTTGGTGGAAGAATTCAGCTGAAAATACTGGGGAAATCAGGCTGACCATGTGAGCCTTGGAGTGTGCTGCTGGGCACAGTTAGCAGTCTGAGAAGAATCAGGGGAAGCAAACTTTCTGCAAAGGTGTTTGGAGTGACATTGAATTTTCCTCAGAACTGCTTTATTTCTGAGCACTTAACAAGTCTAAGAGCTCCATCTATTCAGTGGCTTTTCAATTAGTAAAATAAATAATTCAGGAGCACTGGAAATCAAATTTGCATCCTTTGATAAGCGCTAAGAAGAAGTGCTACAATTTATTGACGATCTGGTTAAAAGCTTTCCTTTCTGTCTGGTACATAATAGAGACACATACTTAAGAAACACTGCCTGGGAAACTTATTTCAAAATGAGGAAGATAGCCATTGGCAAAATAAAATATCTTTTCTTGTCTGGAGATTCACTGCTTCCATTCTTTCCAGGGGCAATATAAAAGAAATCGAGAGTACCATATTCTAGAAAAGGAGGAGTCCAGCAAACTGTCACAAGCTTGATGTATTTCTCCTCTCACCTCAGGACTATCTACTACATAATTGGCAGTAAATTGTTGTTACTTCTCACTGTGGCAAATCCCTTTGTGACTTTTATATAATTGGGTAGACGGAGGCAGAGAGAGAATAAAAACACAGCAAGTATAGTACTTAAGTGCTATCAATAAGAAAAGAAACAAAAGTCTTCTAAAAGGAAAAAAAAAGGCAGAAAAAACTTGGCATAAAACCTGTTTCTATGCATCTGTGTTCATTTTCTGTCCTCTTGTTAAAAAAGGGAAAATAGATTCAAAACTGACTGAGCATTTTCTCGTCTTCCCTCAGAAACTTGGAATTTTATCCATTGGATACCTATAAAAACACACCCTGCTCAGGTCTCTGATAGGTGTTCTTAATTATTCAGTCAAGAATAAAGTAGTTTGTGTACAGCAATTCCAACACAAGGTTTCTTGATTTTTTTTTTATTTGCGTATTATTTCCTTCTCACAGAGGTTTTCTGGACATAGTCCAATGAACTTGAAAGGAAAAAAAATATTAAACTAATTAAATTTTCTTTTGTCATAATATGGGGTTTGGATATGTACTGAAATGTTCTCATGGCAGAAAAGCCAATAGTTTTTTGAAATATATTACTTTTATTCATGGTACATCTTGTTCTACCTTGGCATGAGAGAATTTGCTAGTTTTCAGATACTGCTAATGACAATAAAACAGTTTAGGAAATTTATACTTAAAATATTGTAAAGGTCCAGATTTATTTTTCAGGACAAATTTTTTACAGCCCTGATTCTACTTCTGTTTTAGAGGTCAAAGTAAAACTAATACATACTTCTGGATGGTCACTGAGGGAATGGGAAAGGTTTAGTCTGCAACTGGGATTTAGTGTGTTTCTGAATCACAAAAGAAAAAAACAAAGCTGTTAACTCCCCTTTGTCTGCTTATAATGGGTAAAGTAATTCTGCAGATTTATGGAATTGTAATATTTTTTAGGTTTCGTTTCTATTTGGTTTTCTGAGCTATTTATTTTCTCCTAGAAACTAATTAATTAAAAAACCTTAACAGATTATTCTGATTGCCACAGATGTATTGGGTCTGGCTGGACTGGAGTTCATTTTCCCATGGAGCCCTCACACTGCTGGGCTTTGCATGGTAGCTGAAAAGGTGTGGACAAAATGTGTTTTGGCTACAGGTGAGCAGTGCTGGCACAGCATCGGGACTGTCTCTCTGACATTCCCACCCCATCAAGGTGCTGGGAGTGGGCAAGATCCTGGGAGGGGCACAACCAGCCCAAATCACCCACAGGGATATTCCACACCATGGGATGTCAGCTCAGATAGAAAAGCTTAGGGAGAGAGGTGGGAAGGAGGCTATTTATTGAGAATAATATTTATCTTCTGGAGTAGTCGCTGTGCATGCTGGAGTGCTGCTACCCATGAGGTGGATGAATGTTGCTTGCTGATGGAAAGTAGAAATTGAACTTTTTTTTTTTTTCCCCTTGCTTAAGTGTGTGCAAACTTTTGCTTCTTTTGCTGTAGTAAACAGCTTTATTTTAACCTGTTAGTTGTTTTCCATCTTATTTTCTCTCCTCTTTCCAGATGAGGAGCAATAGAGCTGTTTGTGGGCACCTAGCACCCAGCTCACTGCAACAGCCTAAAATAGTTTGTAAGAATGTCTATGAAAAATTCATTCACAACACTGTTTTTTAATCTAGATTTTGGAGAAGTCATAGATGGTGGTTGCTTTAGTTTTACTGGAAAGCACTTCAGGGTTTTCATTATCATGTGCTCATCAAAAAGTCAAAAATTTTATGGTATTTGAAGCCATGCTATATCATACTGCATAGAATTTATTCAAGGTAACTCTCACATCATTTATGGTCATCTCCTTGAAGAAAACCACAAAGTTTGGATGTAGTTTTCTTTTTTTTGCCAACATATTCTAATAGCTAAACTGTTGGTGAATCATGATTTTTTTAAAAATTATTTTCATATAAAACTGGCCTATTGTATTAGGAGATCTGTGGTAATTTTTACATGAAGTGTGGATTGTATCTCTATATAGATACAGATATATAGATATACCTATTCTAAAAATTCAGTGATAAGAAACAAAGAGGGAACTCTGTTCACATCTTTCTCAGTGAGGGACTCCACTGAATAAAGTATAAAGTAGATAAGATTTTAATAGCTTTCTCCTCTCTTCCTTTCTTTGGACAACTAGAAGATGCTGCCTCTGAAATAAATTTGCCTCTCTGACATAATGTTGAATGCAATTATTTTCTTTTATGGACAGTTCCTGCTAGGAATGCAAATAGAAAAAATATCACCAGCTTGACCAGGATCATCTAGCTTGTGTTAGAACCAGGATCATTCAAATTCATTTTGCAGTCAGTAAAGTTCCCACTGGTTTCAATACCTATATGCCCAGGGTTTAAAATTCAGCACAAGTATCACATGAGGGAACCTTGTAATTTTTGGTTTTTCTTCTTTCTTTAGTAATATAAATTATAATCTTTTGTATTTCTTTGCAACTTAGTCCTGGTCCTGTATTTTATATGTATGGAATTTTCAAAAGGCCTCAGGATTGGTGTAATACAGTTTCTGCTGGAGCCTTTGACAATTTTGTCAGTAACCCAATGGCATAATAAAATCTAATGGGACTTTCAGAAATCCACAAATCCTCTCCCCTCCTCCCCTCACCCCATTCCTCCACTAAATATTAGGGTTAGCTTAATTCTGAAAATAGGAGAAAAAAAATCAATTCAATATTTTACTTTTACTATTATTTTACCTAATAAATCAAAGCTCTCCATTTATAAGAAAATCTCTGTATTTATAAGAAAATCGTTGCTAAAAATATGTGGGTCAGTAAATGATCAGCAGTAACCAAGCACAAACAGCATTAGATTAAATTGTAACTGCTGACTGTATTCAGGAGACTTTTGTTATTGACTTGTTTACTTCAGAACACTTTATGTTGCTTAGTCAATAAACAGAGCAAGTAGCACAGTTATTTCTTGATTTTATTCCATTTTCCTAGACTTCCATGCGTTGCCATAATCTTTCAGCTCTCAATATTTCTCAATATCTCAGCAGTTCACAATGTGCCATTGTAGAATTTGATGGGTTTATGTTGACACTCCTTTCAAATCAAGCAAGAGTCATATAAACAAAAGCTTAGCCTGTGGCAAAGCTCAACTGTTAGCTAGGGAGCAATGTGAACTGCTGAAGAGCTAGGCTTTAGAACAAATTAGGGGTTTGTTGTTGTTTTGCAGTACTATCAAAAAACCCTCTGTTGCAGGGTCATATTGGGGAAATAATGCCAATTAGCAGTTCTGCAGAGTACCTTCTTTGTAGTTCCATACATGTAAATTTAATAAACATAAACCAGTAAGAACTGGGAAAATGGGGCAAATGGGGCAAATATCAAATATTGTCTTGCTTTTTTTTTTTTTTTTTTTTTTTCCCCACTCATTCAGTTCTTCTGATCAGAGAGATAAGGAGAAAGGGGAAAGAGTGCCAGAAAACACTTTCTTATTTTAAATACATTCTGATGAGAAATCCTGTTGGAAATTGCTGCTTGCTAAATTTACCTTTCTACTCCTTCTTCCTGTGGATGTATGCCAGAAAGAAAATGGTAGGGATTTTTGATTCTCTTTTTTGGTCTTGGAAAGCAAAACAAGACAATTGTTTGGTCGGAAACTTCTATATATTTTTTTAATTAAATCTCTGAGAATATTCATGTTTTTTGTTGGTTTGGGGATTTTTTTATTACACTAAAACATCATATGGATTTTGCTCAGACTGACTCCTCCATCCCTGATGAAAAGTTCAGTAATAATGCAACCTAAAAGTCTATAGCTTTAAAAAAATGTATCAATAAGGAGTCATGTTAAAGATCTGATACTACCTTCTGGTTCAAATCTTAGAGCAGTTTATATTGGCTCAAGTGCTACTCAAGTACACTCAGCAGAAAGGAAGTTGTGCCAAAGATTCTTTTTTCTATTATTAATTATTGAGAAGTAACTCCTAATTCAGGTAAAACAACTGATTTTCATTAGCTGGATATTCAGTGGATTTATCTATTTCAAAGGGTATATTTGTACACTTTTATATTCAATTCCATGTACAGAAAAATGACAAGTACTGTTCCCACATCCAGATTCTACACCATTCTGACTCATCTCTATGAATCTCTTAGTAAATTGATTAAGGTACTTAATAACTCTTGTCAATGCTAAACTTGCATATACTTTCATTTTCTCACTGATCATTTGGGCAGATCCAGGATATAAATATATTACAGGTAGCTCTGGGCCAGATGCTGTTTGCCATTCAAAGAACACTAAGGACGAAATAAATGTGAGAAGGTGTGAAACCACATTCTGAAAACAATTTTTCAGACAGAGTCCAATTTATCAGCCAGTGTGATTTTGTCTATGTAACTCTCTGAGAAGCCAGAAGATACTGCCATCTCTTTGAGGACCTTGTCTTTTGTCATCTGCATGTCCAGTTGTCCACACCAGTGCTAAGCATATGGCTGAATCTTTGTGTGCCCTTTTTATTTTGAAATACATAGGGATATTTTCTATTAATTTTTTTAAACTATGATAAGTCATCCTTTTTACGTACAATTGTCTGAAAAAATGTCTCAGTGAATTCATGGTAGAAAGATAAAATAAAAATACTCCAAAAGATTAATTTAATTTGCATCACTAATTAATGCATTGAAATTTAAAATTAAGTGATTATTCCATAGAGATAAGTATAAAAATAAATATCTGGAGAGAGTTTGCAATAACCAAATAATTGATTAATCAATTAATCATTTTGCATATATTTAATTAATCAGAAGCATCAGAGAACAAACAAAGCTTTTATATAAAGGGAGCTAGAATTCTAGTAATTAAAATAGCTAGCTGTTCTTTTGGTAGATAAGGTGTTTGCTATAGATACAAAGAAGCTCCTTTTCTCTGTTTTGATAAATCAGCAGGGGAATTCAGATATAAACATGTCCTGTTAGAGATAGATTACTTTAGCTGATTTTCAACTTATACTATTTCCTTTTAATGAGAAATATGTGAGCCTTGAGTTGTATTATTACAGTGAAATAATCAATACCTTTGCAAGTAGGTAGATCTTCCAAGAAGGGCACTGAATTGGCTTCATTTGATTCAGACTTATCCAGATGCCTACCTGGAAGACTTGGCTGGTTTCTTTTTCTTCCCTGCTCTTTCTTGTCTCCCCTCACCTCATCTTGCCTCTTGATGGCTTACTAGCATTATAATAACTTTTCTTAAGTAGCTCAGAATGTCCTACTAATATGTAAGATAATGTCAATATCCAAAGTGTTCATCATTGCTTTATGAACTTATGAGGAATTCCTACTTTTTCAATTTGCAAAGTGTCAATATGTTGGAAATAGTTACCAGTGGCCATATTAGTGCCACTGATTAATGACTCTGCAGCATGAACAGTTTAATGACTCCTGTCTCTATTCCTCAGTCTCTGTCTCTACCACTCTCTGTGAGGCAGTTATATACATTTCACACCTGTAAATCCTAGATATGAAAAATTATTTTTTCTATAGACTGTTTAATACAGATTTTATTGGATTCTTTGTCATTCAAATTCATTATGCTGAGATTTTATTTTATATTTTATTTTCTCTCAGAGGAAGATTGTACTTTTTTTCTGCCGTTGGTATTTCCTTCCCCTCCTGCTGTTTATCTCCTCCCTCTGATTCAGGAATCTTATTCACAAAATCTTTTTCTGTGGTAGAGAACTACTGCCATTAGAGAGGTCCCACAAAGTGTTGCACTGACATTTGTGGTTTTTTTCAGATCCATCCTGAGAAAATATGTTAAGATTTTGAATAATTCATTCAAATGGCTGGTTTAAAAAAAAATCTCACCCTAAATAGTCATTTCCTGTTGTTTTGGCAACAGTTAGGTATTATGAGCACTTCTGAGTTTTAAGAGAAGGCCATGGGAATCAGTAGTAGTCCATAATTTTATAGCATAGCATGGGCCCTAAATTTAAATATCAAACCTTAGGGCAGGATACAGACAAGCCATTCCATTCATAAGGAATCACAGAGGCACTTACTGAATTCAGTCTGGGCTCCCTTGTGAAGCTTCATACCTGTTGGTGTGATCTCTATATTGCTATGTTATGCTTTTATTATACCAAGATAGCAAAAGGAACTCTAAATAAAAAGAACGTGCCTCCACAGTGAAGAAAATCTTTTATAAAGGAATGGACTTTTTAAGCATAGTTTAAAAAATTATTGTTAGCACAAACAATTTCCTTTTCTCAATTCTTTTTGTTAAGGGTTCAGAATTCATAATGCACCAAGAATTCTGTCAAGATCACAGATAATTTCCAAAGATACATCCTACATCCTGTATTGTAGCTTTGTCCATCTGGGAGGCCAATATCTGGCATTGTTGCTTGGGATTTCTTTAAGGATTTTTTAGATTGGAAAATCTTCAGTGAAGAAGATTTTGAGACTTAAAAAATTTATTTGAAAGGCTTTTTTTGTTTCTTTAATGTCTTAATTTAAATATGAAAATGTCACAGAGCATGCAAGCATTTCCTTCTAAATTTGAAATGAAATTAAAACATGCTGAGCATTTTAAATCACATATGTAATATTTATCTTGACTTTCTTTTCCTAACAAATAAATATCTGAATTTTCAATTTTGATGTGCTCTGTCATTTTCTTCTTGAGCTTATTTCTCAGTTGTGCCTGGTAAAGTCAAGTCTTATGGCCTATGTTAATACCTTTACTTAGAAGTGTAAGTTTAAGATATTAATAAATAAATAAAATCCCCATCATTATGGCCTTTATTGTATTCATTACTTTAATGAAAACTTCCAAATCAGAGGTGGAATTAGACCAGAGAATTTATATCTGTCTTGAAATAAATGTTTCATTTCAGAAAGGAAAAGTGGTCCAATAGGTGGTTGTTAAAAACTTGACATTCCATTTCAACAGCATAATGGAGCAGAAATATTTTGTTAGTGCACTTTATTTACACAATTACTTTTAATTTTCAGCTCCTGGTGTGTTTCGCATCATCATTGATCCTTTCTTTCATAATTTTTCCTCCTGAAACATCAGGGCTGATAGGGGAAAAAGAACACAACATTAGTGAACAAATATAAATCAAAGAACAAAATGTAGAGCTTCAGATCAAAACCACAGCTTTTCTTATATTCTGTCTGAAAAGGTGCAAGCCAGCAAATAGAAAGTGCATCCTTAAGACCAACTTCAGGGAACTCTTATTTATTGCAAAAATATCCACCCATCAACAAAACAAATTTTTAAGTATGGAAGCCAGTCCTTCAATACTCAGTATATATTGCAAAAAGACCACTTTTTCTACAATTATTGCTTTGAATGTCATTTAACATCTGTTCTTGCTATTTTGCTGCCCATTTCTGAACCTTTTCTTCTTAGATTTATTGAAGATTTGACTTCTTAAAAATTACTTAGTGTTTCTTACTTGAAACGTTAAGAGTCTCTAGAAGGTTCTTAAATTAATAAAGATATAGTTTTAGGGAAAGCCTGTAGGTAAATACTGAGAGAGGAGAGCTGCAGAAGCAAATAAAATTAAATATTGAGATGACATTACATTAGTTAACTACAGTGTAGAAAAGCAAGGTCCACTGGTTAGAGGTGTTGTTGCCTTATCAGGCTTGAGAAGAAGGAAAAGGAAGATTTAAAACATGACCTAATTACCACTGTCCTCAATATTTTATTTCTAGTAAGGACCATAGCACCACAGTAAATTTACTTAGATAAACAGACAATCACACAACATAAGCTCAACTCTGTTTGCTGTGGGATATAACATTCTTTTATTAAGTCTGTTAGTAAGATGTGTTAAATTAAGCTTGAAATTGCATGAGAAGTTTGGCTGAGAGAAATTTTGAAATGTTCAGGCAACAGGATGGTGGTAGAAAGTACTGTAGTTTGGCATGCAAAATGGTTTAGATCAGCACAATTTTAGCACATTTGTAGCAGTAAGAGACTTGTTTAGAAAACAAAAAGACTTTAACTTTATCGACCTTTGTGCTGTCTTACCACTCAGAATGCTAATGTCTGACATAGAACTGAACTATTTAATTAATTTCTCTCATTTCTTAAAAGTTCTTGGTCTGTTCCCACTCTTTTGTGTTCCTGGGAGTAGTTGTTTGCAAGGTATGTTTGATTGTGAAATGGACAGGTTCTGTTGGTGTTCTTTATGCAACTGCAAGAGATTACAAAGCACTAATGGCACATCTGACATTCTGGATGCAGCAGAATCAATGATTGGCAAATTCTACATACCAGGAATTCTGGACCACTGATCGTACCACACATACTGAATAGACTGTGCTTTAATAATAGAGCTGGTATGGATACAAACAGGATCTTAGGCACATCTGGAAATATTGAAAAACAGTAGGGAAAGATGGACTGATATGCAGATATTTAATAGTGTTTGCAGTAATATTGTACCCCAGATTTCCATTGCTGATGGACTGAAGAATGACTTCTATGGTATGCTCACATGAAAGAAAATAAACTGAAAAAAAGAATAGAGCTTTCTGAAAATTTTATTTCATTGGCAAAATAAATAAAAAAATATTTTTAAATCACCCCGATATCTCATTTTCCACAGTTTTCCCAGTAACTTAGATATGAATAAATGAATATAATTTCACTGTTTGATGATGTTTTACCTTTGAAAAAGAATTTTTTATATATGTTTGTAATGAAATAATGTTTTGAAGATCAACCCTAAACTAATTCTTTAAAACAACAAATGAAACTTTAAGCATGTGTAAGCATACTGAAAAAATATACTTAAATGTGAAAACCTTTATCAATTCCATCACATCTCTTCAATGAAATAATTCCAAGCCTATGATAGACAATTTCTATCTGAACTTTCAAGATCTTGAGAAGAATGGAAATTACTATAATCTTTAAAGAAGAGACACTGCCTGTTTCCTGTGTTTGAGAACAAAATATAACTATTGCTCTGACTTGAAGAGAACAGAAAGCAAAGTGATTAATACCCAGTATATTCTTGTTCCAATATGTATGTTGTCTGTACCTGTACTCCTGTTAACATCTTGCTCTTCAGTTTTAAGTTTAGGAGTTTTAAAGCCCTTCAGATAATATTTCTAGAGGCTGTGCATATGTATTAAAATCTTCAGATTTATTAAGATTTTCAAATTCCAGTCCAAGTATAGACTGAGTCTTTGGACATTCATTTCAGGGGTTTGAAACAACCCTTTTCCTTGCTCAATGGCAAGAAGTGGCCTGTCCAGAGGTGTTGGCCAGATGCTAAAACCTAAGATTCTAGGAAAACTGCAGATGAATTTTAACAGGGATGGATGTTAACAGTGTTGTAGCAAAGCTTTTACCACATTCATGGCATGTATGGAATCAAAGTCTGAAGCAATGTGTCTTGAATTTGGGCTATTCCATTCTGATACGAGAATTTTTTTGTTTTGTTTTTAAAAGGAAAAGAAAGGACAAGGTAATTAATTTAGGCATCCATGCTCATCTAGTCCTTTTGACTATTAGTCCTACAGCTAAGAGGACTTTATAGCTTTAAAGGAGACTCCCTTAGGTTTCTCCCTTAACAGTCTGAACACAAAAATTAGTCCTCATTGCTGTGGTAGGAAAAGCAAGATGATCTCTCCTTTTTCTCTTTTCTCTTTTTCTCTTTTTTCTCTTTTCTTGTTCCTCCTGTTTCTTTTCTCTTCTAGACAATGCTTTCCAAGGAAATGTGTTGTGAATAAGAATTTATCAAATTATTTAAGTACTTTGCAGTAATAATTGGATTATCTTTAAAGACTACCTGTGAAGATGTTGGCTTCATCAATTTAAAATACACTGAGAGGAAGAAAAATGAAGCAATTAGTGTCTGATTTCCAGTAAGAACTCTTATAATCATTGTCTTCATAAACTTATATCTCTTTTTTAACATGATCCTATGTTTTCATAGATATCTTTCTATTCAGATTCTTCATAAAGTGAAAAGTCCATGAAGTTTCTTCATATAGTTAACACCCACAGAAAGTATTCCTGACATGTTATTTCAGAATTCATATTGACTTCTTAACCTGAAATTTAGTCACAAATGCATCTATAGAATCTCTTACAAACTTCTCAAATATGAATATAAATTAGTGTATGTGCTATTTTTTTGTGACTTTAATGAGCAAAGTATTTACATGTTTACAAGTAATGAAGCATGACAAAATCATCTAAAGGAAATAATTTTAGGATATTAGCTGAATTTTACAGAAAAAAATCTCATGGAAGAGTGAATGAAACAATTTTATTTCATGCATGAATAAACCATTTCTGAAAAAATTTGTGTTGCATTTTATTAACTAGGAAACCTGGGATATTTATTTGCTTGTATATTTTTTCATCTTTCATTTAAATAATGTATTTCAACATATTGACTAAATCAAAATTTTGACCAGTAGTAGGTTTATAGATTTTATTTCATCTTGAACTACGATTCATTCTCATGTATTAGATCACAACTGATTGGAAAGTGGAACTTTAGGTGGCTGTGGACCAACTGAACTGAATCCAAGTAAAGTGCTAAGCTTTGACTTGTTACCCTTGAAAACAATGGTTGAAAGAAAATTAAAATTCTTCTGCTGGAGTTGAGTATATTACAGTACTTGGGAATTATTTACTGAGGGAATGTCAGACACCCAGGCCAGTCTCTTTCCAGACCACTTGCTTTAAACCAGATTTTAAAAAATGAATAAGAAGTCATCATACAGATCAGTTTTCCAGCTGTACTTGTTTTGGTTAAGAAACACACGGTAATAAACAATAGGGCTGTTAAAGTCCTTTTTTTCCTTTGTGACAGTCTTTAGTAAAATGAATGTGCAAGCACAAAACCCCTCACACATTTAGAGTTTCTCTCTACTGATAATGAGTGTTTGTATCTTCATATCATTTTTTATCAGATTTAGCTAAATTTACTCCCTGGCTTTTTTACAAATGCAGTTCCAATGACCAGACTTTCCAAATACCACAGCTATATGTATAATAAGAAATAAACACCATAAAGTTCAGTTGGCAAAATTTTGATTTTGCATTATCCAACACAAGAACTGCAGCCTCAGACTGGAGCTACACTGCATGATAACTCAATCCTAGTCTGCATTCAATCTGTCACTCTTTCTACGAGATGTGGACACTACTCCAGTGCCAACCACAGACCTTGAGTACAACAAGCTGCACTGAGGAAAAATTTCCAAGATGAAAGAAGGAAAGATAGTTATAAGACATTTGAATTACACTGCATATCATTGATGATTAAAATGAGAATATATGATGCATAAATTAGGTTTTAAGAAGAAAATCATGGTGGTTTTGAATAAAAAATACTCAAATATTTTTACACTGTAGTACTGACTAGATGCAAGAAATCAATGAGCAACTTCTGAAAGAACAAAAAAGAGAAAAAAAAATTTGACCTCCACAACTGCCTTCTAGGCTTACCAGATACTATGCAGTATCCTGAACAGAAAAAGTATTGCAGAGCATTCTTAGGAGTTTGACACTAGCACAAAATGATTAGGGTGTCACTTTGCCAATAACAGTTTTCAAAAGTTCAATAACCCAGGGCATAGCTTTCTTTCTACAATGTACAATATCATAGTTCTGAGCTTTAAATTAGATGGTCAACCTGCATGATGAGAAATCAGTTAAAAATATCTGCACCTGATTGATCAGATTGTGAATTGCCAAGATTTTGCTTGCTTTTTCCTTGAAGGGGCAAGTGTAAACTCTCTGTAATGAATGTAGGAGGAGTGAAACCCAAACCTTTCCATTTATTCATCCTCATGAACTCAGTCACTAAATATGTGTTTTCCACCTTTCACTTCTGGCATCCTCAATGTGTTCAGGTGTTCAGACAAGTTGAAGTACACACTGTTAGTTGGAACAGTAATTTATATCATATTATAACAAGAAAAAAAAAAAGGTGAGGAGAACCATGATCACAAAACAAGTAATGAAGGGTGAATCACCCAGCTTTAAATGTTTATAGTGTGGGAGTTTATGAACAAGCACACTTTTTTGCTCTCCACTCTCTACACTATCTTAAAGCAGGGGCAAAATTGTTGCAAATAGCTGTATTTTTAATAAACCTTAATTCTAAAGTTCTTAATAAGGGATACCTTGCAGTGAATAAAAGTAGCATCTCCTTATAAAAATACATATTTTTTTAAAATTTAATAAAATTTATTGCTTACATTCCAAAGTTATGATGCTGATAGTCTCCATGTTCTGTCTGTCCCTTTACTCAGTTTTTCTGTACCTGGTGCATACTTGAGACAAGAGAATGAGCTGGAGGCAATGCAATTTTAGGATTCTACTAGTTGGTGAGTGTACTAGAAAGAAAATTTTAACAATCGAAATAAGGTTTCTCACTTTCTTAATTTCTTCTTTTTGTTTTTGTAATTAATTGAATTATAAACAAGTCGATACACATAGTGATGATCAAACTGGAAAAGTAAGATCATAGTGAAATAGAAAAATCAATAATCATAATTCTTATGACAAATGAGCAAAAAAGCTTTTTTTAAAACAAAGAAAACTTGTATTTATAATATCAGTCAGAGCATGACTGATGTGAAGATTAGCATAAGCAAAAGACCAGAAAACAGAAGTACCTACATTTAATTTAAGCAGGTGTATTTTCCAAACTTTATTCATCATATCTCTGCTCACATCAAATTCTGTGGTACTTGTGAAATTTTAAACTTCATATCTGATTTCCTCCCAGAGGGAATATATCACTACTATGTTTGAAAGTCTGTAATGCACAATTGTAAAATACCTGGTGTGTTACTTTATGATTTATAATGTCTGTAATCTCCTTTAACTAGTCTCTATAAACTGGTGTACAAGCAAGTACTTTGGCACAACTGTGAACTTCATATTGGATTTTACTTGTTTCTTCTATATATTGCATTTGTTGTGCTTATCTGTAAAGCATCTTTTTATGTAAGTTTTACAGAAAGGGTTGCATAAAATTGTTTTGTTTTCTAACAGGGGACAGGGAATTGGTGCCAGGGAGGTCTGGCAGTGGTATATCCATGTAATTCTATTGGAATACTTTATGCAGGCTGAGCACTGCATGAAAGCTACAATTTACAATAGTTTACACATCTGACAACCTGTGCTATTACTGAATCGTTTCACATTACTTCACTGTCCTAGTGAGCTGCCTTTGTGTATACAGTCCATAATTTCATGCACTGGCAATAAACTGGCTTCTCATTGGAAATAATGAAGATTGTCTAGAAACGGGTGGAGCATATCTGTGGAATACAAGGAGCAAGTCTCAGACATCATACATTGGCTAAGATCAAAGGCATGTCTTAATAATGCTTTGACTCTTCAAAGCTTTTTTTAATCCTTATACTTGCAAAAAGATGAACTCATTTAGTATTACTTGTGTGGCAAGGTGGGGAAGAAATGAGCGAGAAGAGACGAGAGGAAAAGGAGAGAGAATACAGAGATAATAGCTCTCTAGATAGAAGCAAGAAGACAAAGATATCTTAGGCATGATCTAGAGTGTTTACTGATGTTTTCCTGCTAATATGGAGCTACAAGAATAGGACATTAGCAGGGAGAAAGAAGGCTGTAGTGCAATGGTTTCATTTAAACACTCAGACTAAGAGTACAAATCTGCTCTACTCAAAGCACCATCATCAAAATGAAGTAGACAGAAAGCCTCTGTAGCAGAAGAAGTTGATTTCCTTCACTCTGGTACTTGCATTTCAAGACTGTTACATAATGGAGAGCTATATATATTGCACTCCTTGGAGAGACCTGAGTGTTACACTACAGAGGAAACTGAAGATGGTGGTTCTGCAGGGATTCTGAGACTCCAGGGCTTGCTTTTGGCTAAATTTTAGAAAAGCTGCCCAAGCCTGTCATCAGCAATCTTGTTTACTCCCACACCCAGGTATGTAGGTCTAGAAGAGAGTCTGTGTTTGAATTAGATATACATTCCATGTGACTGGAGAGCTAGTAGCTGACCTCAGTTTCAGATAGTAAGTCCTCTGAGTGGGAGTTTCAATCCAAAAACAAAGCCAGGGAAAACATACATAAAATCTAAACCTCTTGCATGATTTAGAAAGCAGGATCATATTCCATTTTGTCATAAGGATTGGATGCAATAACCTAGCCAAAAGTTTAGTTCTTCTTTCTAGTTTTAAACTTACAGTACAGACATGTCTCTGTTTGATGTTACAGATTTGAATAACCCAAAATGAGATAATAATAACTGATTTAACTATAAACATATATGCCACAAATCCAGAGTAAACTTGCAAGAGGAGATTTCTTCACTTTACAAAACAACTCTCTGGGTAAAAAACTATGAGATTACAGTGAAGATCATTGCCCACCCACTACCTTCTCCATACTCTACTGACTGATGTAAAATCTTTGCGTTAAAAAAGTTTAACAAAACTGGTATGAAATGAGGCTCTGCAGGAGCAGCAAAGAGGTACACAAAGTATGTGGCCCAAAGTGTTATAATATCAGGAAAAGTTATCTAACAGAGTAAGCCTGAGTTTCCACCTGATCTAGATGACAGTGGACCATGGGAGTCATTCTAAACTCAGGTGAATATGAAATCATAGTTTTAGCATATAATTAATAGGAAGAAAATGTCAGTACTTCACAATTACAAGTCTTTGATAGGAAAACAGATATATTAGCATGAAGAGTCTTGAAAGAAAAGGAGGGAATTTTATTTTTTTCCTCATTCTCAAAGTTAACAACATAGTGAGAGCTGATCTATACTAGATGCCTTTTTGGCTGGCAGGATAATGAACCCATGCTTTAAAGGGTCAAGCCATAAGACAGAGTGGAGACAGCTTTCCTCTACTTTTTAATACATTCTCCTTGATGCTTTGCAGCAAAAAAAATTAAAAATTGATAAAACCTTAGGTCATATTGTATATCTTCTAGTAATTGAAGGATTGTTTTTTTAGTTGTGAGTTACCAATCTGTTTCAAAAATCTAGAGTGAAAAATCTGAACTCATGGCACAGTGAGCCTTAATGTCTTAATAGAGTAATCATCAGCACCATATTTTGTGTTATCTGGCAAGCTACCTTTCATGCTTTCATTTTCTTTAAAGAAGGCCAAGTAGCAATGATGCAACGCACATGCTGAATATAAAAGCCTATCCTCAAAAGGAGTGTCAGATACAGGGGGTTTGCTTTTAATACCAACAGGAAGACTTATTAGCCAATAGCAATGTCAGAAGTGTTAATGAATAGTTGGAGATCTGGGCAGGCTGGTGGCTGGAGCTACTGCTGTCTTGGACAAGAATAGACTCTATAAATGTGTTTGCGTGCTACAAATCCTCTCTACTACTCAACACCACTTAGAGAGTACATTATGCCCAAGCAAACAAAATGAGTGCTAACACTCCTGTCTCCACTGACCCACATAACAAAATGTACACGGACAGTGTTCTGATCAATCACTTTTCTAACCCAGCTGGGTCTTCCATTCTCAATCAATGAGATCACAAATGAAGCACTCATTCCCCATTTCCTTCATCTGAATTAATATGGATTTGCTCATGAACTTAACACAATTATTGCAGTAAGGACAAAGTAAAGAAAAAGGTGTTTCTCAACACCTCTTGTTTTCTGTTTAGAAGGCTGGTGACAAAGAGCTAAAGGACCTATCCCTTTTCCAGTGAAGCCAACGGGAAATTTTCTATTTATTTGTTTTCTATTTTTCACCAGGCATTTGTCTGAGATAAAGACTGAAGTTACAGATTCCTCTGAAGGTCTCAAATTTCAGAGAACTAGTGATTGCTTGTGTATGATAAAGTTAGACCACTGCTGGAAAATAAAGAAAAGGTTAGGTCTAACATCTGTGGTGTCAAAGAAGAAAAATATGGGTATTAACAAGCACTTGACAAGGTTATGTGTTGATGGCAACCTTCCCATGTCCTATACTGAGCTACCAAAATTTTTCATATTTTCCCTCTTAAGAGTTTGGAGCTTTAAAACAATCTGGCAGGAAATTTCAGAAGTAAATATATTTTTGTAAGGCTCAGCTAACAGTCAGCATTAGACAAATAAAGCCACATTTAAGGATTTGAATATGCCTGACCTGGTTTTCAGAAATGCTGAGCATCAACAACTCTTAGTGTCATCAGTGTTAGTAAACAGCTGAAAAGCAAATAAATATCCAGGTTGAGGTTTAACTCCATCCAGCAAATAAATGCCACACAGGTACCCATACACTCTTCTTACAGTGGGACAGGGGCAAGAGAACTGGAAAGGTAAATATGAGAAAATTCATGGGTTGAGAAAAGAATTGTTTAAAAACTGAAATTTAAAAAACTCATCACCACCACCACCACAATACCACAATATTACCACAATAGTAATATTGATTAGAATAAAATGCAATGAAAAGGAAAGCAAAAACAATAAATAAATAAAACCAAGCTATGCAAATGAAAACAAATCCTCACCACTAACTGACTGATGTTCAGATATTCTTCAGCAGCAGTTCCATGGAAAAGCTTCCCCTCAGTTTTGTTAGTGAGCATGACATATGGTCTGGAATATCCCTTTATCCATTTGGGTGGATAAGGTGTCCTTGCTGTGTCCCCTCTCAACATCTTATGCACTCAAAGCCTCCTTGCTGGTGTGGTGGGGAGCGGAAAAAGTCTTGGGACTGTGCAAGCACTACCCAGCAGTAACTAAAAAGTCCCCATGTCACCAACATTGTTTTCAGCATAAATCCAAAATGTAGGCCCATACCAGCTACTATGAGGAAAATTAACACAACCTCATCCCAAATCAGCACAACTCAACACCCAAAAAACCCCAGGCCCGACCCCAAGCAATGCTTTAAGTGCTTTTATTAAACACTGTGTTCTTAGCAACTGTTCTCTAAAAAGTATGGAGGATTCTCTTTTAGTTATGGATTTCTCTACTTCTGCAAGACTCTAGTAAGCTTAAAGTAGCAGTGAAATGTTCCTTTCTCAGCAAAAATGTAGGTAACTAAATGTAGACAAAAGATCAAAAGAAAAGCTGGGTCCTAGTACTGAATTTACAATAAGAAATTTGAACATCTTTGTTACATCCAGTGATTAAGAGCCAAATCATTCAAGATAACATTATAATAGCACCAAGACAGAATCTAAAATACTGTACACAATTTGGTAAGTATTACATACTTTCAACATGGAAATTATATCAGCAATAACCACTTCTAATTAGGCTTTCTTTAAAACATGGATGGAAATTGGATTTTGGCTCTGTTCATCAGTCTTGAAAACAAGAAATCCATAAATGTAGTCAGACAACATTTAGAAAGACATAACAGAACTTGAATCAACTCAATATTATTCCACTGTGGGCTGTTTTTGCTATTCATTGTAAGCCAAAATAATGTCAGTATGATTCTGCTTATAAGTTTGCCTTATAGGATAGGATATTTATAAAGGTTTTTCGGCTTTTTTTTTTTCAGAAACAGGTATGTACACGTCACAGGGAACAAAGTCCTTGCACATATTTAACTGTGAAAACTCAGAGGAAACACTACAGTAGTCATATAATTTCTGAGAAGTCATCAAGCAAGTATAAAGTTTTCTATGACACTGTTTTTAAACTGCATCCAAAACTCTATTCAGTACAAACATACTGGGATTATCCGCAAAATGGTAGTTATGTAGGCATAGGAAGTTATTTCTATTTTTACTATGTTTCAAAGAAATCTTTGTTTCACATGACCTAAATTTCAGGCTTCAACTTATAAGTATCCATTAACACTCTTAGAAATTACCCAAATTAATAGTCATAGATTCCAGAAAACCATCTCCTCTATTTGAAAAGCAAAACGTTTTTTTTTTTCTGATGCCTAAATACATCAGATTTTTAGCAGAAAAAAAGAGACAAATATAGGTATAGCAAAGAAAAATAACTAGTAATCAGATGAAGTGGGCAAATGGATGAATTCCAATTTTACATATTTATATTTTATTTGTTATATTTATAGCATGTGTGCTTAGTAAACTGTGCCCAAAGCTTATGAATGAGAAAAATACACTGTCAACATAAGAACAGATTTCAAAGCAAAGAAACTGAACTCATCTACGTGTAAGACACAACACAAAAAATTACCTCCTCTTTGCCAAGACATTTTTAGTACAACACCTGATGGTTAAAAAAATACTCCCCAAGAACACTTACCCAAGACAAAAAAGACTAGATATGTCTATGCTAGCCACTGAAATCTGACAAACTGATTCACTGCCTGCAGTGTATTTGGGTCAGTCAGCAGGATGAGGATATGAAAAAAAAAGCATGTGATACTCCTTCAGATAGGAAGAACAAGTAAAATGGAGATAAAGAATTGGAGTTTCAGTGATGCTGCACCCCAGCTGTGCATCAGAACTGGAATGTTAGGGGCTGTGCATCAGAACTGGAGAAACTGGAGGGGAAGACTTTTTTATACACTTCACCCATTTTAAGTGTAGACATAGGCCATGTAGTCTTTCTGCTGTTGTCTACAACCAAGTACAGGGTAGGTGTAATCCTGATTGCCATGGGATGCTACTGTGCTTACTCTGAGCACATGCTGGAAAGTAATGTCACACTCAGGAGTTTCCATTTGTGGTCAGTGACTTGCTTTAGAAGGAGTTCAAAATATTTATAAGACACACATCTTGCCTGTGGTGGTAAGAAACGACCTCAACGATCTGCCTTAAAGCAATTCACAGTGCAGAAAATGCTTAGCATGATAAAAGAAATTTTATATGGGATTTAATATATTGCAACGGTAGAAAGTTCATAGATAATTTTTGGATTTTCTTCTTTTTTTCAATTTTTCTGACCTTATAACTGTTAGTATAGTCATTTAATCAGGTAGTTTTTAAAACTAAACTAGACTTTTCATCTGGGTCAGCTCTTTGAGCTCTCATTCTTTTTTTGTTGTGATTGTCTGTATTCATAGGATTTCTCTGATCTGTGCTTATTATCCACCATCTCAGCAGCTGAATAAGCATTTTATAAGTCTAGGTAACAATTTCATATTAGATAATAATTTTTACTGACTGCTCATTTTAGTCAACTAATCATTTAAAATTTGTTAATGATTGTCTTCTATCTTTTTATAGAGAGCACATCACAGAGAGGATCTGAAATGTGTAAATATCAGATAAGAAGCTTTTAAATATAAGATGAGATTTGTCCAAAGGAATCAAAGAAACCACAAAGCCACAATCAACGTCATGAAAAAGGTACAAATTAACATTAAGCTCTATAATTACTTTACAATTTAGAGGCCTCTCATATATGCAGAAAATATCCTTTTGTAATGTGGTAGAAATTATATTTCTGAAAACAGATGCTTTCTCCTGCCATCTGTCATAAGCCTGCTTGTACCCTAGCCTTCTTACTTGTTTAGAAGCCAAAATAAATAAAACAAAAATATGTCCTGAAAAGCACTGGTAAAGTAGTGTCAGTACATTAATTTTCATACCATATCATTTTTCTGTGTTAATACATAGCATATTTTTATCTCCTTTACTGTGAACAATAAATTTATGATAATTGTATTTTATTAGTATTTTTTTCAAAATATATAAAAGAAAATAGTTTTCTATTCCATTCTAAGAAGACTTAAGAGAATGGCAAAGAGCTGTGAAAATTTTGTAGCCACTTTCTAGCTTTGCTAACCCAACCAAACTTATGACCAAGGAAGTCTTGAGAAGCAAATACCTTGATCGTGACCCTTGCACAAAAAGCCAGGAAGAGGCATCTGTGGGAAAAAGGTCGACTTGTGAAAACTGTGCATCTGCTCTAAATTTTTGATTTTTGTCTTAAGGTCAGAATTCTTTCATTTGCTCTTAAAATTTGTACTGTAAAGTATTTTTCAATCTATTTGTTCATGTGAAGTGCCATGATCAGGTACTTATAAATAGGTAACAGCAAAAAACTCAACACAGTCACCCAGTTTATATATATACACATTCTCCCTACATCTATCTCTGTTTATCACAGTTGCAATGACTCTGTGTATTGAGTGGGTTTGACAAATATTGGCTGATATTTCACTTTATTAAACCAGTTTTTACATACTGGATAGCAAATTTAAGAAACTTTGATGTGTAATAGATCACAGTACGTGGATATGTCAGCTTTGTCCTGCAAGAATGTGGGGTTTTTTTTTCTTTTTTTCTTCTGCATCTTTTGCTTTTTCACAATGATATCTTACTTGAGATGTGAGGGAAAGCAACAATAAAAGGGATAACAATAATCTTGTGCCTCAACTAGAGATAAACAGACATTTCAAAGAGAAAATAAGAGAATTTGCCCGTGAGTTAAATGGTTCAGAACACTGAGATTAATATAAAGTTTATTTTTGTCCTTCCAATTTCTGTCTGCACACTGCTGAGAATGACACTGTAATGTGTTCTGATTTAGTGGTTATTTTATGGCTCAGACCTTACAGTGCATTTGAGTTTTTCTGACTAGGGAACCGCTGTGTGCCTTAGTCTTGTCACCTTGTTATAAAGAGAAATAATAGCTCTAAGAGAATACGGCAAGAAGTCTATCACAGCTTCATAATATAAAGGCTAGAAAACATTCTATTTCTTTCAAAACTACTGTCTTCCCACTGAAGTTTACAAAAGGTACCATACAATGCTGTGGGTCTGTGAAAATATTGGTAGGTCAGTATTATTTGTAAAATATTACAGAATGTTGCTACTGAATGATAACATTAAATCTCTTACCATTTATCTGTAGTTTATATGTTTCATATTTTTCCTTCACACATGTTTATTTTGGACTCAGAAGCATACATTGAAATCACTTTCTCAAGGGCAGTTTAACTCCACAGTAAGACAGATAGCATAATTAAAAATTATTTTCTTTGAGAAACCTATAAAACTGAAGTCTTTAGTGCATGTTTATGGCAAATCATAAAGTTGTTTTTGTGCAAGCTTGAAAAGTAATATTGTGTAAATATTAAAGATAAAACAACAACAACAAAGAAAGCCTGAAACTTTCACATATAAATTCCAAATTAAGGTTTTCTCAATAAAAACAGATTAAATGCAGAAAGCTTAAATACAGCTTGCCAGCACAACAACCACTGCAGACTCCTCTACAAGGCATCATGCCAACTGCAGAACTAAAAAATTTGAAAACATTTGTATACTTGTTATATTAAATTGTTTTGGGATGGTGCAGAATCATTTTTAGACAGTTTGCATTCAACAGAAATAAAAACATTTGCAGTGTCAATCTCAGAAACCTGAAATATGGAGGAACAAAACCAAGCAAGTGCTTAGAACAAATCTTTTAATAGTAGTCTGTATGGATCTAATGTAAATGGTCTTGTAAATCATTATCTACTTTGACTTCAGGACACTAAACACCATCCAGATTTCTGCACAATGCAGAATCCAAAACATTTAATATTAATATGGCCAGACTACCAAGACTGACACTTTCATTTACTTACTGATTCTCACATAGTCAGTATAGAATAGCCAGAATAGGCATTCTTTCTGAACAACATGAAACCATGGCCTGATTTGGTCAGATAAATAAAGCTATACACACAAAAAAGATGTCCATAAGTACTCTAATACCGTGTCTAAACTGTCAGATTTTGTTCTTGAAATACACAAAACCAAAAATAACTTTTCTGTTTTTAAAATCTTCACATTATACTTTAAGTTGTATTAGCTTAATTCATTCTTTTCTACATAGGAATACTGGTATGAACATTTAGGAATCCTGGTGTAAAACTCAGATGAATCTAGTTTTGTTCATCTTCCATCCCTGTGCAGAAAGGCTTATTTCTGAAATCAGAGTGACTTTAGTGTCATATTGCCATACATGGATCCATCCTGGCAATGAAATCTCTGTAAGTATGTGTGTTTGCATGTGACACTATGTATGCATATTATTATATACATTTGTACACATGTACTCATGTGTGTATAGATATTTATATACACATATATATCCATGCTTGATCATTTTAGTTACAAAAGACAGAAAAATTAGTCTTCTGTTTTTAAAATCTTTCAACGATTTATAAGATATACCACTGAAATTTTCAAAATAGCATTTATTGGATTGACTTTTTTGGCAAGAGGCATGGAATGTAGAAAAAGGTTATTTACCATAAATATCTAGATCTCTCTGTTTTCTTATATATTTTACTTTCATGTTTTTAATGTTTAATTAACCTTAAAATTTTCACTGTCCAAGGTTGAAATAGGATAAAAGCAGTTTTCAATTCAACTTATGTCATCCCCCTGTAAGGGTGGAGGGAGAGTAAAAGAAAAACAAAATAGCAGTCTGTTTTGGGTGGGTATATTTTAATGACAAAATGATGACAGAAAAATTATGGCAATCTTGGAATCTTATTAAATAAGATCCAGCTGAATTTATTGGACAGAATGCAAGAGAAAAACATCCAAGCAAAAAAAAAAAAAAAAAAAAGATTTATGATCAAAAAATGATTCAATTTTTCTAGAAATATATGGGATTTTTTAATAAAAATATGTGCATGTGTTTCTGTAGTTTTTTAGATGGAATAGATATATAAGGTAGAGAAAAATATCCCCATAAATTCTAAGTTATTTTCTCTTTGTCAAACCACACTTCACTGAGTATAAAACAATATTCATACAAATACTGTGAGAAAAAATGTTCTTCTCCTATAATATACAATGCTTTCAGAATGGAGAAATTATATAAAGTCTGCAGAAAATATAATTTCTGTTCCCAGCTTGGACTGATTACTGAATCAAAGCAATTCAGAAAATGTACCTTCATAGTGTTGCCATAAACAAGTTTACCTGAAAGCTGGCCATTCCCTAGGCAGTTAAGGGAAGATATGTTGACTTTCAATGAGGTTCAACTAGTATATGGTCAGAAAGACAGCATATGAAGAGCATATACAAAGCATATAAATAGTTACAGTGCTTCCAGTAAATTAATATAAATGTATAAAAATTTATATAATATAAATATTATCTATTTATCTATATATATGTACTTGTATAAGAATATAAAGAGCATATAATAGTTACATTGGTTGCAGGATAGATACTCCTGTACCCAAAGAAGGATGACAAAATTGCTTATCAATATTTTAAAAAATTAAATTAGGTATTTATTAATTTAAGAAGGATGAAGGAGCTGGAGTGTGTGCCCATGGTATAGCTTCTGGGTAAGTACATCCAGCTACAGAGGGAAGGATTTTTTGAGTCCTGGGGAATGGGTCCACCAGCTGATCTTTTGTCTTAGCATATGTAGACACAGGATTGTAGTCCTGTCTCCTTTATTCAGGCATTTTGTGTGCACACAAATATTCATGGAAATTAACACATTTTAAAGATTAAAATTCTGAATTTAACACAATAATAGAATCATTAATTGAGCTCTTTGTAAGGAAAACAAGTTGACAAGTCCTGCTGGGAAATTAAATAGACATTATTGTAATCTTATTATTTTAATTCTCCCCAGCTATGTCCTACAGTTACCTACACATTCATTCATTCTCAATCATACTTTTATACCTAGAAATTCTTTTTTAAAAGAGATTTATAATGAAATCTTGGATCCATGCTATTTTCTCTAGTGTTGATATCAGATTTTATGTACAACATATTACAGAAGGATGAAAGAGTGACCTGAAGCAAGTCTGAAATTCTGAATTCTGTTGTAAATGACCCACCTGAGTTTGTGCACAGCAGTGTGTGATTGCCTGTATGCCTACATTTTCATGTTTGTATCTTTGTGCATAACAGGTTTCAGCTTGTCATGCTTGTACTGGAACATCATAAGCAAGCTCCAGCCTTATTGCATTTCTATTGTGCCCAACCCATTTCAATTGATCTTATTCTCTCAGGAGTAGTACTTGTCTACAATGGCTGAACAGCATCTGGCTGGTGTAATGTGGGCACACCCCTAGGCACACATTTTTGTGGACACTCTATAAAAAATCAATTTTCTTCTCGTCATGTAAGTCTAAAAAAATTACCCTGAAGAAAAGATGAGTTGAGAGTTCTTGCATTTGTTTTTATGGTGAGCTCTATATTGTACAAACTTACTTTTTCTCACACACAGGAAGCTCCTTGGCCCTTATAATTGTATTGCAGAGTGGCTTGGACTTTGGAGTTTCCACTTTGCACTATCCTGAGAGTTTTCTGAGGTCCTTCTATTTTCAGGTGAACCTTTACTTTGTATTATTTAATTCCATCCTCTTTCTACTGTCATTTGTACACTGTAATATTCTACAAGTGTTAGTCAGAAACCAGTATGCTCCTTGAAAATCCATTTAGCAATCTTGTCACACTCATTAGTACCTCTCAGTGACTGTTATTCAATTACATTTTCTCTAATTACTTAAATGGTCTGTGTTCCCTGATTAAATCCTCTGATAGAATAGGATCTGAAAAGCTTTTTCTATCAATACTTTTTGTGTCATTCATGGATGTGGGCAGTTAGGCTTAGCTAACAGCCAAATGTCCACACCACAGCTCATACACCCTTCCTCTTCAACAGGACATGGAGAGAAAACAGGATTAGAAAGCTGTTGGGTCAAGATAAAAACAAGGAGATTGATGCAGTTCACTATCACAAGTGAAACATAGTCACTGAGGAAAAATTAATTTAATTTATTGACGACTTGGGTAGTGAAAAACAAGTAGATAAACTATAAAACAACATCTTTTCCCAACTCTTCTCAGATCCTTCTCTTCACACTGACCTCACCACCCTGAGCAGCACAGAGAGGCTCTACATTTGGTGTGTGTGTTACAGTCAGTACACAGCAGTTTCTTTCTGCCTCTCCTTCCTCCTCAACCAGTTCCTCTACTTTTGCACTGTCTTTCCATCAAACATTGTTCCTTCGTGAATATCCAACTGCTCCAGCACGAATCCCCTCCAGGCTGCCATGGACAGGCACTCCATTATGAAGTTTTTCATCTTCCTTCCCTGACCTCTGTATTTTCTTTCTTGTTTGTCATGCTCTTTGTATCCCCTTCCTCTGTCTTTTTGGAAACGTCTTTCCCCAGAGATGTCACCGTGTGCCTCCCGTGGTGGGAGACAGATGGAATGGGCTGTGTTTTCCCAGAGAGGCCACTCCTGCAGACCCATCCTCTCCTGATGAGGGGCTGTGTGAGGCCAGAGTGTTTGTTATCAGCCCCACGAAGGTGGAATCAGCTCTAAGGGTTGCCAGTAGCCTCCCAGAAATGACTTAGGAGAAATTAGCGAGATAGTTTGATTGGAGGTGATTGGAAAACACAAAAAGGTTTTTAATTAAAGCGAAAAAGCAAACTGTACAAAACAAAAGGGTGAAAGCCATGCACAGTGCAGGGAGGTCCCTTGCGCCTGCTAAGACACCCCGAAAAGCCCTGAGAATCTCTGTACTCTCTTTTAAGTATTCAGCAATCTAGGAGGGGTAATTTTTGCATGCTGCCCATAGAAAATAGCTACATTACTTGAAGTACAGCTCAAGGACCCAAGGGGTGCCTTTGTCCTGGCACTTTACAGGCCCAATTACGGTGAGAAGAGCAGAGAAGTTTCTGGTTATTCTTTAAAAGTTCAGGGGTGAAACCCAAACTTTTTCCTAATATGGAAACACCAATTAAATTATGGGGAGGCACTGCAACTCTCCTGCCTCCTCCTCTCTGCTATCAAAACATTGCCAGCTGCACCCTATGTGTTGGTTTTAAACTTTCAGATATACAATTTCAATAATTAGGATATAACATATCTATTTTATTTCAACTATATGCTCCTTTTGGGACATTTTTTTCCATATCAGATAATGAGGTCTTGGACAAAAAAGGAAGGAATTTTAGCAGTACTTTGTGAGAGTTCTTCTTTGTAATCTGTAGAAATTATGACCAAGAGGTGACTAAATTCCTGTGTTCTAATGTATTAGATAATGCAGACTGCATCATTTCATCCCTTGTAATTTCTTCTGTTCTGGTCCTAATAAATGATACTTGACTAAAACATATGTGTTAGCTGTGCCTAGAAGCTGTGGAAAAAAACTACCAAAAAGACCCTGTTAGTCTTAACCTCCATAGTGACTGCCTTCAGTTTGAGGTGACTGTAAGGAATGACCAAATCCTTTCAATGATATCCAGTTGTGTGAGAAATATGAGGCACTATTTGCACTGTGTTTGAAGACATTCCATGCAAAATGCTTGTGCTGTATACATAAATAAATAAAATAATTTTTTAAAAATAAGTGAAAGCTCACAGAAATATAAAAATGAAAAACAAAATTCAGCAAGCACCACCAGGAAATCTTTAACAATGTCTGAAAGATAAACAGATGAGAAAAATTTTGCATGATGTGTGAAAGAGAACAAAGAAACTGGTTTGTTTTCCTCACAGAAAATTCCCCAAGCATTCTTTGCAAGTAAACTAGATTATTTTGTGCATTTTTCTTTTTATTCTTGCAAACAACTTCTGGAGAAAAGAAATTATTGAGAAAAATAAAAACAGTTACCCTTGCAGCCAATTAGTCTTAATTTATAGATTAAAAAAGAAAAAAAAAAAGAGAATAAAAGGCTTTTCTGGTTTTGAAAATTCTTTATACTCAGGTCTGTATGTCATTACACCACCTATTTTCTTTCTACACAATGCATTTTATGTCCCAAACATGACCCATTGCAGTAAAATAAAGAACAGTTTTCTATTGACATCCTTGACAGAGATCTTCCAGTTCAGCAAACAAATAGGACAGTAACACTACGACTCAAGTAAACTCATGCAAGGGAGCTATACTGGTTTACTAAAGCTCTGATATCATACTGACAATATCTGCGAGTTATATTCAGCCTCAGTGGCACTGTTCAGTCTGAAGTTAAATCCTGGGATAGCAGTCTACCAGGCTGTAGTCAGGAATCTGAAGAGCTATTGCGTGAAGAACCAGTGCAAAGTGACTGCTGTCAGATATATATATTTCCTTCAGAATAAACTCAGGTGTCAAGGCTGGATAGCGAATACTCAGGCTTCTTAATGAAGTTGCAACAAATCTGGAGGACATATCTGGATCAGCTGATCAGATACAACCCAAGTTCAGTAATTCCATTGTTGTTATCAAATGAAATATTTACATAAAGGACAGTAAATTCATCCCCAAGTGCATTCTTGCAAACTACTTGCTGTATTTCCTGACATTACTAGAAACATTTTGTGTCACGCTGCAGTGGTGGGATCAGCTCAAAAGATGGGCAATCAAATGCAGCTTAACTGCAGGTTAAAAAGGCAAAAGTCAATAAAGACAAAGGGCAAAGCTGTTAGCACAAATTTACTGATGCCCTTCATTGTCTTGTCCAAGCTGTGCTCTTTATTGCTCTACCTCTGTTCCTTCAGGAAGGAGTAACTCATGTCCACATATGGAAAATAAGCAGGGCACTTACCACCCAAATCTCGCTGCTTCCCTCAAATCATCAGCTGCTTTTTGGAGCACGTTTTTGTCAAAGGAGGCTGTGGCTTAATTCCAGAGGCTTTCCTGTAAGTGAAGAAAACACAGCCAAAGACACAAGCAATCTGATTCAACTTTCAGCAGGCCAGACAGAGTTAATCCTCAGGAATTGTTACTCGCTTAAGGAAGGAAGATGAAAGCCCAGGCAAGAGGTTTAGTGGGAACTTGCACCATTAAATAGACACAGATACAACTAAAAGGCAGCCTTGATGTTACATAGTATTGCTCTGAGTAATGACTCCAAAGAGCTAAAGACAAAGGGAAAAGGAAACAAGAGAACGAGAGGATTAATAAAAATCAGAGGTGGAAAAACACAGGTTTATTGTGACAAGTATTTTAAAAAATATACATATTAATGAGCAAGAAACATGGCCACTGCAGGAGTCAGTCTTGCAAGCCAAGGCATTACATGGGATCACAAGATACAGCACAAGAGCTGCTTGGGTTGTTTTTTTTGGTGTTTGTTTTTTTTTTTTTTTTTTTTTGGGTTTTTTGGGGGTTGTTTTTTTGTTGTTGTTTTTTGGTTTTTTGGGGTGTTTTTGTTTTTGTTTTTGTTTTGGTTTGGTTTGGTTTGGTTTTTTTGGGTTTTTTTGTTGTTTTTTTTTTCCTTGAAGGTTCTGGTGATTTATATGGTTCTGTTTTGATTATCATTAAAATGGATGGGAGACAGTCTTTTTACTATAATAAAGTATTTCACCTGGGAATTTGCACTCAGAGGAAAGAGGTAGCATTCTGTTAAAACACAAGGTCTAGGCGCTGAACTGTAAGTTTCTTTAAGTCACCTTGTAGCTTGACAGTAATGCAAAAATTCTGAGGCTTTTCAAGAAGCCTGAAAATTCCTCAATGACTTTTAACTTAATTTTGTGTCAATAACCTCAGCATCTTTTGACAATCTTTACATAGAAGAGTAGGAGAATTTGGAATGGCTCTAGGGCTTCACTTATTCACACTTTCTTACTTTTTGTTCCTTGTGTATTGCTTTTCTTTTTTTATAAATAGAATATAGATATTTTTTTCTCTTTTTTTCTTCTTTATTTTTGGTGGGGGGACAGGAGGTGGGGGTTAGATTATTGTGGTGATAGGAAGGGAAGGAAGAACAACTTTTCCATTAGATTTATGCAAAGAAATAGGGCCAATAGTATAACATGAGAAGAATTTTTAAAAGATATTTATAGTACTGTATTATGAAAAGCATTTAAATAGAAAGAAAATTGCATACTTTTCTACTGTACACACTGCAGATGTCAATTATGAGATAAATGCATTGTTTGATATGAAAGAGTTTACAAAAAAATTTTGAATTGAAGATTCATCCTGCTTTCTTAATTTGCAGTGATGATTCCTTATTTGTGATTTATTTACAAAAAATAATTTCCTAAAGAGAAACAGATTATTATGAAGACAAGGGAATGATGATTTTATTAACAGCTTGGATTAAGTTAATTTATGTTTGTGTTTATGTATTTTTTTATTTATTATCTGGCCTAAATTTAATTGTCAAATTTGTTTTTCAGGCTGCTTTAAGATCCTTTTCCTCCAAGTGACCTCAGTCTGCAGACATCATTTTGCTCTGTTGTCTTATTTGTTAAAGCTTGGGATACTTTGTGTCCTGCCAATATGGGACATAAGTTCTGAGGATGTCTCTCACCTTCCTTTACATACACATATATGACTTTTTGCAAGTGTTTTTTTTTTAATAGGAATTAAAATCTTCTGTCTCTGGATGATTGATTCTGTATGCTCTTATGTGTCAAATGATTTTTTTTTTCATTTGAAAATACTGACACAAACATTCATGCACTTGATAAGTAATGTACCTGAACATTTAGTTTTTCTTGCTAAAGGTAGCTGAGGGAAAGATACTGATGGATGAAATAAATATGTTCTCTACATTTCATGAAGCTTCAGAGACTTTTAAGAGATCTGGTCTTTTAATTAGTCATAGAATCAAAAATGCAAATCCTAACAACTATTACCAGGTTCTCTGAAGTTAGGACAGGGAACCAATATATTTGATGATTAATTTGAACAAGAACTCAAATGGGGTTGTTTTTAATGATTTTTTTTACGTGATTTCTATTGATGTTTTTTCTTTATTTTGTTTCTAACTTCTCAAAGATGATCGTGGAACCCCCTAATTTATCTGATGTAAATCTAAAGTGTCTGAATAAATACATATGTATGGAATTAGAATTAAACTTTATCCTTTCTTTTTTTTTTTTTTTTTTTCCATTTCAAAAAGATGTAGAAAGACAAAGTCCCAATGGAACATTTCTTGGGAAAAGATTTATCAGCTCCAACATGATCTTTGATGTATATCATTTTCAATCCCTCAGAGTATTAAGATAGTTGGAAAGTTCAGGTGGTTGAAACATAGATATCCATCCCTAGTTTCCCTAACAAATCAGGAGGTTGAACACGGCTGAAGAATCTTAGCTATTTCTTTGTCTGTTGAGTGAATTAAATCTTAGAAAAATTAGATCTTGCCCAGTGATTTAAGTGTTGAAAAATTTAATCCTGAGTGAAAAGCATTTTATACCACAGTGTACTGAGATTTTCCAAGGAGAGGGAAAGAAAAAAGAAAGAGAAAGGGAAAGGCAGAAGAGAAGGAAGAAGGGGAAGGAAAAAGGAAAGGGAAAGAGAAGGGGAAAGTAGAAAGGAAATAGGAAAGGAAAAGAGAAGATGAAAGGAAAAAACTAAGAGAAAATAAGGAAAGGAACCAAAGATTTATTTTTGTTTTTATTGAGTAGCAGACCTACTACAGCTCAAGAACAAAAGGTTCTAAATAAAGGAACATTCATTTAAGCAAATTACACTTAGTACTAATATACAGCATCAATCATTTGAATACTTATGAATTAGAGGGATTTTAAAAAATCTCCGTGAAAATTCTCCTCCTAGTGAGGACAGAAGGAGAGGTCCTATGTGGGCAGAGGGCAATAAAAAATCATCTAAATATCTTCCTTCCTCCTTCAAACCTGAGAAAAAAAGCTTTGATTGTGAGAAATAATAAGGATAAACAAAATACCCTCTTTCTATTTTAGTTTTGAAGTGAAATACAGACTTCAGCACTTCACATTTCCTTATAGGCTTGGATCTCATTGTCAGCATCCTAAGATATTCTGTACATCTTTCCTATAGTTTGCCCTTACCCTCACCTCAGATGAAACCCCTTTCAAGGCGCTACCAATGGAGTTTTGTGAAGTTCATAACTTCCAAACCTCTTTAAGACAGAATTTCATGGTGTACAGGATCTGTCAAACAGATTAGTGAAGAGAGATAGAATGGGTGCATTTGGGAAAGATAGGTCTTTGAGAACACAGAGTAACTGTGAGCATGTTCAGTTCTTTGTCCAAGATGCTTGACTTTTCAAAGTCTGAGAAAAGTTTCCTTGATGGATATGAATTTTACATGAGCTATCCTATGTCACTATATTTGATTCTTTGACAGTGTTCCTTTTTTAGCTCTTTAATACTATTCTCAATAAGTGATATAATCACTAACATGTAGGAAATATTTACTTTCCTTTATGTGAGGTGTGGCTCAATAATGGCTCATTTCTTAAAAGTGTGTGACAACTTTGATTCAGACATGATCCCTAGTGTATCAAAATAGTGTTTAATACAGTGCATTCTTCCTAATGTGCTTTTAGTCACTGCTCAGCTTGTGTCAGGAGCAAAGGATATGAAAGATACAGGCCCCAGCTGTCTTCTGTTTTAGCTTTAGCTATAATTTGCTAAATCAGCTTGGAGAAAATATTGTAGTATCTAGTAAATTTTTAATATGTAGCAGGCCAATTAGGAACATGATGTGTGTGCATGCAGCTGATGTATATCAGCAAATATTGCTGATGTAGTTCTTCTGAAAACACATTCAATAAATACTTTTTTCCCTAATTTTTTATCTCTTTTTTTTTGTGTGTGTGTGTGTATGTGTATGGTGGTTTATTTTTTTATTATGCAGAAGATTCAAAAAATAGCCATTTCTCATTAATATCAACATGCTTTTCAGATCCAGTTATAAAATATATTATATTTTGTTCTGGACTATTTATTTTTCTGGCTGTCTTTTTTAAATTTATGTCACCATTTTCCCTGGTAAACAATTAATTGATGTTCCAATATATTGTCAAATCAAATGAATGAGTGCATCTCCAGTCCTGATTTTATGATTTCTATCTCTGATGATCCAAAGTAAGCCAACTCTGTAAAATAGTGTCAGTGATGGTGTTTTCTTCCACTTTTTCTAATAAGGTGTTCCTTAGACATAATGTCCTGATATTTGAGAAGAGAAAGAAATCATGACAGAAATCAGATAGCAGAAACTAGATTGATATCTCCACAAATAATAGGTTTGCGTTGTTACCACCTCCCAGCCTGGCATTAAATCTTTAAGTGTTTTATTTTAGTATTGTTCTGATAGTAAGAGCTTGAACTTCAGTCTTCCCCTGGGTAAATTCTAAGAGTCCACATAATGAATAATTCATGCATATTCTATTTTTTGTCTCTAGCCTAAATACTTGGTAATTGCATGAAAACAGAATAAAATACATCAGGGGAAAATGAAAATTGCCTACTTTATGAAATTATATCACATTTAATACTTTCCCATGGAAGTGAAGGAATTTTCACTCCTTGGGGCAGGAAATAAATGAAATAGTGAATACTGGACATCACATTTCCATTGTCACTTACCCAGTGAACAGGCAGATGTCTCTGTATCACATTTCACAGAATTCACCAAATTACTAGGTTGGAAAGACCTTCAAGACAATGGAGTCCAACCCAGCCCTAACACCTCAACTAAACCATAGCACTGAGTGCCACATCTGGTCTTTTTTTAAACACATCCAGGGATGGTGACTCCACCACCTCCCCAGGGAGGCCATTCCAGTACTTTATCAATCTTTTCCTGAAAAACTTTTTCCTAATATCCAACCTATATTTCCCTTGACGCAACCTGAGACTGTGTCCTCTCGTTCTGTCATTTGCTGCCTGGAGAAAGAGACCAACCCCACCTGACTACAGCCACACTTCAGGGAGTTGTAGAGAGTGATAAGGTCACCTCTGAGTTTCCTTTTCTCCAGGCTAAATAACCCCAGCTCCCTCAGTCATTCCTCACAGGGTTTGTGTTCTAAGTGCCTCACCAGCCTCTTTGCCTCCTCTGGATGTGCTCAAGTGTCTCAACGTCCTTCCTAAACCGAGGGACCCAGAGCTGGACATTTGGGGAAATTGAACCTTCTTATAGCCATGAACAAACTACCATAATTTCCAAAGCAGTTGAGGGTAATGTATCTTTTTCTGACCTCACTCCTTTAACTTTTATTGGAAACCTACTGAATTATTATATTAGCTTTCCTGTCTCAAACTCCCATACACTTAATTAATTCTAGACAAGAAGCTAAGAAGGAAGCATCTCAGTCAAGAACACAGATGATGAGAATTTAAGAAACTGGGTGCTGCACTAATGATGAAACACTGTTCTTTTCAGAATGTACTTTCGAAACTCTATGTGACTTCATTTGGACAAAACAGTTTTCTCCTACTTTTCAGGAAAAACTTCTGCAAGGTATCCTCCTCCACCCTCCTAGAGTGCATGTAAGTATCTTATATCACATCTACTTAGAAGGACAACATTAAGATAGAAGAGAACTTCGTAACTTTGGACAGGGAACTTGTTTCTACATTGAAAAGGCATCTAACACACATCCAGTTTATCAGTTTTCAGAAAATTAACAAGGAACACAAAATAGAGTGGTTGGGTTCCCCAACATGGGACATTAGACATCTGTAATTCTTCAAATAAGGTTATAAAGAATCCAACTGGCATGCACTTTCTAAAGACAGAAGTATGTTTCTTTATAAATGTATTTAGGTAGTTAGTTACAGTTAATTAGTAAAAATATCCATGTCTTATATGGTGTTGCTCTTACTGCTAGTGCTGCTCCTTATGCTCCTATCACTGTTCTTGTACTGGCACTGGTACTACTACTGCTATTATTATTGGAATTTCTCTTATCTCTTCTTCCAATCATTAACATGGATTTTACTGTTCTATTTTCTTTTTCTGGTTTAAGTCTAAAACTTTTTTTTTGTTTGTATCTTTTGTACAGTGTCAGAAATTCACTTGTTCCCAGTCTATGAAGCAATGATTTTTCCAAATTTGGCACACAATCTTTTTTATCTCTAAGAATAGAGAAGGAAGACTTCTAAGGAAGTCATCTAAGTAACTGCCTCTCCCTCTCTTTCTCATGCACATGTTCATTCACACATGCACGTATAAATGGAAATGAAAATGACACTCAAAAATGTTTGAGGTGTCTACAGAAAACAATGAATGAAAGGAAATGTTAGTCAAGGGTGAAAAGTACCATATGTCTTCAAAAGCCTTGGCACAATGGGGAACCACCTAAATAGTTTTCTTAATGCACCCTGTCGTGCCTAGGTATTGATGGACATATGGTACATTTCACCCTGAACTGTGAATTTCCTGAAACAGCTGTAATGCTCTTTTAATGTTTTTCTGGATAATGACACATTCACAGCACACATTATACAATCATTCCTTCCTGACCCTTCAGGTGGCCCATGTACTTTATCAGTCTATAGAAAACAGGATATCAGTGGATCATTTATCTTCTGGTTGCATAAATATGTTTTATTCATTGACATATTCTACAGAGGCTTAAAGTTTTTGGTGACTGTAGCATGAGAAGGCCAGCAAGGTATTCAAGATTGCTGTCCTCTAGTAAGATCACAAACAAGCTCAAGATACAGACACATAAATAGCAGAATTAAGCATGAAAGTAGCACTTGGCCTTAATAATTAATTGTACAGTTTATTTTCTTAGTTGTATTTTTGCAAGATATATTGGGAAAAATGCATGGATGTATATGGAAAAATCAAGATGGATGAAATTGTAAATACATATAGTAATGAGATAATGTAATATTGGGATATATATGTTATTCTCCTCATAGATTTAATTCCTCTGTGCAACCCATGCTGTTACTGATCCTTTATAGATGCCACAAAATCATTCACTTTTCATTTTGCTGATGACTGGTAGAATATAATTTCTTTATTTTTATGATCAGTTACATACAACTTACAAATTTGCTTGGGTAAATAGATTGGTATATTTAGGAGAGAAATTATATTATCTTTAAGAATATCTTTTCTTGTTATTTTAAAAAAAGTATAGGTTTTCAGATTTAAAAGCTTTTTTAAATAATTATTTTGTCTAAATAGAAGTGCTTTTCTTACATCAGAGACATTATTTGAACAATTTTACAATTTTTTATAGGGAATTACTAACTGATAAAAGACTTTAGGTCAATAAAGTTTTAAAGGCTGTTGTTTCTTTTTTATTGTTACTGCCCTTTCCTTTTGTTATCACCTCCTTTATATAAAATGGACAGCATATATATTTACAGGTCATCAGTCTCTTCATCACTTCTGTGGAGCAATGCGCTGCACAAACCAGAATTTGTGTGTGAGAAAACCAATCAGGCAAAACCAATCAGGCAGCTGAATGAATTAGAGAGATTGGTACTATAGTTTTACATTAATTTAATCTTTTT
The DNA here is from genome assembly GCF_009819655.1 of Sylvia atricapilla. NCBI lineage: Eukaryota > Metazoa > Chordata > Aves > Passeriformes > Sylviidae > Sylvia > Sylvia atricapilla. Next base: position 53,263,700 of record NC_089145.1, read on the forward strand.
CCTGAAACTTTAGCTCACATTTTCAAGCACAACAATTAAAAAATATGCATGAAAAAAGTAAATCACCAGTTTTCCCACCATGTATTTTATAGAAGTTTTATAGACTTTATTATGTAATCATTTATTCCAGGAGTACATGCCAGATTATCATGTTAAAGTGCTCTCATATGTAGACTCAAACTGTTCCTTTATTAAAATAACTGTTTCCAGAAATGCCGAGGTCAATGAAAATGCATATAAATTTTCTATTGTTTCATCTCCAAAAGTAAAGACTCCTGAATAACAAAAACCCATTTGGTTGGTGGATTTTTTTCTTTGGATTTTTTTTTCCCAGCAAGGATTATATTTTAGAGTTTTTGTATGTGCCTGAGTTATACACAATGTGCTGCTCTGAGAACTGATGTTGCTGTTTTCCCCAGATTTTTAAATTAAGATAATCCTGTTTCTTTCATAGGCCTTAGTCATGCAAATATTCATTTCTTGTTCAGAGTGTTCTTCTACCCACCCAAACTTCAAACAAATCATATACTGTCAGGTGGTGCATCAGTTCTGTCCCAACTTTCTACTTTCACATGAAAGTGGCAAAGCAGATCCTCCTCCTCATTTAATTTTACCTTTATATTCTGTCCTTCTGATTCTTCTGGCATGCTTCAGTATTTTCTTGGTGCTTGAGGAGTGAAGTTGCAAGGTCCTCCCACCTTTTCAGGAGGAGGAACTGCACTGAGGAGGAATAAGTAATGGAGGGAACAGAATAAAACACAGCAGAGAGTTTTCCTAAAGCAGAACAGACAGTTCTTGTCTTCCAAAGGAACGCAAATGTGGTAGGCAGGTGAAGAAGTTTCCCTTCCCTCTCCCAAGTAAGATCAAACTTTTTGAAAATACCAGAATCATTGCTTTTATATGATAAGAATAAAAACATGTACTTGGATAATCTCACTGAAAACAGAAAATACAAGCTGTATTCCTACAATGAGATGTGCTTGTCTCCTGAAGAATAATTAGTGTAAAGATTCTGATGACTATAAACTGGTTAGATTTATATCCAATAAAAGGTACCTTAATTATAAAATAATTTCCTATGTATCACTGTTTCAAAAAGTAAAGGACTGGAAATGTTATAAAAGAAAAATTATAATTTTTAAAAGATCTAATTTTCAAATGTTTAATTCAAAGTTTTATAATATATATCATTAAAATTAGAGTAATTATACAAAATCATGCTATGATTACTCAAAAAAAATCACAAGCAAACATCAATGTAAATTTTTTTACATTGAAATATTTCAGGTTCTTCATTTTGGCACAGGGGAGCACATCTACAGGACAATAGTGAGCTACTTTTTCTGGTTTGGATATCGAAAGCTTGCCATTACAGTGGGGGCTGAATCTCACTGTATTACACCCTGAGTCTCATTAGTAACTTAAATGTGAACTATATATTCATGGAAATTGGCTTATTAATTTCAAACTCAAATAATGCTGGAAAATACACTTCAAGCTCAGGTTGTTTAATTTTCAATATCTTTAAATGGCTTGGATTGTATTGTCTGCTTCCATATTCCATGTATATATTCATATGTATAAAATCTGCAATCAATATAAAAACGTGGCAATAAAGCCTTAAAATTTCATTTCTCTCCACTTGCCCACAATTTTCCAGCTTTCCAACACAGCACTTCCTAATTGTATACTCACACACCAGCTGTCACACATAAAAGTATTGATGGAAATGAAAACTCCTGGAACTTACCAGCAAACAAATACTGAAATGAAAGATTTATGTACACAAGCTATTTTTTGACACTGTTAATGTTAGAAAGTAGCTCCATCTAAACTTCCTCTTGTACTCCAAAGAGCTAACCTAAGACCCCAAATGCTGCACACATGTGCAGATTAAAACTACTATTAAATGAATTTAAACTCCACCTATCCACAAATTCTTTTTTCAGACTTATATGCTATGTTAAAATCAGCCTCAGAAAATACTGAATTGTAAAGATTGTTGCAGACTATATGAAGACTTTTTTTTTACACAGGAAATATTAAGATTTGCTGTAAATAGTAACTGTCTAATAGAACTATAACTCACAGATTCATAAAGGTCTCACAAGGTGCTGATTTTATAGATCCTGATGCTTTAGACAGCAATAATTAGTAGTCAAAATAATCACAGTTGTGAAAAGAGAGAACACAAAGATGAATCTGCACCTAATTAGATGGCAAATGTGTCCTCTAGTTACCAGAAACACATCCCCTCATAGGAAAAGATTGTCTGTTCCTTTGTAAACAGAAAGACAATTGTCACATAAAACCAAATCTGGACAACACAGAGGCTCACAACTTATTCAATTTAAGTAACATTAGGCAGGAAATGTTTCAGTTATTTAAAGGTTCACACCTAGATTAAAAAAAATAGATTTTTAAAGAATTTGAAAGTGAAGTTTATATATTTTACAGATTCACTCTTCTATATATTTTCCATTGCAAAATGGAATACGAATTCCATGCAAACATGAATTTTAATATTCTAGATCTGTAGTTACTAGCAAATAATGCTCTTTGATATTGGCCAATGTAAAATGCAGTGTATTATACAGCTCCTGCATATACTTGCTCAAGAGATAAAATTTTTAAATGTGAGACCAGAATAAGCTCAGATATACTTCTCCATTCTTTGCTGGCAAGACACTGCTTATTCTTTCATAAAATTTTAGTAGGATTTTTATTCATCTCCATTTTGTTGTTAAAAATAGAAAAATTTAATAAGCCTTTAATTAACTTGGAAATGCAGGTATGTGTACACCTATTAGAAAAAATTTGACAAAACATCAAAATTAATGTAGAAATAGATAAATCTAGGTGCTAAAAATGGAGCATCAACAAATTCCTACTGCCATCTATTTGTAGGAGCTTGGAACTACAAGTCATTACCGTTTGCATAACATTAAATAATTTAATGTTTGAGTTATGGCAACTCAATAAGCAGAGAGAATTAAAAGGGATCTGGAATATTACTGGAATCACTTGCAAGACACTAATGATGGAAGAACATTTTCAGTGGAAGATGTAAGTATATTTGGAGGTGTTGTCTAGTTTTCTAAATCGAGAGTATATCCTCTTTTTCAATAAAAGATATTAGGAAAGATCCTGGACCTAATAATCCCTAACCATGCCAAATAGTACTTTTTGCACTATCCAGTTAAGGACTCGGATGCCTAAAAGCTCTTCACAGGAGCACAAACTTTCCATCCCTTTGAATACAGCCCAGCCCTGTATTTGAGTAAGCTGCTGTGAACACATTGGCAGAGGTGAATAACTTCTGGCTGGAACTCAAAAGAAGGACACCTCTAAGTGTGAAACTCTTTATATTTTATAGCCAGCTGTTTAGGCAAGCACTGGGCTGTGTTTGAAATCTGTCTGGACCTGATGCATTCAGGTGATGGTTACAGGAGAAGAGCTGCTATCTGAGCCTGGACCTACAGCTTGAAGGCATCCCTTCACTGTCCAAGCTCTGTCACTAGAGTGAATAAGGCCCTTTACATGTGACCGCCCAAATAACTTATTCTTACAGAAAGCAGGAAGCTCATGGTTAGTTTGGCTGGGTTTGCACTCCCAGATGTCCTCCCAGGAGACTATGTTTCCCACTCAATATGTTCGTTCTGAGAGCAAGAGGGGTGTGCTCTCACTGAAGATGAAAGGTAATAAATCAAGACTGAGGAACTCAGGAGAGGCCATAACTAATACTGTTGGGGCAATTGGCTACAAGATGAGATCCCTTGTTTGCAGCTTTCCTTTCAGGAATCTTTCTTCTTTTTGCAAGAATCAGCCTTATTGTCAAGACAGTTTACTTCCCAATGGATGCACAGGTCTTCCCTGCCCTGGGCAAGTGCTTTGACCAAGGGTGTATTCATTGTTAAAACCAGTAACAATACTGAGCACCAGCATAGGTTAGAAGTAAAGAAGCCAATGCCGGTGAGGTGTATGATGACAAAATAACTCAGCTCAAGACACTCAAATATTAGGGACCCAATTCTCACATGCCTAAGTCCTTCCTTGGTAAGAGGCCCTCACCCCTAACAAACCCTTCTGGAGGGGCTCTCTAAGTTTAAGTATCCAGTCCAGGGTTATTAATTCTTCTCATCAGGAAATAATACCGAATTCACAGTAAATGAATGGTGAAAAAGTTTTTTTTGAATAATCACCAACATTGCCTTTTGGTTATTCCATTTTCATTTTTATGCCTGATTTTCTGAGAGACAACCCCTTTATACAATATAAATGTTTTTTTAAAAGCAGAAACATCAGCTTTGAAACCAGCCACCATAAGTAATGGTTGGTCAATTTAAACAACAGATTAATGTTGTTTCAAAATAAACCAAACACTGAGAAATGCATCATATTAATGAAACAGATCCATTTCGGTAGAAACTATCCAGAATTTGTATGTATCTCCCTCCTTAATATAGATAAGACTTCCCTTTTTTTTTTTACAGATACAGGAAAAAAGGTTTTGCCTGGTTTCTGGCTTATGAGGAGAGATTACCACAATAATTTACTGACATAGTAATAGCACTGGATATTTTATTTACTGACATATGCCACTTATTCATGTTCCCAGTTTCTCAAGATCAAGGTTCTTACTCATTGCTCAATCCATTTTCTCTCTTCTCACTGGTTTTCTTTTCCAAATCTCAAAAGGCGATTTAGGATGAAATTTTCCCCCCAAAAAATCAGTATGCTGAGACAGACAAAGCACTACAGCCCCTGAAATTAACATGTGCCTGTGTCCCCAGCTTTTGTGATTTGCTGAGAAATAACTGCATTTCTGGTTTTGGAGAGGTAGATGGGGGGTACAGGGCCATACTGTAATCCCTCTGCTAGGATAAACTTATATTTAAATGGATTTTTTCCCTAAGAAGAATGCTTTAGGGGTGATAAAAGGATAAAGGTTGGATGTGCAAAACCAGGGGCCGTAGCCACGGACTGCTGAGGCAGAACATTGCAATTCCTGGGAGGCTGCTGTCTGCAGAAGCTGCTCTGCCACTTCTGCAGATTTTGCCATCAAAATCTCATCATCCTGTTGCCTCAGGAAACTTCTTGTTTTGCCTAAGGACATCCCTAGTGTCTAACAGCACACAAGCCAGATTTCAAACCGGAGCTGTTCCCATTTCTGACACCTCTGTTGCATCCCAGCATCAGCATCACTTTGAAATTGTTCAGAAATTACTAGCAGTAAACACTGGAGTGGCTGAGCCTCTTCTGCCTAAAGAGTATGTCTGCAAAAGGTATTATTGCCTAGCCATTTAGTAAAATTTGGCTTCATTCCATCTGGTTAATTCATGTTAGCTGAAGCTGACCTAGACTTCTTCTTACTGTAATCAAAAAAGGCATAGCAGGAGATGTGAGTGACAGTCTTGATAGTTTTTAAGGTGAAAATGTTTCCAATTAAGTAGTATTTACTTCAGGAAAATGTCACAGATTTCCTCCTGCCCTTTAAGATTACTATTGCTTGTTGAAGGCAGTTTTTGCAAGACTGTGTAAAATGCTTATTTGTTTGGTTACATTTGTGCAGTGCTGTGAGTCAGAGATGTTATGTCTTTGATATAGAAAGAAAAAACTTCTGAGCAGAGATAAAATGTAAAAAGAGCTTGAAACACATTATGCTCTCTCATTTTTCAACCTTCCGTTTTCTCTTGTGCCTACTCCTAAAGCAATTTTCTAAGTACTTCACTGAATTTCAGAGAGGCAGTTCCAACCTCCATCATGCAAATTGTCCAAGCAGTCATTTAAAAGCAACACTTTTTGTGCTTGTCAAGCTGAAGGACACAGAAAATGTTCAATTTTCCCATCCCATGGATGATATTGAAAGGGGTGGAGAATTCACCCAACTGTTAAAATCATAGCAGATTCCAACTGAGCCATATTTCTTTTTATTTATCCCCTCTTTTATTTTTTTAAATACAGAACTCCTTCATTAAAGGTCTCTAACTAGAACCATGATTGCTGTACTCCTAGTTAGCAAACAAACACAATTCTTGCAGTACAAAAACCTCACTCATAGTTGTTACTGCTTCTGAATTTTAAAGGAGTTGGAAGAAATTAATTTTCTTTTTTTGTTTCATGTTTTTCACTGATACTTTAGAGATGGTATTGTCAAAATTGTAGCTTGAGGTAACTTTGCAGAGCTACACTGAGAAGAAAATCTTCAAAATAGACATGTTTTATTCTGAAAATACTTTATTTTTTTGAGAATTATCAAAAGAAAAAATTGGGGGCAATTTTTGGAAACACTGGAAAAACTTCATTATTGTTACTGAAAAGAAGACTGGTACCATTATTGTGGGATAATGTGGGATAAACTGTAATGTGGGATAAACTGGTAAGGTATATATTTTTTTTTTAATTTTTTTTTTACTATAGGATGCATTATTTCAAAAGTGAAATATGTGTATAATGAATTCAATATTTCATTGTTTATAGATACCCTCTCTGAAATAAAAGCCACATGGCAAATATAATTTCATTCTGACAAAACTTTTTTTTGCTAATGTTCCGTTTTTCTGGCATGGGACTAGTAATGTAAGCACAGGTACAACAGGGAGGTCCCTTGAGTGATTTGTTGCCTCATAACTGTGTGCTCTGGGATTTTCTGTCTCACAGGGCATCCAAAGCTGCACACTGCAAAGTCACAGCTGCAACCCTGTCAGTGTAGCAGAGTGAGCTTTAACCTGGGTCTGTCTGGTATTAAACACAGAGTGAAAATCTGTTGAAGCAAAGGGTTTAAGAAACACAAAATTTCAGGCTGGACTGAGCTTCCTGCCACAAAAGCTATGGGGATTCTGGCATTTTAACGCTCATGTTTTTTCTAATTGTAGTGTAAGGACACTGACATCTCTTTGTTCTTGCTAAAATTCCTTATTGTCATCCTTTTTTTCCCAATCATACTGAATCCCCAGATGAGAATCACACAGTTACTGGTTTAGTTAATCAATAATTTTGATCCTTCTGTTTTTAACCTGAGCTTTTTGTAAAAATTTAGTTTGGGAGGTGAGTTTCATATGTCTGAAAGGACATGGGAAAATGAGATGGTGATTAATCTAATTGGCAAATATCCAACAGCAATGTTGTGGAATGCAATTAAAATAGAGGCTTTTTTGAAGCTCATGCTTAGAGAAAATACAATGGTTTTATTCCCTTATTTTTAAATTTTCTGTTTGGACATTTTAAATCAAGCTACTCCACTTGCTAGAATTGATTTTTTAATGCAGTATGAGGCATTTGTAACACATTTTAAAGAAGAAATTGAGTATGGTGACTGGAAGGATGAGATAGCAGTTCTGTCCTCGCTTACTTGGTTATGGCAAAATTCCCAGAGCCCACTCCATACAGGTATTTATTGTGCACAGCATATAGAGTACAAATGGAAAACTGCAGCTTAAGAAAAATGACTGTCAGAAGCTTAGAAATGAAGCTAAAGCTGCTGTTGGAAGGAAGATAAATCAAAAGAGCACTTTGATTCCTTCTATTTAAAAATAAAATAAAAATGAGCATCAATAAACAAATGGCAATAGAGGTTGCTATGCTGAATAAGCAAGTGAAGAGCTACAAACACCAGGTAGATTTTCTGCTTATCTTCATCCTCAATTTATTGCACTACATGATGCACTACAGAAAAAAGTGACCAAATTCATTTTTTGGCTATATGCCAAGCCATGTAGCAATACAAATCCATTCACTAGCTGGAAATTTACCTCATTCCTGAGCTGCAATACCATAGTATTATTTCAGTTTTCCTGCCCTCTTTGGGGCAGACACTTTTATTCACATTTATGCAGCTATTTGTTGAGGTAGACTAGAGGTAGGGAAAGTGAGGTCAAGATAGACCCATATTAATTTGTTTCTTGACCAAAAATATAATTCCAAAGACAAAATCACTATAAATAATTCCTTGAGGCATATATATATTTTTGTGAAATCTCCACCAAAACACAGCTGTTTAAAATGTGCCTGGATATTTTCCCAAGGATACCACGTATTAATCCATTACAGCAGCAAGAGGATCATACTGTGTGAGTTATTCAAGCTTTTTCTGAAGGCAAATGAGATTCAGCAATTTGGTAAAGCATGTCAGAGTGGAAGTGTATTGCAAAGCCCACACACAGTAAATATACAGTGACTAGAAGGCAAATATTTCTTGTTTTTGTAATGCTGTGTTAGCATGGAGGAGTTGACTTGTGGAAAGCCTTGTAATAAGTATTGGTATCTGGAGGTGGAGTAGAAAGAAAAACTATCTGAGATACAGGGAGCTGAATTAATTCAAGAATATTTTTACTGAGATGGGGAACAGATATAACTGTCAATACATAGATAACTCAGATACCCTTTCACTTCTCTGTTAAGGTCAAAGTCTACATAAAATATGCTTATAATTGCCTAAAAAAATTTAAAATAACAGTAGATTATTTTAAAATTTCAGCTTTTTTATTTTTTCCCCAGGCTCAGAATCTTTCTTCTTCCTTTTTCCTACTTCTACACAATAAATTCTTCATTCTTCAGTACACTGAAAATCTTAAAATCTTTGAATGTGAATCAAATATAGACTAATTATTTAGACCTTTCATAACATCACGGCAATTATTTTTAACATTAAAAAAAATCATTCAGAAACTTAAAATGAGGACCAATAATGGCTTTTTTTGTTTTTTTCTATATTTATTCAATTTCTGGTAATAAAGTCTGGCTTCCCAGAGATGTCATACTTGAGGAGGAAAGAAAGGCAGAGACAATGTGTGACTTCAAACTGACTTCAACCCACATGCCCATCTCCCTGCACTAACTGGGGGAAGAAGGTAGAGAAGAAAATCAGGTATGAAAATGAGCCTGGGAAGAACAGATGAGAAGAAGAGAAGATGTTTCAAGATGTACTTTTATTTCTCACTTCCCTACACTGACTTGATTGGTAAAAAAATAATTAATTTCCCCACATCAAATGTGTTTTGCCCCTGACGATAATAGGTGAGTGTTCTTTCCCTGTCCCTATCTCAATCCACAAGCCTTTCATAAAATTATCTCTTCCTTTCCAGCTGAGTGATGGAGTGATTTTAGTGTGTAACCACAGGTCAAGATACAAAACTGATTCAGACTGTCATATGTGGGGTTTTTTTTTTTTTTTGTTTGTTTTATTTTGTGTGTGTGTGCTCTCTAAGATTTAGTGAGGGATGCTTTGGAAGTGTGGTACCAGAATTTTCCATGTCCCTGGTTATTTTGACTACCCATCATACCATGTTTTCAGAGATAACATTTATCTGGTTACCTATCCATATCTGGCCCTAGATTTTCATGACACTATTCAAGCATTCAGGGATGCTAAAAAATGTGATGTACTCTGTCTGTGTCTCTCCTAATGTAGTGAGATAATGGTTTATCTACCTTGATGAATGCTGAAACAGAGACTGTTTTCTATTATACTTTCAAGACTTCTGGTGATAGCAAGTGATGAATAATGAAACAGTCTTTCCTTCAGTAATGGCTTTATATAACAAAATCACTTGATAAAGTAAAGAATTTCAGAAGGTGATGGGAGCTCTTAGATTTAAAACTAAAGCTCCAGACATGAATATCTCAAGTACATAAATGCTTCATTGCTCTGACAGGGCAGAATGGCTAGTAATTGACTGCCTTAGTAGGAGGCAGTATTGAAAGATGATTACATAAGCAGAAAGAGCCATTTTCAGGAAGTCTCTACATTGTAATAACAGAATAAGGGTTTTTAACAAGACAGTTGCTGGAGTGTTAATAACAAAGATGAAAAGCTGGTGATTCTTCCAAGCATGCAAATCTCTGAAAGTTTCAATATGTATAGAAGTCAGAGAACTGTCCAAGAGAAACCTGTTCCAGATTTTGCTATAGAACTGGGACTGCACTGAATTTTTTAGATTAAAGACAATGCTTCAATTATGTTTCAGAAATCAAAAAATCCTAATACTCTTGGAATATCTCTTTTTATGCGCTCCACTCTGTTCTTTTCCCTTCTATTTCGCTCTCTGGAGAAAATAAGTGTTCGAATGAAATTTTATGGAACTTCCAGTAGCAATTTTCAGCCTTGGAGCAAACCCTGATGAATGATTCAAACAAAAACCGAATCTGATACCTGCATTATAATTGCTAATAACAAAATTTGCTGCTCATGATGCCACTGCTGTTTCTCATTCCACTAATCCAGATGTCTGTTACCCATCCTTCTGCATGTAAATAAATTGTTATCTCTTTGAAAGAATTTTTCATCTTGTATTTCCATGGCTTTTAACATCCACGACCAATCTCACATCTGGTATAAACTCTGTGGGAAACAGTAGGTTTTATACTAGGAATGATTCTGATTTGTAACATGAAGGCAGATTTTGTAGCTCTCTGCTTTAACATAAAGCTATGTTGTGTATTGTCTTTGTTTTAGAAACTTTTCAGCACTTAAAAATGTAATGCCAAAGATGGTGTGAATCAATAAGACAGTTTTAGACCCTCTCTCCACCCCCATCCCCCCTTTATGTTGTAATCCTCAGCTTGGAATAATTTTCAGCAATAGCATCATACTGCACTGCTGTGACTCTGCTCTTTAAACTCTTGCATCTGTTTATCTACCTAAGATTTCTCTGATGGTGTCTGTCATTATGTGACATGTGGATGGTTTGAAAAATAAAGGTTACCAGTCAGAACTGCTAAATGGAACACACATAGGGTGTTAGAGTGATAGTACAGGCAAATAACTGCAAAAGTATTTTCTCCAGAAATCTTACAGAATTTTAACACTAGTTTTGTTAAGCCAAGAAAAGGCTCTCCATTTTATTATTTTACTTGATAATGGACAAACTACTCTGATAATGGACAAATAGCACAACAGAACTGTTACCCAAGACTTCACAGTCCATCGGTAGCATAGTCAAGGATACATCTTTGCTCCATTGTCAGTATTGAAAAACAAAACAGAACAAAGAAAAATCTTTTTTAATTCTAAAGGGATTAGGATTTCACTTCAGAATTTAGGATTTACTTGTCCCCCTCTCTTTCAAACTGCCTGCTAAATGCAGTAGGCACGACACGGTGGGATATTTAGGTATATGAAAAGTGATGAAAATCAGACCTCAAAGTAGTTGTATTTTCAGAAATTAAGCAAACCCCTAGACTAAAAGAAGGTTCCTATTCAGTGTCTCCTGAAAGTCATGGAACTTACTGAAAGCCTTCTCAGAGATCAAAGTTGTGCTACTGCTTGTAGTCAGTTACACTTACTGTGGATACACTGCCCTGTGAGTGAGACACCAACGCCTTCCACTGGGGTTGCTTGGATGGACAACAAAGATGCCTGAATTTCTGCTTTTTTTGCCTAAACATAGGGCTGCCTGTCTCTGTGACTGGTAATTACATTTCCAGTGCAAAGACCAAATAGATGATCATAAAGAATCATTCCTAGTAAAGGAAATGGGGTAATATAATATTCTTAGGTAAAAGAGAAACAAAACAGTTCTTCCTCCCTCCTCTGTGGCAACAAAGATGGGCAAACTAAGATCAGCACTGGCTTATGGTTTATATTTACTTAATTGTCCCTCAATTGTTAATAGCCTTGTAGTTTACTCTACTTCAGAAAAGCATTGATGGATGCTTTGTTTTGATTTAGAGCCCTGTTATGCAGTTGGGAATCTCTTGCCTCACTGCAGGGATTCTCAGTGCATGGCTGGTGTGATTAGTGGAAAAGGGTTTGGCTGTTGCAATGGATTGGACTCTAAAAAGTCCAAGTGACTTTTGAAAATTGTACTTGAATCAGCGAGTTTCTATAAGGAGAGTACATGAATCAGAACACCTTAGAAATGAAGTTTGGTTCCCTTTTCTGCTTGTCAATCAGACTTCTTGAGGTGAGTTGTTGAGTCCACTGAATATTTGATATCAGTACAAAATTGATACATGATATTGTCACTCAAAAGAATTCTAGGACAACATAAACTCTCCACAGCATAGCAAACCTCTATAATAACATTTTAATCTGTTGCTTTCTAACATACTAACTCTAGACACCACTGTCAAAAGTGAAAATAATATCAGATAATGTTTCTAGGAGTTACATAGTTGTAGCTTTCCTAGTACCAAAGGATTTAAATAGCCTTGCTGTGTGACTAATCCATCCTACATAGTCTTACCCTACTCACATTCCTGGCCATTAAAAACATCATTTGATGAGACATCAGTTTATGTCCTTGTTGCTTTGAATCTTGTTAGATTGTAAGTTGGCAGCCTGGTTAACAGTCTATATGTGATTTTTATTTTCACAAAGAGTATTTTACAGTAATTAACATATATACTCAGCTCAGCTCAGGTTACATCTTTTCTTTAGGAGAATGATCGTTTTATTTACTCTGAGATAATTTCAGCATGTTTCATATCAAGTTACAAATATAATGGCATGCAAGAGTCTGATAATAGTTTTCTAAACACAGGACTGTTGTCAATAGTTAGAGAACAGAGGCATTGGAAGGGTCATGTCCTAATTTTAGAGCAATGCATCATGAAACACCCTACTACTGACACAATCGAAACTTTTGGTTAGGGTAGGATGTGAAGGGTGGTTTTGATCCAGATTCAGCTCTATTAGCAAAACTATAACAATCTATGGTAAATTACTACTTTGGGAACTCAAAGGTTTGCCAACACGCATCAGTAAGATGATTTGAGAAGTAAGGGACAATATATCCTGATGCTGTGTTTTCTCTACATGTAACATGTAATAAAATAAGCTTTTCTTTCTCCAGTGCCCAAGACTGACTGCCATTTATCAAAGAACAAGTCCTGCAAAACAAACAGTAGAATGTCAAAAAAGAGCTAGAACACCTTAAAATTCTTTACAGTTCTATTATCAAAAGTCATTGTTAGAAATAAAAATCATCTATCACAAAAATATTTTTTATAAGCTCACTCAGTTGAAATGATGTTACAGTTCATATTCAAGATGTTGATAGAGCAGATTAAATTTATGTACAGTGCCACTTCAAAAAGTAACTTTAAAGAGTTGGAATCAAGTATTATCATGGCTCGTTGTTCCTGGGGAGACCACTGCCTGATGCAATGAAGCAAATACAAAAACTCCCACTGAAGGTTTGAATAATTCTCTAAGGACAGAAGCTCAACCTAAATTTCTGTCTTGAGGTAACCCTTATTTAACATGAAGTGTAAAAAAAAGTCCAAACATTTTTGATTAGGCATTTATATGTCATATCTAATTAAGAGGAATTACTCTTTCTTGAATTAATAGCTTTTTGTTTATGTCTCTGAATTTTGTTTTGTTTATGTCTATTAACTTAAACAGGATTAATTATCAACCTGGGCACTTATTCAGAGATTAGGTGTCAACTAAAATTGTTTATTACCTTTTCTCTTCTTATTGTAATGAAATAGGAAATGGGCCAATTTTGAAAAATGCTAGACTACATTAAATACTGAATACTTATTTACACTGTCATCTGACTAAATTTCTGAAAACTGGCTTGATTGTGAAATACTTGCTGCTTTAAAGCTTGTGACAGCATAAGAAGAAAACTACTTCCCTCATGACTTTGAGGCGCAAAACAAAAGACAGACCTAGCTGCATAAATATCCAAAACAGTTTTAAGAATTGGTGATGTTGGATTTTTTTTGGTTGGTTCCCCAGTTGCATTCAAGAGATCAATTTAAGGAAAAAATGTAAATAATTAGGTATTTAAAAAAAATCATCAGAGTGAAAATACCCTGCTATATTAAGACCTTTTGCTGAAGGGTGCTTTCTTATGAGTATGTGTTACATGATCTATGTTTCCTAAGTTCTTTGACTGGAGGTATTGTATCATTACATACCCATAATGTGGAGATCAAAGGTCAATGTCAGATTGTCATCCATAAGGTAGCAGATAAATTTTCTCAAGAACACTGTCTGGCAGTGACTGGTGAGCTCAGGATCACAACAGACACGTGCAGGATATACATTCATTATGCAGCTGATCTGCAGGTACACAGCAAGTCTAACACCTGAGAGTTATTCTGATCTTGCAGAGTGACTTTATGCTACATGCACTGTGAAATCAGATATACCAGAGATGTTCTGCCCAAGCCTTTGCAGCCCCCAGTAGGCTTGTATAACTGCACTGTGCAAATGTAAAATTCTCCTGTTTTGCAAATATGACACAGATATGTGGTTACATAGGAATTCTTCAGAAAATTCTTCAGAAAATCCAGTCATTAAACTTAAAAGTTTTGACTATTTTTTACTGTCTGTAATCATTGGATTGCCAAGCATATGAGGTTCCTGAGGAATGATGTGTGTACTCTTAAAATTTGAGATCCAACATTTCTGTATGTAGAGTAACTTTTTTCTTTTAACTTGCTAAAGTACAGGGTAAACTTAACCTTTTAATTTTTGACCTTGTTTTTTGCCATGAAATTTTACTGATGAAACAGTGCTAATGGACTTCAGTTCTGAAATTTAGTATACTGTTCTTTTCCAGTGTCCCTTTTATTTGAAGTAAAAATTGCCATTTAGGTAGGACACATGTTCTGGTATTTTTCTAATATGAACATTACCATGAGGTATTCAAACACTTTCAGTTAAGAGATTAATGTGTTTTGAATGTAGTTTTCCTGGCTGCTTCACTAAGACGTTGTTCCATTTACCTCCTTTCGTAGGAAAAAAATATTTCTTTACAACAGGCCCTTTCTGTTAAATGTCTATGGCAGTCTGCTTGGCAGCTGTAGACACAATTTGGGTCACTGTGTTGGAATTTGAGTATATATGTGTATATTCTGTGCCACCTCTGACACTATTATGTCATGAATTGAATGCACAAGTGAATAGATGATGATGGTGATTTATTCTGATAAAAGAGACTGAATGACCTGAAGGTAATTCTTTACACTAAGGACACAATATATAATTAAGAACATTTATGAGCTTAAGACCTTTTCCTACACTGCTTTCTGTATTTTCTCAAAACCCTACCCTTAATGACCTCTCTCTTAATTGAAAAAAATGGAAAGTCCCCATAGATGTTTGTTAAACTAATTCACCAGTGCAGAAGACATACAGACAGTATATAACAGAGAGAGAACCAAATTATTGTGAGATAGTCTCAACTCGTATAAATCAGTTGCTGTGATGATTTACACCAGCAGAGGAGATGGATCAATATTACTTTTATATTTCTTAAGGAACATCAAAATATAAGCACAAATTAAAAATTCACTTTCTTATTTAGAATTTTATAAAAATTAAATACAGCATGCCATAGGCAATGAGGGCCATAAAAAAGAGAAACTGGTGAAGTAAAAAAAGATTCCTAAGGAGGTAGAGATAAGAGCATATTGTCTCAATTAATGTGTAGCCATTGACATTATCTGATCTAATGAAGCAACAGGGGTTGAGACAGATGATCTTTAAAAGTTCCTTTCAAAACAAACTCTATGATTCTATAGGTTGAGAAGATCAAGGATGGTAAGACCCATACCTGAGTTTCTTTGAAGTTTCAAAACAGATGTAGTTGTAGAAATATAATTTCTGTTCTCACTAATCACAGTATTTAGTTTAGTTTCTTGCCAATACCAGGTATGAGCTCCTTTCAATAATTCAGTAACCAAATCTTTGATGTTTTGAGGTTTTTATTCCATCAAATTTAGATTTCCCTAGTATTATTCTAGGAATAATAATTGAAAAAAAAGTCAGAGTAAAATGCAAATGAAATTGTTGTTTTCTTGGAAGTGAATAGTTAGAAGAAAACTTAAGCCCAGCATCAAGGTCTTACCTTTATTTTCTGTGTCTAACACAAAGAGATTGTAAATTTGTGAGCAAGTTTTAATTCATTAGGCAGAAAGGAATTTACATGAAGGAAAGATACAGACACAGGGCAGATTTCCTTCTTTTGCCTTTTACAATTTATCACTGAACTTGGATGAACTGCCCTGGGGTGAAAGAACTGAATGGAGGTCATTTAGGGCCACATTTGATGAAAGGCAGAAGATTGTGATCAAGAGCATATGGGATTGGATTTAGAAAAGAGTTTGACATTTTTATGGAATAACGATGATTAGCAAAACTGGGCATCTCAAAATTGTCTATGAATTGTTCTGCAGCTAAGACTTCTTGGTGTTCACAGATTTATAATCTATGGACAGAAAAAAAGCAGGAACTTTCATTGCTAAGGTATCTTATTTCAAGAAATCTTTGCCATACACTTATAAAATGTGCACATCCTGTGAGAAGAAGTGAAATAGGTTTCTTAGTAATTTTTATCACTCATGCTGTTCCTTAAAGAATCTGAAGGCTCAAGAGGTCATATATGTGGAAGAACTAGCAACTGCAATAGCAAAAGAAAATCTGTAATTTAGATTCCACTGCGTTTGTTCTTGTTGGTTACCAAAACCCTTAATGCCTATTTGTAGTAGGAATGAAATACCTGTACCTCCAGGCCACACATTCTTGGAATGCAGTTCTTTGAATCTGGACCATCTCACTGTGTGAACCAAACATGTGAAGAGAACTGTGAGATTTGCTTTGAAAGTGCACTCCTGAGAACGCTGATAATTGACACACTACTTCTTGAAATCTACCTATGCAGACAGATGTTGCATTTATTGAAAGAGAGAAATACGAGGGATAACTGAGAGGAAAGGTGGCAATAAAACCGTGATGACTAGCATGAAAGGAAAACAAATCACAGCACTATAGTTTGGAATCTAACAGGATTATGGTAAAGAGATTGTACATCAGAAAAAAAGTTGATCTATTTATTTTTTTAAATAAATTTAAAAGTGCAAATACATGTACACATACATATATATGTGTGTGTGTAACCACTTCATTGTCAGAGAAATACTTTGGCTCAGATTCCTTTACTGCATAGACTAGGAAGAACTTCCTCTTTGGGTGCATCCTGCATGTAATTTCTTTTTTCCCACTCTTTTCCACAGAATACCTGACACACAATCTCTTTACTGTGTTCCCATTAGTTTCCAATCTACATTACCGTAATTTCTTTCAGATCCAGCTGCTTCTTTAGATTCAAAGTCATTCAGCATCTGGATCTAAAATATTCTGCAATCCATATCTGCTAATTATATTCTTAAATAACTTTAAATCAGCAAAATTCATACTGTAAGAATTGCAGGGGAGGTGATGAGGTGTTTTTTGGTTTGTTTTTTTTTTGGGGGGGGGAGGGTGAGGGGGTAGTTAGTGACTTTTTAGACGGTAGTTTACAACGCATTCCAAGAATAATGTTTTGAGTGTTTATCGCTGTTCTACTCAGTTCTCAGGAGAATGTGCTGGCATTGGTTTTAACAAAGAGTGTCAATATTTCTGAGTTTATGACAAAATTCCATATAAGCCTCTCTTTTCCGTCTGCTTTGTTCTTATGCCACTTAGAAAGGATAATCTCATAGGAGAACCTTAGAGACTGAATCATTGTTCAGCATGTAAGATACACAGCAGAGGAGTGAGGATAATGAATGTATATTTGGACAGGATATGCCAGTTCAAAAGGTCTCAATTCTTCATGCTGGCTTCCCACACATTGTCATACAGTGCTATGTAGCTATTTTTGGGGTGATTTGGTTCTTTGGTATTACTTCAGTGCTACCATGTCAATTACAATACTTATTTAATACTACTACTTAACAGTTTTAATATCATTCTATGAACCAAAGTATTTCACTGTAACTTGCATAGGAGTTCTAAAATTCTGTCTCAGATTTGATAATATGAACACAACTAAGAAGGATATTTAATGTTACCATCTAAATGAGAGTTCAACCATACAACATCACCATTTTGGTTATTTTATTTAAACATTACATCCCTATTTACAAGGAAATATCTGAGCCTTTTCCAAAACATCTCTTTCACTATTCTAGCATTCTAATTTTTTCACCAACACTTTGCAACACTGATATTGACATCTGGCAGGAAAAGGGAGATGAAACACAAAGAGGAAATTCTATATTTATGCTAGTGATATTAAAGAACCAGTGTGTGCTTTTATTTTGGATCATGACTTTTCTTTGGCAAAACATTAAAAGTTATGGGGGATCACTGAAAAAGATGGTCTTTGGCAGTCTGAAGCCTGGTGTAATGTTTACTATGTCTGAGTTAGATACTTGAGAGAAGTTTTTTACAATGGTTTAGCTGTATCCCTTGTATTTGATGTTTTCTTCCTTCCATTACCCTCACTAGGTAAGAAAGTGCTATTGTACACATTGAAAAGCAAGAGGCAAAGGGGCAGCATGTCTGTGTACTACAAAGGATTTAGGTACTCAAGGGGTAGCATATCAGTGTACAGTCTCTTTTATAGCCATCTCTGAATTGCCATTTGTTTTCTTTACCTTAATTTGCTTATCTAATGGGTGCAAATTTGCTACATAAGTGAAACTTTACTTATTTATCGGTGATATGGAGACAAGACATGTGTGCAAAGAATTTACACTGCTTGAGTTAAAAACTGCTCCATAGACAGCTGTAGTGGCTTTCTACTTCAGGGACCCCAAAGTTCAAGAGCACACGCTCAGAACTTTCTGTAGGCATACAGGGTTAGTCAAAGCAAAAACAAGTAATTATAAACAGTAAGCAGCTTTTAAATTGATGTTTTGTTGAACTCCTTTTGTTCTGATACTTATAATGTATTAATGATGTTAAATGAACAGAAATTTCCATAACATTGATATGTATAAGCCACAAATCTTCCTCCTTTGATATCTCAAGCTGGACATCAAATTTTTATCAAATCTCGAAAGACAGATAGACTGAGCTCCTAAAATAAAGAAAATTAAAAATATAAGAAAATGCATGTATAGAGAGAAGCAGTAAATTTAAAGTATTATTGATAAATATATATATAATTATTTTCAAATATTCATTTACAACCAATTGCATAAACAGATTGCATAACATGCAACAGATTGCATAAACATGTTTTGAGACATGTATATGTATTTATAGACTTTTAACTTTGAATGTCAATTTTGAACAAAATATTTATGGAATGATTTACAATCAGCTTTTGGAGAGCAACTTATTTTGAGACAATATGAATGCAGAAAAGAAGATGAGAAATGGATTAACAGGTTATTTACTTCTATTTTGTTTCCCCAGCCTAGTCTTAGATCACTGAACTGCCCTAATGGCTGCTAACAGGACAGGGAATACCTTCTCATGGCCTGTGAATTCCAGTTTATGCTTCACTTTCTTCCAATCTGTCTTGAAGAAACTTCCAGGAATGCCTCTCCAAAAAACCCCCAGTTCTCTCTTTTTCCAAGTATGATTTACCATCTGTTCTCAGATAGAGCTAAAGAAGAGCTGTATTATTTATATATATCTAACAGCCTGACCTTTTCAGATTAAAGTCAGAGGTACTGGCATAAATTCATGACAGTGTAGTGAAAAAAAGATACCAATACTCCAGAGGCAACATTGCATATACGTGCTTTTCAGTACCAGGCACAAACACATGAGGAATGTATAGAAAAAAATCAAACTTTTTCTATTTATCCTAAAGGAATGCAGTCAGTCTGGCTTTTCCTTTGGAAAAAGAATGATGTTAAGATCTTAAAAGACAAGAGTGTGAGAAAATCTTTATCAAAGGGAGGAAAACCTTGCTTGTTTGCAAGATTCAAAAATGTGAAGAAAATAAAAAGAATACTGTTTAACACCATCAAGAAAGAGCAAAATGATTCTGCAAGTAGTTTTAAAACAGATGTAAAAATTGATGTCTTTAAAAAAGGGGGAAAATCCTAGCAATAACATACTCTTTTTGCTATCCATTACACTGTAAAGAAGGAATGTTAATTTTTTTTTTTTCCCTTTCAATAGCAGGAAAGCCCTAATTTCATCTACACTGAAAAAATGGCCAGACCACAAGTATTTGAAAGCACAGGAACACCTGCAGTTCAAGCAAGAATGAAATGGAGATTGCTAAAGGCTGTAATTCTCTTTCCTTGGTTCTTTGCTGTGAAATGCATCAGGGGTATTATCAGATCAGTCACTGACATGAAAAAGAGGTAGTCACAGATTTCCCTGTCACAAACACAGTTGCTGATCCAAAATCTGCTGTGGCCAAGAGAAAGATTGTCACTTACTACAGTGGCAAACTATTGGAGGTCTAAAATATTGTTAAACTTGGTACAGTAAATTAAATATATTCAATTTTTTAAAAAGCCCTCTTATATTTATAAAAATAAATATTAATTGATGTAAATTTTGATGCATTTCTACCTATCTATTCTATTTCATGGCAAGTTTTAAGCATTACTTTTTTCTAATTTAGTACCTTTAGACCTATTATCAAAGTACCTTTTAATACCTTTAATTTAGTACCTTTATACCTTTAGACCTATTAAATTCCGTCAGGAAATTAATATTTTTACTGTAAAACACCAACTGCTTTGCAGTTTAAATTTCTGATTCTTTTTCTTTTTTAAATTGCATTAATTTAGAAATTGTCGCATTTGGTGTGACAATACAAATTTAATATGTTTTCCAGTTGAAAATCTAAGTGAAAACTGTGATTTTGATGGTGGAAAAAAGACTGACACTGAAGATGGTGGCAAGCATCAGCAGTTTATTATCCCACAGCACAACTTCTTGTACTTTTTCTCTGTATCACACACATAGCACGTGCTCCTTTTTGCGCTACAGTTGGCTAACAAACTGTGTGCACGTGCCTTCTACTCTCCTGTAGTTGGTTATAAATTTCTTCATTCCTTGTTGGGAATGCCAACACACATCCACACTCCACGCTTCTTCTCCCCCAGAGTTGTTTACCTGTCTTGTTCAAGGACATGGCTGTAACTCATCAAGGCTGAGGCTGCCTGCAGCCCCATTTCTATTCTCCCACAGGTTTTAATGACTTCTGTTGATTTGGATAAAACAACAGATTTTGATCAATCTGCCTCTGTTTTAGCATTGCTGAAAATACTCTGTCCAGTTTTAATTATGTTGGCTTGCTAAGGATATATTTATTGCAATATAAGTGCAATATTTCTGTTTGTCTCTATAGCTGAATAAATCAAACACAGGGAAAATTGTTTCTGCTGCTGCTATGCATAGTGAAAATTTATGCTACATGTGGCTTAATTTTCAACCTAAGACTACATATGGGACACAAGCACAGGATTTACTCCTGCTGGGAGATTCCATCAGAACAGTCATGAGTGCCCATGAACTTTCCAGTAAATTCCATAAATTAGATAGTTAAACATGTTATAGATCTTCATCTCTTTCTCACTTTATACTTGTAAGGTTGGAGGAACTTTATCTTAAATTTCTTATGTAATGTCATATCTCTACAACCTTTTTTTAATTTTTTTTTAATTTTTTTATAAATATTACTGGAATTTGGGAAAATTAACTTTACAAATTGGGCTAGAAAGAGGAAATAAAGTGGATATCCAGAAAGTCACTTTAGCCTGAAAAGCCTGGCCTTACTAACTGTCTGCTACAGTTACTATAGGGAAAAATGTTCTGTGCTTTGAGGAATAGTCAGAATATTTGGGTTCATATTGTAAAACAGCTTGTGAAATAGTCTCTTTGTTTCTATTGTAGAAGAAAGGAGCTGGCATCCGACAGCAACAGCTGACCTTCCTAAATGCCCAAATACTCTTTTAGCTGTTTTGCCAGGATGTTACATTGGAAATCTGAAGCTAAGGCCCAAATTGCCTTCACAAGTCATAGTTTCTCTCCAGAAGTTAATTTGGAAAACCATTCTGAAAATCAAAATTCCTATATTTGCTCCACATATTTTTTTTAAATTTATGTTTAGAAAGAAAATATCTTTAAACTTTGCTCAGTTTTCATCTCTGTCTGAGTATCTACATGACCAAACAGGAAGATCACAAATCAAGAAGCTGAATGACCTTACACTAGAAAGAATTCTCTGTCATTATCCTACACATACACCCCTGAAATTATTTTTCATTGAGCTTGGTAGTTGATTACCTTTGAAAGTTGGTTCAAGCATTTCTATTCACATATTAGACATTACTGTGTCACTCCCCCTGAGGCAGGAAAACAGACATCTTGGAAAACTCTGGCACTTGTTGCCAGAGAGCCACACCTAAATGGGATTGCATGGATAGTCACCAAAACTGCAACAGGAGCATGTCTTAGGGTGAAACCTGATCTCTATACCTCTCTTTTCTACTAGCACACCTGATTCCCACATCAAATATTTTATGCAAGTTTTCTGATTTAGGTTTGCTTATAATGGTAATGAGTAGAACGCATTAATAATGAAGCTCAGGCTGCTGTGTATTTATTCCCAACAGGAAAGGCAGAGATTCCTAGTGAGGCCAAATTTGACAGTACTGAGAAGAAATTATTAATTTGGATGCATTTCACAGACCCTTTTTTGGCTCCCCAAATTTTTTTTTTTTTTTTTTTTACATGCTTCAGCCTAGAAAAAATTCTAAAGGGCAAAATAACACCACGTGTACAGAAACATATTCATGCACACACACACAAACAAAGAGACTGGAGTTCTATCAGAGAGATAAGGTACAAACTAACTAAACAGGAACAATTTGAAATGTTTTAATGAAAACTCCAGAAGGATGTAAACTTGATCATATTCTGGTGAGACAGAGAAATAAGAATGAGTTGAAAGTTTACAGTACCAAGCATAATTACAAAAAAGCTTTTCAATTTTAGTGATGCAATTCAAGAATATACTCAAGAAAACACATGACAGAGAATGAAGGTGACAGCTTTGGCCAAGTATCTGTGATTTACCTTTGACAGAAGTGTGATTAATCCCAGCCCCTCTATTACTACATCTACACTGATACAATTTACAGCTTTAAAAACTGAAAATCTGGAAGAATCGAGTGCAGGAATTTATGAGGTATTTTATTTCTCAGAATAATTAGTGGTCTTGGAAAAACTAATCTTTGGTGAATCCCATGTGGAGTGGTCTTTTTTAGGCTGAAATAATGTCTTCATTGATATTCTAGTAGCATAGAAAATTTATCTATTTACTTATTTACTCTGGTCAAAATTACTTTGTTGTTAATTTTCGTGGCCTACTGAAGGCTTCTCTAATGTAGGCTTCTCTAACACTCTAAAGTTATGTGTGTCAGGGAATCTTTTTGCAATATCATAATTTTTTGTCCATTAGTGCTGACTGAAGATGGGCATTTATTTCTTCACTGCAACATAGAATTTCTTCCCCTTTTTTTTTTTTTTTTCTGAATGTCTGCTGACATAGAAACAATGTGAAAAATAGGCACTGTTACATGTTCATGTGGCTTTCAGTCATGATCATATTCCTCATGTGCAGCTCTAGAGATGCAGGTGGGTGCTGCGCAGACTGCAGCAAGGGGCACAGGCCATCCTGCTCCTTTCAGCAAGTACCTGATCAGCAGCATTTACACCCTTCCAAAGTGTGTTTCAGATCATTGTCAGCATTATAAGCATTTTCTTAAGAGGAGTTTTTAATCTGCATCACTAAAACTTTCTCATTATTCTTGAGAGTAATGCCTAGAAATAATATTCCTAACAGTTAGGAATTAATTTCATTTTTGTAGTGAATAGAATAAACACCGGCATCACAAAGGGTGTTGAAACAGTATGAGGATTACATAAACAAATATGATCTCTTAGCAGAATAATTTGGTGATTATTGTGATAAAAGAGCATTTTATATCCTAACATCCACATTTTTTATCCTATACTGAATTCCTAGGTCACGTTGCACAGTTTCTTAATGCTCCTGCTGTGAGAGTTTTGACACTGAGAAGCGATGTGTGGGAAGTGTGCTTGTCAGAGAGACACCCTTTGAGATGCTCTTTATTTGAAACCAACCTGCCTTCTCATGTGTTTGGTACAGACCCATGCTGTTTTGAAGAGGCAAGCAAGGAATCTTTGTTATCTGTCTACTGTTCTGCTTCAAGACTCAGCTTCTTTAGATGTAACTGCAGCTGTGCTAAGAAGATTACATCTGTCCTGAATCCAGTTCTGTCCTCTAAGAAGACTTTACAGAATGAACAAGGGTGATAAAATTTCATAGGCCCAGGAAGCCATTTCTCAGGTTATCAGCTTTCTTATAATCTGAATGATATGAAAATCACACAAATCTCTCCTATGATAACCCAATCTATCTTGTACCTCGGCCTGAAGCACACATGTATCTAGATAATTTTATGATACATAGACCACTGGAAGATTTTCATAGCTGAACTCGAACTTGTTGAAAATGTGCAGAACTGGACCTTGCTGAAAAGCAATCACTGATTTACCAAGAAATATGATTTATTCCAGCAATTAGTGTTTTCAGAATTTTCATCAAGTTCCACATTCTGTCTGATCAGAACATGTGATGGTAAGAACATAAAGATTGTTCAGAAGAAGCTATCTACTATCCCTCAAGGACTAATTGCTTTCTAAAAGAGAGTTTTCTGGTTGGGACATAGGCATTGGAATGTAACCCTGGGTGGGTTCATGATATTCTTCCAAAGTTTGCCAGTCCAGAAATAAAATATATACATTGCATGTAAGGCCTTGCCCTTTTAAGGTCATACCTTTTCAAATATGTTAAAAATGTTGGCCTCTCATATTTTTACAGTGTTTGTATCCAGTATTTTACACAGACACATAGATATAGGTAGAGATATAGATATTTGTTTTTGAATCCACAGTTTTGCAGACTAAAGAAGCAGTAGCAGGCCATTGGGACTAGGTGAAATCCATAATGTTTGAGGCACAATTTTATTCTCTCTTCTCTAGGCAGGTGTGAGTCATGACATAAACTAGTATAAAATATCCTCCCAAGTGAATCAAATACCGTGCTTTTTATCCTCAGGTGGTAACAACAGAATAAATCAATATAGTAGTGCCAATTTACATAAATTTCTACACAGAATTTGGCTAAACGACAAGTCGTAAGGATATGATAACATTCTGCAAGCATTTGAAGGCCATAAACACTAAGCAGGGGGACAAATGATTTAGGGTGGCATAAGGAGATGTAATTAGGAGCAATGGGAGGAAATTAAGGGAGGAAAAAATTAGGCTGAATATCAGAAACAATTTTCTGACAGTGAGATGTATTAGACTGCGGAAAATAAGTCTCCCAATGGACATTCCATTGCTCAAGATGTTTAGACTGGACAAAGTACTAATGCATGTCCAATGGGGACTAATTTTGCAATGTATGGTGTGTAGACGAGAAACCAGAGACATTTAATGGGGTAAAAAGAAATCTGCGCTAAGAAAAACAAACAATTTATTTTTAATTTTAACCACTTTCAACAAGTGTAGTAATATTTCTGTATCTTTTACATATGTGCATTTATACATGGAAACATTATATTTTGGTTTTTTCAGTCTGAAAATTAAATTATTTTAAAACTATTTCTTCAGTTTTATGGCAAATTTCATAATGGCAAATTTCTCGTCCTCTGCTATCTATCAAATTCAGAAGTATTATGATTTCTAACATTTATTTTTGTCTTTTAACAGAGGAAAAAATGTAATATACTTAATTTTTTTGTTATACTAAAGGTTCATTTTTTGTGTTTTGCAGAACTGGATATCCTTCTGAAACTGCATAAGTATTTTTGTAGAAGTTGATTGTAGTATAATATTTATTATGAAAAGAGTTAGAAAAATATTCTCAAATCTTTAAGCGCTTAGTTTTAATAATTTTACAATAAATGGCTAAGATATGTTAATTTTTTTCTGCATCTAATTGGACTTTTAACATATTTCCAAACTAAGAAAGAAGCTTAGATTAAAGTTTCCAAACTAAGGTTTGCAAAGGTGATTACAGAAACACAGTTCAAAACTCTATATCTTTATTATTTTTATTAGACAAATCAGAGATAAATATTGGGATATATCTCATTTTACCTTGGACTGATGGAATCTAAAAATGTGTTTTCAAAGTCATTAAGTTACATGTGATTCCATGAAATACAAATGTGAAGTATCTGGAATCCCAGACAGTGTATTTGACTGCTGAGTATCTAGGAATCAATCCACAAAAGAAAAATATGCAAAACAGCTACATCTAACAAAGATAAAGACAAAGACATCTGACATCTGTGAGATGTCAGTAAGTAAACAACTCCAGGACCCACATATACAGCTCAGTTTGCTGAGCATTGTACTGATGCAAGTGACAGAAGAGAGGCAGGTTCATGGGTTGAGCTCACCAAAGTGAAATGAAATTGCCTGGGTCAGAAAGTTATGAAACTCTAAAATAATAACAATGATGATGATGATATTGATGAAGATGACTACAATAATAATAATGGTTATAATTATAACAGATTAGGATATAATAGTAGTAGTAGTAGTAGTAGTAGTACTAGTAGTAGTAGTAGTAGTAGTAGTAGTAGTAAAAATATGTTTTGGGAGTACTTTGGTAACAAATAGTTCTTTTTGACTGAGGACCATGGATGGCTCCCAGCACTTCAGAAGTTGTCAGTTACTTGTTTTTTATTGTCTACCTGTTTCCTCACCTATTTCCTTGAAAAATTCTATTAAACATATTCAGATGCTTAATATAGCTGAAAGTTATTCATTTTCTTATCCTCTTTTTTAGCATTCCTCCAAACCTAAAGTAGACCGTCATAACTGACATGACAGTTCAAAGGGAACTATAGAGAGCACAGGGACTTTTCAGCAATTTGTTCTGTCTACTACTGCTTTAGTTTTTCTGAAAAAGAAGAAAAAAAGAAGAAAAAGAAGAAAAAATTTATCCTGGAAAAATTGCATAATGTCCAGATGACCCATCTCTATTTTGGAAAACCTTTTCAGTATGGTCAAGAAAAAATCACTTCACCAGGAATTGTGTGAGAAATACAATCTTGAGCACCTCTCAAAAGAAGAAGAAAAAAAAAATTAAAACAAAACCCTGGTGCAGTTTTGAATAAAAAGAGGATAAAGAGGTTCAACATGCTAAAACAGCAGCATAGTCAAAAGCATGGCTTATAGTATAAAAGGATCAGTTCACACTGTCACAATCCACAGCCCAAATTTCAACAAAATCCACCATCACTCAAGTTGAAAGAAGTATCTTCATAACTCGAGGAAATGTGCATTTGGGAATTTGCATAGACATCAATCTAAATCCTCGAGATTCAGAAGCAACAACCAGCTAACTTCCAAAGGAAATGAAATTGATGTTTCACAGTTTTAAACTGCATTTTGATAACACTGGGGAGTGTTTACATATTTGTGGTTTTTGCCTGCCTGACTTTAAATGTTCAAGTTGTCACTACCAAACAGTAGTAGTAACAAAATCATTGTGCGTCAAGTATTATAACATAAGGAATCCAGTTTTGTACCATGGGAATGATAGACACTCTTGATTATAATAACACTAATTTTTGAGTGATGACAACTTCAATTTTATATCTTGCAGTCTTTATTTAGGTAAATCAAAGTATGCTGAGAAAAGAGAAAATCACAGCAATGCATTTATTTTAATATTTTAACACGACTTAGGGTTGAAAGCTCTGTGATTTTTTTTTACAGTATAACGTCCTTCCTAGGTAGAAACACTATTTATTTACCTTCAGAGGATAGTCAGTATACAGTGGATGAACTTACTAGATTTAATTGGAAGGCAGAGAAACATGATTTTTTTACTAGTGGGCCATATCATAAGTCATCTTGCCTTACAGGTGTTAAAGTTTTCTCAAGATTTTATTATTTCAGAAAAAAAGATATTGCTTTACTCTCTTTAGAGCTTACTATATGTCAACAAAGGAGTAAAAAATTTAAATATATTTATTGTATAAGAGTGTGATACAGAATCACTTATACTGTATGTGCAGCCAATTGTGATATGACTAAAACTTCACAGACCACGTGACTTTATTTTTTACTTCTTCTGCTGGGAATCTGATGTTAAAAAGACTACAGTCTTTTGAAGATATCAGGTTGTTTACACAGACACTTCTCAAGATTTGACTTCTGAGTATCACATTTGTCTCTCTTCCTTTGCTGGGATTACTTCAGACAATTAAGATAATTTCAAAAACAAACCTATTTTAAAACAATAATGTGTATTTTTAAAAAGAGTAATGTATTTTGCTTATTCTCAGGCTAAAATTTAACTTTTTATTTTAAGAAAAATGATGCTTATAATTTACTAATGAGAACACTTCAAAGCAGATTGAAATTATATAAGAGCTGTCTTTTGATTTAATTGATTTGATTTTATTGTAAGTATATAACATAAACATTTGACAGACTCATGAGAAAGGCTTGAATGGCAGCTAATAACCAGTAGTCACTGCATTCAGAACCCATTGAGGGGATAAACCCAATGTATATCATCATGGTGGATGCAATGCAACCTGATTAAGCAAAAACAAATTATTGATGATCTTTGCTCCAGAGGAGATTGATGGTCATTATTTAATTCTGTTTCTGATCTTGGTCATACCTCTCAGAATTCAGGAGCTCTATTTAGAGAATGCACAGTTACATGATATCACTCCAGAACACTTTGAGGTGAGAGCACATAATGCTTTTAATGCTGATAAGACTCCTTTAACCTTGATAGCTGTAGGCTGTTGATGATTTTCTGCTATCCTAAGAGGGCTCTTATAGCCATGTGTGTCATTATTACACCAAGAACTGGTATGTGCCATTGATTTCCATTTCTACAGCTGGATTTCCTGCATCTCCTGATCATAATCCAAAACATGTCCACTCTAGGGATGAAGTGGGGAAAATTTCTTCACCCTGAAAAAATGTGTTCTTAACTTAAATGTACTTGCTTCAGATCATTTAAATTTAATATACCAGTAAAGACAGCAATTTTAATTGCTCCAGCTGAGCTATGGGCTTTCTTTGAACCAAAACTGGTGGTGCAAGTAAGCTGCTTTGCAGACATCCATCACGTTGCATATACTGTCATTCATTGTGCAGTCATTGCAGGTGTTGGAAAGTTTCAAGGGATTAACCCAACCAAAGATTGAGATAACATGTCTGACTGCTGCATTAGACTGATTTTATTTACTTGAGTTAGTGAAGCTGAGATAGAAAAACACTCTTTTTCCTACAGACATGCCCTTTCTCTGTTTTCCTAAGTGAAGTATTTTCAAAGGTTTCTAGAGTTCAGGAAAGAGTTTGAATGTGCAAACAACAAAATCTTTTAAAGAATGCTGTGAAAAATAAAACCCTGCAGCTGCTGCAGTGCAGGATGTTCTGAATCTAATGAGACTGAATAAGTTAATTCTTGAAAAGCTACAGTCTATCATGCAGCTTTTCAGGCCCACTTAGTGATCGATATTTTGGAAGGACTTGAGCTGTCCTGACAGCAAGATTTGCCTCAAGGACCAATTAACCATGGAAATCTTTGGAATTTTCTCTTTTCTTTTTTGCTTAATTTTTAAATTTCTCAGAAGAATCTTTTAGAGCATAAAAAATTATAATAAATGTTATAAATTACTGGACTTCCTGGAAAATGTATTATAAATGTAATATATCAATTTAGTACTTAAAACATCTCATTTACATGCTGGAATTGTTCAAGTGTTTGAGATCTCTTGATGCTGAGACAGTATCTATAAAAAAATGTTGCCTAAATGTACTGTGAATTGTATAATTTCAAACAACACAGCACACAATAACTAAAGACTTCATACATACTTTGCAGTGAATAAAACCATAGTAATACTAAATTTCTTTTTTCATTTCTACTAAGTTGTATTAGGATTCTGCAGATTCTTGAGCTGTCATAGAATTTCCTACAGAACTTATCCGTTCAGGAGAAACTTCTATCCAGGGTTTTTTGGATGATTTTTCCCTTTCCCTTTCCCTTTCCCTTTCCCTTTCCCTTTCTTTTTCCCTTTCCCTTTCCCTTTCCATCTCCCTTTGACACTTAATCTGAAAAACCTGAGCTCAGTGTGGAGTGTCATCGTTCTGAATTTCCAGATAGAGACCATAAGAATAGTTTAAGGAAGCATGATTTTCTAAGACCATGCCACTAAAAATGCCCCAAAATCTTTAATAACACAGTCACAGAATCTGACATCTTTCCAATGTATTATATAAACCAAGACTTTAAGGAGAGAAACAATCATTTTGCAGCTATAAGAGATCTGACACTGTAAGTTTTCTTTGTCTAGTGGGAAATTCCTGTAAATGTTTTTTTCTTTTACATAATTACATGCTGCTGACAAGGTGGTGGCAGTTACAAATGCTCTAGTAATCCACTGCATTATCCCTGGGGAAGACAAGAAATTTCAATTTGAAGAGCACACACTCCTGAAACAATCAAATGTCTGCCCCCTGAGATTTGAGATGGTTGTATCTGCCACAACATGGCAGGTTGCTTCCCCCAAGGGCACACACAGCCTGGAGGCTGCTGCTGTCAGCTCAGTGGAATCTGCTAACACAGGAATCAAGGGGAGCAGTCTGTGTGCCTAATAGAATTCGCTTACAGCCCTAAGCCTAGACTTGGTTAACATATCCACTTTGGATGCCATGCATCTCCAAATGACAGTGGGTATTGAACTATGTTTTCCTTAAAAGCCTTCTCCTTTTTTCTCTTTCAACATAAAACCTTTACTGCAGAGACCTAGTTTTTAAACTTTCTTCTCATAGTTATTCCCTTATTTATCTTTCTTCTGAAGATATCTGGGGCTTACACTATGAATTATTAACCTTAACACTTTTTTTCCTCTGGAGTTCTTGATAGCTTTTGTACCTTTTAAAAACCAACACAGAGTGAAAAACTGTCATATTTATTTTCCCTAGGATTCTCCTTCAAAGATAACAAGAGAGATTTTAATATCTTTCTTTCTCTTTTCTGCTGAACTGGAGTAAATTTGGTGGCAGCAGTGAGGAAGGTGAGTGAGTAAATGAAGTAAACTTCTGTTTATTTCTGGGTTACTAGAAGAGTTAATTTATTACTTATTAATAATAATTCAGTGTGGATTTGAAACAGCTCCATATACCATAGCTAATGAAGGTGAATTATTATTTTAAAAATATTAAATTCTTTCATCCTACATAACTTACAGACTGAATAATTCTTAACTGTTTACTATTATTTCAGCATAGGTTCATTGCACCTAAATTTACCACTTTTGTAACACATAAAATATATGACAATGCCTGCCTAGTACTACTTCTTTAGTAAGTTAACAGAAAACTGCTCTTTAATGGGTAAGTAGCATTGAAGGCAAAGCTTTGATTATAGTATCTTAAAAAATGAGGAACTGAAAATTCACCTTCCATGGATTTAATATTCTTCAGTTATATCTTTTTGCATTTCTCATTTTATAGTCTAAATTCGTAAGTGGAACATGCTCAATACTGAGTCACTTTGGACTGTGTGAATTTTATATTGAGATTCATTTCAAAAAAGTTATCAAGGTTTGATATTGGGACATTAAAATTATATAAAAGACTTGAAAATTATTTAAGGAAGCATCCTTATTTTTTAATATAATTTTTAATATAATTTTTAATATAATCCTTATTTTTTAAATCGGGTTAAACAAAAACCTAAATAATTATTTCAGATTTCAAATATTTATTTGCTTGGTCTTACTTAGTACTGGACCTGCAAAATAAGTAATCTGATGTTCCCCATAGGGCTTTGGACTGTGAGGCCTTGTTTACCTCTTGATCTACAGCTGTCTTTGATGCTCTTTACAGGGTACATGGTCCTTGCAGAGAATATTTTTTAAAAGTATGTTTCTGTTTCCTTCATCTTACATTCAAGAGATACTATAAATCACAGAAGTTTCTAGGCTGTATCAATTGCTTATAAGCAAAGAATACAGTATATTAGAAATACTAGTTCATCATTCAGCTTCATTTGAATACCTGGTACAATGTCTTTGAAACTACTTAAATAAGCCTACCAAAAAACCCTAAATGCAAGCCCAAGTATATTGTTTAAATTCTATATTCATTTAGTTAAATATATGAAATATTTGAGGTTTCTCTAGGCATCTACTAGATTTGTAGAAAATTAGCTGTAGAAGCAAATGTGTTTTCCTTGTAATAAAGACAAGAGACCTTAATTTTTTTTTTAGGTAAATTCAGGTATTGAACGGCTATACAAGTATCTTCATTTTATACAGGACATTTGATCTCTTCTTGTTACTTTGCCATCCTCAGTAAATATGAATTTATCATCTTGCATTTTTTACTCAAATTTCTTCCCTAATTTCTGAAAGCAGATGGTTACAGTCATAGGAGCACAGGTTGTGCCAGCCCAGGGCAAAGGTAAGTGGTGACCCCATTCTAATGTAAGAGACCTCTTACATTAGAATTTGTGCTCCAGCACCACTGAGTTTAATAACTCAGGCAGAAGTTACTGATATATATATGTACTGTATATATACGTAAAAGATCTCTCACTTCTATAGTGTCATTTATTTCTTTATTTTGGAATCACTCTCCAACACGCAGAGTTCTGGCATAGAGGAGATTTCTATTCCATCACGTTCTGCACAAACACAGAACAGTGTCATCCCAAAAAAGGCAGATCAGAAAGAAACAAACATGGGAATGCTGGAAAGCAGAATGGTGTTGGTTAGCATGAAACACGGTGCCCTCCATGAAGTAGATTGTAAAATTTTTATTTAAAGCATCACAGTGACCAAAGTACTAAAGAAAAGATTTGAAGGAGAAGTAGCCTGTCTGGAATATTTACACCATGAGAGATAGGACAAGATATATTCTGTTGTTAAGTGCCTTGCTTTGCCTTAGAAGTTGCCTGTCTAATCCAGTCATTTTATTATTAGACTGATTAGTATTAATTTAATTTTTTGTTGTATTTTTGTAGTATTCATTTAATTTTCAATTTAATAATCAACAATAAAAAGTTTGCCACAATATATTAGTCTTGATATATTTTGAATATATCAAGTTATGTTAACATATTGTGAAATGTACAAAGATTTATTTTCTCTGATTTTTTTCCCCAAACTACCAGAAGAACACGTGTAAAACACGCGCCCCCCCCCCCCCCCCCCCCGCTACAAAATTATGGAGTGAAAAGCAAAAGCCAAAACTTCTACTGAGAGAGATATTTGTATTTATAAATTTAAATTCTAAGATTTTATTTGCTGTCTTTAATTCATTTGCAGGGAAATAAAATGTGAAACCTCACTAGTTTCTTGTAGATGAGGTCTGTTTATTCAAGAACACCATTACACAAATGACAAAGCTTTGCTTTGCTTAATAAGGATAAGAAATTTAAACCGGATATACAGCAACCTTCTTTTATCAAAGTGGGTGTCCATGGCTCTTTGAACTTTGAGCTTTTAGAAATAACAATTCCAGTAAGGCAGTTATAATATGCAGCTCTTTGTGAGATTTCAGTTCTGATTGCTGTAAAGGTACTAAGAAAAAGAATAGTAAAAATAGAGTTTAAAAAACAAACAAAACTCTAATGTTACAATAACTTATTGTTATCTTCTTTGTATACATAGAACCCTGCTTTTTGCTGTGTGGAAACAGAGTTATCCTGTGAGCTCTTTAAAATACTGATGAAGCAGATGCTGCTTTGTCTCCTCTCTGCAGCATCTCAAGTCATAAGAGCAGAATTCTATTAGCAGTAGATCAAAATTTGGAATTTTTAATTTGCTTTAGGTCATGAGTCTCCATGAATGAAGTAGATAATGGGTGATCTAATAAGCATACAATGAGAAATATCCAGTCATTTTGGTCAACCACAGCTCTTCTTGTAAACTAAACCAAACATGATCTAAAATTATCTTGGAGCTGTTGGTTATTTTGAAAGACTGAATTTAAGGTTTTGGTTTTTTTTTTAGGATTGTAACTCCATTTGCAAATAGAATTAGAAATCCATGAAAAACAATAATTATTTGGAACATGTTCCAAGTTTGAAGGCTCTGAAAAAGTTGATGTGCATCCAAAACTGATCAAAATGCTTCCTCCCTTATGGGAACCTTGTCTCAATCTACAAGTTTACAACTTCCTCATGAATGTTAGGAATGTTGTGGATGTGTCATTATTATTAGTTTAGTAAGCAAATACACAATGACATTTTCTCTGACACTGTGCAGAGTACTAAAGATGGGAGTTTGGTTGGGGATTTTTCACAACTTTTTTCAACACAGAAGACAACAAATTAGACAGTTACATATGCCTATGTAGTTACGTAGAGCTACTTTTATTATGTAGTTTTCATGGTTCCAAAGGATATAAATTTCTCCTTTCTCTAGATTTCTTTTTTTTCTTTCTTTCTTTTTTTTACAAAGGGAAGGATCAAAATCTCAGTGTAGGAGAATGAAGCTTCAGATCCCAAAGATTAAGTTATAGCACTGTTCCATTTTATCTGAGAAAAGCTTTTCTTATCCATGGTGATTGCTTTGTGTCACAGAAACTCAATCATCATGAAAAGTAAAAACTGAATACAAATACATCAAATTTCAATTCAGTACCCTTAAGTGCAAGATGATCTTTCTACTATTGGGAGTCTTGGTTTGATATCTTTAGTTTAAATTACTCTATTTGCACAGAATAATACAGATATCCCATTTCTGGAAAGATCTAGACTTAAATCTTTTTTTTTTTTTTTCTGAGAGTTTAATTAATTTGAAGAATCTATATTAATGTGAAGTAGAAAACATTAATGATATCACATTAGTCAGAGCAGTAATTCATTATATCTTGACTTTCAAACCTTCTGTCTGACCTAAATACAGTCCAGTTTCTCTCTAACATCCAAATAATTTGTCTCAGAATCTTCATGTCACATATATCTGTACATTTCTTTGAATTAATTTAAATTAAAATTTCTCTGCCCCAAAAGTACTCTAATTATGCCTAAATATAAACATGAAATCACATTTGAAGGGTGAGATATGAAGTTAGTGCTTGTTACCTTATAGGAAAAATTAAGTCTTTTCTTCAAAAATAGACAACCTAATAATATCAGAGTCAGACAATCATACCTGTCCATCGTGCTGTCTGTTTACATTAATTTAGTTTAGTATCCTTAAACATACAGCACATACCAAGACTAAACATGTAACAAATATATCTGCTGGTTTGTGATGCACAGACATATGACAAAGTTGATAACGAAACAAACAAAATAATTTTTTGAATGTATTCTTAATTGATAAGATACCGGGACTTGATATTGATAAGATTTTGAGCTAGACCTGCAAAAGAGAAAGTATATTGCATTAAACTCCTATGCTCTCTGTGGCTCAGAACAGGCAAATCCTTTCTGTTGCTTGCATTCTTCCTTCAAATTATATATATCATTGCAGATACTTCAGTTCACATCTCTGCTGATGCAAATTAGCATTAAAACATCCAAGTGATGTTGTTTATATAAACTGAAGAACTGACATTAACTTTTAGTTCCTAAAATGAGCACAAATTTGACAACATATTTGTTGTGCACATGAACATGACAGACAAAAAGGGAACACTTTGTTGCTTCCAGTGTTAACAGTGTATTGCTACAGTGCACAATTGAAAATAGATTTTTCTTTCATTTGAAGTTCAACTTCAAGAAATAAATTGTGAAGAAAAATTGTGAAGAATAAATAGATCAAATTTCTGAGATATTGTCATACATGTTTTTAAAAAATACATGAAGTTTTGTTGGAAAACTACAGACATATACCTTTTTAATATATATTTGACAATGGAACAATATTTTTTTTGTAGTTTATTTCTTTAGTTTAGTAGCCTTGTCTCATAGATGAAACATATGAGACTCTAGGGTAATCTCATAGTTTTTAATTGCACTAATATCTTGGTGATGAGTACTCAGAAATGAGCAATTTCTCCTTGTTTTACCTTTTCTTTTGGGGATTGGAGAAAAGTAGTAAGTATTAACAATCATTCACTTGATCAGGGAACTCTGATTAAATTCTTCAATGTTGTAGTGTCCTTTAGGTTTAAATTAATTATTGAATTTATGCCAAAGAAAAGAGGTCCCCACTAAATTATGAGGAACTCATTTAGCCCATTACACAATTGGAGACCTACAGTAATCAAAAGAAAATACATAAACAAACAATCAAACTTTTTTCTGGGATTTATACTAAAAACAAAAGAAATCCTTAATTACAGAAATACCAGTAATTCGTAGTAATTCCCATCTGTACAACTAAGAAAAGAACACAGGTTATTTCAGGTCTTATTATTTATAGTTTTTATTAGGACAGCACTTAGAGGCAAATAAACAAAGGAACTTGTTTATGCCAGGCAAAAGAGTATAATTTCCTTTCATAAAGTATTGATCACAAATTAACATTAAGTACACAGAATATGGGACATCCTTAATATCATCAAGATAAAAAATATCAGAAAGAATAAAGGAATCTCACAATTTTTTTCTTACTATTTTTTTCAAGAAGTACTTGTTAATGAAAGCTAAAATCCATGGAGAAAGGAGGGAAGATAAAGAGCAGGGTTGCAGATATAGAATAGGTAAAAAGACAATATGGAGAGGAAACAAACAGGCTGTAGATGAAAATGAAGAGTTTCTAAAAAGCACCTCTAAACCCTGATCAGAGAATGTCTTTATTACTGCTGGAACAGGGAGGTCTCTGACCACCCAGCCAACATTAGAATCTCTCCTCATGCAGGAACTGCTCACACAGGCCTATGAGTATTCTGTCCTAATATCCACAGCTGTAAAAGATAGTCATGAGAACTGTCACTGATGCAATGTGATATCCCAGGCAAATCTGTGGCTTTAGAAAGAACCATGTTGTATTAATTAATAACATTGTCATTTATTCCTTCTCTGTTTTATTATGTTATATTTCAGTTTTGCTTTATTTTTTTTCTTTGACTTTTTTATGCATCAGGGCTACTTTTTCATAGAACTGTGTTGAGGAGGTTTCTGTATATATTGCTATAGTGATGAGTGAGAGAGAAAGTGCTTGTTTATGACACTATAGATTTTCCGTTTTTCAGAAAAAATTCTTCTTTCACGTCTGAGGTTTTGGGGGAAAAAAAGAAAGTCTTCTAATGTTTTTGATTCAGTGTTAAAACAACACACTTTTATTTAGCTCCAGTACATGATCAGGCAATCCTTCTTCAAATCCATTCTCCTTTCTCTTCCTATCTAATTACTAGCATTAAAATATATCTTCATTTGTGTTTCTTCTGTTAGGTAATACTAGAAGTGAAATCAAATTGAGGATTCATTTAAAGTAATTCCATAAGCACATCAAGCCTTAAGCTCATAAGGTCTTGGATAATTCAGGAAATCTTTGACATAATTTTTATGTAATACAGACTGTATTGAAGGTTCATTTTTTCCCTCTCTTTAGAAAGAAAGTACTGAATTTTTTGTATCATGCTGCAAGATTTAAAACCTCGTGTACATATAATGTTTTGCATACATATAATATTTTCTGTAATAAATACAGATTAGAATCAGACTCTTTGAAGTAAATCTAATAAATCACCTGAATGACATCACAACTGATATGTTTTAGAGTCATTATGTGTAATTGGCTAATGGCGTATCAACTCTTGTGCTATTGAATCACCCGCAGGGATAATTCCTGTGAGTCTTGACCCTCAAGAAGGATTTCTCTTTAGAGGTAAATTATCTTTATTTTTTTAGTAAAGAACACTAACTAATTACTTTTATTTAAATTCATTTGTAAAGCAATAAATCTGTCTTGAGATCTCACTGCATTTCAAGTGATAAACTTGATGTTCTCTGATGCCTTGAATTTCCCCCTTGAGCCAAGAAAGGTGATGAGAAAAGGAAATGAAGCCCCAAAATCCAGAGTTCATGAAACACAGTATTAAAAACATATGTAGCTTATACAGAGAGGATCTCAGTCAGTGCTCTCTATTTGGGAATTACCATAAAAAGGCTAATTTTTTTTGTTCAAAAGGAAAAGTATAAACTCAAGGCATAGAAGAGTTCTCTGGAAGTGTGGAAGGTAGCAGATATTGGGATCCATTGTCTAATATATAGTGGTTCTCAGAAAAAGAGTATAGAAGCTAGAAAAAAAATCATAATGCTTAATGTTGTCCTGTAAGAAGACAAAAACACATAGCATAGTTCAAAATATTTTTTCTTCTCTCTGAATAGCTCTATATTTCATCTATTGATTTGCAGCTGTACCTTTAAATAGGTGTTTCTTATTGATTATTGAAAATTTCGAAATTTTTTTAAAAGTTCACCTAATGGGCAATTTGGAGTTTATAAACTCACATTTACTATGCAATAGAGGAATAAATTGAAAAAAAAAGGAAAGAAAACCGTAATTTATTTTTGTTTTTAAAGCAAAACAAAAGGGAAAAGAAAATACATTTACTGTTTGAAGATATTTCACAAAAGTAGGCATTTCAAAACTACTCTATATCTTGTTTCAAAGTAATAATTAATAAGATAAAGATATTTAAATCAAAGATTTAAGAATAAAATAAATACTTAAGACCATGACATTAAGCTTCAGAATTACTGGTTTCTGTTAATTAGTTTCCTTCAGTTGCTAGCTTTAGAGTGTTTTAGTAGAAATGTGTGCTTTTA
Organism: Sylvia atricapilla; assembly: GCF_009819655.1. Taxonomy (NCBI): domain Eukaryota; kingdom Metazoa; phylum Chordata; class Aves; order Passeriformes; family Sylviidae; genus Sylvia; species Sylvia atricapilla. Next base: position 53,302,216 of record NC_089145.1, read on the forward strand.
ATTAAAACACAAGACCTTTCTGGATGTATTTCTAGGTAAGGAGTAAAATTTGTAAGTGGACCACACATTCCAAACTGATTTGAGGATATCATTACATTTGAAAGTTATTTTCTTTCCTCATCCTAAAGGTTAACAAATTCACCTTGGAATTAAATTATCAATTTAATAAAACAAATTACTGTATTTTATTGCCATAAAATTGTTATGCAGTATGGGTTACGTAAGTATGGGGCACAAAGTATAAAGTATGGGGTTTACTCTAAAAAGCCTACTGCTTTCTGTTCAGTTCCACATTGACAAGTGCCCATCTTTCCCATTTATTTTTCTCTCCCTAGGCAGTTTGAAGTAGTAGTGTGATGTAAAAACCTGAGTAATTGGAATATCTCTTGATTTCAGTGAAGCTGGTAGAGCTTTTGGTTTTCCAGTGAAGGTTGGAATATAATCATCAGCTGCAGTGGAGGAACAGAAACTGAAAAGGTAAAATTGCATTATTATGGAAAAAAAGTCTTTCAGCCTGAGTTGCAAAGATGAATCAAAGCTTTTAGCTCAAAGAAAAAAGCCCTTTGTGCCTTGGAAAAATAAGGCTGATGTGAAGAGGACAAGAATCAGCTTTTTTAAAGGAGCTGTACTTTGGACTTTAACAAGGTAAACAGTGTGATTGTTAGAAACCGTGTCAAAGTGCTGAGATGTCCAATGGAACAAGAAAAAGTATTTACCATTAATCTCTCTGACTCATCCTTGTTACTAAGTGCACAAAACAATAATTGTTAAGAGTTTGGGAAATTTTAAATTACTAGTTTATAGAGAATCAAGTAGGCAAAAACCAGAATATATAGCTGTCCTTAATTTCTAACAACCTACCTCAGTAATGGCTCTGTATGACTACAGGGCCAGATAAATAACTACTAATAGCAAAGTTTAACCAGATGGTTTTTGGGAAAGTTATGCTAATTGAGTTTGGCCCACAAATTTGGTTTTGCTGTTGCTGATATATGGAATTATTCTGTTGCTGAAATATATCTGTGTGACTCTCAGTGCTAGCCTTTCTACGCTTTATTTTTCATCGGGCTGAAAATTTGAAACTGTGGTGATGACAAGGATTTTTAAAGGCTGGGAGGAGGTGGCTGCTACTTTGAAGCTAATAGTACATGCCTTTCTTCTGTTCCTGGTAGATTGCCCTTGTTTTGCAGTGAAATGCGTCACAATTCCTTGTCCCTTGATGTAGGAAGTACAGGTTTATGTTAGATGGATATACGACCTGGACTGGGATGTTGGCAGCCAATGGGGCTGCACTGTGGTGAGTGTAGTCAGGTAACATGCCACTGGATCTGATATCTTTGACACAAGATCATAGAGAGGCTGATCTTCACCTAAAATCAGCAAGTCTTCTTTGTTTAGTGGCATTTTGAATAGTCCATACATGTTTTTGTGTAAATGTACATGTTATATGGGTGTTTTCAGAACTGTTTTGACACTGATTCCAGAAATTAAAAATGCCATAAAGAAGCAGATGATACATTACACTTTGTTGGGATGAAAAACATCAGACACCATTATGTTCTTTTAGACCAAAACTAATGAAAATCCCTTCTTTGTCAAATTGAAGGTACATTTCTCTACTTTGTTTGGGGTTTTTTTGTCTCCATGGGTGAAATTTCTGACTATCAGAAAATCATTGTCATAGAATGATATCATAGAAGAACAGATAATTGCAGTAATTTCAGTGCATAAAACTTATTTCTATATAATTTAAGAAAGGTGTTTGAAACTTTATCAGTACATTAAAAACAGCAAAAATATTCCAGGGTAATTACTAATGCTGTACCTCATATCTCTTTATATTTTTTTTTTTTTGTTTTAATGATGCAGAACTCTGGAGGTCAATTCCTATTCTGACACTACACTACACTACATCTTGCCTCTGCAAATGGAGATAAACAATTGAAGGCCATGTAAAATAAAATCACTGTTCATATAGGCTGTTTCTCGTATCTAGGAACTAAGGAAATCATCACTGAGAGCAATTTTCAAGAAATGTGAGATGAAAGAGAAGATTTACATGTTTGAAACATCTCTTCTGGGTTTTCTTTATAGTCTCCCTTAAACACACTAGAGTAATATGAATAAAATATATTTCAAATGTCTAACTAACCCTGACTTTTTCTATTTCCGATATATTTCCTTGCACTACCAAATAACAAACAAAACATTAGAAGCCTGATTCACTCATTTGTAGGTGATCTATGATGCAATCTGTAAGTATTTGCAAATTTTTCTTCTCAGTCAGCACTATAAACAACACAATTCTTTGAATATGCTTCATAGATAATATATTCAGGTTTGATTTATTTTATGAAGGTTTTGTAGAAGCAAAATATACCTAGGAGGTGCAAGGAAAAGTAGGACTTGCACAAAAGTAACCGAATCATCTCTTTTTACACCACTCTAAATTCTTACTTTAATAAAGAAGTGAAATTACAACAGAATTGATTGTATTGTTCTTTTCAGTTCAGTTCACTGAATTTTCTACTGATATATAGATAGTACTGGAACCATGAGGACAAAAATCCCATTGCAATATCTATTATTTATCCTAAGTCAGAGCTTGTGACAGGCCTTTTTATATTTGTTATCTTTCCTTCCATGTCCAGGCATAACTTGGAAGCTTCTATCTGCTAAACATACAATTGTTTCATAGCAGATGACAGCCATAAAATAACTCAAAGTATACTTACACTGCTTCTGCCAAGATTGCAGGTTTTATACACTTACTTTCAATATTTTCTTGCTGCTCTTTCCTTGGCCAAATAAACTCTGTGGTTCCACAGTTCTCATTTTAGGGAGAGGTGGGACCATTGTATTTGGATATGTTTATGTTTGAATTGAGGAATAAAATAATGGCATTATCATTCAAAAATTAAATTGCAGAAAAGACCTCTTCTGTGTGCTATTTTGTTGGAAGCAATGGACTGGGCCAGTGTTATTTCAGTCCTTGATGTAACAGGTAACCCCTGAAGTGTGACTAAAAGCTCAGAAAAATACCAAGATATAATACTATAAACTAACAGACACATTTGGGGATTTAGCTCAAATTTTAACTTATCTGCTGGAGAAAAGCTCTGCTCTCTTACACAGTGAACTTGGATGCTTCTCTGCAAGTCAGGGATGCTTAATAGGTACTGAAAGTTCAATGAGTGACTTTTACACAGTGAGTTATTCCAACGCTCTGTATCTACATCAGATCCATTCCTCATTTGTTCCTAGATTTGTGTAGCCTACTAAAAGTAGTAGCAGAAGAAGAAACCAAAGAAGCTCCTCTTGGGAGGGAAGGGGAAAAGGAAGAGAAGATAAACTCACAAATTCAAACCCAAAATGACTGAGTGATTATAATCGCTGAAGCATTAAAAGTGGATTTTTTTTTTATTCGTCTTCTTATTTACATTGAAATCAGTAATGTCAGACGCTAGATGGATGCACTTCTCTTTGTCCATGAAGTTGTAATTAGTTCAGGCAGATTCTTCTTATTTTCTTCAAACATTGTCTTCAATTTTCTCAAGTTCAAAGATGCTGTCTTGTTCTCCTAAGCAAAGAAAGAAGCAGAAGACATTTGTAAGAGGAACAGCTTGTAAATTCCCAAGGAATTTCTGGGCATCATAATATTATTAAATGGTTAGTGTTTGTCAACTTTGGTACTCAGTTAGATGCTTTTTACTTTGAGACTTGGCTTTGCACAAGCCTTAGGGAATCACAAATGTCAGAACTGGGCTACAGTATAGCTTTCTTGCCTTTTTAAACAGTGTCCTGTGTTAAACTGTCTGGCACATCTGGTAAATTTCAAAAGCAGAAGTAAAAAGGCAACTCTATGTAGGAAAAATGTGAGAAATAAATTCAGAAGCACTATCCTTTTTTTTTACAGACAGAGAATATCACCAGAGCACAGTTGGTATTTTTCATTATTGAGAACATGCAGCAGCTTAGTTTCACCAAGGCTAATTGATTTTCACAGCTGGTGCATGAAAGGCTAAAGATGATATGAAATTTGAAAAGGACCCTTGTCTAGCCCCTGAAGCTTCTGGCATCTGTGGAAACAACAGAAAATCTTTGGAACTGGAATTACTAATATATCTAACAATAAAGTCAGGTTTCTGAGATATTTAAGGTATTCACTGATCTCTACATAATGCTGGTAGTTACAAGAAGCTGTATCCCTTCTCTTGAGAAAATCTCACACATCTCTCATTTTTTAATTTCATTTTACTATCAAAAGGTTGAATAGGTTTATGACACATGTGACATAATTATCTACAGAGGGCAACATCTTTCTGAATAAGCATGTTTCATTATTCGTTACAAGGAAAACAGATCATGCAGCTGAGAGAAGTCTGTTATAGTTGATCAAAGGAAGGGTTTGTCTGAAAAAAAGAAAAGTCCACTGTGGAAGGGATTAATAAAGTGCTGCTGTAAAAGTCACTCTTTCATAGCACTTAAACTTGTTCAGGATATCAAATTTCTTCATGTGTGGCCAATCTTCCTTACCACTGATAAAAGAAAATCCATGGGATGCACACATTAAGATTATTGAGGTTTAAAGACATACCCCGATTTCTTCCTGGATACTAAAGCTTTTTGGCTGCTTTTAGATGCTTAAAAGCAACTCTCTTGATTCATTTGGTATCAGCATTCAATTCTAATGAGAATAAAGATTTGTACCCGTTAATTTATAAAAAAGGAGGGGCAGATCTCAAACTGTCAAATGTCTCCAACTTGCAGCTATGCCATGGCTTAGAATGAAGACCATAATTTAACAAAGTCTCACCTGCTCTAGTTGATTGATTAATAAATAAATCATAATTAATCTTACCCTTTACCTCTTGGTAATTCATTACTATCTTTCAGCATGAAGCATTTCTTACCTTGAAAATTACTTTCCATAAAAATTTATTATGTTAATTAATACACATATTTTGTGAAAACACCTAAGTCAAGGAATTTCATATAGTTGTTACAAGCTGCTTATTGAAATCATGCATAATGGAAATTGATGATTTTGGGTGACCACAGATTTTAGAAGACTGGTTAAGAAGATTTTCTATGAAATCCACTCTTGTATTTATGTACACCCTCCCCACTCCCACCGCATTCTAGCTCCGTAAGATAAACTTTGAAGTCAGTGAGAAGGCTCTACAAGGTGTGCTATTTGGATATTGATATGTTGATACAGTAAGGATACAAAGTGTACTGTAACTCTAGAGGCAGTTTAGAATAAAAAATATACAAAAGTCCCAAATGTAATGTGAACAAGACCTTAATAAAATTACATTGTGACATACAAATGATCGCTATCAATAGATATCAATGTTTAGACAGAGGTTTATAAAATGTTCAGTAACTGAAATGTAACATTTATTTTGTCACAGAAACATAACATGAATTTGCCATACAGGCACTTTCCAAATATTTTGCCCATGAGTTGCAGAAATCCAGACAGTTTTTTGCTAACCACTTCCTTTTTCACTATTTAGGCAAATATGGCTAAAGCACAGGTGAGAGGCACTTCATAGCTGGATTTTCTTCCTCTTAAATTAAAACCCAAAACAAACCTGAACCAAATAAACAAATAATAATAATAATAATAAAAAAACTAAAAAAAAAAAAAATCATAAACAAAACAAAAAAACCAAACCCTTAACATATATAGTTTGATGGTGCAGTGTCAGGAATTTTGAGTATGACATTAGAATTTAACCTGGATTACACCTCACAAGACCCAGCCTAAATTTGTGAGATCAGCTTTGTGCCATCTGAGGAGTCATCTGGTTCAGTACTAAAAGATGTTCCAGTTGAAACTGAGGAGCCTAATTCTTATACTTAAGATACAATTTACAATAAAAACAATTTGAGGGAATTTGAGCTGATCATTTGGCTGGCAACTTTATGATAAGGAATCCTGTATTCAGCCAGTGGTTACCCAAGGTCACTTGGTTCACAGGTAGCTTGATGTCTAGTAAAGACCAGTAGCATACTGATCTACCATATCAGGGATCAGAAAAAAAGTTATATCTTGCTGCTATGGGGGTTGAGGGGAAAGCCTCATAAACGCATTTTGATAAAAGAGAATGGGATAGAGAGGATAATCTTGTTGGAGGGAAATATTTTTTGTACTGGCAAATAAATGCAACCATTTCAGGTTGCTAGGCTGAGTAAACCTTCATATGTAGAGCAGCAGTGGAGTTACATTTTTAACAACGTTTCTAAGGTTGAATTGGGTGGAAAAGTTGAATTTGAGATTGCAAATTTTTGAGACTGTAAGACTTGGATTAATAAATTACTGACTTCCTCTTTGCAACAAAACTGTGCTTTTTTTCTCACACTCCATTTCCTTGCAGCTTATAAACTCTAATGAAGTAACAGTGTCTTTATATTTCTGTATTGTTGAAATGTTTGTCTCCTCTTGAGGCTAATTTGTCTCTCTTATTATAGGATTATAAGAAAGTTATGCTCACATTTGTTTCATCCCTTTCATTTGTCTCTTTCCCTCTGTCTATGATGAGAACAATTTTTTAATTGACACCTAAGAAAATATATCAAAGAGAAAATATAAAAAAGAGTTAGAGGACTTTGGACTTTGTCTCTTTTGAAATGTCAGGCAGTCAAGTTAATCACAAGCACACAAAATGAAAGACTATTGACCCTTTGAGGCCTAATAAATAGTTTTACACTTTGATTCTTCACTTCTCCATCCCCTAAAGAGACGGTAGTCAGGGATGGTTCCTTGAATGCAGATGATGACTGTCTAATGAGACAATTTCTCCTATTAAACTAATCCATGTACACTAAGTAGATTTAGAAGGATAATAATGTCTGCAGAAAGAAAAATGCATTTAACATTATTTTTAAATATGAAGAGAAAAAAGATGATCCATAATAGACACATTCTGTCATTAGAGCCTGCCAATGGTGGCAGTTTTACATCTGCAGCTACAGCACAGCTGAGTTTGGTGATACATGATCTCACATGAATGGACACATCTATACAGAAATGTGAATGTTGGTACACCAGGACTCTGTTTAGGAGAATCAGTATAACTGAGACAGGCCTTTTTGAGAGTATAAATATAAAACATGTTTCAGTTATGTATATTCAATACATGAAGGAAAAAGGTCTGAGTTTATTATATAGGAGAAATTGATGAGCCAGATGAAGATTCAAGAGATCAAAATTATGAGATATAAATGAAATGTTGCATAATACTATAACATACTTTCAATGCTTGAGCTTTTATTTTTACTGACTGACTGAAAACCTCTTTTCCAATCAATGCTCCTTGAATTGACATAGTATGTTATTAGAACAGAGACAAAAATATTCTCTTTCTCAGAAGGACAACCTCTCCAAATTTGGCTCAATTTCATTTGCTTAGACATAGAGACAAAATCTATACTACATTGAAAGTGCAATTCCATAGCAAACATTAACTGGGGAGGGCATTCTTTTTCTTCCCTATATTAAATCATCTTGTCTATCTCACAAGTATCCTGTGGATGGCCTTTGCAAGTGTGTCTGGCTAATCATGCAGATGTTGGAAATCTCAAGTATGGGGTTCCACAGACTCTAAAGAAAAGCCTTTATCTGTGTTAGAGCTACATCAGAAACCGTCCTCATATTTCTTCACTGTGAAAGGAACCATGAGTTTAAAGTCATTAACGGGTGACTATTAAAAAAAATGACTAATGGATAGTAATTCTGGGGCAATTTCTGACTCCAATGGAATACTTCTCTTAGAATCAGGTCAGCATGGAAGAGGTTTCAGAGGGGTACCAGCACCGCCAATTGACAGAAATGACAAAGTAGGAATTGAAGAAAAGTGCCCAGAAAGTTCCTATGACACATATTTTCTCAGTTGGTGATTAGTTCTCAACTGTGTTTTACTATGTCTCTCTCAGTTCTCACTGTCTGAGAACATAGAATATGCTGTTGCTGAAGCTAAAAAAAAAAAAAAAAAAATAAGGAGCAGAAAGCTTTATCAAAGTGAGTGAAATTCCTCCGACATGACACTTTCTACTTTGCATTTACTAAATTACATGCAAGCACCTCATTTTAGTTCATCACAACTGACAGTGGAATGATGAATTTTCAATAAATTCAAACCACATGGATTTCATGAGAGAGAGGAACGTGTTATTAATCTCATAGACATGTAGCTCACATGTGGACATCCATATTGTAGATATCCAGTCACCATAACATCACTTTACAACTGCAGAAAATATGGAGATATGTGTGCAAATTAGGGGGTACCACCCATATGAATAATTCCAAAAGTGCAAAATCCCCCTATGGATTATGTGGGTTGTTTTGACACTTCCCTCAAATGTTGTAATTTCTGTTCTCTGCAATTTTCTTCCTTCACATGTGATCTGAGAATGTCAAACAACCTTAGTTGTTTTTTAGTGACTCAAATTTAAATATGGATCACCAACTCAAGTAGAATGAGGAAGCTGGAGAAAACAACTTGGTTCATAGTTTCATATACATATTTCCCCTATAGTCCATGCATATAATAGTATCCAAACTGAGTTTAGGACAGTAAAGTGTTTCACATTATTAGGTGGAGAAGAGGACCACTGCCCTTCTGGTGTGCACTCATGCAAGAAATGAAAACCCACACTCTTTTAAGTACCATATCTGAATTTGGATTGATTTAAGGGAATCTAATGTGATATAATTTGTATGGTGAAGCAGTTTGTAAGAGAATTACAGTAAGAAAATCAAACAGCATAAAAGCATAGCGAGAGCTAATCCCTGCTGCTATAATTAATAGAGCAATATATTATAATCATAAACATCTCTTTAAATAGTTATGTCAGGCCATTAGGATAACACCTGAGTTTGTTGCAACATGTCCTCACAAAGCAGATGGGACCCTGTCAGTTTGGCAAAAACCCAGTGAAATCTGCTGGTAGGCATTATTGCAGCCTCCATGTTGTTACTGTAAGTTCACCTTCAGCTAGGAAGATAACACCAGACAGATGGTAATTAATTCTGGACAGGTCAAAAGGAATTACTGTGAAAAGAAGAGAGAAGTGTTCTGGACATCAGCGCTCCTGATTTAAGTTTCTCAGTATCGCTGAATCATAGCAGGGATTAGCCATATATGAGCTATATGGGGTACAACCCACTTGAAACTCTATACTTTCAAAGTAGCAAAAATTGATATACCAATAGTCCTGCTTATTAAAAGTAATGCTTTGTAATCTTTGAAAAGTAAAAAAAAAAAAAAAAACAAAAAAAAACCACCAAAATCTGAACATATTTATAATACTTGTAGCACAGGTTTGTTTGGTTACAGTTTTTTTCAGGTTTATTTTTTGTTTCTTAGTTGGTTTTGTTGTTTGGGTTTTTTCTGAAATGTCTTTGATTGTTTTACCTTCATTTCAGCTGTAAATCTTAGCTAGACTTCCTCCTAAAGCCTACTGTCATCCACATCTCCTTATTAAGACATCTCTTTTTCACTGTAACTACCATTGAGTCACTGAGAGAAGGACCAATATATGTCAGCTATGAACTTTAGGTATCTTTTGATTATAATACAAAAAAGGTGTTTTGGGTTTTTTTTCCCCCATCTTGCTGATGTCTAGATGGCCTACTTATTTCTCCATCATGTGCAACAAGATGCTAGTTAGTCTTAAATAGTAAATTTGGATTTTATATAACTATGCATAACTTTCTAGAGATCTTATAATTAAGGTAGAAAAATACCTTAATTATAATTATAACCTTTATAATACCTATAATTATAACCTTTGTAGCTCCCAAACAGAACATATAAACGAATTGCAAAACTTATTTTTAGTAAGGTGATTGTGACATATTAAGAAGAATTATCAAAAATGTCACCCTAATTTTCAACTCTTCTTTAAATCCTATCTGTTGCAATCAAATGCATTCTTGGACTTCAGAAAGAAAGTGAATAGGGATGTATTTTATAACTTTTCCTTTTTAGAATGGTTATATCATAATAAAGACAAAAGTTAGTGCTTTTACCAGCAAGAAAAATTGTGGAAGATGATAAAGGCAAGCAAAAGAACTGAAAACTTCCTCTTATCTATCTCCTTGCTAAACAGAGGTCCAGTTTACAGACGTCATTAAAAAAGGCAAAATTGTATCTGTGAAACTCTGATCTAAAGACTGTCATGTTCTCACTCTCATAGTCTCTTGAACACCTTTGGAACATGGTATTGATTTTTTTAATTTTTTTAATAGAGAATTCTTCAATGTTCCAAAACTTCTTTTTTGATATCCTAAAATATTTAGTAAGTAGTAAACCCTGTGTGCTCTTGGGACTTCATTAAGTTTGAAATATCAAATGTTTGTTAATAAATTTTCTATCTTGTATCATGGTGGATTTTTTCTGATTGTTAACTTCTTTGGTTTTTTTTTTTTACTTTTCTTTTTAATAAAAAGCCATCAAATTCTATTAATTGACTAGATAAAAAATACCTCAGACTACACCAGTGTATACCAAACAGACTTTGCCACAGAGAAAATATATACAAATCCTGTAGAGAAATAAGAAAAAATATTATCAAACATTAATGAAAAATAAAGAAAGAAAACCCCACAGCATAATAATACAATAGAAAGAAAGTAAAATCCTGGAATTTTTTTTTTTATATAAATGTTATCTAATTATCTTCATGCACAATGGGTTACTTCAGATCTGAGATGTCATATTTCATTCCTTGGATTGAAAAAACTCACCTTTGAAAAATAGTTTAAAAAGTAAAACAAACTCCTATTAAGCTCAAAGTCTTACATTTTGCTACTACAATACAAACTTTACCTAAATTTAAAAGAGAATAATTAAGATGGAGACAATTCCAGTGAATCTGGAAACTTACTTGGAATAATTTGGCATATGATCTTCATCAAATGCATGAATCACTATAAAAAATAAAGCCAGCCTACTTCAAACCACTGATAAGATATGAGTTAATGACACCATGGTCTGTCATAAAAAATTTTCTTGACTAAAAAGATTAAAAAAAAAAAAATGGTCATGGCCCATTTTCAATAAAAACAGAAGAAAACAGCCAAAATAAGAATCTGATCTTGCTCAAACACTGACAATCCCTGAGAGAACTCCTGAAGCATGACTGTAAGACTGCCATGAGGTCTGGGCATATTTCTTTCTACTTGGGATTACACACAAACCTGGTATTGTGATTCAGTCATCAGAAGATGTGGCAAGATCTGGTATTCCAGATCTTTACCTTCTAGGATCGTTGTTGGGACTCCTTAATCCTCAAACATTCCATTTTCCCACTCATTCCACTCTTTTGATCAGAAAATAGTAATCACAACAAATTGCCCTTTAGCTTTGCTTTACATTAGTAACAACAAGCAAAAAAATATGAACAGTATTATCAAATTATTACAGTTTATAATTTGCATGATGACTCAAACTGTGGAAAAGGACATACATGGGCTTCTACTTAATTTGGGAAGTTATCTTACCTAAATCTCTTCAGCTCTGCTCTCTGTGAGAGAGGAAAAGTGTATTCTCAACATGAGGTATACACAATGTCAAATTTTACTAATGACCAAGAAAAATGTATTTCCTACATTACATTTAAAGTTAAATGTAATGCTCAGTTAAAGACTACAGGAAAGTTTTCAATTTTTCTTGACCTGATTGCATGTTTGTAGTGAAAACTATAAACTCGTTAGTCTGCACTGGGATTTTATTTCAAACTAACCAACTCAAGAATACACATTTTTATAAATGATGGGAAGGTTTTGATTGCATGAAGTACAAGAAAGTGTTGCATATGTTTCTACCAAGAAGGTGATTTTTGGAGTCAAATCTTTGGCAAACCAAAAGTATGCAAAACTATAGTAAGAGTTCTGCAGAGAGATCAGAGGTATGTTACACAGTAAAACATACAACATTTTCAATTACAATTATTCACTAAAGCATGCATTGAAACTTAGATTTGACACTTACTCACAAAACAATAAAAAAATGGTCTCATCTAGCAATGCAATTTCTAATAATAATCTTATCATGAACATATGCATATATGCATATAATGATAACCTATAGGTAAATTTATTAAAATTTTGTTGCTCTACTAGTTATTATGGAACTGGATTGATTACATCTAAAGATCACTGCTAGTTATTTAGATAACTGCTACTTATTTAGACAAATAAAAGCCTAATTTGAAATTAGGAAGAAAAATTGGAAAGCAAATTAGAGAAGGAAATAACAGATCAATGTAAACTAAAATGAAATTTTAAAGTTTAATTAGTTAGGACATTCTTTTTTAGGAAGTCACACAGTATATATATGACTAAATGCATGATAGTTAACAGCAGACATTCAGGCTATCTTTAACACAAAAATTCAGGCTTACCTAGACTGCAAAACTGCAAAGCTCAGGACAGCTGTTCATTTAGGGCATAGAAATGTGTGTTCCTTCCCTTGGGACACCAACTTCTGGCCCTGTAGCAAGAAAGACAAAAGCCTGGCAAGTTCATGTGTGACAACTGTAAGACATCAGAGATCATATTTGATATTTGGCAGCCTGAAGTGGGAATATTTGAGTTATTTTAACTGTTGACAGGATTTCAAGCAAATCATATCAATCTGCTTTGCATAAACAAAAATTGCTGACAATAGCAGGAAGAGTAGGAATACATCCCTTTATGTTCCCCCATCATAGACTATTCCTAAAACCACTGTATTTCTTTTTTGTCACTTTACAAAATAAGACAATTAAAAAACCCTAAGCAAACAAACAGACACACAAAATAATTTGTAGTCTGTAGTATATTTTTTTCATACAAAAATCTGAACATTTCTTTATTCTATTTTTATGCTATCAAGAAATACTGCATAATATTAGCTGTTGACTGTTCAGTCAGCCTTTAAAGTGGCATAAATCACTTTATACTTGCTCCTTCAAAGTTTGATCAAAGAGCATAATTGTGCTTTTTCTGAGTATTTTGAAGTTTTCTTTTGCTTAAATATGTTCAACAGCATAAAAGTTGATGCTAGATATATTAAAACATGATAAAGTCATCTGCAATTACACTATAGGTCTAGTTTTTATTTCCCTGCTACATATACTTGAGTGATCATATTTTACAAACTCTATGTGTGTATGTATATATATATATATATATATAAAATCACATTGAAAACTAAACACTTAAAAAATTCAGTTAAATAATTCAATACCACAGTAGCGCAGGGAAACTTCAGATGAGCTGTAAGATCTTCTAAAATTTCTGTTCTATGAATATTTTCCTTACAATTAGAATAAATAGAATTATTCTTCATATATGTTTTAGAATGCTGAGTTGTAGAGATATATTAAAAGACCTGTCTGAGATCAGTGTACAGGCAAAATGGACTGGAAGATGCAGGCATGTAATTTAATATTATCTGTCTTTTCACAAAGTGAACAGAGAAACCATATTTAGAATGCTTTACAACACGTTCTTCTTTAGCTTTCATATATAAGATCACTTTGAAATTTCCCAATATAAATTGCCTGTGTTGGAATTTGGGGATGACATTTATGTTAATAAAATATTTTATTTACATCTTCTTACTTTTACATAACATAATTTACATTATGTTGTGTAAAAGATGCCTTCTTCTTCATAATGTCATGACAATATATTCATGGGGCTTGATTTTTTTTATCTATCTGAAGTTCATAGAACAGTTCTGGATAACACAGGAGAGGGTTTTGTTGTTTTTTTTTTTTTTTTGCATACGATGCATAATAGCTATGAAATATATGTCGTAAAGACTATTCTGTATTAAATCATTATTACAACCATGGGAAAGAGGACAAGTTGACCTCAGTTATGCTATAGAGAATTATATTCCTGATTTGATCCATGTTTCAGTTTACCTAATTCATCTGTTCCCCACATTTACTTCAAGCAGTCAAAGCTATGCTTCTTCATTTTCATTTTGTACTATATTCCTCTATTCTTCTATTGTAGCAGTAATGGAATGCAGATAACAAGAGATGTGGATGGATCAAAATGTCACCAAGGGTTTCCAGTGTAAGTAATGTCACTACTTAGTACAGGTGAGCCTCAATATGGTGTTTTCAAGAGTGACATCTTCAGAAGAGAAATGTGGCAGAATCAGTATATAGTAACATTCAAATTAAGAAATCCTGGAGGAATGAAAACAGACAAATTTTTGTTGCTCTTGGAGTTTAGAGCAAGGCATGTAGCATTCTGCTGCAGCTTTCCTTGCATGCTCTCTGTCAGCAGTATTTTTAGCATATTTTCTTTTCAGACATTTTTTTTGAAGAAGATAAGATTAAAAATTTCTCTTATTTCTGTAAATTCTGTCTCCCTACTCTGCTTAAATCCATGCTCCTTTCTTCTTAACTCTTTTTAAAATACATTTCACAAAGTATTTGCCAAGACTCATTCATGAAGTCTTGAAGATCCAGCAAATGTTAGAGGTCCCAAAAAGTATGTCTGAAACTTTTACTGCAATCATATAAGTCTCAGGTTAGCAGAAGAGTATGGTTTTGTTGACAAGACAGTGGGACAGTCCAAGTGAAAAAATCAATAGAAGAACCTGTGGTGTAAGACTATCATATCCTACTAAAGCAACAGAAAGAAAACATGGCTACACATTTTTTCTGCTTTTGTTTTCCTTATGAATTTTTCTCCTGCTGAACAGAACACCTGAAACTGATTTCAAGAAGTCTGTGTTGCATCAATCCTTTTGTTAGAGCGTAGAAATGAGCCCAGACACAGACGTCTTGTTTATCACAGCACAAAAAGGGTCTTGGTTTACTTCTCTTTACAGCTGAGTTATCCTGACTCCAGCCATTCACTGCCTCTGGTTGCAGCAAGCTCCTACTGGAGGTTTCCTTTGCAGCCTCTGACTGCTGCTTATTTCCTGCTGAACTCTGACTGCAGATATTGGTTTGCAGACTCTGAGTGCAGGCTTTTTCCTGGCTAGACTGTTACTGCAGGTTCCAACAACAGGCTCTGACTGCAGACCCAGACTGACCTCACAGTAGTGATTCTCTCTCCCTAAGATCCTTCTTCTTCGTGATCCCTTCATTCCCTCTTCCTCAAGGCTCCTCCTTCTCCTCCTCCTTCAGGGCAAGGTCACCTGTATTCCCTTCTCCTACAGGTCTGCTCTTAGAATTCACTTTTGCAAATGTCTGTCTAGATGTGTGTATCTCTTACGTAAAAATGATTTTTATAGTTATACTTCAGACCCTGAATAGAAGTCGTTCAGGCGTTTCTGCATCATCAATTTTAAAAGCACATCTGAAACACAAAGTGAGTAAAATGGGAGATATATTGGGTACTGATCTTGAGTCTCTCTTGACAATGCCATATTAGATAGTCTGATGTCTTACTGCTGAACTATCTATGCTCATAAACAAGCATTATTTAGATTTCTGGATTTATATTTCCCATGTAAATACACTCAACTACAGTTACATTCTGTTAATAAATTAAGGCATGAAACATTCAATGTGCATGATGTTACTTGTGCAGCGGTGATGGAAGGATAAAATGAGTCAAATCACCTCAACATTTCTTAGTTATGGTGCCAAAGCTGCACAAATTCTATGGGGTCTTCTTCCCAAGTAGAGAAACATACAGAGTTTTTAGATAATAACAAAAGAAACCATCAAAGTTCAAGACATTGCATCACATTTGAAAAAAAAAAAAAAAGTTATTCTTTATGATCAGTTTTCCGCTTTATGAGGTGAACTTGCAATCTGAAAGAATGACACAACCACAGGATTAACCTTCCATAACTAACAATCAAATATATTAATTTTTCAAGCTAAAAAATACATATTAAGCAAATACAGGCTCAATTATAAAAAAATAATTTCCCCATGGTGGACTCTATTAGATTATGAAATAGTTTCTGAAAGGAAATTGTGGGATCCTAATAGTTGACAATAGTTTAAACTATGAGAAATAAACTTTCATTGTTTAAAAAGGCTGGAAAATCAGTTTAAACATTGTTTCTGGACTCTAATTTATATGTAGAAAGAGGGGAGAGATTCTATGTCCTACTGCTGTGACAAATTGACTTGTAAGCTTGAAAATTCAATGCACAAAAGGTGAATAAACTAGGTAAACAGCAGAAAAGGCAAATTTGAACATTAAATTGTGCATGTTTATTTATCATTAATGTTTCATAGCAGATAGCTGCAGACAAAAGAAAATGAAAGTATATATTAGGTAAAACACTGAGGATGCAAAATCTCCTAAAGTAGAACAACAATGATCTTCAACTGACAATCTTACTTCACTTAACAAAGTATTCAGTGTTCTTCTCTTTCTTCTTCTTCCCCTTTCCCCTTTCTTTATATTCCCTGGATATTTAATGCCTTACATAGTGGCCGGGTGAGCACATGTTCTTGGTTAAGGACAATTGTTTATGAAATTTTTCCAGGTTTCAGATTTCTTTGTGGCAAGCAGAACACCCAGGCCCCTGGCTGGTAGCAATTGGAGCCATTCAGAAGTATGTAAACATTAGAGTGAGGAATTTATGAGTCTACAGTTCAGCTGCAGGGAACACTTCTCAACGTGGATTTTTTTTTTTTTCTTTTTGTCTTTTGTGCATGTAAATAGATTCCTTAACTTCAAACACAGCTGAGCAGTACCTGGGTGTAGATAGAAAGGAACAACATCTGGAAATAATAGCTACTTAGCCATTAGTCCAATGCCTATAGAAGCACTAAGATAATATTCATGTTTAAATTCAGAAAGTTTTACAAATGAATTCCCCAGATGATCCTGTGCTAAGCAAATAAATAGGATAAAGGTGGAAGGAGATACAATTAGGGGATTGTAATAGAACTTCTCAGTTGTTGACTGAATCTGTAAAAAGATAAGAAAAGAGAGATTCCTGATCAGTTAATGATTCTTTGGCAATTAGGGCTGTCAATTGAAATTATATTAACAACTAAATTAATATCCACAAGGAAAATGCCTTTCTTTTGCCATGAAATGTAGTCTATAGTATTGCATGGGTAATTTTACCATGAGGTCATAGTCATTCATTTATGAAAAATGCCTTATTCTGAATGGTGGGGGAAAAAGGGCCATGGTCAAAGTTCCTTTCAGCCTGCCCTACCACTTCCCTGTTGCTGGATGTACTGAACAATTTAAACACATCTAAGTAGCTTAATGACACAGAAAACAGTATTTGTGAGGCTGCATAAGTATTACCTAGTAGATAGATGTTTTGTCATCATCCCCAAGAGAAAAGTATTTCTCAAAGCTGCACATATAAACCAATGGTGACTGCAGAGAATGAGGCAGTCAGCTTCATAATTTTATTCCTCAGTGATAAGACAAAAATTGGGAAAAGGATAAATCCCTGATTTTAGTCCCTTTCATTTTTAGCCTCAATATGAAAAATACACAGCAGTACTTCGACTCATACGTCTTTGGGCTGTTAAAATTTAGTTAAAACATTTTGGCAAAGCTCTGGGTAAAAGAGAATATCTCTCATACGTTATTGTATTTAATGTGCTTATTTCTGTCATTCTTTCATTCTATAGTTTCCTGCAGACTAAAAGTCTTTCCTGTTCTTCATCTTGTTTCCTGAAATGTATACTGAGAAATGGAGAGGGAAAAATCATTGTATGTACTTACAACATATTCCTGAAAATCATTGGATAATAGGTTCAAGGTGTTGTCATACCTTACATGTGCAATGTGCCTGAAAAAGTCAAAACATGGAATTAGTTATTTCCTTAATATCCCAATGCAGACAAAAGGCTAACATACATACTGAAACTTCTCAGTGGAAAAACCCCACATAATAGTGCATGAAAAGGACATAAGACAAACATTTGTTTAATTATAAAAATCAATCCAAAGGTTTAAATTCTAAATTCTGAACAAGATTAAAAAATAGATATTTGTCAAGATGCAATTTTTTTTCAGACTAACATATTAGGAAAGTTTAAAACTACTGCCAAGTAATATGCAGGTGCTCACAGTCTAGCATTTGATTTACAGTTCAAACAAATAGTTTGTTGCTAATGAGAGTTTTTTTGTGTTCATGTTTTAAACCAAGACAGAACTGAAAAAAAAAAAAAAAAAAAAACCAAAACAACAAACAAACAAACAAACAAAACAAAAACCAACCAACCAAACAAACAAAAAAACAGAACAAAGAAGAAAACATATGTTCTCAGAGATTTGTAATTCTGAAAACAAATTTATAAACATCCTCTTCCATTTGTGAAGATAGTGAATATCTATGAAATATCTCTTTGCCAGTAGTAAGTCCACTGGAAAGTTTCACTGTGGCAGTAGAAATTCATCTGATGCTGAATTTCCAAAATTGTCTAAAGGTCTCCATCTGTTCTTTCTTAATGTGGGATTTTATGGAAATTTGTTGAGATGTACATATATGCTGCTATGAAATTTTCTCAGCAGAAAGGCTTGGAAAATGTCACCCTCCATTAATTCAATTGATTATTTACTTGCCTAACTACAGCACAGATATGGTGAAAGACCTGTCTATGTGTATCCATGCCATATAAGAAAATAAGCAGCAGAGTAATTTGCTCTAGGCTGAAATTTGGCATTGGATTTAAGATGCACTTTTTTTCTCTCAAGTTTTGAAAAGTCCTTATAGTCTGTTAACATTTCTTCTTCCCTCTTTTCTCTAAACAAACATCAAAATTAAAAAAAAAAAAATCAAACCAAAAACCCCACCAAAAAACAAGCAAGCAAAAAACCAGCAAAAACCCAATCAAACAAATTAAAAAACCAAGCAAATAAAACTCATGAAGCAAAAAAAACAAAACCCACAAAACAAAAAAAAATCCCTTACAGAACTAAAAAATAAATTGCTCTTCTTTATCTAATCTTAGGGATTTTTTGTCTTTGGGACATTGTAGAGGCATGTAAGCAGCATGGATTAAATTTATGAATGTTTTAACTTTTGCATCAACTATAACTTTAAGAAGACATAGTTCCATGCAAAGGAACACAAGATAAGACACAGCTTAGCTCAATGTACAGCAGTACCACACTTAGAATTTGGGAAATGTTTCCTAATATGTGGTTGGAATTATATTTAAACCCCTGGACACAGACAAGAGATGTATATCTAAGTATGAATTAACTCTTTCTCTAGACCAGTTTCATGAACTGTTAACATACTGTTAGCATCTTCTGGTCCTGAACAATTAATCAAAATATTCAAAGTGTCACTGGTCACTTCTGGTTTTGAAATGATTTTGTGAGTTTATTTTAAGGTATGTCCTATGTATTTATTCATGTGTAGTCTCAAAAGCGTGTTAAAATACAATACACAAAAAAAAAAAAAAAATCAGTGTGTTGGCTATTTTATGAAAAAACCTGTTCAATCAACCTGGACACTCCTCTATCTTTGAAAATATTCGTGATTCAGAAATGTATCATCTAAGCACAATAGAATTTTATGACAAATGCAGGAAGGCACAGTATCAGTAGTCACAGGAGCAATACATGGGAAAAACCATGGGGGTGGAAAAGAGGGAGCATTTTCTTTTTTGCATGGATTGCCTTTAGTATGAAGAAATGTTCCATAAACATGTTAAAGCACATGCATAGTGATGTTTAGAAAATACACATGTATCTGCGAGTTGCTACTTATATTTCTGAAAAAAGATTCTGTAAAACCTTTCCACACAATTTAGGAACAAATGCAGCAACCTTTTTATTTGTGTTTCCTTATTGATTTTGGGATGGAGAAGGAGAAATGTCTGTTATTCATTAGGTGACAGAAGGATAACCAAAGTATATCAGAATTGGTCTGATCAACAAATTCCTAATCATTGAAATAGCAATATTATTAATCAGTAAATAATAAATTCTATGACTGACTCTGCAGGAGAATTCCTGTGGTTCAGGGAGACTTAAGCCTCAGTCAGGAAGCCTTAGCTTTGCATAATGTGTTTGGTTCTAGGTTATTTTGTGACATGAAACTGAGGAAACAAAAGATTAATATGTTATTTAATCTGCATGTTTCTCATTCCCTCCAATTTCAACCAAATCAGGCTCAAGCAATTTTCTTGGCATTGCATATCCCTGAAAGCAGTAAAATATATTTTTCTGCATTATATAAGGAGATAGTTTGTAATTGTCCAAATTTCAAAGTGAAAATCAGAATTGAAATAACACTTCATCATTACTACAGACAGATGCAAGCTTAAGTGTATCATTATAAGTCTCTAAGGTACAATTATGATAAGTTTATTATCTGTCTATGTGAATACTTCAGAGAACAAAGTAATATTAAATTCCCCCTTCACAAGAACTTCACCTAATGGACCAGAAAATTATCTGACCCAGAGCACTATTAATGGCCATATCCTTTCTCTCTGAGGCTGCTCCTGAGCTCCTGAGGCCAAACCAGATCCTTGTTGAGTTTACATTTGTCCCTTATGCAGGGACGACTTTCATTTACTTTAATGGGAGTTTTGCTTGATGTGATTCCCTGACACTTATGTGATGCAGAGGAGTAGATTGCAGAGGAGGTGTTAGTAATGGCCTTTAAAACTGTCAAGAGCCCAAAGAGCAGCGATGCTATCTCAAGGAGGGCTTTTGTGCAGGAGTCACTTTATTTAGTGTTCTGTATGACTGTGAGTGCATGAACTCTCCCTCTTTCCAGGATGCACACAAGAAAAACTCCTCAGAATTTTTCCTCCCTTTTGCCGTGTTCTTTCCATCTATCTTCCCATTTTTTTATTCATCTCATGATAGAAAACAGATGATGTTGACAGATGAATCAAAATGCCTCACTACAGCAGTGTCCTCTCTGCTGGACTGTACAATATGCAGCTTTAAGTGGGGACCTTTCCTTATTGTGTAACCCATAATGTTGGTCACATATTCAGATAACAATTCAACGGTAAGCAATAGTCAGAGGTATTCAATTATTACAGTCCTTCTAACATTCAAGATCTAATATTACATTCCCAAATACAAGCCAGTAAATTCTTGTTTGTAATAACCAGCAAATTATATATAAATTATCTCAGTTATTCTTATATTCACAGTCATGTGTACCCAAAAAAAGTGTAAATTGCGACATGACTTTATTTGAGGGTGATGCAACCTTTGAGAGCTGCAGGAAGGAATTCTTCCTCCAAGTTCTGTTAGCATCCATGGAAATGAACACTTTTTTTCTCTTAGACAGAGGATTGTTGAGATGACATAATTCTATTTCCCTAAGACTTAATTATATGTCACTGGATGAAGGGGGTTTTGGATTTTAGTCCCTGTAATATATATGTTGGCATGACATAAAAATATTCATGTTTCCAGAAGTTTCCATATTCTTCTATGAATTATTTTTTCTTGTATTTACTATATGTGTATATGTCATTTTGCTTTTGTCTTATGATAGACAATAGGGAATAATGAGTTAAAATTTTGAAAAATTGGTATTTGCAATGAAAATTAACTTTAAAAAACAAAAAACCCCAAACGTCATAAATAAAATAAAACCCAAACACACCTGTTTGAGACAGAAATCTTTCTTTGTAAACATTGTATTCTCCTAAGAAGTGCTTGGACCCTCTTTTAGTTGCAACAGACAAAGAAGTGAAGTACCCCAAGCTGTAGTCCACTGTTACAGAAAGTATAACAGGTTATGATATAAAAGGTCCTTTCTTGATCCTATTTTCCCTAAAAATACACTAGACTTTTTACATACATCCTTGCTGTCTTCAAACCATCTGGATGAAAATTAGGACACTGATGTCTTTTTTTGTCTTTTTATTTTTTTGGTACAAGAACCTGAGTCAATACTTGGGAAGGACTGCAGCGAAGTTTCAGTGTAAGGCTGAGCTTCAGTCAGCATTGGATCATTTTTGAGCAATGGCCTAAGTGTATTTTGCTAACTACACTGTTTAAAACTTTTCCTCTTCAGTTTTAATGGAGTTTTCTTTTAAGCATTTTAGCCTCTTCATGTGGGCTAAGAAGTCACTGTCATCATTGTTTTGCTACTCTCCTTTGGACAAAAGAAAATCAAGAAATGTGTGTAGATTAGCTAAAGAAATGGAAAGTTGATTTCTGCTTATGCAAGAGGTCTGTACAGCCCATATAAAAGATTTTCCATTGTTGTCTTTCAAGTTTTACCTTGTATGATAGTGAAGGAGGCAATGACATATTAGTAAAAGAAAACCTTTTCGGGGCTCAGCATGGCTGCAGAAATTTTATCTGCTCTGACATCTTTGATAATTTGACAACTGCCTTTATTATTAAAAATGTCTAGCATCTATAAGTTTAAGCTGTATCTTGTATGCAAACTGAACAGTACGTGGTCATATTCTGATTCCACTACAATGACAAACCTGAAAATTTGAATCTACTGACATGCTCAACTATATCTGTTTCAATGGCTACTGAAGGTTCTTTTTCAAAATATAAAATGATAAAATAAAAAACAAGTACACAATATTTCCTTGCCTTAACTTACAGGTTTTTTGGGTACATTAGGCTTTGGGTTTGGGTTTTATGTTTCTTCCCTGTAGACATTGGTCTAGAGGTGATCAGGTTAATCACAGTTTTTGATTAATGGCAATATGCAGCCTTGTACAACATTAGTGTCTGAGTATCTCAACATATCAATATTGATATAGTGAACAACAAGAAGGGACTAGATCATTTTGTGTTGGATCCATTTTCCACCTGTCTATCTGTGAAAAAAAGCAAGCAAACAAACAATCAAACAAAAACAAAACAATCAAAAAACCCCCAAATCATTAAAGTAAAATCAAGGTGGAAAAGAAGCTATACCTTGTTTTGAATATTAGGATGGTTCACATACCAGGACAACAGAGAACCCAACATGCCTACTATGTCTATGAATACAAGATAATTTCTTGTTTATGTCAAGGATTTGGCAGGCCTTAAGAAGGCTTTTAACAAAATCATGGGAGAGCTCAGTGTTTAATGATTGCAGCAAGTGTATACTCAGGTGTCATCAAATCTACTTTCATCCATAAATTTATTTCAGGTGAAACTGAAGAATTTTTAAACTTTCTTTCATTCCTGGACTACTGTTATTGTTAATCATTACTGTTATTGCTACTGTTACTGTTAATTAGGATTAAAGCTACTTTTCAGTAGGTTGTCAGAACTCTGAAAGCCTGGACAAGGGAGTATCATTTCCTCAATAAATATACTTAAAACCCATGTTTTCTGGGAATGTCAATCTAACTTTCTGGCACAAGACAAAGTATAGCCATATAGTATTTTCTGAGAAATGCAGAACAGTGAAACAATATCAGAGGTGTGATTGTCCTTTTGGGCCCTATGCAGAGACCATATGGCAGAAACTTACGCAGGTATTGCAGGAATTCACATTAGGTGATCAGAAGATCA
Organism: Sylvia atricapilla; assembly: GCF_009819655.1. Taxonomy (NCBI): domain Eukaryota; kingdom Metazoa; phylum Chordata; class Aves; order Passeriformes; family Sylviidae; genus Sylvia; species Sylvia atricapilla. The sequence continues at coordinate 53,325,638 of NC_089145.1, forward strand.
TTTGCATTAAAAACATGAGAATATATGATGTCAAACCAACAGTCCATCCAGCCCCGAGCCCAGTCATTGACACAGGCAACAGGAGATGTTTGGAGAGGGAACACCAGTCTAGTTGCTTTTTGCAGTCCAAACTCCATCAATGGCCACGGGCTGTTGTTTAATGGTACTCTGTTATTTAGACATTTTAGTAAATGAACACCTAATTCTTTTTTCTGGTTACTGTGTATCTCCACCTACAACATCATACTGCAGTAAGCTCTATTAATTTGCTACTTGTCTTTTAAAGAAAGACTGTGTTTTATCTGCTTGAAAAGAACCTCCTTCTAGTTTGAAGACCTTTTATTTCTAATATTGCAGTTTGTTTAGAACCAGCTTCTTATTAGTTTTCACGATTAATAATATCTCAATTCAGTGTTCTTCACCACAAACAAGATTAGCAGCAGTCATAGATTTGCAGATTCATTGTTCCTTTCTTCTCCAAGTCTCTAGAATCATGAAAAAGAGCTGGTCCCAGCACCTGTCCTATAGGACTGCATTGCATATTCTTCCCAATACTGGAAAACAGCTGTTAAATCCAATACTATGCTATTCTATGTTATGCCATGCCATCCTATCCTACCCCTTCCATAATTTAGCAAACTTTCAGAGCTTAAAGGAAGCTTTTCACATCTTATTTTTTTAGCAGCCTTTGATGAACCTTTGAAAACTCCAAATACATTGGTTCAACTATCTCTTGTTAATACTCGTGCTTACAATCATTCCTCCAGAACTACAGCAGGTCAGTGAGGAAGGATTGCCCTTTACAGAAGATATGTTGACTCTTTCCCAAAAGGCTCAAAAGATCTTATATTTTTATTATAGACTCAGACTTTTTTCCTGTAATTCCCACAATCCTAGCTGGATGTCTTGTCACAGACAGGTAATCTTGACAGTCCTGTTCTGTACATGTGATGGCTTCACCATGACGGGTTACACACCATGGGTGAAATATCACCTGGTACTGCTGACTTATGAACATGTAATTATCTATTTTGTCTAATGCATCCTGTATATTTTTAGAAGTGATTGAGTTCCTTTGACCTATATCCTGCAAAAGGGCTTTAGATATGAGAATCTATTTAATGTATTCCACAGTACAGACCAATTCAAAGAATTCACTGTGGTTATCTACTATAGCTTTGTCCCACATGAGTTTTCTTTCAGAATTTTGTGACAATATAGTCTGAATAATTCCTTCTCAGAAGTGCTTTAATGTGCTTAGTGACAGATTTACTATCAGTCTAAGCACACTTTTGCGGGTGATATTCAAATTATTCTTGAGGTCTTTAAAATTTCCTGTTCACGTATGTTCTGCATATTTTATGGTTAGTTTGTTATTCATATTTAGTGAGGTTTTTATTTATGTTATCACTATTAGCTTGTATTCTGTGTTACTGACCTAATATAAGATTTTGAGATCTATTTTGATTTATTTTAATTTCACATTCTTTGTACTTGGGATTCCACTGTAATAATTTTTAGGTAGAATTCAAGATAAAAAGAGTGTTTTAGGGGTTTGGAGTTTTCTTATTACATTTTGTTTGGTTGGTTGGCTGGTTGGTTTGGTTTGGGTTTTCTTACCAGGATTCACTCTCCCATTTGTTTTGCAAATCTTTCTTCTTTTTGAAAAATGAAAACTCATATTCTGTTTGTTTTTTTTTTTTTTTACCTGTTTCCTGCTTTTAAACCTTATTCTGGCATGGTTACTATCACATAATAAATATCTAAATAATATCTCTTGAAATGGTTCCTCCTGCATGGCTCAAGACCAAATTTTAACGGAATCTTTTCCTGTGAGTTTTAAGGCTTTTTTTATTCTAGAAATAAAACATTCATCATAGTAAAAAAGGAAGTTTACTCCTCATTCCATTCAATCCTATCAGATTTCCAGATAGATAATCAGAATCTCTCACACTTAGTACTTCTCTCAAACTTGGATATTTTTCCATCTCACTCAGCATTTTGTATTTTTCTGATAAGGGCAGGCATAATTCCATGCTAGTCCTATTTTTTTATTAATAATGTAAAATTTCCATCCAAAATTAATAATAATGTTTAAAAATTATGTTCATAACAATTTAATGTTCCCTAAGTTTCATACATTCATTCTTCCTCTGTTATGTCATTGTTTAGAATCCCTATGAAACTGGAAGCCTGGCAACACAACGTGCCATGGCTTATTCTCTTTCCACCAAGTCTCTGAGTTACCTGGTATGTCAGGGTAATGGTTTAGATTCCAAGAATTTTAATAATTCCTTATGTTATTTTCCAGGCTTCCAGCATAATGAAGGAAACACTACTAAGTTTTTCCCAATTTCACTAATTAATATTGCATATTCTATGCGTAAAGCACTCTGCTTCCCTTGTGAATTTCCTTCCTCTCTTTTGAGAGACACGCTTAGCATTAGTTTTGATACCACTTCTGCAAACTGTGCCAGCCTAAACTATTTCTTTTTCTGCAACAACTGGCTTACTGTTAACTTCTGATTTAAATAATCCTTTCAAGCATTTTGGTTTGGGGGTAATATTTCCATTATGAGTATGCTGCAGCTGGTTGGTTACTATGCCAGTTCCTCTGTCCATAAAGTTCTACATTTCCTAATGTATCTAAAACCCTACTGTTTATTCAGTCTTCCTGTTGTCTCTCCCCATATTGAAACACTAGACTTCTATCTATGTGTGGAATTAAATAGAATTTCATAGTTGAAGAAAAGCTCTCCTACTAAAAATACAAACAGGGAAAAGGAAAGAAAGTGGTTCAGGTTCAAAGTGGACGAAGCAAAAGATAGTCATCTCAACAAAAGTGGAAGTTCCCGAGGCACTGACAGTGACCTTCAGTGCAGTGAGTCAGAGAAATAGCCATGACAAAGTGATATTGTACACAGCATGGCAAGCTTAACTAGATTATTATAAAGCCATGACTTTTAAGAATATCCAGGATGAGAACAATGGTTATGTATCTTTTCAATAGGCAATTCTTTTTTTCTTTTTTATTTTTTTTAATCATTCCTTTGAAGTCCATATTTGCAATCTTTTCTTAGCAGTGTCCTCAATTCCCAAACTGTGAAACATGAGAAACATTCTGGAAACATCAAAAAATGTTCACTGTTGCATGGACAAAGATATGAAGGAAAGAAATGTTTTTAAAACTTGGGAATGATTTTACTTGCTTGACATGTAAAATACAGCCTAAATTCTGAGGAAGGTAATAGGCTACAAGTGCACAGAATCGATTTTTATGTTCTGACACATCTCTAGAAAAAAATCATATGTTCCTCCTCGTAGATGCAAGAAGTTGAAAAAAGCATTTGTCTAAAGAATCTGGAGAACAATGATCCAGCAATTTTATTGATGGTGGTGGTGGTAAGTTTACTATAATTTGTTAGTATAAATCATCATACTGCCCCCATATCAAAGTATATATTTTAGTTCTTGAGACAGTTAATATAAATATTATAGTTGATTATCATTTCCTCCAAAACTGCAATGCACTTTTTTTTTTCCAGTTACCATCAGCTCCAAATTTGCAATTTGTTTCATCTCTTTGAACACACACAAAAAAAATATTTTGGTATATTATAAATTCTATCTTTTACAGAACCCTATTTTGAGAACTATTTGGTGTGTCTGTATTAACCCTTGAATGTCTTATTCCTTGATTCTTTTGAGACATCTATGTTCAGCTTTCCAGAGAGGAAGTATTAGGTTTCTAAGAGGTGGATTGGTGAGATGATTTCTTAAGATAATTAACATGTTCTTTTAAACTACACAGTGGACAGAGCTTTGTCTACAATCAGTTTAGTCCTGAAGAAATCAACAACTCCCTCAATAATATTCAAGTAAAGGTTCCGTTTAGAACATGGCCCTGCAAAACAAAAGCAAATTTTTTATGGCTGAATATTTGGAACTTTTAGGACAAGCAGTGAGTTTTGCATACTTTGAATAAACCACCAGGTTCCATCAGGCATATTGGTCACATTTATCCAAATTGGATGTGTCTGAGATTTACAGCGATGGAGGCCAAGCTTTTATACTTTTTAATCTAAAGGTGATGGTATTTTATTTCTATCACAAATACTTTTTCTGATTTGTGGAAATGATTTTACATCATAAATGAAACTGAACTCAAAAAATTTTGTGAACATTGAACTGCTCAGAAAAGTTTTCCTGTTGCTTTTAAGACAGCATCACCATGGAATATATATGAGATTGAAAGACAAAACAGTACTATCTAAAGAAAAAATAATTAAGTTTTCTGTCTAGCTTTGAGAATGCTGAACAAAAAGGGTATATGTATAATTCTATGTTGGTGACTATGAATGGTGTCCCAGACAGACTGGGGGAACACCAAAAGCTAACACAGTTTTCATTTGCATTTTAAATATGGATTTAGCTAAGGATAATGCTCATTAGACTATGATCTTACCACCACAAAGTGTGAAGGGTGCAAAACAGTGCAGACAATTGCACTCAGAGACTTAAGTATGTATGACCCATCAGCCCAACTGAGCTAGGAGTTGCAACATTTTCTCCTGAATAACAGATGAGAAGTCTAGAGAGGAAGTGCTCTTGATTTATGAAATGTAATTGACTCCATTTAATGGAGTGACCTATTTAAAAAAAAAATTGTATTAAAAATCAAGACAAGTTGCATTTAGGTGTCATGACCCACTTTTAAGAGGAAGAGAAGAAATTTGGATTTCACTGTTAGTTTTTAAGGCTGAGTTTTGGATGACAACACAAGATGCTTTACAACTTTGCTCTGTTATGTTCTTTCCTTGATGAATGCAGAACCTCCTACTAGTCTTCCAGATGTGTCAAAAAGAACATGAATGAGATATGTACAGTGACTTACTGATGCAACCCCCATTCAAGATTCTCAATGTTTTCAATCCACTTCCTTGTCAGACAGCAGAGGTGCTGAGAAGATCTAAGTGTTCCCCTGATAATGAACCCATATTCTCCCACCCTTATTCAGGCTGATCAGTATTTTACCCCAAGAAATATAAGTAACTGTTAAGTAAGAAGGTAATTGAGAGCCAACTAGTGCCAGATTAAAACTTCCTTACTATTTTTCTGATCTCATATTCACATATTTTCCATTTCTGACACGTTGCAAGCTGACTAGGTCCAATGTGTCTATATGTCATTCAGGTGCAAAAACAGGAAATCAAAGTTTCCATTTCAGTGCCTGCTAAGGTTATGGAGAAGATAATTCTGGGAAGTATTGAAAAACCACTGAAAGATGAGGCAGTCATTGGTGACAGCCAGCCTGACTTCATGAGAGGAAAGTCCTTCTTATCAAACCTTCTCTCATTTCCTCTGATCTCTGTGGTGACCAGTGACAGGATGAGGGGGAATGGCCTGAAGTTGTGTCAGGGAAGGCTGAGGTTGGATATCAGAAAAGGGTTCTTCACCCAGAGGGTGGTTGGGCACTGGAACAGGCCAAGGAAGTGGTCACAGCACCAAACCTGACAGAGCTCAAGAAGAGTTTGGACAATGCTTTGGGCACATGGTGTGACTTTTGAGATAGGGCTGTGCAGGGACAGGAATTGAACTCAATGAATCTTGTGGGTCTCTTCCAGCTCATCTTATCCTCTGATTCTGTGATCGATTATAAATTAAGTACAAATACTAGGAGTACTGAACTACACTCTACATTTTAGCTTTTATGGCCAAGTAAACTTCAACTATGCTGTTGGATATTTTTAGTGTTTCCCTTTTTCTGTACAAGATATTTTAAAAGGGATATGAACATTAAAAATCAGAAGCTCTATTATTTCACTCTTCCTTGTTTCTATCGTGGTGAGAATATTGAACGGTTTCTTTCTCATTGACCTGCTATGGAATAATTTCAATCAGTTTATATGTTATTTTAACTAAATGAAAAATTTAGCATTTTTATTTTAGGGTCATTCTTCTGTGTCTGTTTATTTGGGGTCATATTATCACCCCCTCTCCCCCTAGACCCTTTTTTTCACCCCAAAGGTCATAATTTTCAAGTACAAAAAACATATATGGCATCTTTCCCAAATGAGTTTTCCCAAACAACAAAGCTGCAGTGCAACACCATAGCTCATGATTAGGAATCTGGATCCAGGTCTGGGGGATCAGTTCTGTGTCATATGCAAAATGTGTCTGGATAAGCAAACAAAAGGTAGATTTGCTTTATATGTATAAAGGGTACTTGCTCATTAAACAAAATTTCTTTCTACAATCCAAAACTTTTTCCTAATGTTTATAAAGACCTTCCTTCATATGTCTTAATCTGACTGCCTTGAATCCTTCCTCTAGATTTTGAAACAGATAATACATAACTTCCTCACTAAAAGTAGCCTCGTAAAAAAACCACTTGTGTCAACCAAAATATCCTCTGCCAGATTGTAGAGTTAAAATACAGGAAGACATACAAATCCAATGCATCAGCTCCATTTCTTTCTAATTTTTTTTTTCATAATAAAGGCTATCTTTTATTTTTCCTTTTAATTCTGTGGGTGTTAATCTATCAGTAACCCAGTAGGTGTTAATCTATCAGTAACCCAGACTTTCAGGATCCACGCCTTAAAGGTTAGAAGTTTGGTGACAGCCAAGTAAAGAATGTTGGAATGAAGACAAAAGGAACTCACCCTAATAATAATGGAATATGGAGCATTTTATTACATATCATGGGTCACTGTTTCACTTTCAGACTGGGGTAGTAGTGACCTCAGACTGTTACCTTGTGAGAGCTGTTTTATGATCTCTATAAAATGAGCTGCTAAGTTCACTGCATTTTCCTGTTGCCAAATGTATGAATGTACACTTTGATGTAATCTAGTACCACTTTTGCTAGTCTTACCTGAGAATCTAAGAAAAGAATGTGACACATTGTCCTGGTTTCAGCTGGGATAGAGCTAATTTTCTTCCTGGTAGCTGGTACAGTGTTTTGTATTCAGTATGAGAATAATATTGAGAACACTGATATTTAGATTGTTAATATGCAGTGCTGGTGAGCAATGTTATTGTGCATCACTTCTTTTTCCTTGAGTTTTCTTCTTCTTTCTCTCTTTCCATTATTTATCTTCCTTTTCATTACTATTATCAATAGTAGTATTAGTAGTAGTGTACTTTATTATATTTCAATCGTTAAACTGTTCTTATCGCAACAACAGGCTTAAGTTTTTTTTCTGCTTCTCCTCTCCTAGGTAGAGGAGGGAGAAAGAAGTTGTGGAATAATGTGTCCTCCAGATTACAGCCGAAGCAAACAGGTGAAAAATCCTAAGTGAGGTGACCCAATAATAATTTTTGAACTCTCCAGAGGTCTTCATATCAAATTTTTCACTGAATTTAATTTAGTTTAGAAGTAACTTCTGGAAATTTATTTTCTCTTGGACTTCATTGCATTGTTTGAGAAGAGGGATGGCCAGAGATATTGTCAGTCAAATTTTAAAACAGTTATGTCTGTCCACCTGAGCAACAGGGCACCCAGACACTTGTCTTGTCAGTGTGAAAATTAATTAGTAGACAGAAGTAAAATGCTGGATGCTTTGCACCTTCAGAACTCAAAATTAAATATCTATTCTTAAGTACCAGTTTTGCCTAAAACACTCAACAGGGCAGTGCAATTCTCAGCAATCAATTAAGCTTTTATTTGTGTAAACATACATGTACTAATGATGCCAATCGAAGATGCTTCCAGAGATAGACAAACTCAAAGCCCTGTGGCTGGATCATAACTTCCATAATATTGTTTAAGTTTACAGTAATCTTAGGGACAGTTTTCCAAGCAATGTTTAAGGAAGGTAATATCTTGTCCATGAAGATACTGCAGTATTTTTCATCATTTGAAAGCACATGTGTATAACACTTGATACAAAAACCCATGTCAGCACAATTAAATCCAGGCTTCTGCCAAGAAACAGCTCTTCCTTATCAAACCTGGGAAGAATGCACTTCTTATCACACAGCTGTGTACTCTTGAGTTGCATTGTGACATGAGAAAATTAGTAGATCCAACCACACAAAATTTTTATTTACTCTCTGGCTAAAAAAATTCAGAGGGGTCAAATCCTGATATATACTGTAATTCACACAGCAATAAATAAGAGTTTAGCTTCACAAAGGTCAAATTATTTAAAACAAAATAAACATGTGACAAAAGAGGAATAGTTTGATCCTGTAAATCTCTACTTTTTTATTTTGTCTTTATGTCAGACTCTACATCTAAAATATTTGACACTCCAGCCAAGGGCCATGAAGATGAGTGAGGACCTGAAGCAGCCCAAATATGAGGCAAGGGTGAAAGAGTCGGGATTGTTCATATTTAGAAAAATTTTTCAGCTATTTGACCCTTTTTGTTTTTACTGCTAAGTTCAAACACTGGTGTGAGTCAATCTAAGACGTTCTGTTCTTGAAGATATTCAGAATTTAACTTGGCATGGCTTTGAAAAACATTCTGTAGCTGACCCTGCTTTGGGTAAGGTGACTTGAATAGACAATCTCCAGAGATCTTTTCCAACCTCAATCAATTTCTGCCTCTGTGAATTTTTGTGTGGTAGCTCTAAGCACTGTACTAATGTACCAAAGCAATAAGAGAAGGAAAGAGCAAGTATTATCTTTTTCCCAGCAGTGGTAGATACAATAACCCTGTAGAAATTCATGCTTTGTGGATTATTTAGCCTTGCCCTAGCCTTGCATTATATGGTAAAACACCTATTTTGCCTATATTGTGTTCTGAGTTGGGGAAGTAACCTAGTCCTGTTCCAGAAGAGGTAAATGTTCATAAAAACAGAAAGTTCAGTGCTTTAGACAAAAGGAAAATTTCTGGCAAAAACTTAACTTTGATAATTTTAGAGTTAGATAGTGCATATAGGACAGGGACTCCAGACTCCTGCTGAATCTGGGATTTATACTGTTAAAACGTAAGCTCTCAAATTCTGCCTAGATGGTAATTTCTCAGTCCTTTCAGGAGGCTGATGTTAAGACACTTGAAAGCAGGTTCCTTTCAGTGGGTAGTCATTTAAGTGTCCCACATGGACATACTCATTACTCTCCTGAGTAACCTAACCAAAGGGCTTTGCCTCTGCTTTTCTGTCCTGCTAAATGGGTAGTTCCTACACAGAAGTTAGGGCAAGTCCTAACTCCGATCATCCTGTTCAAGCCCATATGCAAAAGCTCATAATCTTGTTCTAACTATAGTACACACATGTGCTGTGTCAAAACTGTGACTGAATGAATCCATATATACACGTGCACAGTGAGCACTTAAAATAGCTATAGTAACTAAAGGACAAAAAAAATCTTATGTAGGTGTGTGTACGCAAATGTAATTTCTCAGTCACATTTGATACCAGCTTTATATGCTAAAAAAAAAAAAGGAGAAAAAGTCCCCGAAGTCGTCATTCATTTACCAAATTTTGTGAAATGCCAGGCTCTCTTAATGACTACTGTATGCCAGACTGAGGCAAAAATGTCAGCTAGCCAGAATAAAAGGAAAGCAAGACTATACTATTTTCTTATAGCCCTGCTAAGTTCTAACAGTACAAGAATACTTTTACATTTTATGAACCTTGGCTTTGGAATTTTCAAGTGCAACAACCTTTAGGTGTGTGGTTTAACTTAAATACAAACATTCACCATTTCTTCATCCTATTTTTTTTCAGTGCTATTCTCAGATCTGAATAGTCTGATCAGGCAAATAAAGAGTAACCTGTTACTTCTCTGTCCATCATTTTCATTTAGGTTTTGTATTTTACAGTTGATTTTTGAGATATAAAAAAAATGCAAAATATTTTTGTGGAAAGAGAAAGAATGAATGAACAAGGAGGAAAGGGAAGAAGTCACATGATGTTTCCACTACTGACCCAATGGCAATTGTATTTAGGCTTCAGGATTTCTCTTTGAAATTTCCATGTGGAATTTTTGGAAGAGAAATGAAAGTTTTAGCAAGCTGGCCAGACATGCAAGAAGGAGACATGTTAATTTTCCCTTTGGAAACAAATCAAAAAACAAGAGTGATATCACTTTAATATCTTTCCCTTCAAAAGAATAAAAGAGAATATGAAGGTTTCAATAAAATTATATGGCAGTCACAAATGTAATGTCATGAACTTCTCAGCGATGGGATCATGAAAAGATCTGGAGTGACGGAAGAAGAAGGAATAGAAATAAGCAATGCCTTTACTATAAAATATTTTTATCTGTGATCATTTGGACAGTATGTTCTCAGAAGAGTTCCTTTTCTTTTCTTTTATTTCCTTTTTCTTTCTTTTTTTCTTCTAGTTCTGAATACTCAGAAATTTGCATGGCATTCAGATGGAAAACAAAACCACTGAGATAGCTGGAGAAAGACCAGCTTTACAGCTTACAGGAGCTTACAAGAATGGTGTGATTCCAGTTTAGTTTAAAATTCTGTTAATCCATCTCTAAGAAGATGAAGGAAATAGTAAAAGCACTTGTTGCTAGACTATCTAAACTATCTAAACTAGACTATCTAAGCTCAAAGAAAGACAGCTATGAATAGTATAACAATGTTCAGCCTAATGCAGATGAAGGTCTGGTGACAGTAACTCCAGGTCTGTTAATAATCTTTCATATCTCGTGTCATATTTCGCTGCTCTTGCTCAGACTCAATTGCCGTGTCAAACTCATGAAAACATTTTGATTCCAGGCCTTGTAATTTGAAAGCTAATTTTCATACTGATTAAGGGTTTAGATGTATATTGTTCAAACATTCAGATTATATTGAGTGGGCCAGTCTGTGTATCCATGAGAAGAAATGGACATTACTACTGCTATTAATTCATTTATTTTTATGCAGTTTGAATTGTCTGCCTCTGGCTTCAGGCACTTTTAAAGTCATTAAAATGTGCAGTCATAAACATAGAAGTTCACACAAAATATGGAGAAGCCAAAGCTGTCTAGTTAAAAAAGTTGACTACTTCTGTGTACTAAAACCTTCCATCTGAATATCTGAGATGCTCAGTGACACATTACATGCCTAATTCTCCAGGGAAATCAAGAAAAGTGATTCCAACTGATTTCGAAAGGCTTTGAATTGTATTCCAAAAATGCAAAAACTACTTCTGTGCATTCTGCCATATAATGTAAGTAGGCTGGGCTGAATCAGGAAAACAGAACAGAAAACTAGTTACAGTATGCACCATCCAAGACTCTTAATTTAAATCTATTTCTTATATGAAACATTTCCAGTGATCATATCTTCCTTTGTGTTACACAGAAGTGATAATTTACAAAACCATGTCCCAATATTTTAGAACTTTAAAAAGTAAATCAATGACAACCATGGCTGTGTGATGCACCTTTCCAAACTAAAATTACCTGTCATATTTTTCAAAAAGTTTCTATATTGCAGAAACCTCTCTATTACAGAGGTGCTGTGCTTGTGTAAGCACAAAGGCCGTGATTCAATTGCACATTTGTTATCACAAAAGTGACATCTCAGATGCCTCAGGATCTGTCAGACATTCACGTGAACTGACTGATATGAGGGAAACCTACTGTTTACCCAAGGCTTTCCCTTGTGGCTGCTGAAGTTCCAGCTGGATACTCTTCAATTTATTTCCAATAAACCCCAGAAACTGGATGTCCAAGAAACTGAATCAAGCCTGTAATATGAATGGAGAGTTTATCTTGGCTGCCTTTATTCTAGTAACTTAAGTGTGACATGGACTTTTCTCTGACTTGAGGTATAGAGTGACCATGCTGAGGTAGTATTGATTTTACTAAGTCCTCTCCTACCTCAGAAAAATGTAGAAACCTCTTAACTATCTGCTGGGAACGGCTAACATCCAGACTAGGAGGTTTGGAACAGGACTAGCTGCCTTGTTAGACTAAAACTTGCACAGGGAACATCCTAATGATTCATGGGTACAACCAGCTGACTTTCAGTGCTTGAGTTCACTCCCTGCCTCTTCTCAGTTGTCTCACAGAGATGCTGACCATGTGTTCAGGGCACTGCAAACCAGCTCTCACAGGGACATGAGCCTTCATAGGGACCCTTTCTGAGGGAACAGGGCAGGGCCCAAACCATTGTCACAGCCAGGAGCAGACCAGGTGGGACAGCCCAGACCCAGGCATTGGGCACCTCCAGGGAGGTGGAAATGGGCCAGAGACAGGATGGGCTGTGGGTCCATGGATGAGCAAGGCAGGACAAGACCCTGGAGGGCTGCAGAGCAGTCCTGCCATGCTGGACAAAGGCAGATGGCCCTGGGAAGCTGACATTGAGTCCTAGGTTGTAGACAGGATGTAGAAGTCACAGGAGAGCTCAGGCAGGGGCAGACAGGATTGCCAGGGGTCTGAGAGCAGCCTTGTCATCTTCACAGACATAGAGGCTCCAGAACAGCCTCCTACAGGGGCTGTGACTGCACAGCTCTATGTGATGGGAGATTGCTGAGCAGCTAATGAACAGGAACAATAAGTTTACCAAGAACAAATGGGAGTACACAAAATCAAAGCTTTAATGTAAATAGGACCTGTTAGAGGGCCTCTACAAGGAGTGATTTAATGGTGAAAAATGAGAAAGTTCAGAATTCAGCCAATCTGACTTCATGGCAAAGCTTGAATTCAGGACAAGACAGTCCTGGAGGTGAGGACTTATGACAGTCAGAAGAGCCCTCGTAATGTCCCCAAGCCTGCACACAGCTCTGCCTTTATGAAGTCAGCACTAATTTGCTGTCACTGTCAGAGCCAAAAATTTTTGATGTACTAATATTAAAAAGAACATTCCACCACACCAGAAAACCATTTGCTTTCAGGGCCAGTGCTGATAAATTTACTGTGAAACATCCACAGCATAATGCTTAGTACAGTATGCTGCTTGGTTTCCAAAGGCCTGCCTAATGGGGACACGTGCCTCCTCTTGCTTTTTGCTCCCAACACCCAGCTGTACAGAGGCAGAAATTTAAAATTAAAAATAACTTTTCAGCTGATTCCTTGCATAATTGCTATCTTGTTTTGTTAATACTGTGGTTAAATTATAACTTGCTGAAGCCCTGGAGATTTGTGTGCTGGTTTATCAGCCTGAATTTTCTTGACATGCTTTTCAGTCAAGTGAGAAACTAAATACAGTGGCCTTGAGTGAGCCTGGCAGTATTTGCATAGAAAATTAGAGGTAGATTAGGGAGAATGAATACATGTTATCTCCATAAATAGATGCAACGATGAAAATTTTGTGCATCTCAAAATACTACTGAATTTCATTGAAAGGCTGTGGCTGACATACTAACAATCCTTTGAAAAAGCAATATAATAAAAATAAATATAACAAAGATATAATATTATATAAATATAATAAAAAGCAATATAATAAAAATAAAAAAACTCTGCTGCAGTACCAGGCAGCTTTTCACTATGGTTATCAAAAATGTTCATGTCTTTCTTGACTGTCATACATGCATGAACCCAAGCAGACTAAAACAGGAATTTCAGCTTAAAAAGCTGGTCATCATCTCCCATTTCCAATTTAGTGAAATTAAAACTTCACATTTTTTTGAGCAGGTCTGTACACAGAGTAAAGTTCTTAGTTTCCTCGGGGTATGGTATATTTGTTAATTACTTTTTTTCCTTTAAAAATAGTCATCAGTTTTGTAAATATTTCATCCTGGTTATCACAAAGGCTGCTGATGGCAGAATATTCTGTTAGGATTTTTTCTCCTGTTTATTATGAAAGATTAGGGAAAAAGTTTCAAATTAAGGATGCATTTATTAATTTCATTGTTAATAATCTTCTGAATGAGGCTTGTCATCACCAGACAGAAATGGATATATTCCATATGGTTTCAGCCAGTATTTGATGCTTTAGAAGAAATTGCAAGAAGCCTCATTCCCCTTAAGGTAAGTATCTAGTGACAGGCTTAGACACTTTTTCCCCTCATGCTCAAATCCATCAGGTTTTATTGAATCCTTAATTTTGCTTAATGTAACTGAGGGTATTTTGAAGTCTGAGAACCAGTTAAGAAAGTTATATCCATATATCTGGAGCTCCTCAATGAATAGGAGGATTGTCCTCAGAGCCCCTGAGTGCTTTTACAATAATATTTCTGTTTAAGTCCTGATTAAACCAACTCTTCATGTTCCTTGAGCTTCTGAGAATTTCTCTTACTTGACTAGAGTGGGAGCAGATGGCTTTGATTAGATCACCCAGGACTTTATCTTTTAATCACCTGCCTCACCCAATCTGAGAGGGGAAAAGGGCAGACATATGAGTAATCTCATCCTTTCTGCCTCTCAGTCTTGCCAGCTCTCTGCAAGGCGTCTGCTGAGACCTCATTCATCACAGTGAAGGCTGCGAATGGATAGCAGTGTAATACCCCAAGGTTCTGCCGTGGTGCTGTAGTGCCTAACCTCTCCCCTCCAGAAGGAAAGGCTACATGTACTTTTGTCAACCTGTCAGCAGGCACTTCTCTCTCTATACCGTTTGCTCACCCCCATCCTGACAATGTCAGGTTTCTGAAAATGTTTCATTTTGAAGAAAACCCCAGAGGCAGTTCTCATGAGCATGTATTCATTACTTCATTCCTCAGTGCATGGCCATATGTGAAAGATGCGTTTGTCTGTATGTGTGTGCATATATTTGTGTATGCATGTATTTTGTGTACATATCTATGTCTCAAAAATGTGAAAAAGGAGAGGATATTGTGCTTCCTTTAAGTATAAAAAAAATCAATGGTAGACATTTAATTTACTTTTTTTGGTCACAGTTTGAAATGAGCTTGTCATAAAACCACAACCTTCTGCCTCTGTTTTTGCTTCAAAGAAAAATAGTCCACAGAATTCTCCAGAACCAAGATATAATATTCTCCTTGGACTGCTGAAGAGTGGCAAGTTAATTCTTTCCAGAAGAGTTTTCCAATATTCTACTACTGTTTCCTGCTGAATGTTCTTATACTAACTCACATTTAACATTAATCACAGTTTTTCAGGGAAAAAACACCGAGACTGATGGCTGATTAAAATAAATGTCTAAAAATTTTTTTAATTTGAGGCTAAATTACAGCTTCCTTACTTTTAGGTGTTTTTTATTCAGACAAGTTTTTGTTTAAGCCAAAGGATTTTTTTAAATTCTGTTAAAGCCAGCATTATTCGCATCAGAATTTAGATCAGCTGTGAAAGAATCAATTCTTGAAAACTTTCAATACTTACATAAAGAATTTTATAAATAAGTAAAAGATTTATATATATCTACAAAATGATCAGTTTTGTAAGATGAGAAACTTGAATAGAAGTAGCATGTAAGAATAAATAATTAACTTTAAAAATGCCTAAGCATTGCTCAGAAGTTTAATTGTACTGGCTGTAAGGCTTGTATTTGACATATATTGATGCTGTATAAAGAGATATTTTCTTTCTTTTACGAGATTTAAAATAAAAAAATGTAAGGAGACATGCAAAATTGAATCCCAAACACTTCTTAATTTCATGAAAACAGAAAATTTGTCTTCTGCATTGTACTGGCTTGTTCCAGAATTCATCAAAATGACACTAAATTTGCTGAGAAGAGGATTTAAATTCATAGAGTGAACATAAATCCTTTCTTTTCCCCCTGCAGTATGAAGCACAACTTTAAAGGGAACAATATACTATGAAAGCATGACAAAGTTATATTTAATATCAAAAGGATACATGCAATATCTGCTTCATACTACGAGAAGGAATACTTGCCTTCAGCTGTGAACGAGCTCTTTTTTTGATACATCTGCCAGAGCTGTTCAGCTTCACCATTTCTTTGTAGACACACTCCAAGATGACGCATCTATACCTCACAGGTATAAAATCATGGATTCATTGAATGATTAGGGTTGGGAGGGACCTAAAGATCATCTAGTTCCAACATCCCTGACATGAGGGCTAGTCCAGTTAGTACAAAGCTACATCAAACCAGGCCTTGAACACTTCCAGGGATGGTACATCCTGGTGATGTATATTAATACTTAGCAGAGAGTCACATTTTTTTACAAGGAACTTCACCAAACTTATCTGAGGGTTCATAGCCCACAGTGGCCCTGTTACCCTGATCACCACTTAGGAGGCAAAGAACCCCAAGGTCAAATTCTAGTAAATTGAACTGAACAGAAATATTTTAAAAATATAGCAATCATACTTTGCACATAGCCATTGGAAAGCATGAAGAAGTTTGATATTAGCAGTAACACCACCTGCAACTAAATATCTCTGATACGTATTTAATTCCTGTTTAATAAGGCACTTGTTATATGTTAAATAATAATGGCACATTATTTAACACACAGAATAAAAGTTATGCATGGTAATCTGATGGTAATCTTAAGAAGCAAAATGCCACTAAATATCTTTTTATTAGACTTTTAGCATTAGCATCACCTTTAACTAAAGGGATTCAACACTTGAATTCCTAATAACATTTTTTGGCCTTGATTTCATCTGAGGTAGAGCTAATTTTGCTCCAAGCAGCTGATATAGAGTTGTTTTGTATTTAGGATGAGAGTAATGTTCATAACATACCAATATTTTAGTTTTTCCTGCTCAATGTTTACACTAAGTCAAGGCCTATTCAGCTTCTCTCAAACCACCCCACAAGTGAGTAGGCTTAGAAGAGCACAAGAATTTGTGAGGGGACATGGAGAGAACAGCCAATCCAAACTGGCCAAAGGGTTATTCCATTCCATGTGGTGTCATGCTCAGACTGTAAAGCTGGGGCAGAGTTGGCTAAGGGAGGGCATCAGTCAGTGGTGGTGAGAATGAGAAAGTACCTTGCTTTGTATAGTCTAAATTTTGTATTATTATTATTAATAGCATCATCATTACTTTTTTCTTCCATTTCTGTCCTATTGGACTGCCCTTATCTCACAAGTTCTATTTTTTTTTTTTTCCAGTTCCCTCCTCATCCCACTATGGGGAGAGTTGTGAGCAAGAGTCCATGTGGTGTTTAGCTGCCTTGTCATCATCTTAAACCATGACATACAGAACACTATGCATATTAAGTAAAGATAATTTTAATATACTCAAAAAAGAACATACATAGTCCACTTTTTAACTTCCATCTTGTGTATGATAGTGATATCTATGTGATATTTTGCACTCTTTATCTTGCCTGGACCATTATATTTCACTCTATGGTGTCTTTATTGAGATCGCTTCTGACATTTCAAATAGCAGAATGTCTTCAAAATACGTTGATAAGAATGTCCATTTTTTAATTTTTCCCATCTTGAAACACTATCCATGAGTTAAAGTGAATTAATTTAGTTTAAATTCAAACTCATTTTCCACCAGCCCACAGTATCTATTTTGACAGCTTTGAAAAAATTGGGACAAAAACTCACTGAAGTTCTCCTCTGAACCAAAAAACTTCTTGGTTAGAGTTCAACAAACAGAAAGCAAATCTTTTCTCTTTATAGTTCATCAAATTTCCTTCTCTATTTTGCTAATTAGTTAATTTAAAGATATATTATTCATTGACCATATGGACCAAGTTTGTCTTGTAAAAATTTGTCAGAGCTGTGGATTCAAGTGTTCAAGAGTTGTCAGAATAAAGAATTAATCTTTATGTGTTTTGACCCTCTCAGGTACTTGTATATTGTTCTCCACTTACCTACCCATCTAGAAAAAACAAGGGCAAAATCTCCTGGGTAACACAGCAAAGTAACAAAATATTCCCAAGAAAAACAGGGTTGCTGCATGTTCTTTCCTCATTACTCTCCCGTGGAGGGTATTGAACTTTGAAATTGATTTAAAACTCTTTTATGCTTCAATTGAAAACAACCCCCATGTGCTCCCAGTTCTGTCCTCAGAGCACTTGTGGCTCTGTAATGATTTTGCTTTTATAAGAATTGAATTTTCAAGATAGGGTGTAAGATGAATACTTTGATATATACCATGGAGTTTGCTTCTGGATCTATTGTGCTTTCTGTTCAAATAGCTATTATTTGCCAATGCTACCAATTGAAAGGATGGTCAAATTGCTGCAAAAAAAGTTTAACTGCAAAGTTAAACTGGTGACCAAAATATAAACAGACACAGCTGGTCAATTTCTTGGGGTTTTATTTTAGTGGTATTTTGAAGGAAGAAGGGAAAAAAAAAATCTTTCCTTTTGAACTGAGAAAGGGATTCAAAAGCACTTACCTTTTCTTTCTACAGCTCCTGCCAGGTTTCTAGGCAATTGAGGACAAGTGATTTTAATCTTAGTTTCTCACTCTTAAACAGATCTGCTGGTTCTCGTAATTCTGCAGCAATTCATAATTAGCTAAAGATGATAATAATATTTCATTACAAAGGTAGTAAACACTTTTCATATTTGCATAAGATTTATACATATTATAATATATCTAGATAAAAATGGAATGAAAACAATATCTTTGCCAAAAATTGGCTTTATGCAATTTCCATCTTCACTTGTTCTTTATAGAATGTGTAGGAAAAGTGGTCTAAATTTACATGAGCATAAAATCCTTATGAGGATGGATAAGAAAAGAACAGTGATAGCTATTTCAACTTCTGATGGGTAATAACAATAAATAGACAACAAGATGAGCTAAATCATCACCATGCAAGGGAAACCAAGCACATATCAGGTACTTTTATGGTTTCCTGTTCTGCTTAAAGACAAGTGCACATATGACAGCATCCTGCAGGAGACCTAACACAGCAGTCCCCCATAAAATAAAAGTGTGACTTTCCAAAAAGCTTAAGCAGAGAGATGGCCCTAAGTTTACTTTTTTTTTTTTTTTTTTTTTTTTTTTTTTTTTTTTTTTTTGTGAGATACCAGACCTCCAACTACACAAAATTAATAATGTATGGAATGGCTGGGGTGTATCCAGATCCTGTGTCACTTTCCAAAATGCCAGATTCCCCCACTGTGAACCCCACCTCTAAATCTTTTACTTAAGTCTCATTCATCAGATGGCTCCCCCAAAAAAATGCTGCACTCTGAATTTGAGCTACAGTGTCAGAACACATCTTTTGCTCATATGTGTCTGTGGGATTTTATCCAAAAAGGACTTTCACCATTTCCATACAGATCTCACCTCTGACAAATAGGTTTTGTACTTTGAAGCTGACCTGACTTCTATGTTTTACTAAGAAATATTCAGTGTTCTGAGTGCAGATGAAAACTCCTGACTATTTCACATCCTCTCCAATTCAAGGCATTGCCAATGGTGTTGAAAATGACAGCACGTGTTCTGTGACTGAATTTTCAACAGTCTGTTCTTAATTTTACATAATTGGGACCTGGTTTAGATAGAAGCTTTCAAGTATCCCTTATGAGATATGGAAACAGATAAATAGCTAGTGTAAGAAACAGAAAGAAGATAATTCTAGTAAAAAAAACCATGTTCACTCTAGGGGAAGCATTAAGGGCATCCCACATGAACTAAGACAGATCTCTACTGCCTTTTCTCTACATAACTGATCAGGACAGAAGGATCAAGTTTAAGTGGTTACATTTGCTGATGCTGATGGGAGAGCAGCAGATATAGATAGCTGCCAGAGATACACAGGAGGAAGAAAATTATTTTACTTCTGGGCTGCACACTGACATACTTGTATTTACTTGTTTCATTCTGGCTGATTGTAAACTCGCTCTAGAGTTTTGTTTTAACACAATGCCACTGACTCATTAGAATAACTTCAGAGTTAGCCTTATCTTTTTCTAAATCTGACAAGAAAGGCTTGTAAGTTTAGCATGAAATTACATTTTTGTGGAAGAAAGGGAGAAAGATAAATAGATCTTTAAATGAAAAAAATAAACTATCTAGTTTAGAATTTGGTGAAGTTAAGGAATATCTCAACTGAGAGTAGGACTCTGGGACACAAAGAAAGAGTAATATGCAAAACTGGATGTGCTGCTATGCTTTTATTTTCC
Source organism: Sylvia atricapilla (assembly GCF_009819655.1). NCBI lineage: Eukaryota > Metazoa > Chordata > Aves > Passeriformes > Sylviidae > Sylvia > Sylvia atricapilla. Next base: position 53,345,517 of record NC_089145.1, read on the forward strand.
CATTTCCTCCATATATATCCAGTCACAGGATCAGTAAGTCTCAAAAGGATAATAGTGTGAGATATCATCAGGTACTCCTTGATGCATTACAATTACTATTATGAGCTCTGCATATATATGGCATCTTATATGTAGGTAAGGAGATCAAGATAAAATAGTAAGAGTGTTGGAGCTGGCTGTTTTGGTGACACTTGACACTGAATTTCTCCATGCTGGAATAGAGATTTTTGAATCTGTTATACCACTGGAGCTCCATAAACAAAATTAGTTGCATCAGGGTCTTCTGTTGCCTTAAAAAAAAAAATCCTGGAAAAAAACAGCAACAAAACTAAAACAAAAGCTAAATGATGACTATTTTATAGAATGGAAATGGTACATAAACCAAAGTGAAATTCAGTTCAAAGTAGGTATGATACCTCCTAGAGTCAGTGTCATAATAGTGAAAGTTTCAAAACAATAGCTGAATCAATATTTTCTGCATATCGTGGAACAGAAAACTTTTTAAGAGGTCTGAAAAAGTGATGTTATTTAGGGTTTAAAAAATATTTCTACAGGATAATGGAAGGTGAGTTCCCTAACATTCCATTGGGAAAAAAAAATCAAAGAAGTTGCCAGAATATCATTAATTTATGATATGAAAAATCATATCATTTACATTTCATTGCTCTTGTGTAAACTGAGAACAACAGTTAAAATTTAAATCTGGGATGAAATTTCTTGGATTTAAAAAAATCAACATCTATAGCTCACAATAAAACAAGAATGCCTTGTAAGAAGATTATCTAGAATAATGTACTACTACTGCGACTACTACTAATAATAATAATGATTAATAATAACAGCAACAAAAACCCCAACAACAAGAATAATTCAGCTTTCCAGACTATTCATTATACACTACATGGGGAAAAAAAATCCATAGCAATAAGGTGTGGAGGATAGACAGTCTAAACCAGCAACCAAATGTTGGGCTATTTGTGATGAATGCATGTTTGTGAAATATGTCTGTAAACAGACTTAATGTCCTGAAGAATCAAATATCTAATGTTTTGTTTCAGGGTTTTTTAAAAGGAAGGAGGATAATGCAAGTAATTATTGTAAAGGAACATATATTAGTAGAAGCAAGTGTGAAGTTTTTATTAGTTTTACTCAAATGTTGACTTGTTCTTCCTGTTGATCTGTTGTTCTTTTGCCATTTCCCAGAAACCTGAGGTTTGAAGCTAAAGAAGATTATTCTAGATAACTACGTGCATTGAATGAGGACTTTTTCCCTGCAATATTCTTACCCATTCTGTAATTTTTCTCTACTACTTTAAGCTAATCTTCATGTTTCATTGAAGTAACTGTTTCATGTTATAACAATACAGATTATTTTCTGGTTCTATTTCGGTTTTGTTTGTTTGCTTTTGTTGTTAGTGCTTGAAATTATTAATTTCTTTCACTATTTTTGAAGTTCCTTACATTTATATGAATATAAAAAAGGTGTCTCAGACCTGGACACTACATTGGCCAGGAGTGGGAAATTCAAAGCAAATTAGTAACATATTTGTTTTAATTACTTGATATATATGAAACTGTGTTCTTGCATGTGTTCTTACAATGAAATTATTCCTTATTTTACTGGGTAATGCACAGCATTTCTTTATTAATATATGATTTCTTCATTCACTGTTCAAGATGCAAGGCCTTAAAACCCTCAATATCTTTAAACATAAGCACATTTCTTTGTTTTCACTCTTCCACAGAGTTTCCTGATCAAAAAATACCTCTGAAGCATTTTACCAGTTGTTTTTCATAAATTTATTTCCCATGTTAAACCTAGATATAGTGTGTCCTGTCCTATTGAAAACCTTATGCATTTACCCTTAGGAATAAAAAAGAAAACCAAAGTCACCAAGTACATGAAGAAGTTAAAAAAAGTATTTGAAAATATAGTAAATTCATTATTTTCACATCAAAAAATTAATATTGCTTTAATTAGTTGTCCTTCTGGAGTCACATAAGCCATGAGAAATTTCTTTCTTTGTGTAATATATTTATAACTTTATACATTTCCTTGGTTTAGGGTATCAAATTATTGGAGTTCGTTTTCTTGTACTTGTTTGAACAATGGCATTCAGGTATCTTACAAGCCTTTAAACACTTTTCCTAACTGCCCAGCTTCAAATTCACGAGGACCTAAGGGAAATTTGTAGTGTTGATTGTGCTAGTAGTAAAATGGGCATATTCCCTTGACATGTCTAGTTGAAATATCCATAGTTGTCCTAGGCTTGATTCCAGAGTCTCTGTGGGAAATGAGTAGACATGGATAACTTATATTAAATAATTCTGTCACTGCAGCCTTCTCAGACATCTTTTATTACAGTAATAACTTTGTGCTCATATAAATAAAGTTCCTCATACATAATTGCAATTTTAATGGTTTTAAAATAAACAGAAACTAAATTTTGAAGCGAAATCATTTAGTCTTCAGTTTGTTATGTTGATGGACAACTTTTGAAAAATTGAGGAATTTTTTTTTTTGAGGAGGAAATATTGCATTTTAGAAGTTGACTCTGAACTGGGCAACAGTTTTTGAATTTTCCTGTGCTGTTAAAATTTTTGAAATTATATATAAAAATATCCTCTAATTATTTCGTTATTTTTCTTGATATGGGAATAAAAATAATGGTGACTATTTCCACTGAGAATTTGTTGTTGTTGAGATGTGCCTGTGCATCTTTCTTGGGAATATAATTATATCTTAAGGATTAGTACATTTCTTGGTTATCTGACTCAAACACTGAAGGACAAGACAAGGGGAGGCATTTCCCTCTTACATGGTATGAAATAAATTCTGGACTACTCTTATGTATATATCAGTTTCACAAGGATATGGCAGAAAGGAAAATATTGGCTAAAAATCTAAAAAGGATTTCTGTAAAGGTGAGTAGGAAAGAAGTAAACTTACATATATATATATATATGTGCCATGGCAAATATGTCAAGGGGAGATAGCTATAACATTCTTACAGGCAATTTACAGCAGCCCTAACAGGGAGAGTGAATTGTAACGGAGGTGAGGGCATTCCCAGTGCCAGCTGCAGAGGGACAGGGATGTCATTCCACATCTCTTCCAAACTCTGTCACTTGCTTGAACTGCAGCCTAATGAATACAAGGAACCATTTCCTTCTGTGTTTCCTTAGAGATTTTCCTTTCTGTCCCCCTTTTGCTAGTTTGTTTACAGCAGCAGTGGAACACAGATCTAATTTATTACCTTTGCACATCTTTTCCTAACTGAGAGAGGAGTGACAATCTTTTGCTTCTTTTTCCCTCTTCTCCAAAGAGTGAGAAATGCAAGTCTCTCCATGCACAGTTAGAACAGCTTGGTCTCTGAAGAGGAATGGAGAATGATATAAAACATTTTAAGAATCCATGGATTGCACCATACACCAACATCTCCTTGGAAATTACCACTGCATTTTTGCACTTGAAAACTGTGATTCATTTTCACAGTTGATTATGAAAACTGTCATTCATTATTAGTATTAGTACTAGTTTTGCATTTATTGCCTTCGGGAGTACTATACAATATTAAAGAATGTAAACATCCTGCTCTTTATACCAGCAAAAAATAAAATAGGGGATGAATATGAATAACAGTTGTGAAGCCACCAGAAATCAGAAGTTATTTGACTGTATCTCTCCGAGAGAAAAGAAAAAAGCTCATTTTAAAGTCAACTCTAAGATTTCCTACCTCTCTTTCATTTCAGGGAATATGAAAACCCTACTTGAAACTCCTAATTTAAAATTCTAGTGCTATTTTTTGAGACAGAGTCAGTAAGAACTTCAGGGTTTTATCCATGGAAATCTGAAAACAATATCTTAGAAGTATTGAAATACTAAGAAATCATATACTATTATATATATCTGGTGCAAAAGCACTGTGACTATCTTTAAAACAATACTCATTTTCATGAGGAATATTTTGGCTTTGAGTGGCTTCTGCTTTCAGGGAAAAATATCTTTAAATTTTTTTTCTTTAATACTTCTAATACTAAAACATTAGAAATACTTTGTAGAATATTTAGTAAATATCCAGTACTAGAAAGCACAGACTATTACAAGGACAGACCTGAGAGATGAGAAAAGGAGAGAAGGAAGAGGAAAGCTGAGACAGACGAATCTCTTTCCAGAAAGGGTAGGAAATGTTGCAACATCATGTTAGCAGGTGTAATGCTTTTTTTGCTCTCAGTGGAATGTTTTTTCAAAGAGTCTTCTTTGTCCAAAATAAAATAGTTCTTCCCAGCAAAACCATGTAGAACATATTGAAACAAAGCAGTGGAAAGAAGAAAAAAATGAAACAAAATTAAATAAACAAACCAACTTTTGATCAAACATCAGAGTAGCATAATAATGATTAATGTTTTGGAGACCATCCAAGCCTTTGTTCTGGATATTTAGAGATAATATGGTAATTGAGTTTCAAAACTAAATCTCATTTAGGGTTTTTTTGTGGGTTTTTTTGTGGGGTTTTTTTTTTGTTTGTTTTTTTTTTGTTTGTTTGTTTCTTTTTTTTTTCTTGTTGTTGTTTGTTTTGTTTTTATTTTTTATTTTTTCTTTATAAGAATCGCTTTAATAGCTATTTTCAACCTTAACTGATTCTTTCACCGTAAATTATTCCATATTATTTTCCTCTACCTTACATTTTTTCCATGTTTTGGGTTAAATTACCTAAGGCAAATGTTTCAAGAAAAACTCCAATGAGATTTCTATGTTTGAAGGCTAGCAGAGAATATATATACACACACAGGCATATATATATGACTCTGGAGACTCAAATATCATATCTTCCAGGCTAACAAACTCTGATCCGTTTCTGGGATTTTGCAGTTTTTCCAGGAATATGCCATAAAAAAACCCCAACCCAAAACCAACCAAACAAAACCAACCAAACAAACAAACAAATACCACCAAAATTCCTATAACTGCGTTAGAAATCAAGTAGGTTTTTGTTATCTAGTAGACTTAATTTTTAAAAAGAATAATTGTATTTTCATAAGGGCAGAATGTATTTAGCTGTTTGGTTGGATTCTTTTCTTGCCATGCTGCAATTTTTAGCCAAACTGACACTTTGTATTTGGTCACAGAAATCTGGTGACAGATACATTTTAAGCAAAGCACTTTAACATAAAAGCAATTATAAGTGATACACAGAGGGTAAGAAAGAGCTTCTGTTTTCCTGTCAGTAGCTCATTTGTACTAATTATGTCTGCCTGTATAACAGAGGTAGGTATTATTTGCCTAACTTCTGAAGTGATTTCTGAAGATAATGTACTTCTGGATTGGAAAAAATCTTGTGATTTCCCTCAGCACATATTTTAAAGGGAGTCCTGGGCCATGTATTCTAGTGTGTTCAAGAGCCAGAGCTGACTTCAAAGATAAAAATTTCTATTTATTTATATAATAGTAGCTATGGTTTCAAAAGTAGACAGCTCTCAGCAGCTACTATAAGGAACAGGCTACTGACATTATACATGAGACCATGTATAATGTTCATTTGAAAACCTGTTTATGAGTGGGATGCCTTTAAAAATAAGCAAGTTCTATACAGTTTGGTTGTCTGCCACTTGTGACTAAAAGTGAACATTGCCTACCTAAGTTGCAAAAGTTTTGTTTAGAAATATTTGGAAAGTGGTTTTGCACCTAATTATCAGACGATAACATAAATATCAAGTATTGCTATTTTGCTGGCCAAGAAAGAGCAGAAACAAGCATGCAGGATCCATTAGTCAAGTATGAATTTCCCCTACACTTCATCAAAAAATCAAGCATATTTAGACATATAAAGCAACAGAATTAATCATATCACATAACTGGAGAACAAAGAATCTATTTTGAAAACAAAATTTGCAATGAAAGTATTTTTATCCGCCAAAGCAAGCTGACACAAATAATTATTTTTGTTTTAGATTCAATATTGATTTGACTTGTTTGAATTCTTTAAAGAGTTTTACACTGTACTAACAGTATGATCCTTACCATCAGATATAACCTTGCTTCTCTGACTCTTTAATTTTAAATGAAATGTAAAAAATAAATTTAAAAAGGGGAGGGGAAGAGAATGTTGCAACTTGAGGGATATATATAAATTTTATATATAAAATAAAAATATTTGCTGCAGGATATCCAAATATATCAAGGTGGGGTTTTTCATAACCTTAGTGTTGTAAAAAACACATTGCATGAACACAGTGCCTAGAAGAGGTGCTTAATATTCTTATAGGTGTAAGAGATATTACACCAGTATTCAATATGTGATTTGCCTGATATTTACCACAAATCAGGCTGATCTTGGACCCTGGCAGAGTGACTGCAGGTGTATGTGCTCACACACATATACCTGTTTGCAGTGTTTGCAGACTTTCCCGCAAAAAGACTTGCCTAATTTTGTCATTCTATACTATAAACAAGCAAACAGAAAAAAAGAGGCTTTTAATAATCTTTTTTAAACAAAATTGAAAGACAAACCCTAGACGGGTCCAAAAGAAAGAGGAAACCTGGGCAGTGAAATAACATTCATTATGTGGCCTAAAGGTAAGGAATAAATGGAAAGCCGCTATTGCCATTAAAGCAATTGCATATTGAGGCTGCAGAAGGAATCTGAGGAGTCAGAATTAGCCTGGAAAATAACAGTCAAATCTTGGTGGTGGGTGCTATGCAGAGGGTCTGCACTGAGATATGTGTCAAGAAATCCTGAGACAGAAAATCTCTGTCTGGATTCAGACCCAAGGAAACGGCGAAAGTGCCTGGGGATATGATGGCTGGAACATCTGACAGCACTCTGGTAAAAGGCCAAGGGGGGCACTAGGCCAGCTGCCATCACAGCTAAGTTCACCACCTAAGGAGACAGAAATTCTTCTCTTCCTGTCATCAGAGAACTGCATCTGTTCCTCTAAATGATACACAAGAGCCTATGTACGTAGCAGGAACTTTTGCCTCAGTAGACCATTCACACAAGCACAGAGACAGCAGCTGTGATTGACAGGATTGGTTCTATCTGGAGAGAAGAATCAGCTGAGTGTGCTTTTCTGTTCTTGCTTTAATGTTCTTTATTTCTACATCTTTTTTTATTTGTCTTCAGTCACATCAGCACAAAGGATTTTCTTTCGATCTGATTTATGCTATAGCCAGGGGCTGTCTTACTCTAAGAAGGGTCAAGAAAATGGAAGAACAAGCATGGGTGAACTTCTTTCCTATCTCATTTAGAAGACATGCATGATGGCTTTCAAACATATGCTAAATTCAAAAAGCCTCTAAATAAAAGTTTAAAGAAAGAAACAAATATAAAAACACCAGAAAAAAAAAACTCCAGATCCAACCAACCAGACAAACAAAGCCCCCACAACTTTCCCATTTCTTTCCAGGACAGGAAATGAATTTAGAGTAGATTATGTATCCTTCACTTGGGTGATGATCCCATCTGTGTTTCTCAAACTACTTATGTAAGATTGCCTTGCTTATGTATAGGAATAATGAATATGAATATTTCTCTGTTATAGAGGATGATTAATCACTAATCATTTTGCCCAGAATAAAGCTATAAAGCTGTTTCCAGTTTTCTTAGGAATATCTGCAGAGAAGGTCCTCATCAGCAGTCCATAATGATGATGATTCACTTCCTCACCACTCCCAAACTCTTCGCTTACCCTATGAAAACATTCAGTCTTGCAAACTCAGTGCTTCAATTTTTATTAGATCAAATATAAATAGATTTGTCTCAGCATAAAAAGAGTAATTTTTAAACCAGGATCTCGACTAATGTGTTCAATATTGACAGGGAAAATAAAAGTACATGCCTAGAACCTAGTTAAACTATGGTCACACCTTATGTTTTTTATACCCTTCATATTGTTCTGTACTATTAGCTGGACAGCCAAACTTTGTTGTGATTCAGTAACCTTTATTTACTTCAAACGCTCCAAATGCATAATTTCAATCAATAATTTAGCTTGTTTTGTATTGCTATAGATGCATTTCACATTTGACGGTCAGATGGATCTAAAAAATGTCTGGAAGTAATTTAAGGTATTTTACTTGAAACCTGTGTAACCTCACCATGGTCTGGGTGCTACAGATTTGATTAAAACATGCCATTCGTCCTCAACACATAAGTACGTATACTGAACTATAGTAATACCTATTAAATCAAGTAAATAATAACACTTTTATTGTGAGTTTTCTCAAATTATTTTTCTCCCTTTTTACATCTTTTAAAAGACCTTCAGATGTTCCTCCAGCTTGCAGAAATTCAAGTTTTCCATGCATAAACATCCTACATTCAAAGCTTTTTCTTGTGTACTTTTATAATGAAGATATATTTTTCACAATGCGTTTTGGTTTTTAACCAGAGGAGATGTATTTCTCGCCAGACTTGAGGGGTGAAGGCTGTAGCCATGTGGACATGTCTAGGCTGTTATTCCATAACTCCTCACTCACCACAGGGGGTGGAAGTAATGAATCCTCACATTCTGGGAAGGAGGTGTGTCAGGTGATTCCACCAGACCAACATCTCTCCCTAGCTTCAACAGGTACACTATTAAAATATTTATAAAATATTCAGAAAGCTCCAAGTGCAAAGATCTATACATATGCATGTCTTTAGCAAGATATTGTAATATTTTTATTTTTTATTTACTAAAAGAAATGATTCAATTTTGAGCACAGGCTTGTATCTGCTTTACTCTCCCCCTGCCCCTCTTTAACTCCATAAACAGAATCCTGTGCATCCCATCATCCTTCCATTTGCCTTGACCAGATCTCACGTTGAATGAATAAACAAAATCTGTCTTGGGACCAGAAAAAATGTAGTGTTCATGCTCTATAGATGAAACATTAAGTGTGAGAAAACTTTATTCTTCTTAGGCATATGTTCATACTGTCGCTGCCATTTTTTACTGAATGTAAAGAGCTACCAAACAACCTTGACATTTATCAGATCATAACCTAGTACAGGAAATCTATTCTTTCCCAGGTAGACTCCGAGTTGTCAGAGTATGTGTTAAATTTGTGTAATATGGGGGAAAAGTAAAAAAAGTCAAATAATGGATGAATTATGAGAGCATACTACCTGCACAGCAAGACCTTTTAACACTCACCTGGTGTTTTGCAAGACATGAATGTGGTGAACATCATGTAAGTTCCTATTGAAATCAGAAATGCTTTGATCAGCATCAGGGATTTAAAAAGCCTTCAAAATGACTATGTGTAAAGAAATACATGATTTCACTGGCAAAGCTGTTCACTTCTGGATTGATGTCTTTCAGGTCTCATGCTGTTTAACTGTGTCTCATACCAGAATGACCAAATAATTCACAAACTCACAGAATCACAAGGTTGGAAGAGACTTTCAAGATCATGGAGACCGACTCATGCCCTAACACTTCAACTAAACCATGGCACCAAGTGCCACACCCAGTCTTTTTAAACCCATCCAGGGATGGTGACTCCACCACCTCCCTGGGCAGACCATTCCAGTACTTTATCAACCTTTCTGTAAAAACATTTTCCTAATACCAGTCCATATTTCCCTTGGCACATTTTAAGACTCTGTCCCCTCATTCTGTTGGTTACTACCTGGATAAAGAGACCAATCCCCACCTGACTACAGCCACCTTTCAGGGAGTTGTATAGAGTGATAAGGTCACCTCTGAGTCTCCTTTTCTCCAGGCTAAATAACCCCAGCTCCCCATCCTGTCCCTATGTAGAGATTAATGAGCTGATAATATTGCTGTCTGTCATAAGAACATACCAGTTTGCAATGCTCATGAGACCTTTCCCCCTTACAGTGACAAAGACTAATCAAACTTTCCACTCCTAACTTGGATGAGTGGGTTGCCTATTGGAGAACAAGATATTTCATATGGAAGTTATCTTTGTCACTACTGAAACCAGATGGGTTCTTGAAGCCAAGTGAGTTTCAGTGAGAGAGACTGATAGCACAGGGAATATGACTTGCAGGAGACACCTTTAAACACTGACTAGTCAAATTGCATAGGAATAAGGTTGACACTTGATGTCTAAAAATGCTTATATACTAAAACATTATATCTTTTATGTTCATATAAGATACTCAGTATTCTACATCATCATGTAATACTGTGCAAAAACTTTCAATTTTACTGCAGTTTTAGTACAGAACATTCAATATTCAAGATGTTCAAAGAAAATTGTTTTGGATGTAATGAGCGATTAAAGTTTGCAGTAAAAATATTTTCCCCTATGTTTATAAATCATCTTAAATTCAGCTGCTTTAATTTAGTTACAAAACATACAGATTTTAGCAATATCAATGTACTGACTGGAAAACAGGTACAATTTACAACCATTGCATGTGAATAGAGAGCTTTCTGCTAGTTTATTGAAATTCCAGAGATATAAACATTCAAAGAATTTTAAAAGGATCTATGTAATTTTTCACTCTTGCTTGAACTATTGGTAACTGCATTTATATAATTTATTTCCTCTTGATAGTGTTATTTCATCCTGATGTGTTAAAGGACTGTACTTAGGAAGGTAAATAATTAGCCTACAATTGGGTCACAATGTGTCATTGGCTTTGAACAGTCTCGTGAATTTCACACAAAGTTGTGCTTTAGATGATATTGATTGGTTTTGTGATATTTAAAATAATGTATGAATGTTCAAAGGCACACACACACACATACACACCCTTCTTTCTGAATCTCCTATGTCTTCAGTCATTCATGTTTTATTTACTATCTATGTGCTGAGAAAGAAATAAATAATATGAATGAATTATATAACAGTACTTTGGTGAAGACTGCAGAAACATAAAAGGATGCTATAAAGAAGAAAGAGATTAATTGTACTTCGTCGTCAAGGAAGACAGAACAAGAAATAATTGCCTCGAGTTTCAGTGGGAAAAATGTAGGCTAAATATTAGGACAAAAGATTTACTGCTGAAAAAAGAGTTAAACAAAGCAATGGAATAAGCTGTCAAGGAAAGTTTTGTAACTGCCATAATTAGGATTATTAATGGCTAGAGCAGTTAACCAAATAGAAAAGATAGGTTTCTGATAACAACAGCTAGTTCTGCCATGATATAGATGGATCTTGGTGTCTAACAGATAAATTGTGCAGCTGAAATATTGGCCCTCTCTTGGTGAAGCAGATCTCTTCTACCCAGGAGGTTTTGGAACATACCAAATTTCACACGCAAAAAAGTTCAGGACATGAATAAATGGATGAGCCAGGTAGTTAAAATTTTGGTTTCCCAAACTTCTGTTTGCTCTAAATAACACTTTTTTATTTTATGACACACATTTGTATCTGTGTCATTTCTAGATATTCTCTGTCTCTACTGCAGCAATGCTAGTATCATGCTAATTGTGAAAATTTACAAGAGTTAAGTACATAGTTCTGTAGTATTAAATATAAAAGAGAATGTCTCAAACAAATGTTGACTCAGACCCAAATTTCATATCAGTTGAATATAATGCATAATATAACTAGCCTTTTTATTTATATTAAAAGATTTGTCTAAAATGATCTGTTTGTTTGGGTTTTTTTTCCAAAATAATGGAAACAGAACCTAGGTCAGGAATTTCATGGTTAAAATCCCAGATATTCATGTTTTCCAAGTTAGTTAGTATTTTATATTTTTTATGTCCTGCTTAATAGTGTAAAGGAATAAATTAATGATAGTGAATTTATTAGAAAATTGTTTTCAGGCACAGAAAACCAATTGTAACATCAAATCACCAATTACATGTTCAAACCATTGTCAATAATGTCACTTAATTGCATGCTGGCATATTAAATTCAATCCAAATGGTAAAATGTGCATTTAAGATTGATTAGTTTATTACATAAATGCATTAGCTGGTTACTTAAAATTGATTAGCAAGATTTCAGTTCAGCGAAATTGCTATGTTAATCCCAGCACTTCTCTCTTTATTCTCCAATTACATCAAATACACTACATGCAGAAAATTGCACTGGCCTTCTTTAGAAATTCTACCCATAAATCACAAGAAGCCAAAGACTGGATGTTTCATGAAGAAGTTTGGCTCTTTGATTTACAGGACATAAACATGCTGGGAACATATATTAGAGAGCACACCTTTGCAGCCCTGCTTATTTACTAGGAGTGGTATTCAAAAAACTTCAAGAAAATGGTGAATTTTATTTACCCACCTTGAAAAATACGACCTTGACAAAAAGCCCTGTTCAGTACACATTTACTCTTGGAAAGAGGTTCAATGCCAAAGGTTTTGTATTTTAAATTCCCAGGGTGTTCACTGCTGTATATTTCAGCATGTGTGGAAGTGAAGCATCTGATTTGTCAGTCTGAGCAAATTTCACTTGAATAATGACTTAGCCTGATCAAGACAGAGAAACCAGATATTACTTCAGTGGACAGTCTGTAATCCAGTGGATCTTTACATACATTCTTAGTATCATGCTCTCCTTAAATTAACATCAATATCTGATATTATCTCTTAAAACTTCTCTTAAAACATGTGCCAACTGCTGGTGCTTGTACACACATTCTAATGAACTAGTTTGAGATACTTGAAGAAATTCACCAAAGTTCAAAAATTTGTGCTTTCCTTAGCCTGAGCTGATGAAGTTTCAATATGAAGAGGAACTAAAAAAGGAAATGGAGAGACTACAAGCTAGTAATCATTTCTCATGAAGAAGTCCTGCATATTCGTGCTTTGTCCTAGATCTTTTGGTACTGTAATCGCTCTATTTTGAGGAATCACCACAAGAAATTGATGCTGCAAGCAGTTAACTATCTTTCTGGAATCAGATTTTAAGAAAGAGAAATGAACTTTATTCAATCTTTGTAAAATGAAATTAAGTCTTTACGTTTAGGGGTGAATTCTTAATCTCATATAGGATGTTCCTTCAAACTTAAGCTTCTCACTGAAACAATGTTTCAAGTATGCATCTGTCTTCACTCTATTCTCGTATTTTTTTAATGGCTTCTTCCTTGTCATCAAGTTTTTTTCTAGTCTGCGTGATGTTCTCTGTTCCTATACGGATGTCAAATATATTATTACAACTTATATTCAAACATGAAAATTCTTTAAAATGTTTAACTAATTCATTTAACTCACAATTTTGAACTGATTGTAAATTTCAAAACTAATTTTCAGGGGACTTAAAGACAGATTCCTTTGGCAACTTCAATTAGACAGACTGGTACAGGAAATATCTGAACTAAACTGTTTTTAACTGGTTTCTAAAATTCCTCTTAAAAGTCGTCAGTGGAGTCCAAGCATCCACTAATCACATTAAAAATCGGTTGTGGTTAGTCACTCAAAAAAATCATGACCTCTCCATTTGCTGTTTGCTTCCTGATGTACACCTAGTTATTCCACTAGATATAGGAACACTTATAACAACAACAACAACAAAAACAAAACAAAAAAAAAATTAAATAACCCTAGTAAATGGCTGCTAATAATAATCCTAAAAAGGATCTACAAATTTGGCATTTTTTTACCTTGCCATTCTCATGACATACTAAATACATAAAGATGTAGATTTTTTTTTTAGACCAGGTTCATCCCAACAAACTTCACCTTTTCTGGTGAAAAAGGGAAATATTATATTAGAGAACAGCAAATTTCATGGAAGAAAAAGCAGTCCTAAGAATATGGGCATCTCTGAAATCCTACTACACATATATAAGCATAGTATCCACTTTAATGCTCAGCTCCTCAAGGTATATTGAATAAAGGTCTGCAAATACAAAGGAAGATACTGGATCAGTCACCATCTGGATTGAGTTTTTTATAAGATTGAGGACATTAGTCAAAAGACTGATACAAATGTTGATTCTTCATTTTGGAAGAGAAACTGATTTGAGAAATATCTCTCACATCTATCTATCTATCTATCTGTCTAAACTCTTAAACAATTTCCTTTTCTAATTTCCTTTACTTAGGAATACTCTGGAAAATGAGTTTGGTGTCTGAAATATTTTGGTAAACAAATCTTTGGAATGGATACTGCAAAGTAATAGATGGAAGCAAATTTGGATTATTTTGAATCATCATCAACACAAGTATTAATCAACAAACTGATTCCAGTAGTTTTGCTTACTTATAAACTATGGCCAAGAGATAATACCATATATCTTACTCTGATATTATAGTAGTGTTAAAATTAAATGCCTTTAACTCCTATTTCATCATTTAGCAACTTGGAGATAAAAAATCATTAATCCAATCCAAGAAAAGGTGAATTTTTTTAATGACAACAAATTATTAAATCAAATTGCAAACAAGCAGAAAAGCATATCAACAAAAATGAGACAAAATGTGTTGGTAAATTACTACTTACAAAGCATTTATCAGCAGGTCAGAGTTCATTAACCTCTGCATAACCAGAAAAAACAAAGCATGGGAAACTGAATCACATAAATTTGTTGACTATTTTTAGTGGAAAAAAGTTGAAAGCAATTAGTAAATATTCTCACGTGAGCACTGGAGAATGATGAACTTTTGGACTTAATTTTATTTTTAAATGGAAAAAAAAATCTAGCTCTGATGGAAGACGATAAAGTTTAAAATCAACAATTTCATCTGTGTAGCTTTAAGTCATATTCTTATTGATCTATTCCATCTTTGAAAAAAAAAAAAAAAAAAAAGATTTCTCCTTAGGTTCCTTCTGAGTGTTTTACTGTTTAAGAATGTGGGAGAAGATGCACGAAAAGGGAGTTAATTTCTTTATAAGTGTTGCACATTCAGCCCTTCTGACTGAGATTCAGTAGATTCCCACATTGAATCACAGAGATACGCACAAAAAAATTTTATGGAACACTAAAACATAAAAAATTATTAACACTAGGTACCTTTCAAGAAGTGGAAATATCATGATTAAAATTAATAAGTAGTTTTTTCAAAAAATACTAGAATCAAAGGTTTGGTACTTTTTAAGAGATATCTATTACTATTTCTGTACTAGTCTCCCACTTTTAATTTATAGGAGCATAATTGATGAACCAGCTGATTCCAACTGATCCAACTTAGAAATCCTAGATAATCTAGATGTGTTTGCAAATTAATGCAAATTTATGCTTTTAATTTCATGGACTTAAAAGTTGTTCATCTTGAGTTTTCATTATGAGTCCTAACTTTGTAAGCTGGTTTTGTTAGACTACATTGGCAAGCAAATTCCTGAATGCTAATGATTGCTTATTTTTAAATATACACAGAAAATTCAAACTATCCTGGCTCATGAATATAAAGTAGGGGCTGAGATCCCACCCAGACTCAGTTTTACTTCTTTTATCTATACACTATATACTTGTTCTGCAGCTAACAATTTAGCACATTCTCTAAATTTTATTAGATCATATTTAACCAGGAAGAGAAAAGTATCATTTGAGAATCTTGGTTTTGGGCAGGATAGCAGCAATTAATACACATATATGTAAATTATCATTCATCCTTAAAGAATTTATTGCATTATAATTAATTTATAATTAGGAATTCAATTATTTGATTAATCCAAGTGTTACCTGAATACTTGTGAGAGTAAATACTGCAACCTAATGATCATAGTTAATATTAGGTTTGCACCAGTATACACAAAAGTTTATGCATAAATACAAATATAAACACATTTACATTTTTTTTATGTTTATAGAATTAAATATGAACCTTAGGAATTGTTAAAAGGCTGTCTGTTTTCATGTTGCTGTTTTCTGTTTTCCAACAGACAACAAGCCTAGCTGATTGAATTCAAAGACAGCTAACTCAGATGCCTTTACACCGAATGATGCTCAATAACTTTGTTCATATAACCTGGCGCCCAACACAACAAAGAGCAAAGATCTAATTTTAAAATATCTTCTGGAAGAAAAAACATTTTTTGTTGTTGTTTTAATTCCTAGAAAGCCCTTCTCATGCATTGTTTTCTTCAATGTTAGTTTGAAGGAGAAGTCGAAAACTCAGTCTCAACTGTCATATGCTGGAAAGGTTTCTAGACAGTGTACGCAATTAAATATCTAACCATACAATAACTAAATAATATCCTTTTATCAAAACACATTTAAATCCTAAGTGCCCAGTCAAATTTCTTACTTTGCATGAACATAATTTCCTTGATAGTCTATAATTAAACACATTCTCTTCATTGAACATTCTGTGATTTGTCAGTATTTTTTCCAATAATCTAAACTAAAGCAAGAGGCATGTTATAGTAATAACTCTACAGAACCCAAAAGATACAATAAATATATTCAGCCCACTTTTACTCAATAATCCATTATTTATGCCTGAAGATCACATTTTACCATAATATTTTACTGGGAACTTTCATTCTGCTGTTGGTGAGCTTTTTCTTAAATGTTGCCATTCATGTCACTGAAATGCTATTTTGAAATCCATATCATGCAGACAGCCCTGTCATGATCTGATAGTCTCTGGAATATCTCAAATATAGTATATTTACATGTTTTTTCCTGTTTGACTGGACCGTTCCAAATTTTTCAAAATTAAGTGAAAAATCATCAGCCAAGCTTTTCTTGGATAGAGGATATAAAGATGTGATTATTCAGGATCAGTATTTAATGCAATGTAGACTTGCACCACTTTTTATTGTAAGATCAAAACTTGATACTTATAACATGGATATGAATATTTGCTCTCAAAGCACAGAATAACTTAATTCTGATTTGCTTCATGAGACTGATAATAGCTTTATTTCCAACTGGTATATGACCAAACCAATCGAAAGAATCTCTTGTTTGTTATGTGATTTTAAAGCTAAATTTTATATTGTTTCTTCTGATCACATACAGAACCACAGAAACTGTAAGGCTGGTAGAGGTCTTCTGAGACTGACCAATTCAACTTTCCCACCAAAGTATGGTCAGTTTTTGCAGGTTGCTAATAACTGCATCAAGTCAAGTTTTAAATATCTTTTAGACAGACAGTCAAAAAAGCTCTCCAGGCAACAGATTCCAAACTTTCACTACCCTAATTAATAAAAAAAAAAAAAAAAAAAAAAAAAAAAGGAATTTCCTGTATTTACATGTGTGCCTCCCTGCTTTTGTCATGTCACTGGATGACAGTGAGAATAGTTGCTCTGCAGTCTTACTCTAGCCCACACTGGTTTTTATACATATCTTTCCTGCTATTTATTAGTTACGTTATCTAGAGTCTCAAGCACTCAGACTAAGGATTTCTTTATTAGCTATTGACAGCTCTCCCTGCCCTCTGTTACTCTCTGTGTATTTGTGTCTGTCTGTATCTGTATCATGACTATATAAAGTGTGTCTAATGCTCTGCTCTAACCTAGCTCTTATTTTATTATCAATTCTTCTCTTTGTTTCTCTGTTTCAAACCACAAAACACAAATTCCCCATTCCAAATGAAAGGCAGTCTGTGTGCATGTGTTTTGATGGGTGCTTTGTCAATAACTAGATTGTGGCTTCTATGGACCTTCAAGACCTATCCATTCTGTGTTTAAAACACTTCTCAAATTATAGGTTTCGGTTTTTCTATTGCTTTTGGATAATGAATTTAAGTATTTTAAAACATGAAATGACAAATATTTCTCCCTTCATTCTGATGTCCTAAGAGATTCTGCTCATCCATCGATACCATTTGGCTAACTTTTGCAACTGCTATGAAGACACCGGATTAACCTTAAGAAAATTTGCCCTGAACTTGGACTTGCTTGATTAGATTCCTAATCTGAAATTCTTTTGAAAGGTAAGGATCAATTTTCTCAAATAATCAATTGATGCATGAAAATCCTTCCTAACAACTTTTAGTAAGGTAGATGTTTAAACACACCTAAATCACCCCGACTTCCTGTTTTCTTTTGTCTTTTCTTCTAAGGAGAGGATCGGTGTAGTGTTTTAACTTTTGATCCTGCATCAACAAGTGCGATCCAAAATTTTATGCAAATCTGATTTTAATGCCTTTGTTCATTAGATATTTAGATGTTTAGGTATTATGGAGAATTCAGTGATCATTATTTAATATTTTTCTTTATTATAGAATACACAAATTTACTTTGATTGCATGTTTTTAAATATACTAATGGATAACTCATGTTATATCATTATTTAAAGTATGAACAAGAAGAGCAAAAGTGTACCAAATTCTGTCTTGGCTGATATGAGTGTGCAAATGTTGACATTTGTACAGTTAGATGTTTAAGGTATAGTATGTCATATTAATGGTATCTATACAGGTTGTATACATATCTGAGATGAAATATGTAAGCCTTTAGAAGAATTAATAAGAACAGGATGTTATCAGAGAGGTTTTATTGTCTAAGGTTTTGTAAGTTTGACTGATGTTCTGAATCCAATGTTAATAAACCCTCACCTTTCAAAATCAATATCACAAATGACATTGTGCTTCATTTATGGAGCAGCTGATAATGCTAGTCAGTAAAGACAATTAACAATAATGATAATTTGAACTTATTCTGTACCACCTAGATGTTGTCTGAAACATGTCATTGGTTCCAAATACCAAGGAAAATTTTCTTTATTTTTGTTTTTCTTTTCCACTGCATGATAAAATCAATTAGTGCCTTTCACAGTTACCATATTTAGTTTGGAAAAGGAGAGGAGCATATGCATGAGATGATGAAAAGAATGACCGTAAGTTTTTAACAGGATGCAAAAAATTAAAAGCTAAGCCACAGTAGCCTTGTATCAGAGAAAAAGAAGTTTAGAATAAAGACCCCTATAGAGTATATCAATTTTACTGCCTTAGTTTAGGTAAATAAATGAGAGATTTCTGTCTAAATTGTGAAAGACATGTGCATATGTTAAATAAACACAAGTGTAATGCTGTTAAAAAGAAGGAGAGGCAGTTTGCCAAGAAAATGAAAACTTTGAACCACTCATTGTACAAAAGCACTGTGGGTTTTAATTCCTTCACATTTGAATTAAGACACATGTTGTCCCATGTAACTCACACTATACCTGTTGAGGCATTCTTATCTAGCTGCTTCTTGAAGTGCTATATGGTCTTGGACGACCTCTAATTATTACCTTTAGAGTACAAGGAAGCATTATAATGGCAAAAGGAAACTAAAACCCAAGAGCTTATTCTGTGACCAAATTCATTTGCTGCTATTCAAGCTGAATAGTTCCTTATGCTGAAGTTAATCTCACTAGAATCCCAGGATGAAATCTTGTCTACTTTGAAATGGGTGATAACACTCTTCTGGATTTTAATGACTGCTGAAATTCATAAGCATAAACTATCTGGAGCAAAAAGAAAGAAGGCTAAAAAGCATGTTTGACTTTATGATAAGTGAAATTCTAATTATTGCTTTTTAAGTCTGCCCAATCACTTCTCCTTTTTAAAATTAACACCTCTGCAATTTTAAACAGATAGTATCTAAATGTTTCACAGCTGCATGCTCAAAATGCCATTGGTAGAGGCAAAAGCAAAAAATGTATTTCCACAACTGATCTGTACATAAGATATTGCAACACACATTGACTCCAGCTTTGAACATTTATCAAGATACCTCTCTTCAATGTGATTCTCACATCTTTTCTTGCCATTTACTGCACAAAGCACAGAGGAAATAAGAAGAGGAATTCTAAAGTTGTTTTGAAGAACCCATGTTTTCTCTAAACACTTCTTCAGCAGAGGAAATTATTTTTCTGAAGACAGTGTTTACAAAGTTGGTCAAAATTGAAAGACAACAAAGACAACAATTACTTCTCTCTTTTTTTTTTTTTTTTTTTTTTTTTTTTTTTTTTTTTTTTTTTTTTTTTTTTTAGATTATAAAAGGCTCCACACAACAGGTCTTCAGATTGTGAATTACATCCAGATGATTTCAGCTCCTTGGCAGGAAGGAACATTTTAGAGAAAACAATGACAGTTAAACTCTAGTTTTATGTGGCTGTTCACACATGGTAAAATAACATGGCTCACCCTTATCTTTGTTATGAAATTGAACATGGTTTACCACAATAGAATCAGGTTTAGCCAATTAGACCAGTGAAACTTTGTGTCTATGTTTAGCGAATACTGAGGTATCATTAGAACAAAGTAGATGTGGAATGTTGTTTATACGAGGAGTTTGCTCTGAGTTTGAGCAGCTCTTGGAGGAAAACAGGCTGTGCCAACAGCTTCTTCAAAACACTGAATTTAACTGTTATTTCAGAAACCCTAAAAAGGTGAGGCACAAGAGCATGCTAAAGATGGAAAACAATAAAATAAATAGTTTGGTTTCTAATACTGTATGTATATTAGAACAGATATTTACTTAAGTACTTTAGTACATGATGTAAAGCCAATTAAGATTCTACATTCTTATCAATAGAACTTTTCAGTAAGCTAAATCACAGAACTATTTGTTGGGTACTACAGAAGTAAGAAATAGCTGACAACATATGATCTGAAGGATTTCTTAGTGTAACAGCATAGGCTCATGTATGTGCACTGTTCCCTTCATCTCAGAGCTGATTTAAGAAATTGGTTACTGGGTAGTTAATCTCAGTAATCCATAACAGAAAACCAAGTAATCAACATAAATATACTCACACCACAGCCTAGGAAGTCAGTCATGACTAACTACAGTTTAGTTGTGACATTTCTATGACTTTAGTATGGAATTCTCCACAAGAAAACTTTGTTCAGTTAAAACAACCATAACATCACAAAAATCTAACAGTGTGATATTTCTACACAAAACCCCATGTTTTTGCTAGAGAAAGGAAAATCTATTTACTATTTTTATTAGAAAGTCAGATAGTATCTTAACCATGTTTTCCATGCATTCACAGGAAGACGGATTCAATTATCTGTTTCCAATTAAATAAATTGTCTTTTAAAAATATAGATGTCCTCATTTTAGCAAATGCCATAATAACAAGGCTATCCATTCTACGTGGATCAGTATATGCAAGCTTTTTCTAAGAGTTTTTTTTTATCCTTTTCGATATTGTAGTATTCCAGTAATAAGACAAAAAGTAGCCTCTAACTAAAGAATTTTTTGTTTCTTGCTGCTGTTGCATCACTTTTTCCATATCAACCTTCATTAAAGAGAATCAGTATCTGAGTTCAGATTGTGTTGGAAGCAGAACATTTAATGACCTGAGTAAGCAAAAAAGTGTTATGTACATTTGCACTAAGAAACCAGCGGTGCTAAGCTCTATGATGAGCTAGGGGAAATAATCATGAAATATAATACTGTTTTTTCTAGGCCTCTGTTAAATTATTATCTTCTTGCATCACATAAAGTATGTTTTCCTGAGGTGAAGTCAATTAACTCAGTAGAGAAGGAGGAGGTTCATTTCTCACTGTCTTTCCATCTTGCCTCATCTTTTTCCCCTAATTTTTAAAGGAAAATCCTATCCTCATTCAAATAAAGTATGAATTAATGTAACATAATCCCACAGAAATGATTGCGTATCTATAAATTCTGAATCAAATTTAAAAAATTGTTTTTATTTTATACATTTTTACATTCCCCTCTATTTTGTAACACTATAAAAGGAGCATTATTTCTGTTTGTTTGTTTGTTTGCTTAAATGATGTAAAATTGTCTTCAGAGAGTCTGCAAAGGAAGGGTATTGGTAAAGGAGAGGTGTGGGGAACAAAACAACAGGCAATACTGCAAAACTTGGAAACCTTACTCTTCATATTAAGTCACTGTTAACAATCCAAGGATTAATATGAACATTGGACAGTGAGTTACCTATGTTCAATTCCTCTCCTGATAGTATCACTGAGTGATACAGATTTGATTATTTTTTTCCCTAAGGAAGCTTCTTTGGAACAATTAAGAGGAAAACAGACTTGCTAGGAGCTAAAAGATCTTCACAAGTTTTTAAAACAAACCTTTGAGATAGAGAGGAAAATAAAAAAAAAAAAAAGAAACTCAACAAAAGCATTCTCAAGATCATTAAAAAGAGTGAACATAGTTCCACATTGATAGTGTTACAAGAAAGGACATCTAGATCACAAAGAAGACAGACGGGCTTAAAACATGGAATAAGAAACAGATGGAGATAAAGATTTGCACATGTAAGTGAAGGAATTTTTTTTTAATGTTTAGGCAGAACAAGCGTCTCTATTAACAAGTTTTTATGAGGTGAGAGGACTGGTAGATTTTGAAAAAAAAATAAATTAAAGACAGTGCTGAAGAGAATGTCCAGCTTTGAACTGATAGTGTCTTTTAGTGAATCAACCCCAGTGTCTTAAAGTTAATGTCTTTCTGATGTTTGCTTCTTTTAATGAGTGACCTTAGAGATGAAAACTGATAATCTTAGAGAGGGAAATATTTTGTTCAGACTGAAGAAAATGTGGGCAAAGACAGATATCCACTGATTTTTGCTGGTTTTTACCATCACTGACAGGAAAAGTCTTAAAACAACAGGTGGAGATTTCCATTTTCATGGTGCATATACTGTCTTGGGAAATTGTCAGATAGTTCCCATTATGCAGGCAAACCTTAAGATCCAAGTTCCTCTTTATATTTGCAACCTAAATATTGGCACGGAGCTATCTGATAAAACTACTGACACAGTAGTCGTTGGCAGGGCTGGAGACTCAAATACACTTTATAAATCTACTACAGCATTTGTACTCCCCTGGCATGCAAAGCTGCAGTTCCATTTAACCCAATCTTCAACTGCAGGTTATTTTTCATACTCTTTAATGAAACACAAGGATATATATTAGAAAAGACGATAGAGAATCAGTATAAATAGTATATTTTTCAATAAGGATTAACTATCACTGTCACAGAGTAAGCAAATGAAAGGAATCACTAGACATAGCCTTGAAGTATCTGAGATGAGTTATAACTTGTGTTTCAAATTAGCAACAGAGAGCATAGCATTCAATCGGTCATAAAATAATTATGTTACTGACACTTTGACATAATTAACAAAACTGGAATTTAGCTGGATCACTGTGACTGTGACACTTTTCCTTGCAGAAATGTCAGCAATGATTAGCACAATGCACTGAATATGGGGGATTATCTTGAATTAGATCTATTCTTCAAAAATCTGGAAATTACTTTGGAAATCTTGAGTAAGCTGTTAGGAACTCATGAACAAAAAGAGAGGTCAGTGATAAAAGACAACTAAGTACAAACATTCAAGAGAAGAAGTATTGGAGAGTCTCAATGTGGAAAAGACCAAATAGACAGAACACAAACAGGCAAACCCTACATATGCAAGCACTGATCCTAACATTGCTGAAATGCAGATTATCTGAATGCCAAAGACTCACCAGAGCCAGAACAGTGAGAGTTCAAGCCACAAACCTTATTTTCAGATTGTTTAATTTCACAATTAGGGGCTCAGTTTTCTTATTTTTCTTTCCATACTTCGGCAAAAAAATGTAACTGAAAGCTTTTGTATTTCAGCTTTGTCTCTCTCAGCTTTTGTAACATATATTTGTCTCACTCTTCACTGGTGTGACACTGACACGTCAAACAAAAGGGGCAAGAGGAACTTTGCCGTCTCACTTAATTGGAGCTGTGAACTTTAAGAGCAAATCTTACAAGTGAAGTTAGAATTTGATATTCTAATATGTATCTAATCTTTCCAACCTTCCCAAAATCTCCAGTGAAAAAGTTCACATACAAAATTTTCCAGTAAGCTCTTAGTAATTGTGTGCTATCAGCCAGCTGAGCTCCGCATTAAACTAATGTTTCGAGAGGAACAGCAGTGGCTGATCACACCATGTAACACAAATCCACAGAAATTCCCTCATCAGGGAATAAGAAATTATTAATTGTTCTAAATAGTTACGAGCAGAAAAAAGCCTCTGAAAGTCTTTTCCAGAGATTAACTCAGTGAAAGGACTGTCATAAATACTTTTAATCATTCACTGAAATGTAATAGGTTTCTTTCTATTGGCCATATAGATAGCTAAATTAGATGTGTGAACTATCTGACCATCTGTTATTCCCAAATACTCAGAGTATGAAACTGCAATAATGTAACTCTAGCTAATGTCATATGCTGGATGAAGTATATGTCCTGTTGTTGTGGAGATATTTCAGAGAGAGAAGATATGGAATCCTTCCTATTAAATTCAGTGTTTATAAACACTCAGAGCCCCTCTTGTATTCTTTATGATAAATTTAGGTACTAACAGACTTTCTTATGCAAAAGAATGAACAGAGGACAATACTCTACAAAAAATAGTACAGGAATCCTGTGTTTTATCCTTCTGAAGTATTCATATTCTTGCTTACTTCCAAAAAGGCTCCTTAAAACGTAAATTGCTTTGGAATATATTATTATATTTATCTTCCAATTTTATATATGACTTTCTAAAAAGCAGAAATGATGGTTTATTCTTATGGCAACAAGAATAAATTTAATATTCTACCTTAAAAAATCTAATATATTAATCCAATATTTACAGACACTTCTGAAGATGTCAACATACCTATTTTTGAGGTCACCAAAAGAGAATTTCCTAGTCTATTTTGTTCCGTTCATTAGAATGGAATGCTACAGTAGTTTTTGCTTGATTTAAATCACAGCATTTAACTTAAACATCCAAGGACTGCAAATTCTATTCCAAAAGTTGAGAAAGTCTGCACCTTTTTTTCAAATTTAGATTTTCCAAGTTGAGAGATTTCATCTACGAGAAGTATATTCTTTGATATTAATATAAATGCAACTTTAACACCTAATTTCACTAAATTCAGCAATTTGCATTAATAAGGAAAAGGGTAAAAATGTGATAATTAACACAGCTTGGCCCACAAGAAGTGTAGAACAGAATATCTTTCATGAGGAAAAGTTGATCTTTTTGAATAATTTCCAGATCCATATCTAGAACTCTACAAACAATGCACAATCTAACTAATCTACAAACAGTTCATCAAGCAGTCAGGTGAATCAACTCCAACATCTGGTTCTTTTTCAGCTACCTTTAGGTCCAAGGGCTGTCATTTCAGAATGTGCAGGATGTCATTGAAACCTCCAAAACTACATCTTGGGCACACCCTGCCAAGCATAACAGACATAGGTTCAAATGTTTAAGCAATAGAATCCCTTCTTGGCATTACAGTATTTCACTGGCCCTCGACTGGATTTTATGTTGATTCAAATTTCATAAAGCATATGGAGATACCCACTAGCCTCATTTTAGCTCCCACAGTGTACAATTTTCTAAGTCACTGTAGTTAAAAATGTAATCTTACCATTTCTATTTGAACTTTATTTACATTTAATACTGACTTACATGACTGGACTAAGCATAGCCAAGGAAAAGTTTTTTTAAATGCAATATTTCCTTTGTAAAAGCATATCTATGGAAAAGTATTTTTAAATGTAGTATTTCCTTTGTAGATGGTGATAGAGAAGTCACAAAAACTGTAATAGACATTGGTACAAAGAACGATACAATTCTTATCTAAATTACTTTAGTCCACCTTGTCAAACAGCAGATACAATTCTCTATAATTCAATTATGCAGACAAAAGCATTTATGGGAATAAAGTCCATTTCTGTATTAGTATTGTAGAAATCTGACATGCAAAAGTGTTACTTATCATTTTTGTTTATGAACATGGTTTTGTTTTCTGGCTCTGGGAGGGGATAAGTAAAGTGATCACTACACATTAAAAAAATAATATTAACTTATTAACATGTAATAATTAAATTCTTTTCAACCATTTTCACACAGAGAAAATGAATGTAATTTTAATATCACCTGCAGATAACATGCCTCATAAGCTACATTTTTCTTGTCTATACTGCTAATTAATGACTGAAAAACATAATATGTGATACCAGAAAACATGGCTGTCTAACATTCTGGGAAGTTGGTTCTCTGGGAATAAGCAAAAGAATAGTGGGAAAATTGCCAGTGAATTTAGTTGCCTGAAGTACAGCTTAAAAACCATCACAGTAAAGGTGTGTGACTGTCAGAGGTCTTCTAGGCCTGAATCAATCCTTCAAAGATATTTGCACTTAGTAGATTGTTACATATTGCAATTTTTATAACATTAGGTCAAGCTGAAAATTGACACAGTCAAAATGGTTAACAGTCAAGCTGATTTCACACTGGAAGCATCAATGACAGCATTTCCTCACAATTATTTTGTATAAGTTAAGAGGCTGAGAAGCCCTCAGAAAGCTTTAGAACCAATATAAATGAAATAATTGTCTCCATACTTGTACAAAGAAAATGCCTGTCAAGTAAGCCACTGACAGATCCAACAATAAATGATGCTACATTTTCATCATTTACAGTTACTATATTTATTCGGATTTCAACGGTTAGTGAGGACTCTGCATATAACCGAGAAGATTATTTAAGCTGGAGTATTTTCTTCACGTAATCTGAATACAGAATAAAGAGGAAATATAATGGACAGACCCATCTATTACTCTGAAATTTACTCAGAAGGTTTTATTGTGTGAAAAAGGACACAAAAACTGATTTAGGGTGAAGCTATGTTGTAGGGTTTTTTCCTTTCCAAATAATTTATTATTCTGCCAGATACAGATTTAGGTTTTAAGGAATTGCTTCATAAACTTAATTAAACACATTAATCCTTTAAAAGACAAATTAATGTTCTAAGTGATTGGTACAGCCAAGAGAGTTGAACTATAAATTCTGCTAAGCAGGTGTATTCCATCTTCCTTTTCCTTCTTAATTTTTTCTCCCTTTTTAATTATCTTGCCTTGATTCATGTTTTCTATATCATTCAAAATACATAAAATTTCTATAAATTGGGAAAACTAGCTTTGATTATAGCTCATGGAATTTAAAATAAAATAATCCTTTTTTTGGGATGAGTGTAATTATGAGACATATTTGAACTACCAGTTGTTTCATTTAGTTATTTCATTTTTTTATAATTAAATAGGATAGACACAGAAAGGCCATCATATTTTCATCTTAAGAAGATGTATTTGAAAAGTTTCAGCTGGGATTCAGTTTTATTTGAACTTTAAAAAAGTGAGAGAAAAAAAAATGAGAGAAAAAAAACAGAGGGAGAAAGAGAGTAAGAAACAGAGGAGGAAGAAAGGGGGAAAGAATAGAATGAAAATAAATGAAAGTTAAAGAAAGTAAGCAAAAGAAAACAAGAAAAAAAGGGAAAGCAAACAAGAAAGCAAGAAATAAAAGAAAGTTGTGCACAAAACTATATGACATATCTGTGACAGATAGAAGAGATTGAAAACGAAATGGTACACAATTCTAAGGCATTACAAGAAATTAGAATTTCCAATGAGACTGACTGTGTTTATGAATGTGTTTTGTTAGGTTCTAAGCATCCTCTATAGTGATGACTACCTTAACCAAACTGATTTAATTTTTCAAAACTACCAAATTCAGGCAGCTAAACACTAAAAATATATAAAGATCCATAAACTGAAAAGATTTTGAATTATTGTCTTCCTCCTTTGGGCAGATAAATCAAAAGTTGCTGTTGCCTGAAACCATGCGCTTCATTATCTGTTCAGCCTGATGAGCCATCTGGGATAACTGAACTTCCACTATTCTCTGTGACATTTGGCTTTTCATCTTTCCATTTTCTGTATGGATTGAAATCTAAACTTTCAGCTAGTAAAGAGAAGGTACTGCATATTTCTTTATCAACTACAGTATTTCAGAAGTGTTTGTAGCAGCCAGTTGTCTGATGTGTTGCTGCACTAATGAAAATTGGTGCAACTGTGAAGAAACTGCTGTTTTTAGTGGGAACAGATCATTATCTGTGTTATTACAAATCACATAGTAAAAGGAAGTTATACTGCATGTTGTTTTTTTTTTTTTTTAAATAAAACTTCAGGTGAATTTTCCAAAAATCATCACTTAATGTTTTAGAAAATTTTCAAAATATGAAGACTAAAATAAGTGTTCTTTTCATTTTAAGCTCATTTCCAAATTCGAGCACTAAAATACCCCCCAAAAACCCTAAAGGAGATCTTGAAAATTGTGATAGTTAACAAAAGTAAAGAGATAAATATGGTTGCATTTTTTCTCATTGACTAGAGGAGATCCTGAAACCATGAAGAATATAAACTAACATTTTGTGTATACCTGGAACAAGGCCCACTTCTCATTTAGCAAATACTTGTCACAAGAACACTTAAATGGCATCAATCAGTTCTTGTATCCTGGACTAATGGTCAAAGCCTTTTGTGATCATACACATATGCAATCTACTACTCATTTTGAAGGGAACACAGTAGTTAAGATTCTTACAACCAAAGCAAAAATGAGAGGAAATATAATTCTGTAACTATCCAGGGAATCTGCTTTGCAAAAATAATCTGTGTGTATGAAAGTTCATTATCTTTTAAAGCATATTTTATGCCTGATTATTACTATTTGCATGCTGAAGCACTCATGTATGCTCATGAACAAATTCATACTTCTACAGCTTTTAGATGAAGAGAGACCAATAAAACTTTTAAAAAAGCCACAAAAACTGTCTTTGAAAATGTTGTACTGGTCATAAGATACTTCCATTTTCCATGAAGCTAGAGATTTAAAAGAAGTTTCCATTTGTCCCTCAGCCTCCATCAATAAAGATAGTAGTACAAATGCTTTAACATCTTAATAATTGCCAGGCTAAATTAACAGGGTGATAGTGCTTTGATGTATGGTTTGGAGTTCCCTTCTCTGTGCTGGCCTTCAGGAAGATTGAGCTGTCTCCCATATTCCCTGAAAGTGAGTCAATGACTGTTTATTCATTCCCTTGATTAGAAGGCTGCCCTGGAGCCAAACACAAGAGGCTGCTGTAATAAATGCAAGACTCATATGCTTTGTTTTGCTTTCTGGATTTAGTGCTAAACATTAAAAGGAATTGGAGATTGATTTTTGTGCATGGACAAGTGCCAGATAAAACATCAAGCAAGTGAACAGCCTTCTTCATAGAAGCATGCCCTGTTAGTATGAGATGCCAGAGACCTAGCTGAGGTTTCACTGCTGCTATTGAGATACTTGGAGGGGAGTTTTTAAATGTCTCATCAGCTTACATAAGATACATACTTACCTGAGTAGGAATTTTGGTAGAAAATAGTGAGTGGTTAAATTACCTTTCTACATTAATAATCTTGTTCTCTTTTTCAGACACTGAGAGAAGAGTACTTGAACATCCCTGTTACATCTGGCTCTTGTGCTCACAGCTCCAGTGGTTGAATGTGTCCCTGTTTGACCCACACACACCCCTCTCACACTCAGACCAGACTTCTATGCTGTTCCATTCACGATGCAGTAACACAAAAATACCTGAGCTGGTACTCAGAGGAGCTGAACAAAGGGACTTTTATCCCCTCACAGTCCAAAGCTGCACAAATCTTGATCACTCCTACTCCCAAGCTTTCTGTTTCTGCTGTGTCTCCCAGTGTCCATTCACTTGCTGGCCCTTTGTTAAGCAATGGTTGGCAGTTCACAGCCTCTTTTCTCAGGCTCACACCCAACGCTCAATCTGCATTAATTTGTAAACTGAGCTACCTGCAACAGACTATTCCACAAAAGAACATGCATATACAGGAAGCAGGAAAATGGAAGATGAATAATTTGTTAACGCATTACAACTTTGATATTACTATTTTCCTGTCCCTTCTCTGTGTCATCACTTGGTGTTGTAGAGGTAAATCACAAGCTGATTTTTCAGAGCTTACCTTCTCCCTATTCTTGATGTAAGATGTTTTCTGTCTCTGGCATGTAGGAGAAGGGAATATGGGTGATCTTGCCCCTGATAAGAGCTGTGTTAATTACCCAATTCATCCTTGTCTCTGGTGAGTCACAGCTATATCCAATAAAGTGTGATAAGAGGGAGTAGGTTAGCTGGTGAGGAGGATCATGGAGGAAGAAGCTTGACGAAGAGAGAATCATGAAGAAGAAGGTTCCTGGGGAGAAAGAATCACTGCTGTGAGGTCCATCTGGGTGTGCACTTAGAGCCGGTTGTTGGAACCTGCAGTCAGTCCAGCTGGGTAAAAGCCTGCAGTCAGTCTGCAAACCAATACCTGCAGTCACAGTTCAGCAGGAAATAAGCAGCAGTCAGAGGCTGCAAGGGAAACCCACAGTAGGAGCTTGCTACAGCCAAAGTCAGTGAATGGCTGGAGTCAGGATGGCTGAGCTGTAAAGAGGAGTAAACCAGGACCCTTTTCATGCTGTGATAAACAAGAAGTCTGTGTCTGGGCTCATTTCTACCCTCTAACAAGAGGGCTGCTGCAACATGGCAGAGCAAGGAAGTGGTGTCAGCAGCAGCTGACAAATTGGCCAATAATGTGCATAATAAATGCAGTCAGTAGTCATTTCTCTACACTGCAATTTACACATCAAATTTGAAAAGGGTTTTCTACTATGTTCTAGGACCTAGCACTTAGAAACAAATCAGGTCACTTTTTTTAATGGAGTCTCTGCTAAAATGAATCCAAAATTGATCAATCAATCTGTAAGCAAAACTATTGCTGCCTTCTGAGTGTGAGTCTGAGAAGGATGCATACCATTCAAAAACTGTAAGGAATTTTAGTGGAAAAGGAATTGTAAGGAAACAAAGGAACAATTCTCTATAATAAAAGACTGGACCTTCACCAGAAATTTTCTAGCATGATGTATTTGGGACACCTTATTCTGCTGAAATAATAAGAATACTTGCAGTTTTAGTGACAGGGTGTCTTTAAGAATTATAGGACTCCAACTTTTCCTGAAAAATAAGGACACATGCCAAAAGAAGATTTTTTTTTTTTTTTTTTTTTTTGAGAAAAACAAACAGCCAATGAAAAGTGGTTTATGGAATGTAAGGCCAGTGAGGAAGAGAAAAACAGCAGTGACTTGCACTGAGATTTCAAAATCAGGCATATGTCTTTTGCAAATTAGCAGCACATTTACAAACCTGACCTGTGTTCCCTGTATAGCTACACACGTGCAGAGATTCCAAGTGGCCTTGGAGTTTACCTGGTCAATAGTGAGAGTCTCATTAACTCATTCAGATGGAATCTCTTTGATCAGTCCTTTAGCAAGACAACCCATTCTGAAGTCAGACTTCCCCAGCTGTGTTTATTCCTTTACTTATTGATATGGCACTGCTTCAGAGTTGTTGACCACTTACTTTGAGAACTCTTCACACAACAATACCCTTTCTCATATTTTCCAAATCAAATAGCCTTTTTATTTTTCTTTTAGTGTATAAATACATTAACAGACTGACAATTTTCATGGATGGAAATTCTTGCTCTCTTAATTTTTTATTCCTTCTTAGGCTGCAAGCACTGCTTTTTTTACAAAATAATGGATCTGAAAGGAACTCATCACATGCATTATATCAGATGTACAAAGAAATCTAAGAAATTTGAACGTCAAATTAATATTTTAAAGAAACTAATTTAACTGAAGATTTTGAGGAATATATTTCCATGTCTAACTATTAAAATTCTTCTCCTTTCACAATTATAGAACTTAAGATTTTCTACGAACTTGGAAATCAACAAATTAAAATTGTCACCAATGAAAGCTATAAGATTTTTTTTTGAAGTTAATTATCATCTTTGTTTAGAAAGAAAGACATGTAAGTTTTGATCATTCTGTCTTTAACTTGTTACAATATTTCCAGCCTAATGTTACTAATGTTACTGCTAGTTAAAACCTGCTAGGGTCACTTAGGAGCCCTACTCTTAACTAACAAGTTTTTGGTGAAGCTTCCAATCATAGCACACAAGAGCAGATATTCATTGTAATGTTTTGGTGTTCGTGTCCATCATTGTCCCCAAGGTATTGTGGCCATCTTGTTTACAAGCAGACTGGAAACATTATATTGGGAGGGTATGTTTTTGAAAGCTTGATGTATTCTTCCCAGTTTCTAGAAAGCGCTACCTTCAATGTAAACGTACATTCTTTGAAACATCTGTCTAGTCCATCAGTTTGTTTTAACATTTTAGAGAAAAGCTACTTAAGGGAACCTAGAACACATGCCAGAGGCAGATAAAAGAGCTGATGCTGGACCCCACACTGCCAGTTGTAGGTGTGCACATGGTACAAAGAAATCAAGGATTATGCAAGGAAAGGGGATAGATAATGAGCACAGGGACATAAAGAAGAATGTGGTTTTCATAGAGTTTTAGAATTTAAGGAGGCACCTGTGTGCTGCAGCTTAAATATACTTCTGCTGATGGAACCATCTAATAAAATGAAATGCTGAATTTTCACTTTCAGGTCACTGCTTCTGATAGCATTGATACAAAAGCACCTGAACGTTTTCTAGTATAAACAAAATTGAATAATAGGTTTGGTCTGTCCTGGGTTTGATCTGCAATGATTGAGTTTGCACGCCTTACAGCGTAAGCTTTTATAAATTAGGTTCTTTCTTTGCAAACTTAGAGCTGTTTACTAGGATCTATGCACTAGATAAGCAGGGCTATGTCTGACATTCTCACGTGTTTTCTTTTTGTTCTCCTTGTAAAGCTATATTTCTCTAAAATTTCAATATTTCTTTAAAAACCTTTCATGTTACAGAGAAAAATATGAACCCTGTTGCAGGCAATGATATTATCACTATTTTTTTCAAGAAAAGCAACTTCCCAGTTCATGGGATATTGCTGATATGCCTGCTCACTGGTTCATTGAGCTCTTGGCTTCTAAATTAAAAATAAAACAAGACTGACAATTAGAAACAATTTATACTTTACTTTCAGCACTAGTATTATTTTTCTCTGATTTATTTCAGCAAAGGAAAAACCCATTTCAATAGTTTTCCACTTACACAAAAGTAATACTAAAAAAGTACCAATTGCCAAAGAATTTATGATAATCTTTTGCTGGCATTGTCAGGAAGATTTCAGGGGTTCATAGTCTTTTTCTGACTTCATTGGGAATTGGTGATAAAACTCAGTTGAATGAATGGAAAAGTATCAGATAATCTCCTTTTCGCTGCTGTTCATTAATACATGGAAGGGATCTGGTTCCCAGAGTTGATTTAACACCCTTCATGTTCATGAAATATAAGAACTCTATATTCAGGAATTCATCTTTATTTTAATCACTGTTAAGTTCAAGTCAATAAAAAAACCCTGCAAAATATTATTTTGCCAGCTTTTGAAACCCATCTTAAGGAAGCATCTCACAATGTTTCATGTTGATTCTTTCAAGGGAATAAATATGTGTCTTCATATTCTTGTTTGAACAGCTGCTGATAACAAGATAAAAGTCTGGTAAATTGCTAAGGAGAGGAAAAGGATATACGAGTCAAAGCCTTTGACCCTAAAGATGTTGCTCCAAATTCAGTCTCAAAGAGTACTGACTGAAAGTCATTATCTCCTAAGGACCGTTCAGCTTATGTAAACTTGGTTGCATGCATCTCACTCTGAGTTCCTGGTAAGTAAACACCCACAGCAGAATTAAACCCTGATGAATCTTCCACAAAGGTCAAATGTACAACAAATGATGGAGATAAAAACCCACAGTCAACCATAAAAGCACTTTTTCAGGCAATGATTTGAAACGATGTTGAAGAAAATGAGGTAAAACTGAGCAGGAAGGATAAAACATGGTCTGTAGTTAAACGGTCCATCGTAAAAATAGCACGACTAATTCAATGTCTTGATCACCAGTGCAGTATCTTACATTAGCATCACTAAGAATTTTTATTATTATTATTTGAAAGAACTAATGAGTTACTTACCTCAACTTGTTTTCCCTTATATTTGCATGAAACGAATCAATCAATATATCATCATGTGTGATAAATACTATGCAAAATAATCTTCTGGTTTTTTGATAGAGAATTTTTTAGCTTCTTCTATTTTTATTCAGCAAAACACAGGAGTTTTTTTAATCATTCCCACCAAACTTGGAGTAACTCACTCTTAACAATCCCTTAATCATAGTTTTCAAATCATGTGGTTACAAACATGAAATATCAGGTGGCTATATCCACAAAAATCAAGTTGTTCACTCAAGGTGAGAGGGAATAATTTCATAGTACTTTTTGCCTTCATATATCAACTGATATCTGGACTTGAGAACTACAAATAGCTACTTGTCTGAGAAAATTTGAAGGTAACAGTTGTAGAGCCAAAAGGATGATTGTTCTCTCCTGCAATGATATGCTTATTGTCCTATTTGCATCTAAAAGCTATGCTGAACAGTGGGGAAGGAATTCATAAACTCAGTCATGCTAAATCTCATACTTGTTCAGAAAAGCCTAAGTGCAGATCTTATCCAGCACTTTTAAACTTTACAAAGTTAGTAGCTCTTATGGCTTTGATCTTAACCAGTGAAAGTTATGGTGTGATTTCCTGAGTGTTTTTTCATTTCTCTTTTAGTCCTTAATGGTTCTTCACAAGATTTTTCAAGATACATCTTGACTTGGGTACTATGTTTTTTTCTGTGAAGACAAAAACCCACATTTCTCTTTTTTTCCCTCTTTTTCCCCCTTCCCCCACCCTCTTTCTTTTTTTTCTCCTCAGTAAGTTAAATATACAATGTTATATAGAGAATAACATCTTGAGAAGTAGGTCTTAGCCATTGGAAATAGAGTTTTATAAGAAACAAGGGAGATGAAAAGAGCTTTTTATGATTGCTTGCATTACAGCTTGGACTGTTAAGAGCAAAGTGATGTTCTTGAGCTCATAACTAAAACTATTTTACAATCTTACAGCATCTTTCCATCTGGAATTTTAGTCATTCAACACATCCAGTAGCAAGGCCTCTTACGTCCATTGCATGCAGGTAAGTGGAAAGACTTTTTTTTGGATTGACTTATTAATCAATGTGACCTCAAGAACAGCTCTGAAATCCTGAATGAACCCCCAGTACTAGTTATTAAAATGCTTTATTTCCCACCTGTAGTCAAAGATCAAGACATCAAAAAGTATTAACTTCGTGCATTATACAAGGAATTACTATCCTTGGGACTTAGCTTATCTATTGACTGGTGGCATTTCAACTCTTTCATCAATATTTCATGATGTTTCTTGTTTCTCTAAATACTTGCACATTGTTTGCTCTTGTTTTTTTTTTTTTTTTTTTTTTTTTTTTTTTTTTTCCCTAGCACCCTTCTTCACCCTTGGGAAACAACTAGGAATATATGTGACAGATATTTTTTCTAGGGTATAATACTGTCTCCTTAAGCAGCTGATCCATGGAAGATATAAAGAAAAAACATGATTGCATATCCTAGTTTCTAAGGTAGTTCAGGGTCTTTGCAATGCAGAAGGAGAAAGATATGATCTAACACATCTGTCTCTAAATTTCCACTTGGTATTGCTACAAGTGCTGATAATTTCAAGAGAGAAGGAGTTGATGACTTTGCTGAATGCCAGGAAGCAATCCACAGGAAACAGTACAGGGAGAGGTGCTGATTATGCAGTTAGTACTTGACAAACACAAGATACAATGTTTTATGATTTGGAATCAGTGGGTCAAATCCAGAGACTGTTTGTTTGACACCAGGATTAATTTCAGGGATTAATACCAAGGATATCAGGCATAAATATTCCATTTCTGTGTCCTTGCTCTACGTTTTTTTCTCTCAAAAAAAAAAATTCTGTTTTACAAAATAGACAAATGTTGAGAGCTAGTTCAAAAAGTTCATGGGACAAAATGCAGTCTGATGATGATCAACAGAAAATGTCATCCAACAAAATAAAGAAATGAAGCCAAATTAAGATTTGGAAGGGTAAAAAGGTCATGCTCATAATAATTTTTGCATTACTGTAGTTGGACCTCTCATTTTCAAGGCTGAAGTAAATGTTGCTTGCTGTAGTTCGACAGGAAACCCTCCTCCCCCAAGCCAAACAGTGCCTCATAAAAATATCAGATCCCAGATTAAAACAGAATTACTTGAAAGTTCAAAAATAACACTTCTTGTCTCAGTATGTCTGGTATTAAAAAAAGCTTTTAACCTGCTTAAGATGAAAAGATAATATTATTTCTTTCTCCTTTTGATCTAGAGTAGAAAATTGACTTTAAGTATTTATTAAAGACAACCAAACTGTGTCTAATGGACCTTTTTTGGTTACTAATTTGTAATAGTATTTTTATATATGAATGATAAAATTCCAAAGGCTAATTCACAGTTCTAATTGATGACATTTTCAATATTTCTTATTTTATTACATAATACTAATACATGTCCTCATAAACTCTAGATGCCACCTTGAATTTTCAGCCAAGTCTTCTGCTGGAATGCACTTGAACAAGGTTTACAAGAAGACTTTGAGGTCACTAGGGTTGTGCATGAACATAGACTACAAGTTTTACAGAAACAAGAAACATGAAACATTTGTCATGCAAAAAAACCACCCCAAAACAAATTCAACTTTAGATTTTTAACTGAAAAATTATCTAATAGAAAGGGTGACACTAGAAACACTGACACTAGAAAATACATTTTCAATATTTAGCCTCCCTTCTTATTTGTAGATAGTCCATTTTTACAAATATGTCCATAACTTAAGGGCTGATGTAGCCTGTAATTCACCTTTCAAACTGCAATAGTTATAATTCAGTATCTCAACACTGTAGCTTGACTTCAAAGCCTCATGGCCTATTTTTGGATTCCTGATTCAATCTTTTTCTTTTTTTTTAATTAGAAGAAAATATTTCATGGAATCTGTCTTTCCTGTGCTAGATTCTTTCTGTTCTAATGAATTACTAAGTTCAAAGTAGATGCAGCTCCAGTGGAATCTGAATACTGAGATGGCTGCCTCTGTCTTCATCCTTGCAGTGTAAAAAAGTGCAAGTTGTCCCTCAAATCCTATTATCTAAGTATCATGATAGTCACCCAAACTAGTGCTAGTGCTTCATCCTTAAGTGTGGGACATGGCAACCTCTTGTCTTCTCTTGCCTCAAAAACTGTGGTTTTTTTGTTCTTCTACAATATTTTCAGTGTCTTTATACCACTGCTGAAAGGACTCACTATCCCAGTCACCTCTGAAAGATCAGAAAGAAATCAGGATGCTGCAATAAGATTCTGAGAGCTGCCAGTGCTGCAACACAGAGATCCTCTGGGCTCCCATCAGGCTCAGTTGTAGGAGTGAAGTTTTCTTCATCTGATTGTCAAACTAAAAAGACTGAAAATATATCTGATTGGAAATTAATTTCAAAATCTCCCAACAATTTCTCTAATACCTTACCCTCTAATGCTTTTTCCTGTTGCTGAATGCTGCTAACACAGACATATATGACTTTCTTAATAATTTGATTCTCCTCAGGAAAAGGATAGTACCAACTATTCCAGAAGGGACAGTACGTTAAACTTCATTCCTTTAACTGATATAATCTTTAAATGGAGAGACTAGGAGAAAGCAGAATGAGCAAGCAGAACCAGACCTAAGCAGCTAAGTAAAAAGTCTTCCTCTTTCAAGTTTGAATCTGAGTCACTACAACATGGCACTTTGAGGAGAGAAAATGCTAAATAGGTGGGAGTGACCTGAACAGTGTGACATTTTTGTGTTCTCCTACACCTACCCATTTGAAGGTTATGGAAGACTGCAGAGAGTTGTGATGCTCTGGCAAACTTATAAATGTGTAGGCTTTGCTGTGTTTCACCCTTTAGAAGTTATTTTAATGATCCTGAGACTTAACTCCTTGCATTAAATTTCATACAATTTCTTTCGATAATAATTACTATTTTTCACATACTACTAAAATAAATATTTCAGATAGTCAACACAAATTTTAGTTCTCTCTTAGGCTGAAGAACAAATGCTTAGGAAAGGGGACAGAGTTTAAGTTGATTCATTTTAGATGATGCATAACATGCACAGTGACAAGGACACATTAAATAGGAGACAGTTCTTTCAAAAGTGTCGCTCCAGAGAGATGACTCAAATACTCACTTAGGTTGCTCTTTAACTGCCTTCCTAAGCCACGGCCTAAAATCACAGCATGCATAGCTACAATCTTCACACCTTAACATACTGACGAGATCCTGACAGCTTTCTTTTGGAAAAGTTTATTACCTCTTCCACCTCCTAGTAAAAAAAGCATAAAAGGAAACTGGAAAACAATATAGAAATATGAGAAATTTCACTTGTACAAGACTAAGAGCTACACCAAGTTCTCACAGGGGAGAAACATATATCATTTTCAAAGGAAATTGAATTCCTTATTTTGTTCAATTAGCACTTTATCTATGTACCTCCTTCTATAAATAAATGTATTTTATTTCAAACAGGGCTGACTTATCAGTTTTTTTCAGTAGACCCTGATTTATTTTCCTTATAAAAAAGTTGAAAAATATTTTTTACTTGAAGGCCATAGTAACAAAGGCCAATGAGATCCTCTTAGGCAACCAGCTAAATTACTGAAATTGGCTCCATTCTTTCCGAAATCTTGGAATCCTAGAATATCTCAGGTTAACAGGGACTCTAAGTATCATCAAGTCCAGTTCTCTGCTCTTTTAGTTCTACCTAAATCTAAACCATATGCCTAAGACTGTTGTTCAGATGCTCCTTGAATGCTCCAGTACTTCCATCTGAAAACTGTTCAGTGACAGACCACTCTGACAGTGAAGAGCCTTCTCCTTGGTCTAATCCAAACCTCCCCTTTGTAATGAACCTTGCAGATTTATTCAATTCTTTCAGTTCCTATCACTGGTCACCAGAGCACCTTTCCCCCCCTTGAGGAAGCACTAGGTGCCATGAGATCACCCCTCTGTCTCCTCCAGGCTGAATAAGCCAAGTGACCTCAGACCTGTCACAATCTTGGTTGCTCTGCTGTGAACACAATAGTTTGATGTTCTTGTACCGAGGTGCCCAAAACTGCACACAGGACTTGAGATGAGGCCACATGAGTCCAGTGCAGGGTGGGACAATCACCTACCTCAACTGGCAGGCAATGCTGCTCCTGATGCACCCTGTTACATTCTTGTTCAACTTGCCATCAACCCAAAAACACAGCTCTTTCTCTGCTTTACAGCCTTTTCTCCCCTTCTTTGTATGTATTAGCAAGATTACCCTATCCTGGGTGTAGAATGCAGCATTTTCTGTTAAATTTCATACAGCTGATAATTACCCAACTTTCTAGGCTTTCCAGATTTCCCAATAAGCCTCTTTACGTTTTAAGGAGTCCATAGATTCTCCTAATTCAGTATCATCAACCATTACAGTTTCTTTCTAAATCTCCCCTACAGCCCTCTCAGTGACTTTTTAACAAGCTCCTTTATTTGTGATTGTAGTCCACCTGCTCACGAAATGTTAAAAAGTAAAATTTTTAAAAAGTCTGAAATTCTCTATGGGCTCATCTCACAACACTTCCCTCCATGTGTTAGAATACAGATGAGCTTGACAATTAATGAGCATTTAGTAAAATTGCAATTCCATTGCTAACACTAAGCTTTCCCACCTTTTGATATTTTGTCAATGTGTTGAATCATTTACTGCTTTGCAGTTTGATTTCAGCAAGAGGACTCAGAATGATTTCCTCCCACTATTTATGAGCATGAATAAACATGCTTAGAAAAGTGGCATGAGTCAGGAATAATCTTACATTCATTCACGAGTTACATTATTTTGTACCTTGGCTTTCCTTCCAGTATAGTAGGAGCTGCAGCACATTTGTGCTGCCTACCATGTCTTTGACCTGTAAATCACAGTGGGTCTCTGAACAGAACTTTACAACCTCTGCACACCACAGGGTCTTCTGTGGCA
The DNA here is from genome assembly GCF_009819655.1 of Sylvia atricapilla. Taxonomy (NCBI): domain Eukaryota; kingdom Metazoa; phylum Chordata; class Aves; order Passeriformes; family Sylviidae; genus Sylvia; species Sylvia atricapilla. The sequence goes on from NC_089145.1 coordinate 53,385,110, forward strand.
CAGAGTAGTGTGCAGGATCTGGCCCTCAAAGCTCTGTGGCTCCATTCCCTCCCTTGTAAAAGAGATCCAAAATAGATGGTTGCTGTGAATCTGAATTTGTTAAATATTTCTAGCATGCTTTAAGTCTCGGAAAGTTTTTACACTGTCATTTATTTATTATCCTTGCCAGAAACCGGTGTGCTGTTTTCCAGTAGCCATGCCCCTATGCTCTGTGTAGACACATGTAATGGAATAAGAAACCATCTGTGTTTTACCCACTTTCAAACACCTTGCTGGAGAAATCAGCAATAAAATCAATGTAATGAATCTTCTTACTCCACTCTGTATTTCCATGTCAGTGAGAATTTAAGGTCTACTTGAGAGAAGAATTCTATTTGTCTTATGTATCCTAAAACCTGCTTATTTATTTTTGTAATTCAAATAACTCTCCTTTAACCTCGAACATTCCCCAGTCCTGAACCAGACAGTCTTGCAAAATAGGCCAGTCAATCATGTTCTTTTTCTCATTGTGGGTAGGGGTAGTGGGGGAATAGAAAAACCTTCTGTCACTAAATCCTTTCCACCCACAGGCAAAAAGTCTTCACCCAATTAACTAACACCAGGTGCACACTTGAATGCATCAGAGGTATGCGGTATACTCACTGGCTCTGTTTCTAACTTGGCAGACAGACATGAAACCTGCCCCTGATTAGCCTGTTTTGCTGGACCTGCAGTGGAGGGTGTCTCCCCTCTCAAGAAAATATTTTGTGTGCTTCTGTGCAAATAATGAATGCTTGACAATGCCAGACCCAGCATACCCTGTGCATTAAAAGGACTATCCTTTTTATGAACTGATTTGTCAAGATCAACCAGTGGCAGCAGTTCACTGCAAAATAAAAAGTATTAGCCGTGGGCGACTGGCATTTTGTAGAGAGTATTAGAGCCCATTTCCATGGTGGGATTCCTACTTTTATGGATATAGACTATTAGGTTCCCTCCAAGTTTGACTTTTCCCTATTATATTTTGGTTCTGACAACTTTTGCTACCAGACAATATATTTTTTAAAATCTGTGGCCAAAAAATTTCAGACAAATACATTTCAAACCCTGACTGCAACTGATGCAGCTTTTCAGGAGCCTGAAAATCCATCCATCCAGCTTTTAACTTAGAGGATTTTGAAGCACCAAACATTCCTGAAAATCAGATGGTGACATTTGTAAACTTAGCCTGCGTACAAAGAAATGAAGACATATGGGTTGAAAAAAAGACTGTAAACATTTTCTTCTGGATTTCCTTGTTATTTATTAATATTTTATAAGTGAGGCAAAAACTGACAAAATTTGTGAGTTCTTTCCCTGATCTATGTGACAGCCAAACTCTTTCATATAAAGATATTGATTTTTTTTCTTGTAGCAAAGCAACTTTACCTATAACTGCTACAACAAGTATACACCAACTTTACAGTTACTACACAACTGAACCACTTAAATAAATAAAATCATTTAATTAAGGATTTCTACCTAATAATGGTAAAAAGAACTTTATCATTCTTTTAAGGCACTTAAAGGCATAGATGATCAATACATGGACTAGAAGAGCAGTTATAGCAATTGAATATGGCCAAGAAAATGAAAATTTTAAGTGATAAAACTGTAACAGCTGTGGAGTTTCACTAAGTTGCCCCATCCCATAGATACAAATTTATTAAGCTATTACTGTTGTTGTTTGAATGAATTTCTCTTCTACTTTATGGTACCTCAGAGCACCAAAGCCAAAACAGAAGTCAAAAATCCTTTTTCTTTGATTTAGTCAGTTGAGTGGGAAATGAATCTGTACTTGCCAGTAACATGAACTTGGCCTTCCTTGAGGTCTACCACCTCCCTTAAATCAACAGCTTCCCCTTTTTTCTAATTGAAGATATCGAGGTCTAAGTTTTAAAATCTTAAAGACTTAAATCCACACTACTTTTGAAAAAATATCTCTCAGACAAATTGAGGCCAATACCATCCAACTTACTGTGCTGTCTGAAATTAAGATGCAAACCACATTGCATGTATAGTTATCCTTCTGCAGGCTCTCCTGAAGAGCTGGGATTCAAATCTTTGCCTTTAGAACAGAAGAGAAGATTGATCATCTTAAAGATTAATTCAGTCTAGAACACTGTTGTCCACTGGAAATAGGCATGTGGGCCCAGGAAAAATATTAAAAATAGGGAAAGAATAAAGTAATACTTCCATGGCAAAAAAATCACACATTGCAGAGATTTTACAATTAGAGAGTTGTTGTTTCAACGGGACCATTCTATTTAGTAGAGCCAAGGCTGGGTCTGTTCTTTAATTAATTTATCCAAATTTTCTTTTATAATGCAAGAATTCCCCAGTCTTTTCTCAATTTGTTCCACAGTTTAGTTTTGTATGTATATGTATAAAAAGCTCACCTTCGTTTGTTTCACTTTTCATTTGCTGTCAAGTAACATCAGTTTGTGCTCCCTGCTTTTCCTTTTGTGAGGGTGAATAATTTTCCTTGTTCATCTTAGTCAGAGTAGTCTCTCCCAGCCTGTAGTGTTGTTGTGCAATTTCTTGTTGCCATTCGCTGTGTCTGCAAATTCGTTCATGGCAATTTTCAGATGTAGCTGAATTTAGCTTATTTTCTTTATAAATGAACTGAAAATTCTTCATAATATAAGATACTAAATGTTGTATTCAAATATGTAACATCATATATACTAAGCTTTTTGTTTATCAAGTAGAATGTTTACATGCACTAAGAGAATTCAAGTATTGTGTGCCAGACGTGAAGAAAACATCTTGCACAAGAATAGAATAACTTTATAATTTTTTGTCAACAGAGTGTTCACGAAGACTGAGATTTTAAAGGGACATACTTCCTGTTAAATAGTATTTGAAAGTGTAACTATACATTTTAACCTTTATCTTTCCTACACTAATCTCATACTGGAATTTTTCCCAATATTAGTATGTACTTTGGATGCGCAATCAATTTTGGAATCACCACTGGTAAGTTTTAAAAATCTCCACCAACATCAGACTTTCAAATATGTATCTTATTTTGTCTAAAAAAGGAATTGTGTTTATGTAGGTGTAAACTTCATGCTAGAGGTTAGGAAAATCCAGAAAACAGATTTTCTCTGGGGGATAGTGGGCACCACTATTGTCTCAATCTCATCATTTAATAGTTTTCTAGAGAGTTTTTCTCTCTAGACAGGCAGTCTGAGAACAATTAAACAGCTGAGGACAACATCCAAATGCAGAGAAGGAGTGGTCTGAATCAGTTTATGTTCCAGGCCAGCATAAGACATATCGCTAAACAATTATTTAAGAAATTTACACTCAGATAAGATCCAGGATCTGGAAAATATATAATTATTTTTTTTTTTTTTTTTTTTTTTAGTGAACTGCTTTGTAGTCATTATGGTGATGGAAGAAGTGATAATATAGATCAGACAAATGTCAAGTAAAAAGCAGTAATCTACTTTTGGGTCACATACCTGTTGGTAAATGTGGTATTATTTCAGTAGACCCAGGGCTGGTTTATGCTAAGAGCCATTAGGAATTCAAAAGGATACCAACTCTTCCACCTCTCCCTACAATAATATCCATATGGCTTTCTATATATTGTAAATTCAAATCACTGAGGAATTTCATGCAATGCTTTTATCCTCTCACCTAACAAATCATCTATAATACTAAGTACCCTTCACATGGTATTTGTATTAAGGGGTCATCTACTGTTTTCACAGACAGCTATTCGTTACTGGCATGTTTAGTTTCTGCATATAAATAGCACAGATTTATAATCAAATATTTTTTTGTGAAGTCAAAACATTTAGAAGAACTGGATGAAAAAGTGATTGGAGGCAAGTCTTTGCCATCTACTTTCCCACTTCTCCATGGCCTCTTTTTAATGGTAGCAGGCCATCTATAGATTCTGGGAATTAAGTACACATCTATGCTGCTCAGAGGGCAGATAAATCAGAGTTTATGCAGTGTTGTTTGAAGACTTTTTTTATACTCTTATTGGTAGATACAGAGGAAACAGAGTGGGAGGGAAAGAATAAAAGCCTGCTGACTGTGCAGGTTTCATCCTGTAAGTTCAGGCAGTTTGCCTGACCCCCCCTGCCCCCTCCACTACTATATGTCAAAGGTGACATCTTTGCAATAGTTAAGATTACTTTTTTCCTGAGCCTTGGGAAAAACATTAGAGCTGAATGAAAAACATAGAGATGAATGAGTCAACCAGTCAGGGAAAAGATAATTTGAGATTTGTCTCTTAAAATGGACAATGGATGATGTTTTTTAGCTCTGGAAAAGGAGGAGAAGGATACACCAGTGCTTCCCACAGTGCTACACCACATGACAGCAATCTGTGGTTAATAGACTCTCAGAGCAAGGTATGGCTTCATCTTTAATTCAGTTGCTGTCCTTTGAATTCTACCAATTTAACCAATGAGGCTTAGAACCTCTATGAACTTTTTGCCAATATCATCCTAAGGCAGAATGCTTCTCTTTTAGCCGTATACTGCATAAAGAAAAATCTTTGGCTGGTTTCTGAGCAGGATCTAGAAAACACATGTGATCAGAGCAAAAAGCAGATTTATCACTTAAAGCTGAAACCTCTTGAGTATTCAAGTGCTTATCTTCTTCAGAATGTCAAAGGAAGTAAATTCTGGAAAGACCTTCAAATCTTCTGCTACTATTGTATGCTCTTCATTGTCATTCAAAAGCAGTGTTAGCAATTATTTCAATTCAAGTTTGGCCAGATTCTAATTTCACCCTATTGCTTCTTTTTTTCTTTTTCACTATGTAAACACTGCATGAAAGCATCAAGACACAGATATTAGACTTGTTCAGCACCTTTCTTTGATTTCATAGCTGTGGATAAGAGGCTGACATAATTCTTCATTAAGGGTCTTGGAAGATGAAGAGAGCTAGAAGGATTTCACATACAGATTTGGAAGCACTTTGTGTAACAACCATCTGATTGCAAAGCTGAGTTTTTCTTCCTTAGCTTATGCAACCTACCACTTTTGTGAAGTCATCTGAGATAACACAACAAAAGTGTGTTTTGTGAGGAACTTCACATAAAAAGCACTGTACTATTTCTTCACATAGCCAAGAGGGAATTCAGGGTTTTCTGATGAGTGCAGGCATTGACAAGAATAGATGTGCTCTGGGAACCTGGAGGTCAGGGAGGAAATTTCTGTACTGTTGGTGGTGCCAGAGTGCAGGACTCTGACCAGTTTCTTTTAGATTTCTGCTCGTGGGGCATTAATGTTTGATAAAGAATTTACTTATTTTTAGGTATTTTGAGTTACGTGGGATTTTGATTTAACAGAGAGATGCAGGAACAGGTTTGAATCAGAGTGCAGGTACAGATTGTGCTTAGCAGACCGAAGGATTCAAGCATTCATTATAATCACAATAAAACAAAAATTTCGTGAGCTCACCATCAAGACACCAGACATCCCCAGCACTCCAAAGGATACATGTGTTCAAACCAAATCAAAACTATTGCTCTCTTCACATGTCTTTTGTTTGTTTCTGTTTCTCTATGTCACACATTTGCATATTATTGACTAATGAAGCTATTTATAGCTAGCTAACATCTGATATAGCCCTTCAGGGAGAGCAAAGGCTCCCTCTGGTCTCCTTTGCAATGAGTTCAGACTCTGCACATCCTTACCAGATTTCATAATTGTCCATGGCCATCTCCTCTAAGCCTTCCATTGAAAGGGCTCATCCATCAATAACAAGGGACAGAGAAGAAGTAAGAAAAAAAAAATCAAAACCCACAGATGTTTACTGAGTATAGAATACAAAAATGAGGACAAAAATTGTTAAATTCTACCAGAAAATTGGAAACAAAGGCTATTGCAACAGAGTATAATATAAATGAGGATGAAAAGAAGAGGTCAAATGAGGTGCAGCCATTATTCAGGTCTTTATGTAGGTGTAGAGAAATGAAATATTCAAAAGACCTTGAATGGTTTGGATTATCTGTCAGCTTTATGTTTCTGTGAGAAAATAACTTCCTTCTGGGTGTGAGTCCTACTCCTCTGCTAAACTCCAGTAAGTTAATAAGAAATCTTTGTTATGTTCAGCTCAATAATTTCAAGTTAATCTGGTTGTGCTTAGTTGAAAAGAAACCTTTTCTAGAGCTCTACCTCATATTTCAGACTTACAGAAATTATATTCTTGAGATAATAGAAGGAAATTAAAGTGGAAGGGTTTTGTTTGTTTGGTGATGTTTTCCCCCTCCCTGCCCCTTAAACGTTTCACTTGTTATCTGGATCACACTTCACAGTGGAGTGAGCATGAGAAACTATTGTTTTATGAACTGATTTCCTCATTTCAGCTCAACAGCACTTCTAAATCTTTGCCTTTTGCCTAGCAGCTGCGTTATCTCATAAACACAAGAATTTTTATTAAGGCATGTCAGCCTCAGCAAAACTATAACAAACAAACAAAGACAAAGTTTGATTAGCTGCCTAAAAGAAAGATCTGCACAATTTACACGTCTACCCTAACATACCTTTATCTTTTGTAGCCTCAGCCAATTGCTTACTCCAGGTGGTTGCCTACTGCTTCACAACAAAAATGAAGCTTTATAATTACCAGTTTCTTAACATAAGGTCCTGCACTTAAGGCACTTTAAGTAGTTGGACAAAAGGGCAGTATAAACCTCATCAGGACATACTACTGTTTCACACACCCACCACCGTTGCTTGGTCCAGGTGTGTTAGAGCCTAGCAGTTGCTTTTTCTTGCTTTGTTTTTAATTTCTCTCCTTTCCTTTCCTCTCACCTCCATGTGGCTAAGTTTATAATATTTGAAAAATTAATTTGGAAATCACAGCATGTCAAAGCAGTTCTACACAAATATGGTTTTCAATTTTGAGGAATTGTTTTGAGTAAATGTTTTGGCTGAGAGACAAGAGAGACTGCATAGTTTAGCAGTATACACCATTGGTGTGGTACTTGGAATAAACTGATTCCATGTTTTGCTTTCTCATTTTTCTCTTCCAAGTTCTATACTGTGCTTCCTTATATTGCACTGTAAGACCAATAGGATAGAAATTGTCTAGATTTTATGCATCTATAGTGGCTACTACGACAGTGTTGGAAACTCAGAGCCTTGGTATGCTGTTTTCATGAAATAATAAAAAAGTAAGAAATTTATGCTACTGAAAAGCAACTTGTGGATCACTTAGCTAATTTAAATGCTTGAGTTGAAAAAAAAATCAAAAAGTTTATCACATAGTTTGTCATATCAGGAAGAGAATAAAGCTCTGTACTGTACAAACAGCTCTCAAAATGCTTTTTTTCTCAAAAAAATCTTTTGCCATCTTTGGAACTCTAATGTCACAGAACAGTTTTCTCAACTCAACATTGGATCACATATCCAGCTTCCTAACAACCTTTATCTGACACTGAATATGCTCAAAAACATACAAAACAAGTCCATGTCTCTGCTAAGTTCTGTTAGCTCACAATCCAACTGAACTAGAAGGGAAAAAATATTTCGTGATCACATTAAAGAGGAAGACAAATCCACTCAAAATTGTAGCAGTGGGAGTTTAAAAAACTTTAAAGAAGAATTACAGTTACCACTACTACAAGCAAGAATTTTTTTGATCTTATTTTTGTGTAAGTAGTCTGTGTTTATGTATCAGTGAAAGCACCCTAAGTATTTGAATGTTTTTGTTGAAAAATAAATGGTAAATTTACATTAAGTCATTAAAATATATTGTACATTTTCACTCTTATTCATTAGGGGCTATTTTCAATTACATTGGATATAAGAAGACTTACAAGATCTTTTCTAAGTAGGAAAAAAGTACAAATTTAGAAGTTACTGAAATTATCCTCAAAGTATAGGAATTCTTGTCATAGTATCTCCTTTCAACCTTCTCTCTATACTAACCCACAAAGCTCAAAACTAACATATGAGTCATAATTAACAAAGTGAATCAGTCTATTAAGCAGTTTCCCTATTTTTTTTTTTATTTAAGAATATGACCAAAGTTCTGTAAATATTTCTTTAATCTTAATATTCATAAATAATTTTAAATGTAATTAACTTTCAAATCACTGCAGTCTGTTCTACTCACAGAGAATAGTTGGGGAGCTAAATCATATAGAACTTTTTTTTCATTTTTTGATGATTGGCTTAAATTTTCTTAATTGAGAGAAAAACATGGTTTAAAAAAGCAATATCTACTATCACTTGGTTAACCACTTCTCAATTTGTTGTGATTTATTCCATTCATGAAGAAAAATCCACTCAGATGTTATGTCCAGAAAGATTGACTGATGAAAGGTAAACAGAGAGAAAACACCAAACTTCCTGGAATTTAAATGAGGCCTGTTTTCACTGCATTCAATCAACCAGATTTATGAAGTGTTCCTACATTTCCTCCTCATCATCAGGTCCTAATCAGTTGGATTCACACTTAGTTTTGTGAGATTTCCAATGGGGCTGTGCAGCCTCAACAGGGAGCACTTGCCAAATAGGAAGCCTGACCAAAACTTTTTAGATGTACTAAAAATACTAGGGCAGAATGGAAGCTGCTATCAGTCATGCAAAGGTAATAGATGACATCTCTTAAAATAACCTACCTATACAAACCCAAGGCCCTTCATTTTTGCAGGCATAACATGGTAAATAAAAGAAAAGAGAAAAGTGAGCAATTAGGATGTTAAGGTGGGCATTCTAGGCCTTGCACTGTAATTTCACTTGTACTTTAATACTTTAGGTAAAGGTTTTTTACTGTCACTCTGTAGTTTAAAAATTGAAGGAATAAATAGCATATGCCTATAATCTAGTTACTCAATGCTCACAGAAGAAGGAACTAGTATTATTCCAGAATAATAGCCTACCGCCCCTACATTAAAAAAAATATTAAGATGATCATGAAGGAACTGAAATATACTGTTCTCCTTTCCAAGATGTAGTTATGATCTCTTTTCATGTAGTTTATTCAATTTTCTCAAGGTCTATTCCAGGGTTAGCAGAAGTTAATCAACTCCATTAATTAGTTTTCTCTATACTGATTTAGAGCCTAAATCTTTTCCTTTTAAATCATATCTTCCAGCTCTAACATATTATATACTTTTCTTAATTTCAGTAGGAATTCTCTGAAACAAGAATTTCCAACTTTTTTAAGTGATAAAGCTACTAGACAGTCCCTTGTAATTTTCCATAAATTTCTGCCCCTTTTAAATATACAGAAGGCCATTTCCAATTCAGATAAATAACTCTGTCTAAGGCTTTTGATATATCTAGGAAGGAGACTTTCAAAGACAAACAGGAGCCAGACACCTACATTCCACTGATAGCTAATAGGCATCAGGCACCTGTGCCTTTGAAAATCTCTCCCCAGTCAATCATGTTTGACAATTATTCATCAAGTTTTCCTACTGTTGTGCTGAAAAAAAAGTGAGCTGTCACTTTCAAGACTGTTCCTGTACACAAGAGAAGCCAAATCCATATCGATCAAAGTGACATGTTTGTAGTGCAAAATAAACTGAAACATCTATATAATTTATGGCTTGTTATGTTTGGTGATAAACAGGTGCTTTAATTAAGTTTGAGATTCAGAGCCTTTTAAACCTAGTGCCGAATTTTATCACCTATAAATAAAGAGGTCTTTGGAAAGAGGAATAGATAAGCATGAGTATTGATTTTGGTTACAGATGTGGACATAAGTTGCAGCACTTACAGCAAATAATATACTGCTGGCGCCTTTAAACTACAATTACCTGCAGAATACCATGTGTTCTGTGCTGTTCAAGAGAAGGGCTGAAAATGTACAATAGGATGTTTCAGCAGAAGAGAAACTCAAGCAAATGCAAAGATACAGGCTTTCCAGACAGCATCTGGATACAGCAGTAAATTTGTCCTCATCTGTGGGTGCCCCAGGCCCTGTTTATTAGAAGTTCAGGTAATGAGATTCTGAAGTACTTTTACATCTGAAGCGCAAATATAAAGTGGAGGTTAGATCATAGGGCAGATTCTGACATAGATAGGCACCTCAGTTCCTCTTTCACACAGAAAGGCTGGAGGCTTTGGAATTCACAGTACTCTTTTATATTGGCACATCCAAACATTTCTGCAGTGAATAATAAGTTTGCTTCTTCGTAATTTTGCCTCCTTTAAAGTGGATGAAAATAGAGGCATTGAATAAGTATGGATAGAATTAGTGCTGCATAACTTTTGGGTGGATAAGCTCATTCTACAGGTAAGACAGAAAACCAGGAAATTGCAGTCAGGATTTCACACTACATATCAATAAATATATTTAAAGAAGCTTCATGAATTGTCTTTAGAATGTGTCCATATATCCCTACTGACTATAAGGAAAGGCTGCAGACTCACTTGGAATAGAAGTTTAATTCCTAAATGTTAATGACTTAAAATTTATCAAGGAAGATTGTAACCTAAATAACTTTTGTAACTTTTACAGTGATTTATTGACATAGCTAGACAAAGAATCCAGAATTCTGAACTAGATTTTTTATATCTTTGTTTTATATTACTGTCTCTGGCCCCCTTATTAATATAGTCTCTAGTGGTGGTATTATATTTTAAACCTTTGTAGATTTCAGAGAACGAGGCATGTGCAGCACCCATTTGGCATTATTGGAATGAAGATTAATACAATAAGAAAATATGAAGAACTTAAGAAAAAAGTTATAAGATAGAAAATTGTTTATCAATTATTTCATGACAGACTTTTTCAACTTCAAACTCTGTATCAATTTTAGGCGGTCATGTTTTTTAGTTTTGGCTGTTGGAGATGTCTAGTTTTCAGATTATTGTTCCTATTCAGGCCTGGAAGCTAACAATAAATTAAAAACTAATGAACTGTCTTCAAGCTGGAAATGTAGTACCACGTATCATCTTCTAAGAAACAAGCTTGAAGTCCCTCTAATTCTGTATCCTCAATCCTTCTCTTTAATCCTCAGACATCTTGTTTACTATAACAGATTTTATGTTGTCTTTCTTTCCTTTAAGAGGTGTAGTTTATAGCATGTCCCAAGCTAACTACCTCTACCATAAATAAGAAAAAACTGATGCTAGGTATTGCTGAGCAGAGAGCACAATCATTAAGAGAAACAGTCCAGTAAAAAAGGCAAAGTAATTACTCTATTTGGAATCTGTTTATTGGCTTTCTGCTTTAAAACTTTGCCACAGACATAACACCTCCAGCTCAGCAACAATTATGGTGTTACTATACAAAACATGATGAAAATTTTTTTTTGAAAAAAAATCCGACCTTGTTTTTTTTGGTTTAGGGAAAAGAAACTATCTTTCTCCAAGTTTCTTTAGAGCAGTGCCATTAAATTTTGAACTTTTAATGTCCACTTTTAAATTTTCATTATTTGGAAATATTAATGGGGGAAATCTTAGTTAACACCTCTGGGTTTTGATAACTCTAGAAAGAAGACTCTGAGTCAGTTTCAATATTTCTGAAGTTGTTTTCATGGTCCATTCTCATTTGAGGCCAAAAGGTTAGCATAGTCAATAGTACAAAATAATTTTACAAGCCCTAAAGTTTTCAAAAGGAAGAACAAATATTCATTCTCTAAGATGTTTAATTTGGTTATCCTTGTTTTTCTGGATGAAGATCATTGTAATTGCTATAAATTCCTGATTTAAAAAGGTGAGATGACATTAGACAAATTAAGAAATATTTTGCTATGGATTTGCTAAAAGAGTAATTTTTTTTCTCAGAAGTAAGCTTTTGCTATAGAAAAGATCTCATAGATTTTTTAATTACAGATGAAAAATTTAACACAAAAATGATTTTAGGGACAAGACATGAGGGAAAGAGCTTGCTGAGCCTCCATTGACCTACCAGGTATCCACAAGCATGACAAATTTGTCCAAAGTGATGACTAATAGATATCTAATTAAAAGTATTTAATACTTTGAGTCTGATTTCCTCTCTTTCTCTACATTATTAAAGAATAGCACTTGGTTATTCAGGAGCAGATGTTGCTCAACAGTATCAAATTATTTTAAAATGTCCCATTTTTTTGCATGTTACAGATCCTTAGCACATTATGCATAAAAAGAGATCTTAGCAACTGTATAGCCAAAGCCTTTAGCTCATGGTTAAATCAAATCTTTTAAATGTCACACCTTCTGAGTCTTTTAAGTCCTATGAATTGTTCAAAGGATTTAAAAATGAAGTCAAGCAGCTGCTCTGCACTTTGTATTAACAATATCTGTTCAAATATGCTCATGTCTTCTAAACTTCTACATCTATTCCGTGTATATGGCACATACCTGTATCAAGATGAAAAAGAATAGGCTGAATCACTTAAATCTGGTAGACCTCAACTTTCCAGGTGTTTGGAAATCACAGGTTGTACTGGAAAATACAGCAGCAAGAATGTAGAGGACAAATGTATTTTGAAATTTTTGTTTTGTATTGTTACTCAGAATATTCATTATACATATATTGATATATAAAAAGCATCAATATAGCTCAGTTTAGTCTTGACTTTATTTTAATTATTTAGAATTCATCATTGGTGGCTGATTGGAAATGCTGACCATGATTCAGGAAGAGTTCTTCCTTTAGGAAAACTGTTCCATACACTATAAATATAAGGATAAAAAGTAAAAAAAAAAAAAAAAAAAAAATCAGAAGAAAAAAACAAGCAAGTATTATGGCTTTGCAGAAGACATGGAAATTTCACATTCCATAACAATTCTACACCTGCTCTTGTGAAAAGAAAAATTTTAGCACCATTGAAACTGATTCATGATTCTTGTCACAAATGAGTGCAAATGTATCAAAGTAATTTCAACAAAAAGATGTTCTGTTATGAACACAGAAACACACAATTTTGTTAAATATCCAATAGACACAGATTGCTTTAGCTGCACTTCCCTTACTCTGTCTATCCACTCTGTATATTGAGGAAATGCAATATTCAAAATCCAAATTGCACGGTAAGATATTTGAAAGCAAAATCTAGATTTTAGTTTGAAATATTTTTTAAACAGCATTCCTTTGCAAAAGTGAGGGTGCCAAAACACAAAGATACATGTTTATAACTCTATGCAAAAATATGTCTGTCATATCAAGGCTGCAGGTTTGACCCCTATATGGGCCATACACCTAAGAGCTGGACTTGATGGGTTCCATGTAATTCAGAATATTCTGTAGTTCTTTGATATTTATTTAGATTATTTAAACAGTGCAAAATTAGAAATTTCTCTTTAGTAAAAGGTGTGAAAAAATGCAATAGATTTCTCTGTTTTTCAGAATTTTCTGCACATCTCCAGGTATATTGATTCAATGAAGTTTGGAAAGGTTAGGGATTTATTTCCATAGAATTAAAATTATTTTAGGTCTTAAATAATAGTGGGCTATTCATTAATTATTATAATGTTCATGAGCAAGTCTGATGAAATTGAAGAAAAACTTTGAGTAGTTTTGAGAATGTAAAAAGCTCACTTGTAATAGGGAGATCATATGACCTGGTTCACCTATTTCAAAAGAAAAATACATGGCCTGCATTGCACATTTCTCTCTGTATGATATCTAGCAAGCAGGGTTCTTTAGCAATTTGCCTGGCTGGATGCAAGTGGCCTGCTGAAAGAAAAAGAAGAGGAACATCTCATTTCAGTCTAAAAATTCCTCGTGAGGGGAAGAGGAAGGGCAGGCACTGATCTCTGCTCTGTGGTGACAGTGACAGGACCTGAGGGAATGGCCTGAAATTGTGCCAGAGGAGGTTGAGGCTGAATATCAGAAAAAGGTTCTCACCCAGAGAGGGATTGGGCACTGGAACAGGCTCCTCAGGGAAGTGATCACAGCACCAAGCGTGACAGTGATTAAGACAAGTTTAGATGATTCTAGATTCCTTCTCAGGTTTGATTCTTTATAAGCAATGCCACAGCATACAGTTATGTCAGCGTTCAAATAGCTACAAAACCTGAATGTACATATTAAGTATTAAATACAAACATAATCCAAAGAAGAAGCATTTTTAAGAAAGCTGGTCTAATCCAAATCTCCTTCTACATAGAGGTGTAGGTTTATATTTGGACTTCACAGTTCACTCTGATTTTATGATGACTGAGGACTGTGTAATTCTACATGTTGCAACACTCCTTTTCTATTTTTAAAACCGGAAAAATAATTCTTTATCCTTAATAACTACTGATAATGACACATAAGATAGCTGATCCAGCCCAGAATTACCAGTCTAAGCTAATAATTAAAGTAGGTTCAGGTAAATTAAGTGCTTTGAAAGAAAGATTCCTAAAGTATACATAGTCGTTTAAAAAAGAAAAAAAAAGTCCAACTCTGTGTTGTTACAAGAAGAATTATATTCAAAAACATTGTTTTCAATCAACCATCTTCTGTTCCATACATAAGACAAAGGACTTTTTTCTGCTGTCTTGAGTACCAGCACAACTACTGAGGAGGCACCTCTGAAGCTGAAGGAATTATTGCTATTAAAAGCCATGCAGGATCAAGCCCTCCCTTCTTTATTTAAAGAATTCATTCCACATTGATGAATGCATTACATGAACTACAACTGGACCTGTCAAAGAAGTAACTTGCATCAAGCTGGATATGAAACATTTTGCAGCTATCTGAATCTTTTGATGTGCAAAGAGAAATGCCAGGTCCCTCCATGAACACGACAGAGTGCTGAGCCTTCACTGTCTAGCAAGGCAATACATAAAAGGCATTTTTGCTCTTCCCCCTTCAAGGCTGTCTTCTCATACCTCTATCATGTTTTGATATTTTTCTTTTCCAAGTCAGTTACTAAATCTTCCAAAAGCCTTTCATTGTTCTTCCCAAGCGGAATGTGCTGAAGGAAGCAATGTGTGCAGTGCACTCTCAAACCCCTGTTTCCTGTTGCCCCCAGCTGTCCCACACATTGTTAGGGTATGTAAATAATGCAGAAAAACCAGGCATTAAAAACCTATCTCTTCCCTGCTGCCTGATGGATACGTTTTGTAAATAGTACCTTTTGCACTGCTGTACATCTGTCACTTGTGTCCTCCCCTTAAGCCTCAAGTTCTACAGATGGAGGGACAAATACACATAATGCAATGAGACCAAGTACTCTGAATGTACTTTTAGTTGTATTTATGCACGATAAAATAGAAGGAACTTATGTATAGGGAAAAAAATGGACTGTTTAGTTAGTTCTTTGTGGCATTTTTGAAAACAACAATATATATTTTCAGGACACCAGATGTACACTTGAAAATGTAAGTCTAGATGGTATGTCGAATCACAATCAGGTTTCATCCTGTATTTTTATTTTCCTCCTGTAATTTTATGTATTTTTATGTCTTTTTTATGAAGCTGAAAAAAATATTTTAAGACAGCAAAGGCTAAACTGAATGCTACTCACCTGCACATTCCTTACTTGCACTATTGGGCTTCCAATTCCCTTCTTAATCCACCCAGCTATGAGTGCACTCTACACTGTGAATTGGATGTTCATTCTAAAATGTTGTCCTGTTTGTTGTAAGAGACATCAAAGAAAAGTGTTGTAACAAAGAAAAACTCTTATATTAGACCATATTGAAAATGGAGTCCAATATAAATGGCAAACAGCATAGGTAATACAGCCAAATAACAGTCTTACAATCAAGATACCTGTCCAAGTCTAGGACTTGGAATTTTTAATGGAATTTTATTAGCATACAGTAATGTAGAAAAATGTCACAACAGGAACACCTTTATAAATAGATTTAATTTGCTAATTATATAAGTGCACAGAGTTGATTTAGGCTGTGTTACTTTGCCAGGCTGTAAAACTTTCATATGATCAACTTGTAATTTTTTTTTTTTTCAAAGATCTGTATATACAAGCAAAGCAGACAGTAACACAGAACATCCGGAATATTGAGAACATATGTTGTCTGCTCTGGGATGTTTATCCCAGATTTACAAAACAGAGTTTAAACCACAGTCTCAGGTTCCCTAAGAGTTTCTGAAGCAGCTGTAAAAACAATAAATAAATAAGCTTGCCTGAAATCAAATCAGTGGACAGGAGAATGCTTTTGACTTTATATGTTAGATGCATAGGATTCATATGCTTATGACCTCAGGAAAAAACAAACAAACAAACACACACACACACACACACACACACAAAAATGCCAACAGCACAAAAAAACTCCCCAAAAAACCAAACAAAAAAACATCACCCCAGAGCAAAGCCACTATGATTTGTTTTTGGTTTTTTTTCATGCAGACTCCTAATCTAGACCATTCATGCAATTTTCCTCGTGTACCAGTAGATCAATCTAAACATAATTTGGGAGGGTAGGGGGTGGAATTCTGTGGGGTTTGGTCTTTTTTTCTTTCAGAGAGAGGATTAGCAAGTGTCTGTCCACTCTGCCATACCAGATAGTTTTTAGCAGAAAGAGAAAAACTTTCACAAGATGTCCTTATTTTTCTTTTTTTCAATACCAAAAAAAATTTTGACAGATAAATACTGATATTGCATATCATGTAACAAAGCAGCTATGCAATACATATATGCACATGCAATCTCAAAATTATTCAAGCCTCAGAAATAATGAAACACTGACTCTAATCTTTATGTATTTTCCCTGGAAAAGATAGTCAAAGAGAATACAAAATCACATCTACTACCAACAGGTCCAAATATCAAGCTTTCTGCTAGACCAGATGTTATAATATTACTCAGATTTATGCTAACTGACAACAACATAAATATGGCTTTCAAATAGTGTTCTTTTACTTATTAAGAAGAATAATGCATTTTAAAACACGTAGCTGGTCTTGTCCTGCACAGAACAAATGTGACCATACCAAAAGTCCATGACACTGAGCACTATATGAAAATTTGTGAATATTTACAGTAGAGTATTTCCTACTCTTTTCATATTTATTTTCTACTATGCTTTCCTTTAACAAGAATCATACCATTGTGTTTAAAATTATACATGAGATTTTTCATCTGAGTTTGTCAGTCCTTAATTATTTTTGTTTTTACCTTTAAGTAGAACTCCAAGATTGTAAGGGAAGTTAAACCACATACTTTGTTTTGGCTTGTTTTTTGATGCTTCTTACTTTACATGCTAGAAGAGAACAACTATTCTCTTTTCACCTCTGCTTTACCTTCATGCTATATAAACTAAACTTGAAGGATGAAACCACACAGTATGTAACACAGAGCATTGAAAATGTCATCCATAAATGCTGCTTATGGTCATATTGATGCAATCCAAATGCACAGATTGATTTAACTGGATTCTGCAATGTATTGTTACACAGTTTGACCTCTCATATAGAGCTTCACTGAAAGCTCAGATCTTTCTGTCTACTGCCAAGGATCATGTACTCCTATTCATCTTGGCTTACAGAAACTTGGCATACAAAAATTGAAGTGGTGAGCTGTTACAGTTTTTAGGAAATTCAGGAAGATTTTAACACTTTCTATTGCGTCAAACTTCACCATTAAAATAGAAAAATAAAAAAAAAAAAAATCTCACCGACAAGGAAAGACATGTGTTAGGGGCTGGATAAAAAAACAGAAGTATGCCATTAACTACTGTTCCTTACTCACACACATACTTGGACAAAAGATTAACTCCTTAAGCAATTCCAAATTACTTAGTTTCGTTTAGTTCTTGCTTGTCTGGTCTGGTAGTCTTGTAACATTACGTATTTTGTACTAATTAAATGTATCAACTACTCAGCCTAAGAATACCATATAAAGACTTAAAAGTGAAGGGAATTAAAATATAAAATAACCTCAAACTCTTTCTTTAAGAAACTATTAATAAAAAAAATAAAATAAATGAGTAAATGTGAGATATTCATTCATTTTGGAAGAAGAGTCTTCATTTCAAGGGAAACAAGCATATGCAACAGTCTCCCCTAAGCAAGTATATCACTCAAATTGACCCAGATTTTACAAAAGTCTTTATAAACTATATCTAACCTATTTAGATCTTTCAGACTTAGCAACTTTTAATAATTAAGTAGGTTTTTTTTGAAATTAAGAAATAGGTAGCAAATGCCATTAATGCGAATGCAGTTTATCTTAAAGAAGAGCACATTTATCTATACTCAAAAATTTTGTAGTCTGAAATAGTTGAATTTAATTTTTTTCTTTCTATCCTCATAAGGTTTATCAAATTTCTTCCAACTCTCTGCATTATTGTCTGTAGAATCTAGTGAAATAATCTGTTCATGGCAGTCTTTATCCTTCTCACTTTTTCCAAGTGGTCCTTTTCCAAAAAGGATTCATCATTTTTCAAAAAGGATGAACCACAGCATTGTGATTTAATTCAAAAGCACTCCTCAAGCTTCACCTTAATGAATGAGAACTTATTTCCTGAACAATTACTACTTCCAACCACTGGATGTGTTTTCAGAAGTTGTACATATTTTCAAAGAAAACAAATTAACTTTAAATTCAATATAAAATGTCAAGACCTCCCAATTCATTAACAACAAACTCTTTTGGAATCAGCAGGTAACTAGATCAAAGTACACATTAAATTTAGCTGGAAGGCAGCACCAGGTTATCTAATGGTCATGTAAAACAGCTCTGTGACTTTGGTAGATGGCTCATGATTTCAGTTTCTGAAAAGGAACATGGCACAAGAGGTGGTTTAATCACAAACACAGACACTTTCTCTAAAGGACTACATTACAGCAGTGCAATTCCCCAGATGATCATGATGTTACTTTCCAAATATAATGCTTAGTGGTAAACTTAAACTTCAGTTCTGATAACACAAGGCTTGTTACCTTAAAACCCACTTTGTTGTCTAGCTCGGTCCAGTCTCTGTTTCAGGTCAGCCTTCCAAGGCATCATGTTAATCTCAGCTCTGAAGATATTTCTGTTCCCAGTGTCTGGCAGTCTTTATGAAGGCTATGACACCTCTCAGCCTAATCAGGCAAACCACCTTCCAGTATTTCTGCAATCAGTGTGCAGATTGCCTAAACCAGCCCATGCAGTTAAGAGCTGTGCACAACTGTAAACTTATCAGTGCTCAGCTGCTCCCACAGGCATCCCTTCAAGAATGGTGTTAACAGCTGCTGTGTTATAGCAGGCGTGATCTACTGAATTCTCCACTTGGTAGCTGTTGTTGGTATAAAACACACTTAATTCAATTGGTCATTATATGATTTTCTGGAGGAATGACTTATGATTTGCCAGAAAAAAAGAGCAAGTGCTATTCAGAGAGCTCTGGGAAGAGTAATTTTTATTATGTTCCTGTACTAATACATCATTAAGACTTATAAAGCCATTGTGAGCAACTCACACCCCAAATTGTATCCTACACAGGAATGCCAAAACACAACTTTCAAACTAGATTACTTCAATTTGAGGATGAGAAAGGGAGTAAAAGACTATTTGAAATCCTAAGGAACTTATCCTTTTCTCACTAAGTATAAAGTATATGTGAATATGTTAATTTTCTATTGTCCTAGACAACTTTATTATGTCTGGGGAGCTGAGCTCTGGAAAGTTAGAAAGATTTCATTAAAAATGTTAAGAGCAATTGGATATTATAGGATTTAGGCATTTTTGGAAAGGTTTATTGAAATTCTATTAAGTCTGTGTAAGACTGTATATCCAGACAGAATTGGGAACTTCATTTATCATTGTCTTTAAACTTTCAAAGGCTAGTTGAGTAACTAGGGCTTAAAAACAAACCCCTTAATTTCTTTTTCTCTGGACGACAAGAAACATAAATGGACCACAGTATCAAATATAATAATGTTTTGTTTAATTGCTTTATTGCATGAAACTTAAAATAATTATAATTTATTGAGAGTATTATTTGGGGGCATTATTTTCCTAGGTTCCCTTCAGTTATTTTCTTTTTAGTTACTTGTTGGTTGCTGAGGGATTTTATTAATCTATCAATGTGAATTCATGTCTATTTTGCATGAAAATGCATCTTCATATTCAGAAACTATTACAGGAATTTTCACAGATGCGCTGTGAATTTTGGAAGCCCAGCCACTGCTCTTTATTCAGAAATAATGTAGGTGGAACAGAAGAAATCACCACAAGTGCAGGCAGAAGACAAGCCTTAAGCAGCATTTAGACAAGGCTTAAAGCAAGTCCTTTATTGGCAGACAGAGCAAATTCAGGGGTCCTTGGCTTGGGTAGTTATACATCTGTATGCAAAGAAGAAAAAGTACTGGACAACTTAAACACAGAAGCAGAAAGGAATAAAATGAGCTAAAGTATGAAACACATTGAAGCACTGGTTTCTTAAGATGCTGTTACTATTATTTTTTTGTGGTTTTATTCCTTATTGTTTATATGTTGTCACTTGCAAAACTGACAAAGATTTCAAAGAAAGCCTCTGAGAGTAACTAGTTCTAACTTCAGTGTTCAGTTTCTAAATCCATCAATTTCAGCTGTAATTTTTACCACTGTCATCAAACTATTTGTTGCATTTGTTCACATTGTACAAAAAGCCTTTCTTTCAATATCACATTTTTGTAAGCAATTTGACTTAATACTTGATTGTGACAAATTCAAACCCACAAACTATGTTCTACCATGCTATTAGAATTTCTGTACAATTTTTAAAAGGACTCTTAATATAAACCATGGAATTTTGCTTGCATCATGAAAGTACCAGGTCCAGGGCTCCAAATCTTTGACAACTACAGAAAATATAGCAGTCCAAATAAAGTGGAAGGCGGATAGTAAGGTAGAATTGTGATGTGCAGAATAATTTCAGGTGACAGACCCTTGTCTTGTAAGGTTCTCTCTACACGGCCCTGCAATCTCAGTGTTTACCATAATTTTTTTTTTAATTAAAATTCAATTATTTATTGTTGTCACACATCTGCCTATTTAAAAAACAGTAAAGGTCCGAAATATGTATTTATCAACTGTCAGGGTAAAGTGAAGACTGACTCAAATAAAGGATTTCAGAACTTTCAGCTTTCAAACATGTAGTATAGTATGGCTTTATTCTAAAATAGTTATAGTGTGCAAGAAGTGAACTAATACTTCTGGATAACATTTTTGGTGCTATGCCTGCCTCGCTAGATCTACTTCAAGGATAACTGTCTAGTGATGAAATCACCCTAACTACATGTAAACAATCAACAGTCCAATGTTATAATAAAATATCAAATTTCATTTAAGTAGATATGCATAGTTAAATTTGCACTAGGAGTAATTCCATTCAACTTGGCTTCTTGTTCCTAGTGACTGACCACATCTGTCATCCTGTTGCCAACACTAAATGATCTCAGAATGGTGTTACAATAACTCCAGGTCTTGTCAGTAAATTCCTGAAAGCTTCATGCAGTATCTTCAGGGGGAAATTAAAATAAAGGTTAATGTCAGTTTTTATGATTGACTAGTTCTGTAAACAGACCAAAGGGAAAGTAGCATCTGAAACCTGAAGAATTTATTAGTCTGACGAACACCAGGGAGTACCAAATACACCTGTCAAAGCTGAGCTTATCTTGTGAGGAGGAATTTTGAAGACTTGTTACAGGAGCAGCAAAACCAGCCTTACTGCTCTCAAGATAGCATTGATGAAACAAAGATCTTGGCAGTAAACTACACGCAGAAGTGAATAAAACATAAAATTGATATTTATAATTGTATAATAATAAAATGTATAATTTCCAGGCTTAGTGCTGATCTTTGCAGAATTTTTTCTCTAAAAATACACATATATGGTAGAATAGCTGGGGGAAATCAAGCTTTTGTATCACAGAGGTTCTCCAGAAGCTATGATTAATGAATTTACTTCAGTGAAAATTTTGAACTGACAGCCATACAAAATCAGCAATGCCATAGTGGTTGAGCAGGAAATATTCTATGCAGTATCAATCAATAATTGCTACTCTTCTTGTGGAGAGATAATTTTAATTGCTTGTCATGTATTTGTTTTGCATCATATGCTTACTCTTTGGCTTTTCCAAAACTAGCCAAATGAATTGACAATTAAAGGGTTGCTTTGTTTTCTTGGAGTGAGAGGATGTACTCTGATTTTATGAAATTAAACTCACTAATAACTTGACCCAACTGTTACACCCTAATGTCAGGGTATCATTTCCTTATGTACTAAGTACCTTCTGGCCTAAACATCCTACAATATTGCACAAATACCGTTTGGAGGATGAAAGTGCTACCAATAAGAAAATGGGAGCAGATTGTTAAAGTCATCAAAGTTTAAGGAGCTGGAACAACACAGTGAACCTAAGACTCCTGCATAGGAGATTCTCATGAAAATTAATAAACATTTTGGCCACTGCATGCTGACATTGGTCAGACTTATCTGGTAGTTGCTAAGTGTGAAGGATGCCCTACTGAATTAACCAGGTTTTTCAAACTACATCAATAAAACTCTAATAATAATTCATAAAAATCCTGCAAATATTAGATTGCTGGACATGGTATTAACAAAGAAAAGGAAAAAAAGCATATTTTACAATAACTCTACTGAGTTGTATGTGTGTACATACACATTTTATTATTTATTGCATAAAGTTTATTGATTTCTTTGGGCTTTGGGTATTTGCTCCTGTAGTAGACAAGTGTTTTATAGGATGAATAGTTGCATGCAAGGAATATTGCTAGTTCAATATTTGGCAAATACATTCTCTGTGGACATATGAGTCACAGTTTTGACATTTAAGAAATTTAATTGAAGCATATTTGTATTTGGGCAATAATTTAATTTATAAGGTGTATTTCTAAACACAGATGTAACTTACTAAGCTTGTGCTGCTGATGATGTGTAAAATTCTTTGATGTATATGGCATTGTGAATTCTGTTTACTAAAAACCATACAAACCCCTACATAGTAACTATGTATGTGGATTGCCTGTTTATCTAATAGATTACAGCTACATAAACCTGTATCTGTTTTCCTTTAAATCCTTCCACTCAAAAAGAGTGGAACAAGGTCAGCTGTACAGGTCCTTTAAGTGTATTTCCTAACTGCTTACGCCTCCTATCCATGCACTTGTCAAGGTCTGTCATATACAAGCAGGCTCTAACTGCCCTGCCCCATCCTGGGTCCCCAGCCACTCATAATTTGTCTATTGACCCAAAAGCTGCGTTTGAGTTCAGGTTTTTTGCCATGCCTGAGCTGTGTTGTAGCTGTTGCTGCCTGCTGTTGCTCTGTTGCTGCCTGCTGAGTGTGGCTGTGACTGGTGCTCATGGACTGAGTGCACCTTTCTCTTGTTCCTGGACCAGTTTTGCTCATCTTGCTTATGCTTGGTGGGACTGCAGCCCTGGTGTTTGTGCCTCTGCTGCTGCCACGTGTTAATTCCTGGGCTGCCTTCCCTTGAAAAATCTGCTCTACCACTTCTGATGCTTTGCCATAATGCTTCACAGTAAAACCAGGCCCTTTCCAGAGCAGCAAAGTAATAACAGTAAGGCAAATTCACAAACTCCTTGCATACAAATAACCAAAACTAGCCCCCCAAAAAACCCCAAACCAAAAAACACACAAAAAACCAAACAAACAACAACAAAAAAAACACAGAAAAAAACACAAACAAAAAACCCCACCCTTTTCTAACCACACATATTTTAATTCTACCTTGAAATGTAACTTTCTGTAGTAAATTGAACTGTACTGAAGCAACCTGCAAGTGGTGTTTGCCACACATCTTTTATTATGTGGGAGCATTTCTATTTTGAGTTACATTAATAAGCAACCAAACCAAACAAACAACATTATTATTAAAAAAAATAAAAAAATAAAATTTCATTTGCTTTAGGAGGATTACTTTCCCTTTGAGAGACTGTGGAAGACTGTAAAGAAACCTCTAACTATCCTAAGGTACAAACTGTACCTACCTGTTGAAGGAATAAGAAACATATTGCATTGTTTTCCAACAAAGAGGAAAAAAAGTCGCATCTGTGACTATCTTAATTTTATTATTGTTGAATTATGCTTTCCAAATGAATACTGAAATATCTAAGGTGCATGTAGTGACTGAAATATAAGCCATGAAACTGATCATCAGTTGAGTGCCTCAGATAAGAAACAGGATAGATTTATTCTTGGAAAGCAAAAGCAGTTCCAAATCTGTTGAGGCACTCTGTGACTGTGTGTCTGTTGTTCCTGTTTCTTTCTTGAATGATAAATAAAGATGCACTGACAGTCGTGCAATACCCCTGACCAAAGTTATCTTGTTAATGGGTCAGTGGCAGAAAGATGAGGTGTGAAACTGGATTTAGAATAAAAATCCTGGAGTCTAGAACAAAGAATAGATAACAGCTGCTTAGCTAACTTAACACTTCAAAGTCACAGAGGTCAGTTTGTCATCTATGGGAACCAGCAAGATGTGGTTAAATCTTGTTTGTACTTCCTTTTGTCAAACTGTCTTGTGACTGAGTGTGCTTGGTTTTAGTTTATAAATCATCTATGGCAAGGACCTAGGGCAAATAAGGGTAACCTTGCCATGCATTATCTTGCGAACAGTATCCATAACCTTGTAAGCATAAGATATGGAAACCAGTTACAACATTTTTAATCCAAATTCTCAGGCAAGATCCATATAGAAAACTATTTGGCTTCACTTGTGCAGTTCAAAAATACTTAGGTCTCTACTGTATGGTTCGTCCAAGATTTCTGCTGAAAAAACAAAAACAACAACAAAAACAAACAAAGAAAAGACCCCAAAGCAACCCCCTCCCCAGGCCCCAACCCAACTTTTAAACAGGGTAGCTCTTGCATGGGTCTAAAACCTAGGAAAAAAAGCAAAAACACCATTTACAACCCTACTCTGCTCTGTTCTTGTAGAGTCTCACTGAATGATGCAATCCAAGACATGCACTTCTTTGTTCCATTAATACTGATAAGGAAATGAATTAACCTAACTTTGTCCCTGTTTGGTAGACATTAGTGATCCTGTAACATTTTCTCTCAAGTGGAATTATTTCCTTAGGAAAAAGGGAATATGAGGCAGTGAAGAAAAAGACATAAACCAGTCATAGTGTTGAAGTTAACATAGGACAATTGGACAATGCAAGTACTAGGGGAAAATAAAAGCCCAGTCTGAAAGAAAAAGAGCTGTGTAACTACAGAAGCTGTGTAGTGCCAAGAAATTTTTTGTAGAGCCATATGCAAGCATTATGATGAGTGTGCATGCCATATACTTGATATTGACAAGAAGGGTCTGAATCTTTGTCTTTTCTTCTATGAAAAATTTCATGCCCCTATAAAGACAATCTTACTCCTTAATTTCAACCTATATCAGCATGACTTAGTTCCTAAATCATTTGATTGGCCTCTAAGCCAGTACCTCTTATCTCATCTGTAGGTTTCAACAAGTTCTGCGCACTATCTTGCATGTGGTTTCTTTGCCTGAGTTTAATTATCTAGCAGAAATCAAACATTCTTTATCCAGGAATGTGTGCATATTGGGGCAGATCCATATGTTATGCCAATAATAATCATTCTTCTGTAACATGCTACAGAAATTAATGAGACAAAAAGCCTAGGAGTGATGAGTGTTGAGAGAATAAAGGGAGACTGAAGGCAGCAGACTGAGAGAGGAGAGTATAGCTGCCTTTCATCTGCTATCTACCTGTTCTGCACTCCTCCTAGATACAGCAAAACTTGATTATTTTTCCCTTTTATCTAACTGCCATTGTAATTAGATAAACAATTTGTACAGTGCTCCATAGTACATATCTATAAGTGATTTCCACAAAAGTATCAGCACCCAGAAACATTTTCTAATGTATTATGCCACGATGAGGAGATATTCTGCAACTGACTGTAGATTTACTATGGAGAAGTAATAATATCATCCTTTGTAATGATACTTATGGGCTAAATGTCTGAGAGGAGAAACTCTTCTTTTAAGGCAGCTGCTCTAGATTGGAAACTTACATTATTATGCAATTTTACTTGACCATTATGCAAATTTTTCTCTTAGAGTGTACTTGATAGAAAGTCTTGGTCAGAAATAAAGCATTGCAATGGCATGAGTTTGTCTAATAAAGTCTTGTTAGTTGTGTTCCAGTCTCTTCAGACTTCTAAATTCCAGCTAAAGAGTTAAACTTTGCATGAAATAAGCAGGAAAACAGCTGCTGAAATGTTTAATTACTTCAGAGCTAGATCAGGATCAAACTGCTGTTTCTGCTGCATATGCTCCACAATAGCAAGTCTGAGGGGCCGGAGACTTGCTGCCAGCACTGTACCTGCCCGAGGCCAGAGTCAGCACTTATTTTCACCAGTAATTTGAAAGGGCAATCTAAGTAAATATGCATTTATTATACTATGACTTATGTCCAAATATATTACAAGGAAGGCCTGACATAACTTATAAGAACTGCAACACTGTAGTGCTGCAGAACTTCATCAGTTCAATGGGTAACTTATATGAAAATAAGCAAACTTATCTACAGAATGTACATTCTATTATTAGTAGTATAGTCAAAATAAACTCACTGACAACAGGATTTCTTAAATCCTCTATAGTTCTAATGCTTAACTTCATTATGGACAGAATAGACAACTGTAAACCAAGATATTTTTACAAGACTAAAGTATTCACTCCTGATGTAGAGCAGACTTTCCTCTTGAAATGCTCTTAAATATTTATTATGATTAGGAATAGAACAATTAGTTGGAAAATGAATTATTGATGAAATGCCTAATAAAGTAGAACTGTATAAACACTTTTAGAACTCTCATTTTTTGAGAAGCTTTGAAATACATTTGCTACTAACTTTAGAGTCAATATACTAAAAGAACTCACACCAGGAGAAGCCAGCTATGAAACATAGTTCAGTAGATTTTCAAGCCAAATATGAATCTGTTTCACAGTCCTTTTCATCTGTTAAGGAAAATCTCACAAAGTTAGTGAAGAACTCATCATCATGGTTAGATTTCTTCTCCTAAACCTTAAGAAAATGCCTTGGCATTAATTCAAGGTAGTAAAAGGAGGTATCTATTCCTTCTGCCAAAACCTGATTAAAATTACTTCAAACTGCCTTTTTCAAATTTTAAATTTACTCTATTTAAACCACAATACTTAAAGTTATTGTTTAAGAAACTACCTTGTGAAAGAATCCTGTTCAGTGCCTGCTGCTAAGCAACTCTGATCTGTCTGCCATGGGTGTACATTAAACATATCAATTATGTGCAGAAATTATCTGCATAGCAGCAGTCACTACAAACAACTTGCAGACATGCATTTGCATTTGCATATGCTAAATGAGTGTAGAAACATCATTAGTTACGGTACACCAAAGAAAACAAAATCAAGTGGGACAAAGTGTTTTAACACCACTGGAGGATAGTCAGCCGAAAAGTGAAAACAATTACTGAGCAAGAATATCTGTCACTATTGTCTTAGAAGTCTCTGAAAGGCAACAGCCAGTCTTTGTGACTCCAACGCATATTATGCTTATACAGCAAGTTTATGTTGTTTCCTGTAACTATTGTAAAACATTTGACCAGGGTCATGAAACCAGACAATGTCAATTAGCACTCTGCATGCAATTCAAATGGATTAAGCCCCAAGGTGGAATGTTGAAGAGATTTAAGGGATGCATTATTGCATTACAGAACTGCCAACTCTATAAGCCAAATAGTAATTTCAGTGTATGAGGTGTCTCAAGAGACTGTTATCTCAAAGTAAACTATAGTAAACTTCACACAAATTTAAGTAAAGAGAAATGGTGGACAAATGTTAACAGCAAAAATTTAATATAGATGAGTAGGTGTATTATATGCTTATACACCATTCAAGCAGCAGAAGATATAAATTTCCCTTTTAATTCATTTAGCTGGCAATGCTTTTTGCTTCTTCTGACAGGGGTTAATGGGCATGATACACAAGCACTGACAAACTAAGATGGCACTGAAGCATTAAACAGGAGCATCCTAATGTTCACGTAAGCAGATGTTATCAAATCTTCCCATAGATAAAACTGATTTTAGCTCAGAATGTTTGTCTGCTACAAGAAGTTAGGACTTTGTTCTCTGTCTTTCTAGAAAAGGCAAGTTTTGCTCCCGCTCATATCAAGAAAGTAATGAAAATGTCAGGTTAGTACTTTCAAGTGAAATCTAGGGCTCTTGCTTCCTCTTTCTCTTTCTCAAAATTCTTCTGCAATGACTGCTTTTAAAGCACTGCTGAAAGAATGGTCTGGCTACAGGTGCAGTCTCTACCATGATGCAAAGCTGGTGCACAATAAATCCAGGAGCACCTAGTTGTGCATTTTAGCATCTGCATTAATTCCACTGTGAAGATTTTGTTAATCTTAATCTTTGTGTACAAAACACTGAGCTCCATTGTGGAATGTGTGTATTTAGCCATACGCTTTTCTGATAGATGTATTGAAAATGTGGGGGGTTTAATTAACCTGCACCGTGAGGCATTGAGAAATCAGCATAGAAGCAAGCAATACTGACTCTGGCACTTGTTCCAGTCTGCAGAAATCAGCAGGAGTTATGTTCTCACTCTGGCTAATTGGAAATTGAGCAGAAAATTATGTTTGACGCCTCATGCACCTTCATAAAGAATGGGTGGTTCAAGTTGCTTATCACAGAATCAAAGAATCATCCAGGCTGGAAAAGACCTCTAAGATTATTGAGTCTAACCTTTGACTGATTACCACCCTGTCAACTAAGAAAAAAAAAAAAAAAAACACCACAAAAATTTACTTACAACATTTAATCACTGTAGCATAGCAGAAAAGATGCACCAGCATTAGGATTTCCTTTAAAGGAAGAAATGGCTGGACAATATAATATATTAAACTGAAAATATAGTACTGGTCTTTTTGTAAGAAATGAAGTATTAATGAACATCTCTACTTAAGTACCTGTACCTATGCCTCCCTAATGGCAGTAGCTTTGTTAGAGAAAGCCATTGCAACCAACTTAATGCTGCATGAAAAGACAAGTAAACATGCTCACATGAAAGGGTATAATATATGAAGTGTGAATATTTTTTAGGATGCCTTGAGTTCTCTCCGCTTCCACTTACCTCACCTATGTGCTTCATCTCCCACCAACACTGACTCAGAAAAATGTGTCCTTCCCCCAAAACAGATGTTATTCTACTTTGAGTTTTACATAAGAAAAATATTTCTCTAAATTATAAAAAACCTTCCCCTGATAAACCTAATATCTGATCATTCACAGCTGTAAATCATTATTGATAGCGTATTACAACTTGTATTTCATGTAAAGACCTTGTATGTCCTTGAGCAGATATTTCGTGCCAAAACTTAGATCAGAAAGCTACAGTCAAAATATAGCCTCTATAGGAGGGCACACCATATGTTTCCCTAACTAATTTAAGATTCTGCTTAACAGAATGGTTGTTTTCTTAGGTTACTCTGGGAGAAAAAGCTCTTTCAGGGGAACCGCACTCATGCCTATTTAATGGCTGCAAACCAGAATTGTTTAGAAATGGTTTCTTTACATGCAATTTTATTTATTTATTTATTTCAGTGTGCATAATTGGACAACCATGACAAGAAGAAACTCTGCTTACATGCAAAAACTTATGGGTGAAAACTAGAATACAATGGAAACATGAAGCTGTGACTTGCATTCAGTTGCATTCAATTATTCAGTTCAACCACATTTTTTTTCTTTTTAATCTTTGGTAAATTTAGTAAGAGATTTAACTACCTCTCTTTTTAGACATTTCCCCTGCACAAGCTTTCACATATATTCCCATGTCTTTCATCACATCTCTTTTTCTGATCAATGTGCAAACACCCACATAGTTCTCTCTTCAGCAAAATAACTTTCTTAGTAATTCTTCTCGGGTCTAAAATAAAAAGAAGACTCCCATTTCTGTCCGTGATTTCTACACACAAATATCTGCCACCAGCAGTCTATGCAGTAAGGGCAGAGAAGGTAGATTTAAAACAGACTAAAGTCAGGTTTTGAGCTTCTTTAAATGATGGAACTTGCTTTATGACAATGGAAGATTTGGTGGTATTGCTGCCACTGCTGCCTAATTCTGATAGCTGTCTTCTCCTTCCATTGTGCTGCTATCCTGTATTAGAAAGTCATGCAGAGCTAAGACTTTTGTTGTAAAATAATTAATCTCACAAAATGTTTCAGGCAAATTTGAAGCTTTCAAAAGTGTTTTATTCTGTGTACTGTTACAGTTGGATCACTAAATTCTCATGCAAAGTACAGTAACCTAAGAAACAGATCACAGTCACATATTTTACTGTACTGAATTACCATGAATACGGAATGTCTAAAAACTTAACCAAGAAAAACACTTCTTTTTATAACTTCTTTCTTTGTCCCTTTTCTCAGTATAACTAAATATATTTCTGGCAGCTCTAATGAGTCTTTAAGTTCCGTATGAATTCAAGCCGAAGGGTTGGGATTTAATGCATTCTGGGCTAAGAGATTCTTCTTTCTTTGGAAGAGAAGAAGGCCTTAAATGAGATTGAGTAGCTGAAGATATTAGAAGGAAAGGTGTGTAAAGTAAGGAAGCTGTGGTGAGAAAACTGCCTAGAAGAGGGAGATAAACTTTTCAGTGTGTTTTGCCTTGATGTCATTCAGACAAGATGAGTGTATGCAAGGTATAGGACAGGAATGTACATTTTCTCAATTACCATGCCATTTGGAGTTTGCATAACAATTCTGACTCAGACAAGGTGATTCTTCTGTAATGAAACTCCCATCTGGGTGGCTGAAGCCTGATTGTGGAGTTTCATCAAGATTTTGATTTTTATGGGTAACTGTCACAGATATTTTGACTTATTTGGGACTGCATCTCAAAGATTTTTTTAAGTGTAGGAAGCAGCTACCTTGTCTGAGAGCTGTAAAAACTTCTTGGGAGTGAGAGACTTAAGGATTTCATTTGTCTTATCTAAAAGAAGACTGAGATGTGACTATATTGTCTTCTATATCTACCTCAATGTTACTTATTGAAATACCAGCCACTAAAGGGATGTTTAATTTGGAAAAGAAAAACAGAAGGAATGAATGGCTTGAATTTTTTTAGATGAATGCAAGGCCCTGCATAATTCAGAAGGAAAGTAAGAGAGATCTTACACCATTTATTCTGTCTGTGGCTGAATCTCCTTTTGATTTTGCTGCTAGTTTTGATGACTTCTATTTTTTTAATGGTGAGTAGACAAAATCCAGAATGATACAGTTTGCAAAGAATTAGGGCCTTATGTTAATAGTGTTGAGTGAGACTAAGAAGCTGCATAAACAGTGTGTATAAATAAAGCAGAAATTATGGAAGCAGGAAAATAACTGAGTAGTTTAAAAAGTAAGCTCAATAGGAATATTTTGGAGGAGTGGATTAGATCTGCAATGGCAAAACTAGGTAAATGACCAGGAAGTCACATAAAAAAATAGGTTCCATGTCTGAGAACAAGAATTCTGTGTGAAAAATTGGATAATAGGAGTCTGAATTTCGAAGAGTAAAGAGACTTGGAAGGATTCCCAGGACAGAAAAATCTTATTCTAAATTGTTCCAAGACAACTTCTTTTCATCTATGTATGAGTTTCTAAACTCTCATACTTCAAGGAACCAGAAAAAAAAAATGGGTTATCTTTTTGGTATGTAAGATGTATTTTATTTTTTGGTGGCATAAGGCCATGAAAGTCAGCTGGAAGATCTAAACAGAATTAAGATTTCATGCTATTTTTCATGGATATTTTTATCTCGTGGTTAGATTTTGTCAGTGTTTTGGTTTGAGATTTTTTTAAAGTCTTTTTCTGGCAGGAACAAGTCTATTACTTTCTAATCATGTCTGAACTTTTCTATTCCTGTTCTATAAATAGGTTAATCAAGATTGTTAATGATAGAAGGGATCACCAGAAAAGCATAAGGGGGAAAAATATTAATAATTATGCCACTTCATTTGTGTGGAAAAATTCACAATTTAAGTTTATCACATTATGTGAACAATTTTTTTTAATTTTTGACTTCTTCCTCTTTTTTTGCTAAGTTTCTCTGAACAGTTTTTTCACATGCATTTATGTGTGCTGAAATGGTTATAGATGTGGATACATAACCTAACTAGATTAATTCAAATAAATTTAGTGATCAAACTTCCTTTTTATTACAGAAAGATATCCATGTGACAAGCAAACTTCAAATTTCCATATTATCTAGAATTCAAAAATATATTCAAAACTTTAACTAATATTTTAATTTCAAACACCTTCAAAACATAACTTAATGTGATCTGAAGTAATCTCCATTTACATATTTTTTTTCCATTTCTGTTTTTTGGGTCCTGATTCCAAACAGTTTAATTTCTAATTTTTTGCCGCTAGTTATAGAGGAATTTTCCATTTGTTTTATCAAGTCAGCTGAATCTAAACCAAGGTTTTTAAAGTTAATGTGGAAGACACCAGCTCCAGCTGTGTGTCAAGCTCCTAGCTTGAAACCAGCTAGGTTTCAAGTTCATACTCTGTTCAGGTTTTAAGTACGTATTAAACTTGGTACATATTCTCCTGTGTGTCTGTATTGCTCTAGAAGAAAATTCTCCATGTGCTCTGCAGGGAGGTGAAGAATACTACACTATGCTTCTACAGGTATAAGTTTGACCTGAGGATTTAGAATTGCAAAGGCACTTCAGAATGTGTCCCATAATATGCATTTACCTTTGCCTAGCATGCACGTTGATCTTTATTGGCACATAATTCTGTTTATTTACATAAAATGGAGAGAAAGCAAATATTTGCTTCAAGTAAAATTTCAGGACACAGCAAATTACTTTAGATGCTAAAATCCATTTGTGAGCTTGTTAGCGAGGGAAACGCATAACCACCGGAATGATTATGAGGTGCTTTATTGAAGAGCTCTGGGAGCCGGGGTACAAACCCAAATCCAACTCCAA
Source organism: Sylvia atricapilla (assembly GCF_009819655.1). Lineage (NCBI taxonomy): Eukaryota > Metazoa > Chordata > Aves > Passeriformes > Sylviidae > Sylvia > Sylvia atricapilla. The sequence goes on from NC_089145.1 coordinate 53,417,935, forward strand.
CAAGGGTCCAAGAAGGCCCCAATATTATACCCCTCCGTTACATAACTCCATGTTAATCATTAAACCTACATTGTTCTATTGTATACATCCAAGCATGAATTTTGTAAATATCTTCTTTTACAATTCTAGTTTGAAATAATAATCATGTTCAGCTACCAAAAATCATTACAATTCGATCATCTATCTTATGATGATTAGGTACAGTTTCACCCGACCTAGTTTCCAAATACAAGTCGTCCCAATCTTCTCCTTCTCCCCCCATCCTGATTACCCAGGCAGAGTTATACTTGATTTAGTTAAAACAATGAAAGCAACACCTGGTTGCAGTGAAGCAGAGACTCTATTCCCAGCTTCTCTGGTAACCGAAATTATTAACCCTATCCTAACAAGCTAAATGCTGTGAATAAACTAAAAGCCATCAAATATTGCAATATCTGTACTAAAGATGACATGGTATATCCTGTAGATTTGAGCAGAACCCTGAATTATTTTGTAAGCCTTTGGGGAAGGAAAGGAAGAAGGGGAGGGAAGGGAAGGGTCGTCTCTTGCCCTGATTTGTGATCCCAGAACTTATACTACAATTTACAGTACAGCTGATGGATACAACTGGATTCAATCCTTGGATGATAAGGAAGTACCAAACCCCCTGAAAAATGTATAAACTTCCAAGCTAAGGAATCACAGCTCTCCTGTGGTCTCTTCTAAATCATGCATTCCTGTCTGCACTATAGCCAAGGACCTTGGAAAAGATACCTTTGAAAAATTCACTTCAAGTTCCAAGTATGTTCCCCACTGAAAAGAAGGTTGTAATTGGAGTCACTGAGGTTATGTAAGGGGTGATTTCAGCCTGTTCTCATATAGATAAGCATTTTTGCACCTTGTATGACCCTGATTGTCTGACAACTGAGTAGATATTGCAGTAAGTTTCTGTTCATTTGAAACAATTATGTACAGATGTTTTCAAGGGATAAGAAAGCTGATCACAAGGTACTTGAAATCCAGGAAAAGATAAATATAATATATGAAATAAACAAGTGCAACTGACACTGCTTGGACCTTTAATTGATGTATTGTGCTGACAGAAGTACTGAACATTTAGATGTTTTCCTCAAGACTGTGGAAACTTTAACCCCTGGGAAGCTTAGCCATGGGAATTACTGAATGGGGTTTCTCATAGTAACTTTTGTTTCAAAACAATATTGAAAACGAGTGGAGTAATTAAAAAAAAATACAATCCAGCCATGAGCTTTGCCTAGATTTTGATCTGAACCTTTCTTTAGGTTCAGGCAAGTTGAGATAGTGTTTATAAAAGCTTTTTTTCATTTATGGTCTGTTCTCTGAAGGAAATGAGATCATAGTTTGTTCCTTTCTCTTTCTCTGTATCTGACTGTCAACTCTCACCTCTATATGATAGAATTTAAGTCTTTGACAGAGACAGAGGTGCTTCACATATTTATTTCACAGAAATCATTGTCAAAATGAAAAAAAAAAAATTGTGACATAGCTCAATTTTAATGAAATAGTACAGATTTAAAATTGGGAAACATCACCTGGAATGTTGTGGAAGCATGGAATAAGCATTGAGTGGATCTTGTGCTATACCACGGACCAATACAATCCAAATACAAGACACCAGACTTCATGGCATTATTTGGTTTATTTCCGGTTACTGGACAGATAGGAAATTCAATTATTTCACATTCATTTTAATTTAAACTTCTTGTGCACAACAGGGAAAACAAAACTAAACAGTCTCTTCTGCTGCTGTATAGTCTTACTTCTCTATAAAGTCCTTATTGTATCCTAGTCCTCAGAGGTTTTATCACAATTTTCTTGACCCATCCTTTGTCCTGTCTTTCTCTGAGAGTATATTTAATTATCATGCTATCCATGAAAAATTCTAGACGTACACTGCTGTTTCAAATGTTTTCATCATTTTTTGTGGTGTCAACAACTGGAACCATACTTTTTGAAACGGTGTTTTCCTGAGATATCAGTTATCTTTAATCTTTATTTCAGGCAGAAAACTTTTCAGACATGTCCATCCTCTCTGTGTTGATAAATTCACAAGCCTGCAAGGCTCTCAGCAAATAAAAGCATATTAATATCTAACACAAATATACAGGAGGGGTTGTAAATTTAGTGCCTGAGATATTTGTTGAATTTTAATCACCTAAATTTGGTTCTTTACAAGTCTATTTTTCTTCAAGCTGAAATATATGCAACTATGTATATTATAGTTTCAATAAAAATAATATTGTGTGCATATCTATAATACATAGATAGATTTTCTCTAGGAAAATTGAATTTATTTAATTTTACAGAAATCTCATGTGTTATGTAAGTTTTAAAAGTAACAGTTCAAAGAAACAGCTGTAAAAGTAGACACATGCTTACAAAAAATAAAAAAGCAAAGAAAACAAATCTTGATCTGAGGACTTAGTTCACTGTGAAGAAAATAGCTTTTTTTTCTTCCTTTTTTATATTCTAAGGCCTAACACTAGAAAAACTACAACTTCTGTACTGATGATATATTTTTTTCTTTTTGTTTGGCAGGGAGGGGGAGTTAAAAGAATAGTCAAGGTGTTTATACATTCTCTTTTCTGCCATTTATTTCAATCATATCTTCAAAAACTCTAACGGAGACCGATGAGTCAGGCAGCAGCAACACTGAGTTAGATTGAGCACAATATTATCTGAACAAACCAACCTCCAGACTAACCTGCTCAAAAAAATAATTATCCATGTGGTTGTGCAAATAGCACATCTATCCAAAATTCACACCAACTTGAACTTCTACAGAAACAACCAAGAAAAAAAATTCAAAATATTTTTCAAACAATGAGATTAAACTCATTCTATGTCATTAAAACCTTTCCTAGGGAAACTGAGGCAAGGAAATTGGACAGTTTTGCATTAATCATCTTTTTGCTTCATGTAGAGGAAATAGAGTTTCTTTCTGTTAATTCATTTTATTGCATGGGGGTTTTTTTGCTGTCTGCTCCCAGTTATAATTTATTCTTTAAGTCCTGTGGGAGTCAGGCTTGACATTTTACTAGTTCTTCCTATAGCTTACATTTTCACAGAAGAGTTCCACTAGATTCCTCTAGCCTTTCTACTCATCATTTTTATTAGCCTAAATGAAAGGTTGGATTTTATGTATTTATAAAGATTTTTTCTCCTTCTTTAAGACTACAACAAGTAAATCCTAACTACTAAATTGTGCTATGTGCATCACAATACTTGGAATGTTCTAAAATTTTTCTCCCAGGTCTGTTTTCCTCGCTTCTGTTACGAACAGAAGTAGCTAAAATATCATTTGAAGCCTAAGAGGCATGGGTTGGTATTCCAGCCCCAATGATTCCACCATCAAACCCCACTGAAGAAAATGGGAGCTTTCTTAAATTTTGATGAGGATTTTATTTAAAATTTTCAAGATGAAGTGAAGGAGAAAATAATTGTTTGACCTCAAGAATGACAGCAACAACAAAAGTTTTGCTAGAAAATTTCTATTTGATTGTGAAAATTTGTGTTGTGGGGCAGATAGAAATTTATGCTTATTATTCTGCATATGATTACTATGTGGTGAATTTTGTATGGTATTCAAACATATTGGTGTACTTTGACCAAAATATTGAAGTTTTTTGTGCAAGCAGCCATGATGAATAATAATTGAGACCAGAAATATCAATATCAAACAAGAGAGCTGGAGCTAAAATGGATGTTTCAGACATTTATCTGTTTGTCCATCGCTGCTCATAGGCACTGCAATCATGAGCTAAATGGTACTTTATTGCATCTATTGTTTTAGGCTTCTTAGCTTTAAGAAAAAACTGTAAAAATAATTAAAGCTTCCTGGTCACGAGGCTTATTTCCTGATCCATTGTCTATAACTACTCAGGAAATCACTTGGCATTAGTCATGGAAAAGGCCATAGGTAATTGCTCCAGCTTTATCACTTCCTGAGCTAATGCATGTAGGAAGCGGACATGAAAACAATAAAATTTTCAGTTAGCCTTCATTTGCCATTTAAAAATAATAATAAAAAAAACTAGCAGGGTTTAACACTTAATTGTTACCTCAGTCTTGGAATCATCTTGAAGAAGGGGAAATTGGCAACCAGAAATATTGGTCTGTACTCGTTTTTTAGAGGATTGTATACAAGCTAACTGCCCCTGAGTACCAACTTTGACAGTTGCTCTTTTATTTCCAAATATATATATATACTGTAATATCTTAGTAAAGCTTTCATCACTAGAATTTGTGACAAAGTAAACAGACTGTAAGACTACAACTTCATATATAATCCAAATATAATTAAATATCCTTACAAATAATAATTTTCCATTGTATGAAAAATTGTAAAACTTATTTTTCCAGTATTTCAATGTAGCTGAACTATGGATTTAGACAATTGTTTTATTAGCAACAGGATTTGAAAATGAGCATAAATGATAAAGATATATGACTGAACCTGGAATTTAAAATAACCAGTTACATTTTAGAAACAAAGCCGTTTGCTACTTTTTCTCTTTCCATCTAAAAATTCTGGGTCCTTATTCTTTCTTCTAGTTCAGTTTCAAACTCCTGAATGAAAGACTTATCCACTGTGGAATCACTTACTGAAAATTGTTCTTTGTTTTATCTATATTTTGTTTTACACTCAAAATACACACTTGTATCTGTTTGTATTTTGAGTAATTTGTATTCCTGAAAGGAATATAGAAACTTACCAAAGCACTTGCTTTACAGATTCAGAGGAAAGAACCAACCTACTGAATACATCTTTAAGTATGTGCTGACAGCGTATAAAGAAGAATTTATATGCAGTGCAAAGTGTATTGTATTAGCTTTACTTTCATATGTATAAATATAGCGCTAAGTAACACCCACACAATTTTTTTGAAGATTTGAAGTGGGAAGTTAAGCACAAAATTCATTACAAAGTAGAGGAATTAAGCTGCCTTGGAGATTTGTGTTCTTTTCTGTGGGCCATCTTCACTTCAATGGAAAATTTCAAATCATACAAAAAAATGTAGTTTTATTTATCATTGTCAACAACTAAATATTTTACTTCATAAGTCTTGTATCTAAAATAATTTGTTTCTCTAGTGTATATTCTTTTACAAGATGGTGTTTTATTTCAGAGTTGCGGACACATCTCTGACTTTTAAGTTAGAGTTGCATCAGTTCTAGATATTAGCAACATGAATTTACAAGACATTTTTGGCAAATTAATAAGCAAAAACATTAGTCATCATGTACTAATTAGAAATTATTTTAAAGACACAAAAGGATTTAAAAATTTCTGCTTAGCATTCAATGTGTCATTGAATGTTCCACATCAGTTATCTTATTAGCTCAACTGTAAGTGTCTAATATCTCTCATTGAATAAAAAAATAAATCTAGGTAATTCTATTATTTCTGGCATGGAAAAACTGGCCCAGATAGACCTGTCTGCTGCCTGTACCTTAAAGAATCAGTACATGTTTTCCTGTACTAAGGACCTGCAAATACTGTAGTTAAATTTACACTTTGAAAACACTCAATTTTCTGGAAACCAGATCTTTCACTTTGTCCTGAAAAAGACTTTTTCAATTCCTTCTTGTTCTTAAGATATTTCCAATTCTTTCAAAGTTACATAGAGTGGACAAAAGAGGCACAGTGTTTCAACTGGGCTTTTTTTCTTTGGATATTTTGGGGTTTTTTCATAATTTAATCACTCTGATAAGATTTTTACATTTATGTAATTCCATTCTAGAGAAGCCTTGAAATGAAAACTGAAGCCTAACTGCAGAGTTCTAGAGGAAAGGATTAAAGTAAACCTAGGAGATTCTTCATTCAAATCCTGAAAAATATGTTTCTAGCTTCTGCTTCTAGGACAGAATGGTAATTGAGTGCACTGTGGCTTTGCTACAAAAATCTGAATTGAGAAACTCAGATTCATGACTCAAAAGTGTAGGCAATGTTCAGAGTATCTATGCAAAAATTAGATAAAAATCACAGATATCTAGTTTGAAAGGAACAGCTGAGAGAGTCTCTTATAGCTCTAAAAATTACATTTTATTATAAAACATATGTACAAGTGATCTAAACAAGTATCTAAAACTCACTGTGTTGTTGTTTTCTGCTTTGCATTTCCTGTAGCAATATCAACTAATTAATGAAAAAGTAAGACAGTTATGACTTGTGTTGTTAGTACTGTCTTACAGCATTAATGAATTCACAAATAGTAAAGATCTCTGAGAATCTTTTGTCAATTCTTACATACATTTAATAAATCTGAAAAAAATAGTGCTTGTTTCCTATGCAATTTTGTCTAGAAGCAAGCAAACGGGTGAAGGATGAAAGAAGATGATGGAGTCAGTGTGGTGATAGAGCTCATGATACTGGAAAAATCACAAAAAATGGTCATTCTTCTCCGATTCCAAGAATGAAGTGGGGGTGGCAGGGTGGGGAAGGCACAGGAGAGAAAAAGATATTGTGTCTTTCAGTTCTTCCTAATCCCCTTCTTGACCCAAAACCCTTCTCTTTTTTCAGGTCAGGGCCCCTAATTAGCTGTTAAGCATGCTGTGTTGGCTTTCCAAAGCTGGGTGGAAGGATAAGACTAAGAGGCTAGAAAATAAACAGAGACCTTCTGAATTTGGTGTAAAGTGACTGTCAAATCAGTCTGTCTCCTTTATGGACACTGGCTTTTCATAGCATGATTTTCTGTACCTCTCTAATTAAAAACATAAACATATACTTGTGTATTTTATACACAACATACTTTGAGAAGCAGAACTGATCACTTGTTTTCAGTGAGTAGCAACTTACCCCATAGTAATTCCACAAAATATTGTGCAGCTCTCTTTGGAAGAAAGTGTTTTATAGAGTGAGAAAAGGAGGAAGAGAATATGGCTTGTGATAATTACTACCGTTTTTAGGATGTTCATAAACGCATACTTAAACATTTATACAAAAAGATAAGCTTTGAAAATACAGCAGTATAAAATAGTCTTCCAGATGCATTAAAGAAAATTATAATGGAAAACAACTGTTCCTTGATAAGCTGGCAGAAATTATTTCAGCTTTACACTGGGGAACAAAAACTGAAAGCAAATGTTGCAGCTATAGGGATTCTGCCAAAGCAAAGCAAATACATTAAAAGTAAACCTCAATATAAGAGAAAGTGATTTTTCATACTTGTGTAAAATTATGGCTCAGTCTTTAATTGTAAGGAATTTCTGAATTGAAGGTGAAGAGAAGAATCTTCCAAGTTAGTGTTGCATGCTGCCTACTGGTGTTTAGATTGCATCTTGCTTACCACATTTGTTTAATGGGATTCACTGGAACTAAAATACAGAATGTGGCTGAACTCTGAAATGACGAAACACATACAAAAGGTAGTGCTTTATGTCTTTTTTTTTTTTTCTGCAACACTTGAAATCAGTGATAAGGTTTAAAAGGGGATTTATTTTTTTTAATGCATTACAATTTATGAAGGTACATTGAAGTGAATACACTGAGCATGATAAGCTAATTGACCTACATGTGTTTTCTTCATATTAATCTACACTTCCTTCTCAGCTCTCAACCTCAAGTACAAGCCCTAGGAAGGAACTTCAGTATTTCATCATCAAGGTCATCACATTACATTATGAACAGTGATACTATTGGTATGAGAAGTGTAGCCACCAGAGTTTTGCAATCATAATCTTGTGCTTCCATTGGCATAGTAAGACCATTAACACTTGTAAATTTCAATGGCCAAAGCACTCAACACTCAGAACCTTAATTGTCATGCGTCTTAGGTAAGACTTATCAATTCATTGCTTTCTGTTATTTTCCTTTCTGAATATTTTATTTGTATTTCATTTTCATTTCTGTGGCTGGCAAAAAATCACCAGTCATATTTCTAAGCTGATGATACTGGTGTGTATGTGTACATTTTACTTTGGCCAAAGAATTTTGAAAGAATTCACAATTCATATGGAACTTAATCAACACACTTACAATGGACATTTTCAAATGCCCAAACAGTTAAAATGGATAATTAAGCCACCAAACAATTCTAGATTTTTTTCCCCCTAATAGTTAGCTTGGAGATAAATACAATGAATGATAAAATAAGATATAAAATAGTTTTAAATAATTGTTTATAAAAATCTGCCACAAGGCTTCAGTTATTATAAAGGATGTCAAATGTAATTCTGTTCCATTAAACTTATTGCACTTGGATGAAATAAAAAGGAGATACACCTTGGGTTAAAAGATTTGACACATTCCAACTGGCCCAAGGTGCTTCTTAATTTCTCACATCCTTCCTTTCTACTACCCCCTTCACTTATCATTTTTATCAGAAGCTAATTAGTATGATCACAGGAGAAGTGGTAAGATTTTCCAAAGTGATCACTTTTCCTTTTTCTTTTATGAGAGGCTTCAGCTTTCTATCAAATCAATTAGTTAATTGGGCATCACTCCTCTAACACTGCTCACTGACTAAAAAGCTCTCTTCTTAAATAAACTGACACAATCCTTGATTTCAGACTGAAGGCTGGATGCTCATAATTGGCCTCTGATTCGGTTTCTTTGAACATTCTTATCTGGGGATCAAACTGCATGTAATGCAATCTTCTTCCACATGAACAAGAATGTTACCAAAATAAACCTGCTCTGCTATGCCTCTCCTTCCTCACTTTCCTTGCCATAGTGGTAACTGAAACAGTATGTTATTTTAAACAAAGAAAAAAAAAAAAAAAAAAAAAAAAAAAAAAAAAAAAAAAAAAAAAAAAAAAAAAAAAAAAAAAAAAAAAAAAACAAGGGGAAGCCCTCAATTAGGCTGAGCAAAATTGGAAAGGAATTTTATATTAATATGGTACTTCTATGTTGTTATTGAATCCTGCATTTGATTACATTGCAGATGTGCTATTAATAATCCCCTATATAAATATACAATATTGTACTAACAGAGAAGTATAAAGGTGGTTATAAAGAAGTTTAAAAAAATCAAACAGATATGATGTAGCTTAGTGCCTTTTAGAACTGGTCACCCATATACTTTTACAACCTATTTCAGGTATATTTTAATGTAAACATCTCCTTTAATATCCTATTTCTTAATACATTTCCACATGTACTTTTCGAGGTATTTTCTTTTCCTGTGTGCATGCTATTAGGTCTGCTATGCAGGACTACTTCATGAGTTATAAGAATGGCATTTTTAAAATGTGAACGAGGCAAATACATGACATTATTGTGAATCAGCAGTACTGCACAAGAGAGTGCCATTTCTCTCTATATCAGTGGGGTAGCTACCAGATGTCTCCTAGGTCTGGAGATGACCTTTGAGACTAAAAGATAATAGATAACTCAAAAGCAGCTGTTCTTGAGAAGAAGTAACTGCTGTAAGAAATGTCTTAAAACTATGGAAAACATTAAACATTAACACTGTTTATTGTAGTGGTCTGCTTTAAAATTATTGTCAAATTTTGCATTTCTGAGCCCTATTAAACACAAAATTAAGAGTTTCCAATGCTCAGGCAGGCACTTAATCCCAAGCTCTTTATTAATAGTAATGACTGAAAAATATACATCCAGGAACCTTTTCAGTCATCACTGAAACAGAACAGTGTCTAAAATCAAATCTGGCAGCTGTTTAGCAGTACATGACAACACTAAACAAATGTTTAGACAAGGGGAATCAAAAATATGCAAAAAGTTACACTTTGGTAGGATCAATGTACAGAAAGGGATGCAGGAAAGTATTGTTTCTAAATGTTTAACATGTTTTTCAGATGTCAGGCATCAGCTGCTGAAATATACCAGCATTTCACTGATTAGTAATATGTTGGACTTCAATTTTTTGGTGTATTGTTAATGACATTCCTAATTTATCAATTTAGCAAATGGAGATTTTTTTTCTGAACCAAATATATCTAAAAGTATTGTCTCCAAAGGTCTTACACCAGTGATAAATGTTTTCCATTGTGTTCAGGATTTGAGGTTTGTCATTGCAGTCAACTGCTGTTCTGCCATTAGTTTGAACAGAGGGCAAGCAAAAGTGTTGTAGCCATCTACAGCTATGTCAGCATTTATATCTGTGGGCATCAAGGAGCGTGCCTTTGGAATGTCAAAAACGTGGATTTAGGAAGGAATTGGAAGACAATATTCTTTCTTATTTTACTTCTGGCTTTTGCTCCAGGAAATAAAAAGAAAAGTGAGGAGGGAAAAAATAGAGCAACTGAATTTTATGTTTTAGAGTGTGAAATGACCTGTATTGGGGATAAGGAAAGAGTGATGATGTTTTTAACTGACAAGGTGTTCCAGAAGTAGCCAATGTTTGTAGGGGAAAGGTGTTCATTTTGGGATAAAGATACATTTAATTGGATATAGCTAGATCTAGATTTGTTCAGTAATTCAAGATGCTAATTTATTTTCCAATAAACTGTATAGACTGTTAAAAAACAACACTTCAAGAGAAAATACAGGAGAATGAAATGCATTTAAAGGAAGTATCGAAGGACTAAGGTTTTAATAGTGAAAATAGAAAAGGAACTTGTTTGCGTAAATCTCAACACAGCACTGCCCTCTTCATGTTTAGTCATGTAGATCTTTCATTTGCTTTTGACAAAGTGAGAAGGTAAGAACAAAGTCATGTCACAGGTGTCAACATTCATATTTGACAAAAGCAAGCAGTGCTCCTATTCTATATTGATACAAAATAAGCTGTTCAAGCAACCAAAAAAACCAAAACAAAACAAAACAAACACAAAAAAACCCAAAAAACAAACCAACCAAACAAACAAACACTTTAGGAATGAGGTGGAACATAAAGCAAAAATATACTTTTAGGAAACTGTATGACAAGTAATATTCAGTCTTGGCTAATCTTTTTTCTAAAATTCAAAGGACACCACTAGTGGATGCAAGTGGTTTTAGTTTCCTGGTGTTGCTAATTGTGGCTTGTTAAAAATGAATGAATGAATGATCTTCAAATTTTTTTTTCTCAAAAGTGATTAAGGAAGGATCAGATTCCACAAGACTTAGTTTGGCTGTTGAGCACTTAACAGCAGTATATTCTGTTGTCATGTTGACCTTAAGTGCAATTTCTTGCATGGGTTATGCCTAGTCTGTTACTCTGAAGTTCCCTAACTGAGGTTTTTTTTTAAATAACAAAGAATGGTCTCCTAATTCTAAGAATAATCATTTCTTTCCCATGGTAAGAAGGCAGTCAGAATTGTAGATTAGTTTGAAATCCAGAAAAAAGTGAAAGCTACTTTGGTGACCCTTCTAGACTTTTTGACTAAGGCTCTTAAAAAAGGCAGCCTTAGTTCAATATTATGTTTTACTACAATGCAGACCTGAATGTTGGGGTTATGGCTTTTGAACCTGAACTGCTCTATGATATTTGGTTATTTTGGGGTGGTCAGTCTGGCTGAAGTCCAAATCCAGCCTATACAAAGATTTTTATTTTGTCCTATAAGACATCTGAGCTGTTTCTTTTTTGCAGTTCTAAGCTCTTCATAACCAAGAAAAATGCAGTTCTTTTTTTATTCTAATTGGAAATTGAGACAAATTGGCCATGCTTAAAGTTGCCTCTCAGTTTTGTGCTTTCACTATGGGAATATTTTTTCCTCAACAGAGCAGTAAAATCCAATACTGAGTGTAAAGGGAATGCTGCAAGAGAAGAGAAATTTTATAAATCACCAAGACAAATGCATAGAATTATATGATGAAAAGAAATATAAGGATCACTGTGTCATTTTTATTGCCAAGAAGAACTGATAAAAGAAAGAACTGAAGTCTTTATTGGGTTTGTGTTTCTCATGCTAAATGGATAGGTGGTCTTGCATAAATCCTGCTTCTAGAAGGTATGGCAGTGTGAGAAAGCTAAGTTTATCATTCTTGCATTAAAACAGAATTAGAAATCTACTGATTGTATTTTCCAAGATATATCCAAGAGAACTGTAACATTTTTCTGTTCACCATGCTAATATCTTGATATTATGTATTGTTCACTTATTTCATACACATAGTTCATATGTATATGATATGTATTATTAAACTGATTTTTTAATATAGAAAATTCTGCAATATGTGTTTGGGTGGGAAAGTATAATCAAATTGCAGAATCACAAAGTCTTGAAAGAAAACCTTATGGTGATGTTAGTTACATCATACAAACACTGTCACTGATTTGTAACTCCTATAGGTTTGTCTTGCTGCTCACCCCATGAAATTTTGATACTTGCCTTTAAACTCTGTTCCTAAGTGATTGAGGCCTGTCCTGGAATTTGTACTGTTTGGTTTGGGCCACTTCATGAAAGTGAAAAAGCCTGACAATCTCAGTCAAGCATAATATTAATATTTAGGCTGAATATTGGTTTCACTTATGCCTTTTTCCCCAATGAGAAAAGCCATCACATATTCTGTTCCACTTTTCTATATCATAGGTGTGTAAGGACCAACATACACAAATTTTAAAAGTGTGGGTCTTCATTGGATCCAGTTGATTTTACATCTCAACAGATGAAGCTGAGGTCCATTTGTAAGGGAGGGAGGAGGGGAAGGCAAATAAATAAAGAGGAGCATTGATCAACTAGACAAACACACAGGGTACTTTTAAGAGTATGAAAATATAAACAGCCTTTCAATCAGTGGCCGAATAATTTCTGAACATTATCATGTCAGATTAGACTGTGTTTCCATCTCACACACACATACACACAGATATAAAGAGTTGTCTCTTAGACAGGTACAAGATTCACTTGGGCCTGACTGGTTTCTCTGTCACTTTATTTGAGTGTCCTTTACATATATATTTTTTTAGTTAGTTAGGAAATCACATTTAAATGTTGACTTAGCAAATCAAGGCATTGGACCAGATGATTTCCAGAAGCTTAACATGTTTTAATGCTCTATTTGACTTTTGTCATGTGACCATAAATGGTCAGTAAACAGTCCCTTGAATTTCCCAAAATTTCATTTCCAAAGCCTTTATTTGTGACTTAGTTACAAAGAACAGACCTGAGTATCTATTTTGTTTGAGAGATTGCTGTAAATCAAGGCTGTCCTATCCATCTGGGTTATCGGCAAATTTTAATTTCAAAAATTGGTCTAATAGGACATATTGAAAATATGAAGGGCAGTCTGCACAATATGTTTCTAGAAGATACTTCCAATAGTAACAGAGAAGTCTCTGCCACAAAAAGTGCATTGCTAGAGGAGATTCCAAAGAAGAAGGAAGACCTTTAATTTCCTAAAAGTATTTTTTGCCTTATCTCACCTTTGCTAAAAGTTGATTCATTAATCTCCATATAAACAAGGACTCTACAGACATTAGTATTATTTTATAAGGAAATACAATTATCATTTGTTATTAATTGTACTTACACTGGAAAACTGCATGAGCTTCTACTAAAATTTATCTTTTAAGTAACTATGTCGCATATAGTGTAATTCAAAATTTGAAGATTGAAAGTGGAGGAAAAAAATGGAAGAAGAAATGTAGGCTAAGAGATCCCTGCTATAAGTAGTGCAGCTAAAGAGACTGGATGAGAGCAATAAGAAAAACTTCTCTTCCGAGAGATGATACTGATGAGCATTGTATACTTGCAAATCTAGTTATCTGTAAATCTGTGTCTTGGCAAGAGCTAATGTTTTGTTACTCCACTAAAAGTAAATAAAAGCTTTTAGTAAACTAAAAGCAAATAAAAGTCAGTATAAAGGTAGTCCTTCCAACATACATGGAGGAAGGAAGAAAGGAAATTTTGAAAGTTTGTAAATGTAATTTGCTCCCATAATCCTTTTTCTATGCAAGAAATGTAAAAGAAAAAAAAAAAAAAAAAAAGAAAAGGAAATGTGCCATTCCTTAATTTGTAATGGCCACAAGTTTTTCTGAAAAAAAGAAAAAAATTAACTGCACTGTAACACTTAAGATATTCTAATTTACAGAATTTCACTGTTGATGACTCCAGAGCTGATAAACCATGAATTGTAATGTATTTTGCCACATTTCTGCACTGATTGCTGTGGTGTTCTAAGTGGGGAAGTATAGCTATGTTATTTCTATACTTTTGTTTTGCCAATACAATCTCCTGACCACATAGAAAATATGGTATTTCTATGATCACATAGAAAATAACTCATTTTAGCATTTATTAGCAAATCCCCTTCAAAATATTGCTGAAACCTTCAAAAAGTACATTTAATCTCTCTTAAAATTCATGTACTTCTTCCTAAAGCTGCAAAACACTCTTTTATTCTTGTCTCATTTTGATCCAAGAAGGGCACTGCTTCTGTGAATGTTTTGACCATGAGGGTATTCAATTACTCAAAGCTGAATATATCTAGTCAATTTGTGGCAAACTATTCTGTGATCTGCTTCTAAATACTGAAAAACATTCCTGTTGAGGCAGACAATTCTGCTCTAAACCAGCTTGCATCCATAAAAATAACAAAAAAGAAATTCTTACATACTGTAAACATTAATTTATAGAAATGATCTTTAAATACATTTCTAATTGATGCAATATTATTAATTATACTATATCACAATGGACTACTCTTTAAATATTTCATAATATTATTAACAGTTTAATCAGTTTGCATTAGTAATAAACTCAAAAGATCTTACTTTGTAAAGTAATTTTGGAAAATTAAAATAAGAATAGTATTCTAAAATAAGTGTATGTGAATGCAATAATTTTAAATTTTCCCTCTCGTTAAAATACAAATTACAAAAAATACCTCCCATGCTACTGCAGCACTTCAATAACAATATTATAATTTTGCCTGGACAAAAAATAACCCACCCCAAAGATTTATGCTAATGACAGAAATTATATGTGGAAAAAAAGCATATGCCAATAATATTCAGTGTTTGGTTTTACTGAGATACATGTCAGGAAAGCAGTAGATTATGTATGAACGTACACTGAGATGAGCACCACTCACCCGTTTTTTGGATTACATTTTTCAAAGCTGTTAAGCATATGCGTTTATTTTCCTAGTCTTCTTGAGAAAATTCTGTTCACGGCACACAATGGTTAAGAATGAGTCACTAGGCACGATACACTCACTGGTAAATGATTGATTCTACTGAGGATTGTTTTGGGATTGTGGTTTCTATCTGGGCCAATGCACCAGGGACCATCAGAACAGTTGTAACTTGACTTGAGTGCCCAGATGGAGATAAGGCTGTAACTGAATCCCTTTGTCATCATGCTTGGACATGGAAGTTGGATCTTGTCCAACACTGTAATACTTTCAACCACTGCCAGCTCCAAGTGACATAGTAAGCAAGGAGCAAATCACAGGAGAGAAAAATTATTTTCTGGCCTTTAGTTTTGGCACTATTTTTCCCCAGTTTGCATTTTTCTTGAAACCTGAATTGTCTCCCACCCTACAAATGTTATTACATGGACAAAATATGCATAGCCACTTTAACATAAGGGGGAGTTCATTCCAGTAATTTAACAGAATTAAGTATGCTGTTTAAATTAAAAAATCACCTATCCAAGTGGATGGAGAATGTAATAAAGAGGAGCGAATATGGTTTTTATAGAGATGGCAGGATTTGTTCAGGCCTCTAAAGCTGAGCAACGCTGCTTGCAGTTCAGGCATAGATAGAAATTGATGAAAATGTAAAGTAGTCTGCAAACATAGGGACCTGCTTCTTAAGCCACTAAATATGATGGTTGTAGGTAGCAGATATTTTGGGTGAATAATGGCAGAACATGATTGTTTTAGTATCAAGAGAAAAGTTTACTGCCTTAAGTACCAGGTTCTTTGAGCAGAACACACATGCAATGTTGAAGAACATAACAGTTTCCAAAGGTTGCTGCTCCATGAGTCAGATAGACAAAACAAATCATCCAGCTTCAAAACATGTGGACAGTTTTTGAAAATTAAATTCAGTCTTCAATTAACAGATTTAATGCTATTAATATCTTTTACCTTGCATAAAAATACATAAAATTGTCCACAACTGAGTGGTGAATAAAAACGTCCCCACTCATATCATTTTAGCATTAAGGCTTTTAGTTAAAATCACTAGAGTTGTATTCTTTTTTCTATTAATATTGGTCAAAGCAAACTACAAGCCACAAAATTTTTGCAATAGGGAATTTTTTTTTGAGGGGAAAGAGGAAAGAGGAAAGAAGAGAGGAGAGGAGAGGAGAGGAGAGGAGAGGAGAGGAGAGGAGAGGAGAGGAGAGGAGAGGAGAGGAGAGGAGAGGAGAGGAGAGGAGAGGAGAGGAGAGGAGAGGAGAGGAGAGGAGAGGAGAGGAGAGGAGAGGAGAGGAGAGGAGAGGAGAGGAGAGGAGAGGAGAGGAGAGGAGAGGAGAGGAGAGGAGAGGAGAGGAGAGGAGAGGAGAGGAGAGGAGAGGAGAGGAGAGGAGAGGAGAGGAGAGGAGAGGAGAGGAGAGGTCATAAGGATTATGAATGTTCCTATTTAAAAACTATTGTTACCTACCCCTAGGAAGAATTTCTCTCTATAGAAAATATTAAATAGTACATTTTGGTGTATAAAAAGAATTTCATGCCTCTGCCTGAAACACTGAGGTAGATATTTATTCATTTATTCATTAATTCATAATATTTCAAGAGCACAATCACGGGAACTATTGTAGTAGACACTCATCTCTGGTAGACCAGGTTTCGTTGATTTTTATGGAGTTAACAGAGGTAAAATAGCCATTTGTTGCTTTTAAAGCACTGACATTTTTGTGTGGAGTGGCCAGTCACACAGAATACCAAACAAATCTATTTAGTTCATTGTCAGCTTCTGTTGAGAAAAAAATACATCACCTAAAGGCAAAAAAAAACTTTTTCCTTTTGTCTATCAGTAATACAAGTCAGTAAAGTGTTGAAAAAGTGAAAATTTGCCACATGTCCCACAAATTCAAAGCCATGTGTAGGAGATGAGACAAAAATTTGTTACCAGTTTTTTTGAAGATCTTAACCATGCTCATGGTGAACCCTTCAGTGTAAAGTTAAAGTCCAGAAACTATGTTGGAATTTGCCATGGTTGGGAAGGTCCTGAAGGTCACTTTATGTTGAAGGCATAAAAAAAAGAGAGGACAGTTTAGTGGAGAGCATGGTGGTGGTGCTAGGTTGACTGTTGGACATTATGATATTTAAGACCATTTCCAACCTTAATGATTCTGTGGCTCAACTTTCTTCTGTATCTGGTGGAACATGTGTTGGGATGTTTTCTTCCATTGTCTAACTGATCAGAGGCAGTAACACAAGTAGCTTCTTTACCCAATATGGTGCTTTGGGCCCTTTCCTCTTTGTTACATCTGATTTTTAGTGCATTTTCATATGTCTAGATTAAAGACAACTAGCATGTAAGAATTTTCCAGTTCGAATTCTCTTTCTTCCTTCTGTGATCATAGTTCTATTAGGATTGCTATGCTGGTTTAGATTAACTATATTTTTCTCTACTACAAAATGTGATGTTCAGGTCACCATCCACAGAATTTAAAATCTGTCTTAGATTTATCCCATTTAAACTGAAAGAAACCTTTTCTTCTATTGAGCAGATTGACAAAACTATTTGGAAACTCCTCATACATCTGATTCACTCCTCCCACAGTATATTGTTCCTGTACTTCATATTATGTATTTTCCATTTTGAAGAAAAGTGTTTATCACATCACTATTCACTTTAATCTGTAAGTAGGTTTCCTCAGCCTTTGGATTAACTCACAACCATTTCCAATTGCCATACACCTGGCTCTCTGCTCAGTCATCCAAAGCCTTGTAAGAGACATCAAGGGATCACTGATGATTGGATCATACTTTGAAAAGAAAACAAAAGATATGTTTGTTGGATTGAAAGTATATCTGTTATTGAAAAGATAAGAAATGATGGATGGAAATGACGAAAATGATGGATTTTCAGTCCTTTGCATATAATAATGGAACACAATACAAAAACTGAAGGAGAATTTTTAAATTGGGTGCAGTTTTAAAACCATGAGAATTAAAAAGTGCTCACCACCTAAACCGTAGGATGAAATACGGACTCATTTTAAACTATTACAGCAGCTCCCTCAAGCCAGTGTTTTCTTAATAATAGGCATATAAAGTCTTGATGCTTTCATAGCCAAAAAAGAGGTAGCTGTAGATCTAATTACATTTTTGAAATTTATAACTTGCTCACATTCTCGATGTCATCATAGTCCAAAAAATAACCATGTTTGTCTCAGTCTTTTGAAAAATTAGCAAAGAGCACTTGCTCCACAGATCTCTCAAAGCTGTTATAAACCTAAATATGCTTGTCAGAAAGAAAACAGGCTTCCCAAATACTTCAGGAGGTCTGTGGGACTTTAAGGACTTTTATTCATGACTTACCTTAAAAAGGTAGTCACTTTTTTTTTCTCAGCTCATTTCCCAATTAAAAGTTATTGAGGGAAAACAAACATAGAATAATGTTTAAAAAAGATCTAACCACATTTACATAGCAACACAAAATTCAATATGTTATACAACAGACCTGTCAAATAGAGAAAAATATTATTTTTACAAAAAAAAAAAAAAGAAAAAAAAAATTAAGAGCCACATGAAGGACAGTGTCATCCAACATGTTTAAAAATGTCCATAATAAATCTTGCAAAGATGTCCTCTGCCTTGAAGTGGCTGTTTTTATGCAAAGGGGCAGAAAGCCTCCACAGAGAAAAAGTATCACTCTCAATATTATCATGCTCTGAACTACAGAAAACACACTCAAGGGAAGTACCCACAAGTTTACAGGGACTCAGGTTGCTGTGGAATGTAGCACTAGAAATGGCATATAATTTCTAACCAAGAGTCTTAATTTCTTCAATCCAAATGAACTTTGTGATGCTTCAAATGGGGATATACATACTTCTTTCCATGATTTCAACAGCACTGTCTAATCCCAGAGGTAGATGTCTCTGCCTTTTCTTCTCTTTCCTTGCACTGAGCTAACTTGGAAACAGCAGCTCAGGTCCCTATAGATCAAACTATAAAGAAAAATATAGCATCTGTACTTTCAAGAACATTCTTATCCTTGATTATTTAATGCAAACCCATCCATCTCACCCCTCTTCTGCAAACAATGGTGTGATAATCACCTAATAGCTGTCTTCAGTCACAGAGGTGTAATTACAGAAATAACCTAATAAAACCCACTAGTGTGCTATTTTTTATTATCATCTGTTTTTATTATTTTTTATTAGCATCTATTTTTCGATGGCTATGGAATAGCTACAGGTATTAGTCTTTAAGTTTCAAAACTCTATTGGTGAAGGAAACTAACACAAAGAAAAAATATTCCATTTTACACATGTAATAAAGAAACATTTCGAAGACTGAGAAAACTTTTCCTTCTCTATTTTACTTGAAAACTTAAGCTGGTTTATTATCAGCTATTGCATTTTAAGGGTGAGGCAGAGAGGAGAAAGGAAAATCAATTTTCATTTGGAAGATATTTAAATAGCTTTGTCACAGTCTGTCCTGAGCTGCTATTTCAAAACATATCTGAAGTGACTTATAATTTCATTTTCTCACCATCTAACATTCATCTACTTCCAATCTCAGTATGAAACTGATTATAATTCTAGCAGGACTCCATCATCCCGTGATACTGGCTAGCATTTAGAAATTCCTAGTCAGTGAGGGTATATAGCCTCATATTACCCAGAGGCTTCAACCATAGATTTGATTCTAGTCACTGTTTTCAAAAAGATTCCAGTATAACTTTAGCCTTTTAGCACTGGCTGTTTAAATCATATCATAGTTAGGAGCTATGTTTAAGAACTCCATTCAAAGGCTGCTCTCCTGCAAGCACAGGTCAAAGTTTCTACTTGGCATCAAACATTCCAAGCTAGTCTTGCTTAAGAAAGAGAGAAATCGAATATTCACAGTTCCTTTCCTCCTTGTAAAATAATTCTGGAGTTGTTACACATTTAGTGGGAACATCTGGATCCATGGATAAAAGAACACAGCTGTCTTATATGATTTATTATTCCATTTTCCTGTCTTTACCTGGGGCCAATTTCAGTCTTTTTTTACTCTCACCCCCCATACTTTAACTCATATAACTGTCATTCTTAAAGTATTTTAAGATGGTTCTCACTTTCTGACTGTCCCAATCAATCCACCTTGAATTTCTTACTCTGGTTACCACAGTATTGGTTAAACTGACAGATATATTAATCGTTGAACAGACATATTCTAAGCAGAGATTTCTAATAAAAAAAAAATAATGAAGGTTAAAATTAAATAAAAATTTTACTCTCTAATTTTAAGATTTTGCACTGTAATGCACTTCATGTTCATGCTAATTTAGCTCAGTAATCATAAAAAGAAAACCCTATTTTATCCTATTGAAAATTATGTCTCTTAATGATTCACATTTACAGTTGGACTTGATGCTCTCAAAGGTCTTTTCCAATCTAAATGATTCTAGCAAATCATTCTATGACAATATTTAGGTAAGCAATATAAAAAGTTGCTTCTTTTACTATTTTTCTTTAATATCTTTATAAAACATAAACTAACTGCAGTCTCCTGGAAAATTATTTGCTGTGACTTCTTCATTGTATTACTAGCAGAATGTGAAAATGTATTTCAGAATGCAATTTTCCGACTTTTTTGTCTGAGCTCAGGTGCATTAAAATTTGTGCTAATTTAATACTATGAGTTCTGCCTGTGCATTTTTATAGCATGCAACAATCCTGCTGTGGTAAAACACAACCTGGAGGAGAGTTTCCTTATCTGAGGACATTACATGGCACTTCAAAACCAGCAGAAAGCTGTTTATATTAGATGGTACCTCAGTGTAACTATATAGTGCCTGTGTATAACGCTGGGACAAAAAAAATGTCTGATCTTAAGATCAGACATTGATAATAGGATAAAGATGGCTTAAATAGCCTCAAGTCTTTGAGCCATGGGCTTAAATATAGGCTGCTGAAAGGTATTGTAGAGTTACAACAGCCTCCTCCTCTGAGTTATTCAGCATCAAGAGACCTGTACTGAATCATGCCTGTGAGGACATCAATGTATTTAAATTCACCAAGGCTTTTCCATTATTTACAATATGCACAAGGAGAAATGTGTTATGCCCAGAATTAATTGGTGCACACATTATTTTGTAGAAATAGAGTAACCCACTTAAGTAAATTAGACTATTCTTGATGTGCAGCTGGGGAAAAACTGAATCCAGAAGTGCTTGTTCCAAAATCAGGAAAGGTATGTAATTATGAATGTATCTATAGCAATTTCTTGAGTTTTACTATGAGTATTTATTTCAAAATCATTATTCCAGTACATTGAAATTCCACTATCTATGGATTCGTGATTCAGAGGAAAAATAAATATTGAATCAAATAAATATTACAAACTATTCTAAAAATACTCAAGTAAATGCTCTTTTGGTGTTAGAAAATCTTGAACTGGTTCAGATTCCACTAATTTAATGCACATCAAATATTTTACTATTTTTATAAGTATTTCTATAAGAAAAATGTTTTTTCTTACTAGACTTGAATCCTGTTTCTAATAAGTCAGTGATGAAACTTCTACAATTTCACCTAAACCATGAATTGGTTTTTCATGGAAATTTTCTACTTTGTAATAACTGGAAAAAATTGGTTTTCTTATTTTTATGGTAGATGAGAGGAAACTACTTCTTCCTATTTTCATGTCCAAGGAATAGAACATTTTGCCTTTATTGTTGTCTCTGTATGAAACAACACTTCCTTGAACTTTCTACCTAAAAACTCCTAGATTCTTGAGACTCTTTAAATCCCAAAGGTAATTTAATGATCTTAAGAGTCAGCAAAGAGCATACTGTTTTGTTTGTTTTTTTCTTTTTTTCTCTCAAACTAAGTGACTGGGTTTGTTTTATTCATAAAGACCTAAAAGTATACCTTGTAAGGAAAACCTGTAAAAAGCTCTTTCAGAGTTCAAACTGGAAAGTTCATTCTCAACAACCTACACAATTTTTCACTTGTTTGGTGAGATTACGAAAAGATACATCACAAATATCTGTTTAACAGACATTACAAAACTACTAGTACTACTAGATTTTAGTTATTTGTAACTACACTTCACCAGAAGTGAAGCCCGTGAAGATGCTTAAGGTATTATAAAACCTCACTTTTTATTGTATATCTGTTTCCCTTGCTTCTTGCATTATCAAGAGGACTAATGCTTTTGTCAGCCTTTAATGAGAGGCCTAAATCAGCTTGAGAATTCAAAACCTGTCTTGACCAAACAAAGATCTTCTTTGAAACAAAAAGATAATTCTGCTGAAAAAAGATCCTACACTTTAACACAGGGAAAAAAATTGTCAGAGTCAACTTGTCAATTTACCAGCTTCTGAGTATAAGCAGGCCAAGAGTACAGTATAATTAATTGGTAAAACAGATCACAAGGGTTTAGCTTCTTGTACTAGTTAACATTATCAATAACCTGTTATTTTTTACAATGTCAATCTGTTTTATTTTTAGCCTGAAATGATTGACAGAATGACCCAACTGTTATAAACAGTGTTGAATTTGATGCCTTTACCATTGCTTAAAACGGAGAAGTCAAAATGTAAATGGAAAAATGAAGGAGTGTAATGGTACTTCTGTTATAATTAAGTTTTATGCAGGCAGCAACAGCCTATTTAGAAACTTAGCAGATAGTCAAATACGGCCTGTAAAGTGTGAATTATTTCTTTTTTTAACATGTGGAAGCTCGATTTGAAGTTCTGCTCGGTTTATCGTGGAGAAGAGAATGCATGTTTTACTTCCACAACAAAGAAAATAAAAATTATACTACTGAGAAAGAGATACATTAAAGAGAGGAGCATCTATGGGAAGTAATATGGGAAGGAAAGGGCTTTTCCTGCTTGAAAAGGTATATAGAATTAATGTGCAAATGGGTTCAGGCAAGTCTAAAATGTACTTCCCTCTTTATACTACCAAACCCTTCATAATTCACTACTCAGAAAGCTTCACCAAAAGGTAAATCAACATTTTATGAGTTATGATATACTTACTAAATAATTAATTAATCTATTTAAATACTGTCTTCTTCACAACTTTTCTATTTAGCTATGATGGGAATGGGAAGTAATAAAATACAAGCAGGAACATTACAAATATTGTCAAAGCTCTGTCAGAGAATGCCAATAATCCCAGTAATGAATATAGAACAGTAGGATACTTGCTGTATTCCAAAAGGTTTATACACAAGATTTGTACTGTTATGACTATATCAAAAGATTTATGCAGTGCAATTTCTTCAGTATGGTTTTGATTACTGCCTTACTGATATGAAATTGTGTTCATTAGTAGCTTATTTCTTCCTCTCTAAGAAGTAGAACTGATGTAAATAAGTACTTAATTGCATATATCTCAGTATAAATGGGAAAAATTTACCAAGCCAACAGCATTTTACCAGTTAAAAAACCTATGTTCAGACTAGACTTCAGCTTCCAACAGCAACAGTTTTCACACATAAAGAAAACAGTATTTATTAAGAATGCAGTATTTTATTTCTGCTCTGACCAGAACTCAGTACACAGTAGGGAGTGTACTAGAGTATTTTAATTTTTTTGCTTCTCAGACTTCTGTTTCTACAGCTTAGCTGTGTGTAAAAGAGAGCATTGACAATTCTCCCAAGCCAGCAAAACAGGATATTATTTTTATTCTCTTTACTGCTAGTAGTACAGTAAGTTGGTGGCTCCTGGGAAGAACAGAGTCCTCAAAAACATTGTAGAAGACCTACAAGTGGACCCTCCCCTCATGCTTCTCCCTGGGAAGAAAAACACTCTGCTTAGATAGAGAAACAAAAGAGTGACATATTTTCAGAGAACACCTATGAATATTGCTTTATAAAGACATGATCTGGAGATAGGCTAATAATGAGAAAATTACTTAATTCAATGTTCAACACTTATTCCAATAATAGACTTTTTCACATTAATAGGATTTTGACTTGTGATTTTGATAAGATTAAGTACCCAAGATATTCTGCTGGTCATTATAGCAGGATTTGACTAGCCTTCCTATTGCCATTGTCTGCCTTACATCCTTTAGGTGATTCCTGGTAGCAATCAGTGCAAAGAATGAGTCTGTCAGGAAAAAGGAAATGAGCTGATGAATTCCTTTACATGTTGTATGTGTGTTAAATTTGGACATACAGCAAAGTGTGACTGTCTTGTGTTCTCAAATATATTTTTATTTCTCTGAGTACTTTATTGTGTTTCTTCTGAAACAGATACAGCATTATATCTATTGTCAAGAAAAGATATGAGGCTGTGTTATGAAGTGTTTATAGACATACCTAATAACATTGATATAATATATTTTGAATGAATTCTTCATCTATTCATGTCAAAACCTGGGATATTTTACTAGAAGCATTTTACTTTCACTGTGCTTTTATGCAAGGCAACCCTTAAGATACATATTCAACTGATTAACGTTTGCTGACACTGAGACAGACAGAGAGAGAAAAGCTAAAAACACTCAGAATTTTTCCCCTTCTCAAAACATCTGTTTTGACACATTCTTTTTTTTTTTTTTTTTTTAAGTGTTGGGATTGTTTTGGTTTAGATTCCATGTAGAATGAAAACAAATGTCATACACTGCGAGTTTCATGCTCTGAATCGTTATTCTCCAGACAATTACAGCTATGTTGTGAGTGTGTCGTGTGTGTAAATAAAGCACAGAGGGAATGATACTTCAAGTGCCTTCACCTATGAAATAGCTAAATAAAAAGCGAAAAAAACCCACATTGTAAAAATTAAGAAACTGGATGAGGACACCCACATTTGACATGAAAACGAGAAAGATACAAACAACTCCCAAACTCCAGGTGCAAGCAATCAAACCAATGTTGTCTTGCATTCCAGTCACATCTTTTATTGCATATAAAATACAAAATATATGTCTCCCTAACACTTTGCAACAAGTGCCTGGTCATTACTTATTCTTCTGGTATTCAATGTAGGGTGATAACCATCATGATGACCTAACTGGCTTTTACATGTGGGATTATCTACTCTTCCAGCAAGGCCTAGACACTGGATACAGAATATGCAGTAGCACTGGAAGTATTTTTTTCTGCACTAAGGGATTTTCATGGTAACCCAAAACAGTGTTCTGGCTGTTTCTTTCCATGGCAGAAGAGAATTCAGGGGGGTACACATGGGGGCTGGAATTCAGGGTTTTACTTCAGTCTCTGAGACTGCAGAGACAGCAAGACTCTATAGCCACTGAGGTCTCTGTCAACTATCTCTGTTGATATAGTCTGAGAGACTCTCAGACTCTCTTTCTCTCTGTCTGAGAGAAAGCCAGGCTTGGTACTATCTGTGCAAGGAACACAGACCAGTTACAGAGACAAGTGCCATTTGAATTGCCATGGGCTGTCATAGGCCCTTCCAATGTCATTACCCACTTGACCTTGGCTACCACTTTAGACATGTGTGGACCTTCCATAACCCTTCAGAGATGTCACTCAACAACTTAAAGGCTGCACTTCTGGCCATTAACTATTCAGAAGGCACTGCTCAGTAATACTGAGAGAATCAGCTGCTTCATTTAGCTGTCCATAAACTATGAAGAAAAAGTTTTTATGATAGAAAATCTAAAAATATTTGAAAAGTCAATTCAAAGTCATGACTCCTTTGTTTTGTTTTTTCTACTTTGGTATCAAAATTTCTTTAAAAATTGTAGCAAAGAGGCATTTGGAGTTGGACTTCATAATTATTATGGTCCCTTCCAACTTGAGATATTCTATGATTCTAAGAAGTATCTATATCTTATAGGATTAACACAGGATGGTAATTTGCAAAGGGGAATAAAAAAAGTATTTTTTGCTTCTCTTATTTTGATGAAGTTTAGCTGCAGTTCATACAAACAACTTTTGTTCACACAAACAGTGTAGTGTAGAAATTCAGATCAAAGAACTTGGTGCAAATATTGATTAATTTTGGTGGATCAGGTTGCTTCCTGACAATTTTTTGTAAAAGAGACGCCAAGTGCCTTCTGTGCCCTCACTAGTTTTTTTTTCATTTTAAAACTTTTTTTCCCCTTCAAGGCTCAAAAAGTACAGAATATCATAAAATAGGTATAAATTACTCCTAAGTGGCATAATGTTGGTGTGGTCACATAACTCTGAAACATTTCATCTAGTTTAGACCCTTAAAAGATCTACATAGACCCTTAAAAGATCTGATTTTTCCTGCTGTAACTTTTAAAACAAAAGAAGAATGAAAAATCACTAGAATACACAAATAAAGAAACCAAGTTTTGAGTGGACAAGAGAAATGAATCCCGTTTACATTTTACTTCACTGTTTTGGCAAGAGTAAAGGAGTTTTAAGAGAGGTGTAATTACAAAACACATAATCATCCAGGACTTTTGGGGTATGTTTTTTGTAAGTCTAATACATATATTTTAAAAACTTGAGGTCTAATGGAAAGCATTGGCCTGGAAACTGGCATTTGAAATGCCTGAAGTCATCGGCGACATCAGTGCCCAATCAACACCATTTCTCATTGAAGTCTCTGATTTTTTCTGTTGTGAAAGGGATCATTTATTTTCTGCATACAGTACATTTTTTGGAGATACACAATCAAACTGAGAAATTAACTTCAGCATAATGGGCTCAGTAAACTTGTCTGGATCCTGGTGCACTGTAAATGGAAAGCAATATAACCACCTTTTAATATTTATTTATGTAAGCATTCTATGACCCATGATAAACTCAAAGCTCTAGTTGGTGCTAAAGAAGCCCAGTGGAAATAAAAGAAGTAAAAATTCCAGAGTCACAATCCAGTGTTTTACAGAATAATTATATAAATAGTACCTTTTCTTACAGTATTCCTAAGAGAATTGTATTATACAATAAATTGCATGACTGAAATGAAAAAAACTATTGAGGAAATTAAGGTTTTGACCATTGAAACCCTAAAGCTTATCTGCTTCAAATTAGACACAACAAAATCCATTTTACTTATTAAATCCTTTCATAAAAGGCTTAATAAGTATAAAGAGTTTAGGGTGCAATCAACACTAATTATTAATTATAACTGCCACATAGTTGAATAAGGAAACATTTTCAACGCAAAATTGTAGGCAGAATGTTTTAGCACTGCAACAAATGTAGTTCAGAAACCCTTACAGGCTTGTGAAGAGGTTTTGGTTGTGGTTTTTTGTGTTTATTTGTTTGTTTTGGTATTGTTTGGTTGGTTGGTTGGTGGTGGTTGTTGTTGTTGTTGTTGTTGTTTTTCCCAGAGTACAAGCACAGTGGCAGTATTCCACTATTTCAACCAGAAAATAAAATTTGCCTTCTAGACTCACGGAGACAATCATCTGCTTTTGCCTATCAGAGCAATAGGTATATTTTTTTTATCTCTGGTAACATACAACATATGAAAAAAAAAATGCTGTCCAGAAGTTCAATAATTCCACCGAAACCCCATATTTCTTCTCACATTTCTGTACTCACATTGGCAGAGGTATATTTTAGAGGACAGGGTAAGGAAGAAATGGAAACATTGTAGTAGTTCCAAAGAACAACTGCAAGAATTTTTCCAACAGATCTTTCAAAAAATACAAATTAAACACTATGGAGAAGATTTCTGAAACTAAATCCTAGTTTAGAACTTCAATCTGGTGAAGTCCAAGGACCTTCATAAATGTTGAAAGCAGTGAAGTAAAACAGGAATTTTTACTGGGGACTGTAGTTTAGCTGATGGCAGTTGATGGGCTCACTTTTTGCTTTTACTTTTCAGATCTATCATAATAGATCAATAGTTGAGGTCTCTTTAGTATCTTCTAAAGCAAAGTTCAAGAACAAAAACTATTCAGTGGTTTGTGTGATATGAAAACAAAAAATTATTGGATCATACATGAACCACACCTTGTATTTATCATTAAATGTTGCATTTGTTACCAAAACCAAAACAAATCCCTTTTAAAAAGAAAGCATACCATCAAGAAGATAATGTTTGCTTACCCCATGGAGTATGAGAAACTGTATAGTCTGAAGGTAAAGGATAAGGGATTTAAAATTTCTACCTCCCAGTGAATTCCAGGGCTTCATAAAACCTTTGTCCAAGTGTGAATAACCAATTCTGAAAAAAATAGAGTAAAAGCAAAAGATAAAAGTCAACCCAAAATCATGCATAAAGCTTCAAATATTGTCAATTTATGCATGTTTTAAGTATCTTAGGTAGCTATGTATAACTCTAAGTTGCATCATGCTTTTTGACTTTTTTTAAAATTAAATTGCTCCATATCATCAAAATAATTTTGGTAATTAAAAAAAAAATCTTTATCAGCTGGAAATTTTTTAAGAAGTGATTGCATACTTCTGAGCATTATATTTTTCAATATCCAACAACCCAAGGCTGTATAAACTGGCAGCAATGGCTATCCTTGAATTAGAATCTTGACTGCAGGAAATGCAAAATTTCAACCAGAACTAAGAAAGTTTTGTCAGTAGAGTCTGTCATTATTATTAAACTCCTTCTCCTTTCAAGTCACTATGCAAGTTCTAAGAACTAATGAGGATAATACAAGTGCACAGTCTATCATCAGCAGCCAGATTTTATTTAATAGCTTCTTTCCAGTTGGCTAAGTGGTGGACAGATGGCAGGTAATATGTAATTTCTGTGCAGTATTATAGGAGTTAGTGACCTAACATGGGATTTCAAAAACCCCTTATATTTGGAAAACATAGGAATTGTAGATTATCCAAGAGAACTGCTGCCATTGTGTGGAAATTAACAGTATATTTTCTTTTTCTCCAGGGCACTGCTTTGCTCTTCACTAATCCAAATAGAATTTGTGTGGCAAAAAGCCACAATTATAATCTCTTAGGTGTGACCTTGAAGAAGTAACCCAGTTAAATCAATTTGACATTCTTGTAGCATCATTTGTTATGTGAGCCTTTCCGACTTCTCAGCCAACTTAATCCATTTCATTGCAATGCTTTTCTCCTGTCCTTATTTCCATATATCTTCATTACCAGCACTCCAGCTCAAGCTGCTGCCAAAGGGTTAAGGTATTTATTAAATGTAAACTCAAACAAATATTAGCAGGAGCAGCTACTGAAAGTACAGAGATAAAAGGCCATTTGCTGGCTTAATTAAAATTAATTGGAAATAATGGACTGACTTGTGGAGGAATAATATAAACACACAACACTAATCTCAGAAGCTCAACTTAAAAAATAATATGAGACTCCTAGTCTCATTGATATAATATAATATTTAGGAAAAGAGAAAGGTTTAGAAGAGATCAGAATAAGTTCTCTTCCATAATAAAATTAATATTTTTTTGATTCAAAGTCCTATTGTAATGTTTTAAAACAATTCACTGTTGAGTCTCCTTCTGACATTGATAGCAGCTAGGCTTTTGTAATGTGATGTTAATAGGCTATTAATTCCAGGACAAGATTAAGAGGTTTGCTCTATCCTTCAGTAGTGCATGTAGCTGCTACTAAGATGAATGGAAAGTATCTATTCGTATTGATCACTGTAGGGCATGTTCTTTGAGGTTCATGCCCATTTTCCATACATTATTTGGAAAAAATTACCTGCATAGGTAAGACTAACAATATTTAGCTGGTCAAATCCTTTGTCAAATCTTTCTCATAAATATCTGGTTTTCATTTTGTGGCTGTCCTGGAACGCAATGTGACTTTCTCACTCTCTTTTCTAGCTCAGTTTTCAAATAGCTGTATTGAAAGAAGTGAGGAAGAAACTCCAAAGCAAGCCATGTATTAGCTCTAATATTTCAGCCCTAGTCTAACTTGCCTTGTCTTTGCTGAAATATTGAGTCCCATGTACAACACAGATGTACAACATAGCATACAACATAGTGTAAACATATATTCTTTGAGAGATCATTAGCAAGAAAACTATAATTGCACATCTTGCAAAACACACTCAGTTCTTAGGCTTTTTACATCAATGTAAATCAGAAAATTAATCCTAAGTAACTAGATTTCATTTACCTCATTATATGGTTGTGCAAACACCTAATTTCAGAATTAAAATTGCCTTAGTTCATTTTACCTTACATTGCCTTGGAAGTAGATTAGGTTAAATAAGATTTAGTTCCCTTTAATAATTTAGGGAGGGTATTCACATAATTGTTTATGTGGTTTAACTAATGCAATTTAAATCCACATTTTTAGACCATTCAGTTAATTTCCCTCCATGTCCTCATGTAGACAGACCTTTCCCCTTCTTTCAAGGATGCTCTTTTCAAAGCTGTGTCTGTTGTACACCTTTAGGATTGGGCAGAGTTCATTGCTTTCTGACAGGCTACTTTGCAAACTCTGTTTTCTCTTTTGTATCATGCAACAGATAAGTGATATAAGAACAAGATCTCTCTTTCTACTGGATTATTTGTTCCTTTAGGAAGCCTTATTCTCACTAGGGAATTTGTATGGAACTATTACAGCCCTTAAGCTATTACAGACTGTCAAAGCTGTTCTTTTAATTTAGGATTTTGAACCTATTTAAGATTGTCTAAAAGAAAGCATTGCTGATATTATACCTTTGTACTTGATGATGCATTTGCTGACAGCAGTCATGCCAGTTTGGGCATACTGTGCTTTTGTCATAAACACAGGTCAGCTCGTTGATGTCCTGGCCAAAACATGCCCTCTTTAACACAGAATATAGACAGGCATCTCCATAGCATCACATTCACTGTGATATCATAGGCACTAATGTCAGATGAGTTGTTTGTTAGCACTGTATCTAGTAGCAGACTGATACTCTGATAGAGACCTTTTAATATCCTGCCTGCATATACTGATGAACAGATAATGTGCTTTTGTGTTGTTCATTGAATACTATACATCTCTTTAATCCAGGATAATTCATAGAGAATCATCCTTGATTAACCTACATTTCACTCCACAAAGCTGGGATCATAAATTTCCCCCAAGTGAGATCATGATTGCAGTAGCCATTCTTAGCATATCTTCCATTTTATTTTTATTTTTCTATTATCCAAAATTTATGGTTTTCATTGGATACTTCCAAAACTTTTGTCTACCTTGTCTCTACTTATATACAGAATCTAGCTAGCTCTAGGATCTCAGATTTTTCAGATTTCAAGAGGCATAAATCTCCTCCTAAAATAAGCTAAATCTAATTTTATCTTTCATCTGTTAGGTCTGTGATGGCTTGGTGCTCAATCCAGACAAAATTACAAAAGAAATTAGAAACTTCTTTGTATTTCTAAAGTTGTTGGTCACAGTCTAACCCTAAATATTTTCTAAATTCAAGTCAGGCATGGAACAATCTCCAAACAATTGTTTTGAGGTTCATGATGTAATACATAAAGTCAGTCTAACAATGAATGAAGGCAAATAATTAATTAAATCCCTTTTTCCTATTTATAGCTTTGGTAATTGATAAGTGAGTATAAAAGTCTGGAAAATCAATACAGTGATTTATGCAAAGAAAAGTTATAAAAATGATTCACACTAAACACATTTTGAAAGTAGCTATTTAATTTAAAACCTTCTATCTGAAAATCCAGTGGTAAGTTTACACTATAATCGCATGCTGACAATAGACACCTGCAATGTCTTTTTATTCTTATTTTAAAGAAACACTGCAAAAGCTTGGAGGTCTAAAATTTTACATAAACGTACTGTAAGACTTTTTTGAACCTTTTACATATGTACTATTAATATTTATATTAATAAATATAATATCAATCCTGTTAATAATACTAATATTATTAATAATCAATATTTGTTGAAGAACAATTCTGATGCTCTTGGGAGAAAAAAAAGCAAATAAAATAAAGAGATAATATACAAAAGTTACAAGCATACAGTGTTGTTCAATGGTGCATTAATGAAGAAGTTTAACTTAATCTCCACAAAAAACCACAATGTAAAAAACTGCATAGTGCACTTTGGGAGGATGTAAAGTTTTATGGAGGACACAAGATCAAGCCAACACAAGAAAGTCAAATATTTGGCAAGCTGTCACAAAATCACTGAACTTTATATGGAAACATTAATGTACCCAAAAGATAAGCAAGACTCATGATTAGAAAACTAACTAAACAAAAAAATCCCAATTACATGTCGAAGGTGGAGATACCTAAGACAGGTTCTGAGTGAAAATCTGAATAAATCGGTTATAAAAGAAGTTGCACCCCTATTCAACAGTGTAGAAAAAATGTGTGTCAAGTACTGAACATCCTAGGATGCCATTAGGGTCTAATATCTCTTGTACTGCCTAACAGTAATGTTATGAAATTATCAGCGTTTATTCTTACTCAGTTTTGAACTGCCCTTCTGTCCACTGATAAAAAACTCTTCCTTTCTCCTCTGAAACACAACACACACACTATTCTTGTCTACACCTTCTTAATGTTCTTGCTCTTAAATAGGATTATTAAACTCTGCACATATCCTAAAAGTGTTTATATAGAACACTTTTTAATTTTGCTGCTAATCATCTGTTCCAAACTGCTTTTTTTTTTTTTTTTTTTTTGGGGGGGGGGTGGGGGCGCATCCAGAGATCAGTAAAACTTCCTAATTTGTTGTGTATACTAGGTATGATGCCTAACTGCTTCTGCAGGAAAAGTAGTTTCCCCTAAAAGGAAAGTATGTTTGTATTGGAACTTTCCTAGTAAGAATATTTCAGCGCCTCAGAACTGTAAGTTGCACATATTTTTCTATATGTGGCTGCCATTCTTGGTAAAGTGGCAGCTCCTTGCTTGGTCAGGTTGTGTTGGGATATGTGAGACAGAAGAGCTGTATGAAATAGAGTGAAGCAGGGGATAATAAAGTGGTATAGAATTTCAACACCTTTGAGAGCCAGAAACCTACAGCAATCTTGCACCTGGAGAAGTTGTCTCAGGAGATCCATTTAATGAAAATGCACTGTAATTGGGAGAACAGGAATTGCTCAGCAAAGCTTTATTGCATCTTTTGGGCTGTCTTCGATTTTAGCTGGGAGATTGCACATGGGAGTCTCTATGCATCTTTCAGAAAGCAAACAGCAAAGTGAAACCAAGGAAAACAGAAGAATGATCTCCAGTAACGTAATTTTCAAGTCCAGATAGAATTCATCCAAACTGATGGGATTTATATTTGAAACATTGCTGCAAAGGGCAAGGGCATCTGTTCATACACAAAATAGGCAAGTGTTACCCAACAGGAAAACATGACTAATGCTGGGTTTCACTCCTTTTATCACAGTCCCATTCCTCCTGCTGCCATTAATCTGTTTCTAATTTTTCACCCTTCTTTCCTTTCTTGGGCCTTATACAACATTGGTGGGGTTTTTTTGTTGTTGTCGTTTTTTTGGTTTTTTGTTTTTTCCTTTTCTTTTCTTTTTTTTTTTTTTTTTTTTTTTTTTTTAACATTATTAATTTTTTGGCATTCAAGTTGTTTTAGAAAGTTCCACAGAACAAGAAAGGAGTGGAGAAAAACAAGACTGGAATGGAAACCAGAGCTGAATTTTTAACAGAAGCTGCCCAAGGCCTTACATACCATCTTCTTCTTTGCCATATGTTCTACATGCTAAGTTTAGCTGAAGTAAACCCAATAGTACTGCAGCTAACTGACTTGAAGAACAAGTAAAAGATTGTGGAAAATGCAGTGTGGTATTACAGAAATTTCGGGGAAGATCAACACATGTATTCTAAAATAACATGCTATTCAACTAGTGGAGAGGCAAAGGGCACTGTCCCAGAAAATGGACATTCTCTCTGTCTCCAGCTGAATGCAGATAAAAATATGATGGAGATTAATATCTGAGTTGAAGCATCCAAGTTATTCTGGGTGGAAAATGTACTCTGCAAAACCGTAATTAAATTCACCATATCCATACTGGATGTACAAATAGTAACTTGGAGAGAAGGTAAAAGTACTTTTAAAATTCTTTATTGTACTGTTAATATTTTTGGCTAAAATCTGTGAGTGAATATGTCTACTCTTTAAAAATTAGCTGAAACTTGTGGAAAAAGCTGTGGAAATCTCCAGAAATGCACCTTTGCTGTGAATTGGAAAAATGAAGTGACATCTTCATCTAGATGTTAACTTCCTGCTCACCTGATTGGATGTAACACAAAGTATTGTTACAGAATTTGAGGTGCAGTTTAAGAAAAGCAGAATCAAATTTGTACCAGTGGCTTGTAACAACTTTTCAGTGAAGACACAGCAGGGAAAAAGTTGGTATCTTCAACATTAGGAAAAAGTAACGAACAATGTAACTACAGATTAAATTGGAATCCCAGTACTGAGCTTTTAGGGTTGGTTTCGGTTTTGGTTTTTTTGGTTTTGTGGGGTTTTTGTTTGTTTATTTGTTTGGTTTGGTTTGGGGTTTTTTAGCTGTCTAATGTACATATTAGCTTACAGGTGTCTTTCTGTTTTAAAGCATAAAAACCTATCTCCCAAAAAATTCAATTCCTTGAAGAATGGCAAAAATATAAATTCTGGATAGGTGTCTTCATAGCTCATGGAGACAAGGTCATCTAGTAGTCTATCCAAGTTCTTAATCAAAATATGGAAAGTCTCAAGTTTCCATCCAGAATACAAAACAGACAGCCAGGTTCAGATTCACTGTTATGTCAAGAATTAGAAGGTACCAGTAAAAACTATACAGTTATATGAATAAAACATAGATGAGATTATCTTCTACTTAATTCCCTGTTGTATATTACAAAATTAATTTTTACTTATTCTGTGCCCTCCCCTTTTCATTCTCTTTTAAAAACTTTAAAAAGTAACTTCATATACACAGATTTGGTTTTCTATGTTACCACAACCCAGTTTGTCCACTAATTGAGTAAATGGCATGACACAATTTTGAATTACGGGAATAAACACAATTTTCTCTTCCACTTTACTTTTGTAAGTTTTACCAAGCAGACAACAAAATCTGCTACTTAAGATGATTTTTTTTTTTTTTTTACTTCTTAGAAAATTGTTCGTAACCTTCAGAACTGTTCAGTAATGACTACAGGAAGTTAATAGTTCATGTCATGAAATTAATTCCAAATTCATATAAATCTTATAAATAAAGTGTGAGTTGATACACAAATTAGTAATACATTCAAATTATGAATGCTTATTAGACAGTATTATATCTGATGAACAACACACCAGCTGCTAAAAATTAATTTTTTTTAATTTCTGTGATGTTTTTCAGAGTATGTACTATAATTTTTTGCTAAAGATAGATCTGGTGTAATGAATGTAAAAGAAAATGGAAAAAAAGTTGTTTCTTATTTCATCCACATCATGGAAAAAAGGTCAAATTTAAATTTAAATTATTCTCAGAAAAAAATTAAGTTCATATGTATTGTAACGTTATAATATATTATTTCTTGACACAAGTGGTAAAGGTTAGAACAGGAAATGTTCACAAGCACTCAGAAATGGAAATGCTTTCCAAAATGAAACCAAAAACTATTCACATTTTTCCTTGAATTTTCTTTCTTTCTTTCTTTCTTTCTTTCTTTCTTTCTTTCTTTCTTTCTTTCTTTCTTTCTTTCTTTCTTTCTTTCTTTCTTTCTTTCTTTCTTTCTTTCTCTCTTTCTCTCTTTCTCTCTTTCTCTCTTTCTCTCTTTCTCTCTTTCTCTCTCTCTCTCTCTCTCTCTCTCTCTTTCTCTCTTTCTCTCTTTCTCTCTCTCTCTCTTTCTTTCTTTCTTTCTTTCTTTCTTTCTTTCTTTCTTTCTTTCTTTCTTTCTTTCTTTCTTTCTTTCTTTCTTTCTTTCTTTCTTTCTTTCTTTCTTTCTTCTCTCTTCACTTTGTGTTTTGTGTGAAAACTCTCAGTCTCAGCTCAGAACAGCACTGCCACACTGTTCATACAAATAATTTGCCTGTGTTCATCCTGGAACTTTTTCAATTGTAGGACTGAATTTGGAGAAGCATGTGGAGCAGGAGAAGGGAAGAGAGGTGCAGCCCTCCTGCTGCCCACGTCACACACAGTGAGATGTGCATTCTGTGCCTTATCACAGAGAGAAGTCACTGCATGGACTCTGTTCTGTGAGGACTGTGGCTACACCTTACCTTGATTGCACAGCAAAATTCCCACTGATGTTAATTGCAATATGATAAAAACGACTGTGAAAGGACAAGATATGTCATTATGTCTCTGAAGAGTGATAATGGGAGATTCTGAGTTTTGTTTGTGAAGTACACAGGTGAAGGTACTGCCAAAAATGTCCAGCCCACCTTACAGCTTTTTCATCTTTGTGTTTCCTTTCACACATACAAGGAGAATGTTGACATTTTTCAATGGACAAGAAGAAGAGGGGAGCATGTAACACCTTAATGTCACAAATCAATAGATTTCTTTGAGAACCTGCTAAACTTTATAAACATAAAAAGCCTACTGATTCAGCAAATGTCTGATTTACTGTGATAACACTCATTTTCACCCTCAAGAGCAGAGGTTCATGGTCAAACAGCAGAGAACTCCTAGTAATCTTTCAATTGAAATAGTCAATGCCTTGAAAAGTCTGTCACAGTTTCATAAAAGTTGCCTGTCTCAAAATCAGTAGTGCATCTGGATATTAGTGGGAGGCAAGCCTAACTTTTGTCAGCCTAATATCCTACCTCAGTCTCTACTGACTACAAGATGCATGAAGAATGGAAGTGACAAAAAGTGCTACTGAAAACATAGATGAAACAGGTCTTTATCTGATTTTTTCATGTATTTCAGTTAAGGCAAAGGAAGTTTGGACACAGAAAAATTACATTTTCTTAGGAAGGAAGACAACAGATTTATGCTCTATCTGGGGTTATATAGAAAGGTCTTTGAAAAGATTGAGGATAAGTCAATTTATGCATAAAAAATGTACTGAGTTTTCTAGATGTTTGTCACTGAGTTCCAGAGTCACATGTTGCTCATCCAAATTAGCTGCATGGGAAGTACTCACACTTCTACCCCTTTTACAAAGATGTATCTTAGTTTTCTTCTTTTAGATTTTGTGTGTATCTGTGTGTGTAGTTAGGGATGTAACATCTGTGTACAACACTGCTCTCAGGGTGATAAGTACCAAGAGACAATAATGTTTTCAGCAGACAGAGGAATATATGGAAAGTAATACAGTTGAAGTTAAAGATTCAGAACACTTTTTTCATATTTTGACAAAAGGAGGGAAAGAAAACTATTCAAAAGCCTGCATCTGAAAACTGTTATGAGATTATTTGTAGTTAAGTGAAATCCATTTAAAAGATCAATATGACATCTGTTGACAAGTAAAATTGAATTTAGTTTTAAAAGAAGTTAAAAATACATATGAAGATCACTGCTGAGTAAAAAGTCTTGTCAGGTAACTGAAAAAGAAAACGTATTCATGCGATATTAACCTAGAGGAAAAACGTTCACAAATGTGTGAAAAGCATTCATTGTCTGACAGTGAGAATACAGATATTTGCCTGAAGATTACTATCAAAGACATTGGCATTACACTATAAACGAAATGTGCAGAGGAAGGTTTCTCTAAGATTTATTAGGTGTGAACCAAAGTAGACTGGTGGCATATGAGGAGAGGCAAGTGTATCTGCAGCAGATGTGTGAGGTAAGCTAGGATTCTGTTCACTGCTCCATTGAAGAGTAACTCATTTTAGGTTCTGTGGCGGGGGAAAGCTTTCACAAAGTATCCACATTAAACGTGTGAAGTTTGGAGTAGGCTGGAAGCAGACAGAGCAGACATACTGCTTTGGACTCTGAGCCCCAGAATCAGTCCTCAGAGTGTGAAAACAACTTGGTGATGAACTAATTTGCTAGCCTAAACTTGCACCAAAGGCCATTTTTATTCATAGGCCCAGAAGGAATACGACCTAGGGAAGAACCTAATTCTCAGTTCTCAACCTCCTACAGCTGCTACTAAGCTGACACTGCTGATTTATACCTCTCTCAGGCTCAGTCCTGAAATCATAAAGCAACAATATATTTCCAGCTAGTGTTTTACTAAGGCTGTGTCCTACTGGAGAGTAGAGATTTCTGATACTTCATTAATGCCTTTACAGCAAAGCAAGAATGACTGAACCTCTTAGAACCATTAAAAACTATGCACTCCTTGACACTGGCCAACATTCTGGCTTGATATAAATGTTTATTTAGGTTTGATATAATTCCTTGCAATACCAAGCAGCGAATTGGTGCATGCTGGAGATCTGGAACAACCTCAAGGTGTCTGAGAACTCTTGGAGCAGGTGACAGAAAATAATAAATAAAATCTCAGGCTACAAACAAAAGGACAGAAAAATGCATCAAAGTAAATCGAGTTTCAGTAAAGACAGACTGTGCAGACAGAACCAGTATGGCTAAATTTACACCTGCAAGTGTGTTTAAACAGGATTGATGTGCTGACCTAATGTCCAGCTGCTGTCAGAAGGATCTCTCAACTGCAGATCCCACCCCCGCTCCTGGCCATCAATTCCCACCAGCTAAAGCTCTCCTCTGGCTTCTCACTAAGCAGAAACTACCCATAATTTTGCAGACAATCATAAAAACA
Source organism: Sylvia atricapilla (assembly GCF_009819655.1). Taxonomy (NCBI): domain Eukaryota; kingdom Metazoa; phylum Chordata; class Aves; order Passeriformes; family Sylviidae; genus Sylvia; species Sylvia atricapilla. The sequence goes on from NC_089145.1 coordinate 53,456,413, forward strand.
TGAAAAGTCAACATTTTCTCAGTGTCAAATTGGTCTGGCAGAGATCAGATACATGCCAAAATGACTGCTAGAAAAGACAGTGGGCAAAGCAGAGTGAAGACTGATGAGACTGCCTCTTTCAGTGAGAATCAAACAATTCTATCAGCCTAGACATATCAGCTTCACAGGTTTTTATATCCAAGCCCCATTTCTCTTCTGAATTTCCAGAAATATATGCTAACCACAAAGTACCCGTTTTGAAATCTGGGATTTAATTATTGATGGATTTCTTTTTCGTTTGGTTTGTAGGATTTTCACTGACTTACAAAGGTTATTTGATAAAGACAGATATCTTTCTTCTTTGTGTCACCAAATGCATTGGCATTAATTCTCCAATCAGAGCATTCAGAAATGAATGGTATTGTGGAGACCCTTGTGCCATTAAAGGAATTTCCAACTGCCCTTCCCTGGAAAAGTGAAGATTAAAGATGCCTTAGATGTAAAAAGGCTTCCCCCCTCCACATATCCTTGCAGACATTGTGCAGTCTTCTCTTGGGGTTTCACAAGTCCATCATTCACCCCATGGCATCCCTTTCCCTGTTTCCCCAGTGGCATTGGGTCCTGGTGTCATGTTCTTCTCTTCCCTGTGGTCACTTGTCCTCTGCCCTGCCCCTGGTACCACCCACGAACCTGAGACCCCATATAACTAAGGAAAGCCCTATATAACTGAGAAATACCACGTGTTGCCTCTCTTTGGCTCCAGATTCACCATAAATAATACGCTGGAACAAACTCTTGCTGGAATTGATCTGGGGCTGGGAGCCTTCTGCCCCTCTGCTGAGCCAGCCTGGTAACGTGTGTGGTTGTGTGACCTTGATTGCCACCTGAATATTTCTTAAGCAGTTTCTCTACGGAGAGGCTGACTGAGATTTAGAAAGGCTGTAGCCGCACTCCAGAAGGACACACTGTTGCATTGTATCATGCACAAAATTGCTGGTTACCCAATTTTCTCAATCTGTTATTTTGTTCTCTTATACTCTAGTTTCTCACACCATTAGAGAAATAAAGAGAAAAACAAACAAACAAACAAACAAAAAAAAAAACCAAAAAAACCACAACACCTCAACCAAAACAGATTTTCAATTATTTTAATATCTTGCTTTTCTGTTCCCTGAAATAATTTAAATGAGGAATTAGACACAAATAGAGATATGTGGACTTACAAGTCAACCAGGTTTCCACAGATCAGCACCGATTTTTAATAGAGCTAGCCTTTGCATACTTTACATGGTATTGTAAGGTTGGCTGCTTTTTAATCAGTTTGGCTCTTCTGAGCCATATGTGCCTGTGTTAGGCAGAATGTGTGGGGTTTTCCTTATAGTTATTAATTGCTGTCTTAGAGTCAAATGTGGAGACAAAGTCTGAGAAAGCAACTGCAGCTGCAAAAATTCTAACTCTATACCACAGAAAAAGAATGATGGGACTGTGAGAATTACAAATTATTTTACTGCAAGGCCTCCATCTGAGGGTATATACATGTCATATGCAGTGGGGAGAGTTTCACAAGTTACCAATTGCTCTTGCTTCCTCAGGTGGTGCTTTCTCACTTCAGGTAGCCTTGCACTGAGACTCAGAGATTCACAGGGTGTTTGCACAGCCATCAGCTGCAATGTACCTGGTGAATGAATCAGCTGCTTGCAAGTCCCAGAACTTTCTAGTTCTTTCCATATATTCTTTCTAAGCCTCATCCTCTGAGCCTTTTCATTGTGGATCATCACTGATAGACAGCAATGCATTTTATGGTGCTCTCAGAAATAACTTCCATAAGTACTTCCTCAAAGCCATTATCATAAACAGAAGAGTCTTGGTGGAATTTACGAGTTTGGAAAGTATTAGCATTGCTAGTTGGCTCAAAAATATTGCAGGTTGTTTTACTTAAGGCTTCAATATTAAAAAAATAAACAGATGCACTATTATTTTTTTTATGCAGTTGTCAGAGAATTGTTCACTAAGTGCATAACCTTGACACTGTTTATTTATAAAGTTTTTAATTAAAGTTGGTATTCAGAACTTCCTGCCAGCAGCTGTTGAGCAGTGATTTCACTAGTGACATTGGCAGTTTGAGGGCCTGAATCTGAGAGACAGGAAATCAGTTTGCTGCTTTATGCAGACTTGTAGTAGAGGGTTTGTTAAAAACATATACGCACATCCTAACTGGTTTTTTTAAAAGATTTCAATGTTCCAAATTAAGAAGAAAGTCACTTACAGGCTTGCAGGATAAGAAATAAAACCCTGATGCAATCCTAGATTAATTTAGCAAAATTATTCCTACAGTTTTAGAGGTGCTTAAAATGTGCATATAATCAGCTGAAGGAGATGACAGTAAAAAGATTATGCTACAAATATTTCAGCATATAAATTATTCACTTAAGAATTTGCCATCTTTTGTTTCAGTTTTCAGTAGATATTTGTGCAGTCAAATTCAACTGGCATGATTTGCAAAACAGTAAAAAGGAATAACTTTCAAATTACATTCAAGCTGAAAATCCTAAGATTAACTATCCGGTTGTATGTACTATAGAGCAACAATACAATGTAGCATTCATAGAAAAAAAGGCATATCTGTTATTAAAATTGTGCTTTTGTTATTGGAACACAAGTTTTTATCAATCTGCCTGTCCCTTCCTGTGATTTCTTCATCCTTCAAAATGCCACAGACTCTTTTACAAAAATTTATAATCTGTTACTTTTTATATGAATCTGACACCATTTCCTTGTGGTCATTGTAAGAGAGTCAGCAAGTCAGCATTTTACGTGTGCATACACATCCTTTGCCAAGTGAAGGGGGGACTAAACAGTCTGCTAATTTTTGAAATTAGGTTAGCACTTTAGAAATCAACCCCCTTCCTTGACCTAAGCAAATAAATAAATTTTAATAATTTCAATGTAGATGAAAGGACAGCACTTTTGACTGTTCCTTTCTGTCCCTCATGAAGGCTGCACAAACCACAGTATCTGTATATTTATTCTGTCTGAGGAATGTAAGCCAAGCAGCAAACTGAAGTACAAATCTCTGCTTATATTCCACATGTACACATGCCAGGATATGACTTCCTTTCAGTGTAGTCCTGTGAAGCCACACATTTCAGAACAGCCACCTGAGTTCTGCAGGGGTACAATTCATACCTGCCCTTGGGGGGCATATGAAGTCAGTGTTCTTCCTGAAAAGGCTGTAGCAACATCTCATCTGTTTGAAGTTTTTGACATCCTTGTAAGGTCAGAACAAGGAGATGGGTTTGGCAACTCCACGTGGCTCCCACACTGTCTTGTTTGTGCTGAAACATTCCTGCTGCCTCTCTAAATGCTGCACTTTGGATGTGTTCAAGTGCATAGTCAGAAAACAGTGGTAATTCATACAGGATGATTTCTAGGGATCAAAGAAACAGGATCACTTTGAGACAGAGCACTTTTGAGAAACAGACACTGAGACACAAAAGCAACAATAATTTTCTTATATGTATTTTTTTTATAAGAAGCTTCACATACTGTTCTTTAACCCACATCCAGACCTGACCCCTGCAATATTTTTCTTCTTCAATTGCAAACAAAAATAGATCAGTCCCTAAATATTTTGATTGTAGATGAATATTCAGTAGTTGGTGAAACCTGAAAACATGCAATTTTCACCTTATGCCCAAGACTTTTAAAGCATATCACCATCTAGTGAACTCTTCCTTAAAATTATGCTTCAATTCAGTATACCTTTGCATCCTTAACAAGTTATCTCTCCAGAAAAAATTACCTGATCCCAATACATACACGAACTTTAGTCTTCTAGTGCTTGTGCAAACCCACAGAGACTCATTCATCAGAGGTTGCTCCCTGACCTATAACTGACTACAGCTTTAGTTCCCATTACTTTTTCATGAAAGTTCTCACTTAACACTATGTGAATAGAATGAAATGTTTCCATTAAAAGTCTTTGAAAACACATGTTTAACAGGACCTGCTGTTCCTGTCCTATTGCATTGTATCAGTCAGGAGAAGAGCAAAGATCTTGAAGAATGTTTCCTGTGTATTTTTGAAGCAGTTTGGAAGGTGTTGTTTCATTTTGTTGCCCTCAGTGATTGAAGGCTCTCTGTCTCTCCATCTCCAGTTCTGTCCAGCTCATGTTCTGAGATAAGAGTTTCAAAGAATAAAGCCTTGTAATGGGAAAGTAAGATCCAGAGAACAGTAGGATCTCTAATTACTGTTATGCTCAAGGAGAAAGGGAATAAACTTCTCCCTTCTGATCAAGGGAAAATGCTCTACTTAATGAATACATCTATTAAGGGAATGCCTAGTCATGTAGGACTGGATATGGTTTTACCTCTGTGTTACAGGAACAGAGTGAAGTTTCATGAGGCTTATAGTGGGGAGTTAATATTACATCATCTAACTAAGTATATATCTTAGGTAAGTTTTACAATATATGCAGGCCAAAGACAGACAAGAAGTTTTTCTGTTTGGTTGGGGTTTTTTGTTTGTTTGGATATTTTTGGTTGGTTGGTTTGGTTGGTTTGTTTTTTTCCTTGATTTTGTTTTGTTTTGGGTTTTTTTGTTGGTTGGTTTTTTTTTTTTTTTTTTTTTTTTTTTTTGTTTTTTTTTTTTTTTTTTTGTTTTGTTTTTTATTGTTTTGTGGTTTTTTTTTTGTTTTTGTTTTGTTTTGTATTTTTTGTTGGGGGGTGGTGTATCCCCCTATTCCCAGCATTTGAAATAGTTCCCAGCCAAAATCAGACAGCAGAGTAGAGATGGGGTGGGGTAGCTGAGAGCCCTGCAGTGTGGAAGAATTAGTTTGGTGAGATAGGCTTACATAGTTTAAGTAACTGAACCATGAAGTGGTGGATGAAAAGGTCAATGTGTCTAGGGGAAGGGGGGAAAATGTACTAGGGGGAAATGGTGGGAACCTTTTCTGAATAATTCCAAATCTGCCAGTCTGTGGCATCTTACCTAAAGGATGCTCTGGGAGCAGCATTGACAGTTTCTTTCCAGCATCTGCTCACATCTGGCCACTGCTACTGGACCAACTGTGCAACCCTCAGTAACCTAGGAAAGTGACAGATAGGTATTTAATTTTTATCTGGAAACACTCCCAAAGAGTTCAAAAACAACCATCAAACTTATTAAGGATTAATACAAATAAATAAAAATATTTAAGAATCTCACCAGCCTCCAAACTGAACTTGACAAATAACAGATAAGATTGTTAATTACATTAGAAGAAGGGAAGCTTATACAGGATGCAATAATGAAGCAAAGAATCTGTTTCAGAATTAAAGCAATTAGAAAATCATTCTAATTACACATATATATATATGTTTGTATGTATATAATACTGATGTACTGATGTAGGGCAATACAAATAAAGTGCAAAAATAGTCATCTGATACAACTTTATGGATTTTTTTTTCACTTTGGCAGACACATTGTTGTATGTAGATATTTATATATTTTAAATAGAAACAAAAATATTATACTTTCCTCAAAGGGTATTTTTTACTTCTTAAGTAAACCTTTTCTAAGGAGCTAGAAAACTGATACTTAGGAAACAATGGGGAAAGAATATACACAGGCAGGATGACTATGGGGTGGAGCAGCATTTGGAGATATATTTAACTAATCTTTCCCTTTTTTGATGTTTTCCTTTATTGTGGGTTTGGGGGGATTTTTTTGCAAAGATATCTACTAGGCAGAGACAATTCCTGTTATCTCCACTGACATCAAATAAATAACTTAAAATAGGATTTCTGAATAGAGAAAATGATGTCATATTTGGAAGCAATGCTGTTGTTGATTTTTACTGGGAGAGAGAGTATTCAGAGTGAGTGGTAGATAGTGATTTGGAACTAGATCAAATCATCAGACTTTCCATTAGAGCCACTGAACACTCTTGTTCTGCTTTATCTTTAATCTCAGCAAGTAGCTCCTCCAAAATCACTAAAAGGCCTACTCTGTGTTCAGATCATCTCTACAAGCTAACTGTCCTTTCCAGGTCTGAATTCTATTTTGCTGCTCTCACATAATTTTAATTATTCCATTACTATGCTCAAAGGTGAAACACAACAGCTTCCATGAGTAATTTCTACAGTTTGAACTTCAGCATGGGCTGTTTCAGCAACATGATTTTTAACAAAACAGAAGTCAATATTCCACAAGGAATCCTCAGACACGATAATTTCTTAATATATTTTTACCAGAACATACATAATAAGAAACTCTAAATAAAAAACAAAATAAGATTGAATGATAGTTAATCAAAGTGTCATTACAACTGGTAATGCCATTAGCTTAAATTCATAAATGCAGGGGAACATTCTCTCAGAAGTTTGCCAGTCTTTTCAATTTATGATAAACTTCCTTCCTGTTCTTTCTCTGTTTCAGACTTTTATCCCATTTCCCCTTCAAGTATGAAGCAGAGAGACAAGCCTAGATTCCAGCATCTGGAGCTGATGTCACATCTGTTTAATAATGAGACCAAGGTTCTTCAGACACTAGGAAGTGTCTGAAGCATTAAAATTATACTTAAGAAGTATCTTTAAGATGATACTTATAGATTTCAAGTGAAGATTTTACATCATGAGAATTATTATGGGAAGATGGTCTTATCAAACCAATATAATACTGTAAAAATTTGCCGGAGGAATCCTCTTTGCACTAATGATCTTTTATTTTCATATACATACGCATTCCCACATACACACAAGAGTGTATTTGTGTATGCCTCAAATAAATACCATTTTTTCAAGGCACCTTTGTTTTACTGTGAAGACACCTAAAGCTTCAAGCATCCCTTTTAAGTGTGTCTTGCCAGAGCTTCAGAGTCTCACTAGTAACCATCCTGTTCCTGAGAGCACTTCATGCAGGTCCCCATGCTGCCCACTGCTGGATTGAGCTATCCATGCCAAGAGCCAGGAGTGCTCCAAGAGCCTGTTTTATTTGGGGCAGTGCCAAAGACCTTAGTTCTAACAACCCATCTGAGATGTGTGATAGTCTAGCGTTTTTCTAGACTAATTAGCAGTGTTTTGGAGACAGCTCAGTAACTTTCTTTGCAGATGATTAAAAGAGTCTCAGGTAATGTCAGGGAGGGGAGTTCATTTGGCAGAGAAGTTGATTTTGGCCCATTATTTTACATTTGAAGCACCTGGTCATAAATTTTTCCACTAGGCTGACAGTTTAGATTGCACCAATTACTCTTGATAGCTGAAGTTATCTACATGAAATCATTACAAACAACCATAAGTAGCAATATATGCTTTTAGCACATTTAACAAAAAAGAAAAATAGTATTTTCCTAGTAATAAACAAATCATTGGGAGACTGGAGACAGTTTGGACTTCATAGACTCAAATTTGCTTCAAAGTCCTTCATTTTAAAAGAAAACAACAGAACAAAATTATGAAACACTTTAGTAGAATTATTCGGATGAATTATCTTCATTCCCTCTCCTTCACTTTTAAAGTTTTATGAATATTGGAAAAAGGCAAAGTGAGTTTTCAAAATGAGTGAAAGCTGCATTGTTTTTTGCCTCTAGGTCAAAAAACATAGAAAAGCTAATTGTCTTTGAAGTGCCAGGCTTTTTCCAGTACTGGATCTCATTACTATTGTACTTCCATTACTTATTTTTTCTCAAGTTTTGAGGCTGTATACCACATAATATTAACAAATTTATTGAAAATACACTTAAGTTTCCCAATACATAATTATAAAAAGTGACTCTGACCTTTTATTCATGACTCATATCATCAAGCTGTCCATTGTGACATTTTCCAGTTTGATCTAGTATTTAAAACAACAAGGCTTATGAGACCTGACCTCTATTACTATCTTTGCCCTATGCCAGGCTGTAACCTTAGATTCATACCTTTTCTTTTCACATTTGCAATGAGAAACTGCAGAAATTAAGGGGAATATTCAAACTATGCAAATATAAGATACAAATTGATCTCTCCTGGACTACTGCTTTCTTCTGACTCCATTTTGCAACCCATAAAATGTGCAGTTGGTATTAATCTAATAGCAGGGCTTGATGATTACTACCTTAGAGCTATGAGACTTAGACAAAAACTCTACAGTAGAACAATAGATCACATTTTTTCCTCAGTTCAGAGTGAGACAAGCAGCATGACTTGAGAAAATAATTATGAAATATGTTAAGGCTAAATAAAATTACTTAAACCATTGGCCTCTCCATGGGTTTACCGTCTGGCTAAATTACTAGACACCTAAAAATCAACTAATTTTGCATTGAACTGAAATAGCTAATGATTTATACAAAGTGAAAAAAACTTAACAAACAAGTGTTTTTGGAGTTTTAATAGTCTTTCAAATGGAAAAAAAAAAAAGAAAAATTAAAATGGAATTAAGTATTTTGCTCAACAAAAACATACCTTTTTTTTAATGTCAGGTTAGTTAATGCTTTTTTCTAGCCTTCTTTTTCATTTCAGTCACACTGAAATGAAAAACCTGTGTAAAAAAAGGTTGAAATGCTTCATTTAAAAACTGTCAAAACAACATTTCTACATTTCCTTTTTTTTCCCCTAACAAAAACTATTCATAAATGTCACTCAAATAATTGTTTTTCAATACTATCTTTAGTAAAGGTGCTAAACAGTAATGAAGATTATTTTGCTCAGCCTAGCAGGATAAATAAAAGTGTAAATCTAAACAGAAGAAAAAAATGTTCATATTATCCTACTTCTATACTTCTCACTTCAAGGTAAAAATCCATGTCTGACCAATTTCACCAAGAGATGACTATAAACCAGAATTTTAGGTGACTTCAGTAACAAAGAGAGTCATGTGAAGGATTAAAGTATCTGTTTTTTCCGGTCAAAGTGCATTATCACTTTTGGTAGAATCAGATTTTTTTGGCATAGAGATCACACCCTCCAAATTGTGCACTTACCATAGAAAGAGTCAGTGAGTATTTCCTTGTCCTTTTGGTTTACAATCCACTATACAGAATATTTGAAAGTTATCTTCTTTAATTTCACTACACTAAAAACACACTAGCTAATCCTAGTGTTAATATTACTTTTCTAGCAGCCACAGTCAGAATCTGTCATTAACATATTGTCATTTCATTTATTTCCTATAAAAGTGCGTAAATACTCATCAGCTGAGCCATTTCATACTACACTGGCAATACAAAATACATTATAAAGAACAATCATACTTTGATGGCATTGGATTACATACTTTATTGGGTCTATTCCATATATAATTCTCATGATGGCTTCTTGAGTGACTTATGCTGCAGTAATCTGCTACTCCATAGCAGAAATGGATTTAGAGTAAATCTTTCTCCACAGGTGGCATTTCCCAGCAATGAATCCTGCCATTCAATTATATAATCAGAGTAATTTCTTCATGTTAAAAAAAAAGCCCTTCTTGAGTGGCACATAAATTACCACCAGATTAAATTAGTTCTACTGCCAGGGCTTTGAGATTTCTCCAGTTGACAGACAGCACAGTACTGTTAATGATGAAGAGAAAACACGTCAACTCAGAGATTTTTCAACTTTATTTTTCCATCTCTTCACACTGGTTTCTTTGTGGTTGCTTTTACAGTATTGTAGACTTTGGGTATCTTTGAAATTATTGTACCCAGGGTGCACCCAGAGCCACCACAGGAGACTTTCAGTGCTTCTGTTTAGAAATGACCATCTTTGCTGAGCAATGACCAATTGATTCCAATAAGAGGAAAGAATAAATTAAAAAAAAAAAAGTAACACTATTAAAATACTTGGTTTACAAATGGTAATAAACTTCTGCTGAGTATGTCAGTTTGATTTACCCTTCTACATCAAAGCTAGCACAGCATTAAAGAATTTACAAAATCAGAGCTCTCTCCTGAGTGTAATAGGATATCATATTTTGCATACACCGGCAGTGGTGAGAATACTAAAAACAACTAGTTTGTTAACCTTAAACTTAGTCCCATGGTAAGACCTCAAAAAAAAAAAAAAAAAAAGATCTGAACATCTTTCAGAGTTATTGCTGATGAACTTCTAAGTCCTTTGTGCCTGCTATGCCAATCTTTCAGTGAAAAAAAATTCCAGTTTGAAAAATAAATAGTAAATAAATAAATTAATGGAAACCAGAGTTCTCTATTTCTTTAAGTAGAGGTGGAGGGAGGGAACACAAAATCTAAACGAAGGGAACACAAGCAAAAATAGGTTGTTGAAAGGGAGACAAAGGAGCAAGTATTTCGCTGTTTTCTATGGCAGTTATGAATTATATCTGCTTTCAGCTGTTACATTTTACCACAGACTTAACTACAGCTGACTAAAAGTATGCAGGGCATCTGTACAAAGTTAAGAAACTTTGTTGCTCCTGCAGAAAGCATACTGAAACTGTACTGGCACTCTCGTGATAGAGCTGGTGCTACAATTAATGTTGTGGTGTGTTTCAGTCTTAATGGTCTGTTCTGCTAGCCCTGCGTTGATGGTTCACTTCTAGTTAATATCCTCCTCCCAGGTTGGTAATCCAACTTTATACCTGCCTCTTGTTCCAAGGAGTTTGTTCTGAATCCACCCTAAGACCCTCCCCCTGCCTGGAAATCCGCTTGGGAATCCCCATTTGCTGGAGGCCCCCATTGGTTTGATTGGATAGTTCCCTCTCCTTGTGTTTCCTCACTGGTTCAAGCTGTGCAAATCCCACCTTGTGCTCCTCCTCAGCTCTACCCCCGTTGGTCAAAAATTTGTGCCCTCCCCTAGATCCTCCCCAGTATAAAAGTCTGTGCACACCAGGGCTTGCTGTATTTTGTCCCTGGACCCTCCTTGGGATAACCTGCCTTGGAATCTATATGAGAGACCTCTCCCTCACCCTTGTCTCTGCTCATGCCTGTGATGTGTTGTGCCGTAGAGCATTTTCTCTGGGCTGTATCCCTGATCACCTTTGGGGAGCAGCCCACTCTCCCCAAAGTGGGGTTCCTGGAGACAACCATGACTCCAGCATCATGTCAAATCTACCTTTCACAGAGTGCTGAGCACACCTCAGCCTGAACATCCACATCCAGGTGCACCTGTACTGTGCACGTTCTCTTGTCATCAGAGTAACACCACCCCTCTGCACAGGCTCACTCCTTCTCTATTACCTGCTCCTAAGGTTCAGCCCTTAGAAGAAAAATGGAGTAAGGAAATTTTTTCTAGTGGCACTGGCATCAGAGCTTCCACTTTAAATTTGCTTTTTAGAGCACAGTCTTATGTACATCTCTCCATTAGACATACAGTGTCACAGAGAGTCCACCCCACTGATCTTCCTTTCAGCTACTTAAAACCATTATCTATGTGCTTAATTACTGTGTAAATTTTGGGGGGATAAAAAACTAAAACAAACCATCAAACCCTGCAAACCAACAAAATTATGCAAAATGCACATCTGAAACACTGGTCCTTTGTTCTTGGTCCTATATCAGCCAGTATCCGTTAGAACCCCTTAAAAACTTCCCGAGTGAAACAAAGGACAATTCTTTGAGCTCAAATGTTTCCTCAAAGGACATTTTGCACTTGACAGACTTTTTCAGAATCTGCTCTGTTCCCTAGAGTCAACTCATCAGGCAATTTCTTTGAGACACCTTTGACCCTAATTCTGGGACATATTCATTAGGTAACTGCCTAGGGACTGGGACATAATGCTTCACAGATCTGAGATCCAAACTTTTACCCTTCAGTACACAGCCCCACAAGAACGGCAGTGACACTGTAGAAAAGCAGTCAGCTTTCATTCATACCTTTTCTTTAGGTACCAGATACTGCACAGAAAAAAACTTCCCAGCAGACATTTAAAAAACACTTCATTCATACAGATAATTGCTTCCTGGACTTAGGAGACTGTACATGACTATGAAGGAGAACAACAGTAAATATAAACCATGGAGGCTTACTACTCATTAAAAAGTTCAAAGAAATTAAAAAAAAAAAAGAAAGGTTGGACACCAAACATAATAGAGAGAATATCACTGTTCCAGTAAGTACTGGATAAATACCATGCCACCATGGATTTGCAAATTTCTGCGAGTAACAGAAACCAATTGTACACACACACACACACACACACAAAAAAAAAAAAAAAAAAAAAAAAAAAAAAAAAAAAAAAAAAGTGAAAGTGATCAGACTCAAAGGTCTCAAAGGGCGTCAATTTTTGTAATTGTGGCCTTTTCTTTACACCATTTTCTATATCTGTTCACTAACTTTTACAAGCATAAGGTGAAAGAAAGCTTTAGTGTAGAATTTTGTTGTTAGCATAGTTAATCAAATTACATTTTAAAACTAATTTATAGTTTATTCAAAGATACTTAGTAAAAACATCTATGCACATCATACTTATTTCTTCTTGACATGTAAAAATTTAAATAAATATTATATATTTAATATTTATAGTATTTAAATATTAGATAAAATAAATAAATATTTACTTAAATATTTGTAGTAGTCACCCATGTATTACTGAACATATAAAATACATGACAATTTTTATATTTCTTCAGTATCCTAGACGTGAATAAAATTATTGTTTATGGAATGATTTGAACTTTGAGGCAAAACCTGAGCCTTCTCCTTGTCCTGACTAATCATGACTCCTATACCCAGGACTCACATTTCCCCTATTCTTTCTCTTCTCACTGACTTAAATAATCTTTTTATGTTCCCCTTGATGTCCACACCGAGATTTACTTCTGCAACTGTTTTAGCTTTCCTAAACCTTCTCCCTGGCTGTTACGACAATTTCTGTGTATTCCTCCCAGGCTACCTTTCACCACTTCCACCTTCTTGAAGCTACCTGTTCATGTCTAACTTTGTCCAAGAGCTCTTTTCCAAATTTTCTGTTTGTAGGGATGCATTGCTGTTGAGTCTGGAGGAGAGAATTCTTGACTATCACCCAACTCTCTTGGGCCACTCTTCCCTCCACAGCACCATCCCAAGGCAGTCTATCAACGGGATCATTGAAGTCTGCTCTCCTGAAATCCAGGATAATGAGCCTTTATCCTCTTTGTTGCCTCACAGATCTCAAACTTCACTGCTAATTCTAGCAGCAACCCAGGCTGTCCTTTGTCTTCATATTCCCCACTAGCCCCTCCTTATTGAGAACAAGGTCCATCATAGCCTTTCCTTGTTGGATCCTCAGTAACTTTGAGAAGAAAGTTGTTATCAATTCATTCTAGGAATACCCTGGATTGCCCGTGTCCTGCTGTGTGGTCCATTCAAAAGATGCTGGTGTGGTTGGAATCTCTCATGACGGCCAGGGCTTGAAAACCTAAGGCTGCGCCTCTCTCTATAGAGGGCTTTATAGTCTTGGTTTTCCTGGTCAGACAGCCTATGGCAGACCCACACAATAAAATCACCTGCCTCTCCTCTCCCTTTTATCCTGACCAGCATATCAATACCTTCGTTTGTAAAGCTCAGTATAGGTACGAGAATCTGGTGGTATTCAAACATTTTCATGAGTAAAAAAAAAAAAAAAAAAAAACAAACAAAAAAAAAACTTGTAAAAAGCCAATGAACGCGGTGGAATGAAAGAGCCATTGATTGTAGGATTTCTTGTTTATCAGATCTGGCTCCCATTATATTAAGTATATAAAACTATTCTAAATTTCTGTGCATATCCAAAATCTTTCTTACACTTTCTTCCCACTCCCAGCCAGGACCAGTCACTTGAGAACACAGTATACACACATTTCTCAAACAATTCTGCTAAAATTTATTGTTTTTACAGTTTGGATAGGAATTTTCATTAGAATTCAAGTAGTCTGACATTCTGACACAGAACATTTGAAATATCTCCTGCCATTTGTTGAAATACACAATGCACAATGACATTAAAGTAGAAATTTAGTTTCTCTTTTTCATAATTGATTGCATTACTCCAAATAAACAACCAGATATCAAAATTTTGGGAACATTTGTAAAATGGCAAAACCAGGGTTTTGTCCCAATTCCCTCCTGCAAAAAGACGGATATAAACAATGAAAAATAACTGCTTAGCTCCTTGGCCATCCACTAGCCATGTCTTATTCACCCTATTTACTTTTCTCATCACATTAATAATTGAAGTTCACATCACATGGGATCTTTGAACTGTCTGACTGAAAAAAGGAGCACAGGATTGTCAGTTTCATGTGGAAGTTTCTTCATTTAAATATGAAGCAAAAAAATTGTCAGGAGGCTTTTTTTTTTATTGTTGGGTCTTGGTGGCTTTTTCCTTTTTCTGTATTTTGTTTGGGGATTTTTAGAGAGGAGTGTGGATAGATGTTGTTTTGGTTTATTTGGTTTGGTTTGGCTTTTGGGGGGGTTGTGGGGGAATTGCTTGTTTCTTACTACTATTTTTTTATACAGTGTGTCAGGGAATGGAATACATAACAGCAATACAGGACTGTTTTCTTATAATGAAAATGTTTCTAGTTAGTTTTGAAGTATGCCAGCAGCATTAATTCAGGATTCTGCATGACATTTGATGCAAAGTAGTCTTGCACTATGTAAATTCTCAAACTGTTGGCAGAGGTTTTGGATACCTAAATAAGATAAAGGTAAAGACTGAAAAAACCTGCATAAAAATGAGGGTAAAGTGTTTACACCAGAATAGAACTAATGATAAAATAACCAGGAGGAATTATTTTTGATCTTTCTCCCACTCAAAAATGGCATAGAATGTGGCCTTTATAGGCTCTTAGCTTCCCACGGCTCAAAGTAAGTTGTTCAGTGGGGAAAGGAAATGTAAATTTTAAGAAAGAAAGAATAAAGATCAGCTATAAAAGTATAACATAACCAGTTAAGGAAATGACAAGGTAAGTAAGCAAGAAACAGCACTACATTTTTTTTTTCCTTTTTTAACAGTCCCAAGATCAGTGGCTTATGAAACCAAATTCAAGCCATAACCCTGCCCCTTTCCTAATGGAAGCATAATTCTACATCTAAATCAGGGTTTTGTTCTACCATTGGCTTGGTTCAGTTTTTACATCAAGTTTGTTTCTGGAACCAGCAGAAATTGGTATATTTAGGTTGGAATCATTGTTGAGGATAGCTGGTGATTTAATGCTGAAACAAGGTCCTGCAAAGCTGCCTGTACTTAGCTTTTATATTCACAGTAACTGCTTGGTAAAGTACAATCATAGGATAGGAAGGAAATATGTAAGAGGAAATGTGAAGCTGGATTGAAAATGTGATTCAAATATGACTACGGAAAGAACGGTAAAAAATGATTAAGTTATAGATAATGCTTCTGCTCTGAAGATTTTCCTTGTCTGGAAGAAAACATACGGGAAGAAAGAAGATTTCAGTGAATTTGGCAGCATTAGGATTCTTCTCAGAATAAGCTGTGACATAACTGTATGGGGGTTTGAAGACTAGACCTGGCTGAGCTGGTTACAGAAAAAAATCATTGTGTGCCATTGGGTTGGAGCTGTGGAGAGAAGTCGTAGGGAGATCTGACAGGGTTGGTTAAAGTCCAGATAGAATCCCTGGGCTGAAATACCTGGACTTAACTCTGGGATTTGCTTATGTTATTTAACCTGTCATCATCTGATTCAAGTTGGCATTACTTGGCTTATCAAGAACTACCAAATTAACTTTAAAGAAGATTTAAAATAAAACACTAAATTTGGCATAAATTCTTACTGGACCTATTATGATTTATACTCCATTTTTGGTGGGGAAAATAAGTATGATACTCACATACTGGTTTTCACTTATTTCGTCTTTTTTTTATTGTGATTCTACCTTATTTTCAAACAATAGCATTTTAACATTGACTTTTTACTACATGCTCTGGATTACTGATAAAACCCTTTTACAGAAACAACATTTGGTTTTTCAGTTTGCTGCTGAAAATGACAGGAAAATGAGAGAGGCAAAAAGAAAGTCCTAGAACCCTGAACCATAACTCAGCATCAAACTTCAGCTACTGCATTTCCTTCATATCTTTTTTTCTGAGTACTGTTAGAACAGCTCTGTTACCATGGTCTTGCTTTTCTCCCAGCTGAGTTCATTCCCCACCGTTGTAAACAAATTCGCATAAATTATTAGTTTTCTAACTTCTACACAATAACAGAGGGGTGTCTCACTCCTAGTCACATGAATGAAACATGTTCTTTCCAGCATTAAATGCTTGACAAAGCTTATCTTCCTCGAACTTTTTCTGAATGTGTGTGGTATAGTCATTTTGGATACACTGGAGAAGTCCTTACTCATTTTCAACAACACTTACTCATGCCTCTAGTGCCAAAGAACTAACTTGGCTTCCAAAGTTTACCAGATATATGTGTGCATCTATATTGTGTCTTGCTGATACAGTAGACTGAGGAATGTTTCCCATTATGTTTTCAGATTTTTACAGCTTTTCAGCCTGGGCTGTATATATTTTACATAGATATTGCAAAAAGAAAGCAATAGCCTTGATGTTTGAAAGAAGCAGTAAATTAAACAATGAACAGATGGAAGGCATTTTTCTCTTCTTCAATAGAATTAGGTGACATTTAAAATATTCTATACTCTGAGTCTAGTCCCTTTCTCTGATAACTGGCATTACTCTTAGCCTTTCATTTTACTCCTTTAATAAAAAATATCATTATACTAGGAACATTTCTTCCTTTATGTTTCATTGTTCTTTTTCTGAGTTTATTTCTGTATAAATTCCTGAGTGAAAGGAAGCTCTGCTAACCTGTGTCTCCCACACATACACACCCATGTATTTCACATCTCAAAGCTAGATCTTTTTTCTACTGAAATCAAGGCTGTTATATTCACATTTTTTCATCAAACTGTATCATAAATGCAGTGAGCCATGCCATCTGAAGAGGTTTCTTTCCCTCTACTTGCTAATAAATACTAGCCACAAATATCTTCATTCAAGTAAATATGAATTCCATCTTCAGTAATACGGCCGAAAAAAAAGAATGACCTCTGTGTGCCTCAAATCTTTTTCTACTTTTTGACCTGAAGATTCAGCTTTAGAAAATATATGAGCATATTTTTCTATGAACAACTTTCATTAATGTTCACCTCTTGCAATTGGCAACCAGGGCATCCCAGAACTGCATGCAATTGAGAGGTTGTGGAAATTATGATTTAAATTTTGATTGTCTATTTCCTCTCTTTGACCTCTGGTTTTTACTTATTCTATAGAACCCAAATATTTAATAGTCAACAAACCAATGTCCCTGTGTTTATGCACAAACCCAGACATCCTAATTTCATTGATCTGAAGACAGGAGACCTCATATGAATTTGGCAGCACTCAACACAGGAGCAAGCGGTGGGGGGAACACATACCTATCTCCCAAATTGAGTTAGAACTGTCCATAGAACACACCACCTCTCCTTTACCTTTCGGTGTATTGCATGCCAAAGGATGCATAATCAGATGGCTGATATCACAAAACAAAGTGATAATAAAATGTTGCTTTCTGCAAGAATGTCTTCCTGTTTTGCCAAGGTCTTTTCTCTCCATATTGACAATGACCTTTATTTTAAGGACAAAGAAGAGTATCCAGTTCTCTGTGAAAATCTAGTTTCTTTAATTACTTCCCCTTAATTCCACTGCTTGCTAACACATGCTCTGCTATGTTATCCTTTAGGAGAACTGCATCATGCCCCTACAAATCACCCAGGAAAAATCTTAAATCCCTTTTTACAGAAAAGCATGAAAGATCTTACACAAAGTAGTAAGAAATGTAAATGGTTCACATCTGCAGGGAGGCTTGTTTTTTCAGCCTGTCTTTGCTTCCAGTTATTATACAAGTACACTGAGCCATTCTTCTTTCTGTATTTCACACAACCTCACAACAGAGTACAACTAAAAATAGTCTTAAGGTCTCATCATCAGCTTCCAAACTAATAAGCAGGCAACAGTATCTGAAATTCTTGCACCTTATGATGCAGAGAGAGAGAAGCACATTATTAGATGCATCTCTCCCTTGGAAACAGTTGTCTACACCTAGCTCCCTAATTAATGTCTTTAACTGCACTGGAGTAAAGTTTCTGTTGAAAGGATTTGTTAACAGCAGCACTAATTTAATTTTTTCATGACCCTCTGTGACTTAAATTTTAGCTATACAAATGGTCCTTTAATGCTTTTACTATTGGTCTGGCTTGGGAGAAAAAGAAAGAGCCTCAGGCTAAAAGATGTACCACAATTACAAGTCAATTTAATTCACTAGAAACAATAACTGAAATGAAATTTTTCTACCTCTTACTTCTCGAAGTACCTACTTCATTTAGATATATAGTTTCCAAAATCTGTTATTTTGAAAAGGTGGGGTTCCGTTTGTGGCTTTTTAATGAAAAGAGCTATATTGTAAACATAAAAAGGCAGATATTCATAGGAGCAAGTAGACACGTTATGTAAATATAGTCATCTCCCAAGCCTTCAGTGGATCTTTGTTAATCCAGGATATAGTACTGGTATCAGGATAAGTTTTGTTTGACAGATAAACAATGCTAATACAGCTATAAATTGCAGTCTATTTTAGTAAGTACTACTCTAGTTGTTCTTACCGATAAATTTAATATGTATATTTAGACTTATTTAGAGTGCATATTGTGAATTAAACCCAAATAAGTGTTTTTAAAAGTGTACTTTTCCCAAGAAAAGTGTTAGTTAAGAATTGAAGTAGGAACGGCAGTGAGAACACTGCTTTACAGTGGTACAAATATACTGAAGATGATAAACGTGGAATTTTGAGAGCAGTTACATCATGACTTCTGTTTCACATAAAAAAGAAAGTCTTTCTCTCTTCAATCAGTAGCAAAAAATTCTCATTATCTCAATGGCATAGCATCAGATCTGTCAGAAACTACAATCCTCTTGCATTATATGACTCTTCAGGGTGCATTTCATAGGCTGTAAATCATCCTCAGCATTTCTCTGAGAATTGGCTTTGTTTGACAAGCCTCTTCCACTGGCTAAGCAGCAGCAAGCGCCTGCAAACTCTGTCATCAACAGACCAGGAGTACATCCATGTTGTGGCAGCAGAAAGAACATCTGAAAGAGAAGCTAAGGCATGGCTCACTTTAGCACAACTAGCAAAGAGGAAAGAAAAATAACAATAATAATAAAAAAGAAGTAAAATACTTCCTTAGAAGTATATCACTGTCGTTATTCCATAGCCTCACTGACAGAACAGAACTATGAATAGCCACAGCATATATAGAAAAGAAATAAAGTGCCACACAAAAATTGTGATTTCTTTCCTTTTTTTTTTCTTTTTCTCCTAGAGGACTTTACTGACTCTGATAGGAAAAGAAATACTGTACTGAAGTTTAAATATATTTCATCCTTTGTAAATTTACAGTCACCCGCAGAACCTCACTTCAGGAATTACTTCAGATTGATGCAGGCATGAACAGTCAGCAGGCCAGAAAAACAGCTTACAAGTAAGAAAAATGTAGTACACCAAGCAAAACACAGCACAACATTGTGTGCTACTTGGAAGTGAAAAACCTTGGCCCTTGTATTTATCATCCCATTCCATTACCTGCAGCAGTTAAAAAAACACTTGTATGAGTAAGCAGCAGAGGTGAATATTAAACACACTAGCAAGCATTATAAATACAATATGAAAATCAGCAAAAGCTGCCACAGTTTCCTTTGCCCTGAGGCTCCAAGCACTGCAAAGAGCCCCCTGACTGTAAACAGACCCACCACCCCATCCTTGCAGAAGGAGGCTCCATCCCACCCACCCCTGCCCTGCTCTCTGGGATGATTTCCTGCTCTCTGGGAGGAACATCCTTCACACCCTCACACCCTTCCCAGTGCCAAACACTTCTTCAGAGAGTGGGGGATCTGCAGTGCCAGCCCCTTAAAGGTCCACCTTCCCCTGCAAAATGCCTCCTCCCTCCAAGCACAGTGGCCGGGTGAAAAGTACTAAATCAAAAAAAAAAAAAAAAAAAAAAAAAAAAAAAAAAAAAAAAGAGGCGTTTACATAAAGGGGTTTATAGCAACAAGGAGGATTGCTGTGGAAAACAAGCTGAATGATCGTTTCCTCAAGTAATCATATCTTAAAAGCTGAATAATCTCTTCCCACTGCAGTCATAGGGGATGCTGGATACTGAAGCCACCATCTTTTAATAAAACATGAGGAAATATAAGCAGATGATGCCCAACAGATTACTTTTCATAAGGGAGAAAAATCCCTGAGGAAAAAATCTTGGGAAAAAAATTAAAATCATTTTTAGACAAACAATTTTGTGGAGAAATCCTTATGGAGGCAGTCAAATAGATAATTTTTTTTTTTCTTGTTTGACTCCTGATCAAGATAATAGATCTGGGATGCTGATGATGATTATTACTATTTTTTTTGAAAATAGAGGCTCAAATTGAAAAATACATCTCTTTTCATAAAGTGGATAAGCTCCTCTGTTTAAAATATTTTCTAGTTTTAAAGGAAAAGTAAGGTAAAATAAAGAAAAGAAATCTTATTATGCTCATTTGTAGGAAAGAAATGATGCACAAAGAAATCAAATTCCTTTCCTTTAGTTAAAAAAAAAGTTTATGTTAAGGAATAAATTAATAGAAATCAACTGAATTACAGTGGAAAGTCATCTTCCCTTTACAATAAATGACATGTGCAGATAAAATAGCAAAAATATCTCTCTATATCATGCATCCAGTCAAATTCTACAGTCCATATAGCTTTTCCTAACTGCAAGAACAAAGTAAAAATTTCAGAATATTAAGGTGTCATGTTTTCTAATGTTTCTTTACTTTAATTTATCATATTCAGCTAAATTGTTACTAAAATTTCCTGCAAGTGTTTCCAGAGAACACTCAACTCTAAAAATAGATGCATGCTTAACCAGCCTCAGGGTTTGCTTCCAAATGGAGGAAAAATTTTCTTTTCCACTTTTCAGTGGTTTTAAGGCTTTGCTTAAAAAAGATTCAGCAGAAATTTGCAGCAATAACTCAAGATGCAGACAACTGTTTCAGGCTCCTGTGAGCTTATCAGAAGCACTTGAAAGGCGGATTAGAAGATTAGTAACATCTATTATGACTATTCGAACAAGCAAAGTTACAACAATGTGTTCTCCAGCTCACAGGCTTTTACAACTGGATGTGTATGGTGGATGCTCCTCCATTAGTAGAAACTATAGATAAGAACCCCAGGCTTTGACTCAACCCTGACTTACTCAAACTTTTGTTAAGACTTCGGTCTGGGCAATTAAAGAATGTTTCTTAATATCACTCAGTCTTTATCAGCAAGAAATGCAACAAGAGATCTTGTCCTATTTTTGGCAAATTTGATCCCCTTTCCTGACAAATACACAAGCAAAGAGAAGTGAGAAAATTAAAAATAAAAACCAAAACAGGGTAATGAAGATTTTTTTTGAGCAAGAGTCATCCTCACTTTCAGTACTTTTGAAGCACTAGGCTTAACTTTATTAACTGCACATAATTACAGCATCTTTTTTATTTTTAGTCTGTACAATCAAATATGCACTGCCATAGAAAATAATTTCTATAACAAGCAATATATGAGAAATTTTGTAACTGAATTTTATCCATAAATAGAAAGGTGTGGTCAAATTATCCATCTGCATTTTTTTAACATCTGTTTTTTACCATAACATTTTAGCAACATTAAACAGTATAAATCACATAATGCAAAAAAAAATAAAAGGTATATCTATTTTATAAGAGGAATAGCTCTGACTTTAAAAATTATTTTCCTGTCTTGAGCCTTCACTATAATCAAGGTATTAAATAGCATGATTTCATTTGCCCTTCTGCTAAAAGTCCAATGCTGATAGACTGGTGACAAGATCATTAGTTTACTGTTTCTTCAACAGTGATAAACTGTTAGTGGAGAAATTACAATAATCTGAGAGTTTTATTTTCCTCAGCCAATAATTTCAATTCCAAAATGATTTGCTATTGTATACCTGGATTTTTCTAATCATTCAGGGTGAAAGAGTTTATTTGCCAGATGAAGAAAAATTATTGTTTGACTACTGTTCTTAAAAATTACCAAAAGAAGTAGCAGTCTTTTGGTTTGGCAGCAGCTTTTTCACTGGTTTGTTATTTGTTGCTTTTACATTTTTATAACTTTAAATCTTAACATGAATTGCTGGCAAAATGGATAGCTAAAATTGAAACAGAAGTCAATATGATGTCACTCATTCATTCGGCAGTATTCAGGTACTATGCACTAGAAAACAATATCAAATAAAGATGATTTAGTGCTCTCAATACCAGAAAATTTAAGTTGTGGAGCACAAGTATTAGTCAACATTTGAACAGATTCATCTTGGTCTGATTTGGTGAATAGGTTGGCTGGTTCAGCTACAGAATAAAGATGAAGACTATAGATAATCAGGATAGAGAGATGGTTCCTAAGTCAGGATGAGTCATGTTTGTTATTTTCATTCAATTTTCTCTTAATTAATGGGATGTAGCTATGATATTTACTCACTTATCTGCCTGCAGCACGACTGGGTAACCATCAAAAAATAACATGTTCAGAGCATTGGTTTTGGTGGTTAAAAATGTCAAAGATATGTTCTGAGTGTGTGCTGGGGGTTTGGCTGCTAAAGTTCAGGACCAAGTTAGGTAATGGCCCAAGTATTTCTTGAGAAAATTCTGCTGGGAAATCTTACCAGGATTTCCCATGCCAGCAGATATAGGAGATTCCCTGTGTCTGTCATTGACCAGAGGCTGTGCCTGCTTTCGTATATTTTAAACAAAAAAAGGACAACGTCCTGTTATATCAGTTGCTTGTCAAATGCCTTTATCATTCTTTACCTACTTTTCCTGTGCCTCAATATCTAGACTTTAGTTTTAGCACCACAAGGCATTGTGGGATAGATGTAATTTGAAGTGGATAAAGTGCATATACATGGACTTTGTTAACACCTTTCATATGTTTGAAATGATACATGTGCAGAAGCAGTTTACTAAGAGATGGGGCTAGAAATTATATTTTTGCATTCTAAAGTAATCTTAGAAATGATAAATTGAAATTTTTTAGGAAAAAATTAAAACCTTCTTAATTACCAAGTCCACTATATTAGATCAACAACCTTGATCTGTGATCTAGCAGGCTGAGGTTTATGGTTTTGTTAGAAAAAATGTCAAGCTCATGGAAAATTGCCTAACTAGTCATCTTAAAACAGAAGCATAAAATGTAATAACAAGAGCTTCCTATTCCCTTGTCTACATATTTAAATTTTGGGGCTTTTAACCTATTTAAAAACAATAACAAAACATTTGTACCTAACTACTCCCTAACTTGTGTACCTAACTACTCATATATTTGACTGAAAACACGTAATGTATGGACGGAATTACAGAGTTCTAAAAATTCTGGAAGTAGCAATCTGGTAATAGAAAATGTACCTTTTATAAATCAGTATCATTGAACTGTGGCAAGACATGGATGTAGCCAAATTCTAACATTGCAGGTTCGATTCAGAGTTCTGCTATGCTGAGCTGAGAGTCTGAAGGGAATAGGATAGATGGAATCAGATAACTTCCAGCTTTGCATGGACTTTCTTTCTCCTCGGGGATATATGCAATCCTTTTGCTCATATTCTGTGGCAGAAACTGAAAGGATTGAAGCAATCTCACTGTGAGGAAGCAAGCAACTCAGATAATTTAATAAATTGAATTGGTTTATAGCAGGATACTAGAACCTCTTCTACAGGGTCTTTCCAAGGACAAAGCAAGCAATTCACATTTGGTTCAATAACATTCGCTTACATAGCAGGAAAGAATAATTACCCCATTGCAGGAATGAAAGGTGAAATTTAATAGCTTAAGTTATTTTGTGGGTCAGATAAGATAATCATAGTAGTTCTTTTTGACCTTAAAATCTATGGATCTGTGCATTAAACTGTAGAGACCTGTCAAGATTTTTATATACAGGCAAAAAATTGAATATTGTTTGGAAATATTAGAAACCTTAATTCCTCCCTCTTAAAGACATGATATGAGGCAAATATGATACTTCTGAAAGTTAGTATAGTATACTTACTTTTATCTATACGTCTGAAAATCACCAGCAGTTTTTACACTGCCTCAGACTAATTATGATTTTAATGGCTTTTGCCATCTTTGACTGGATCATTTTATACTGGATTTAGAAGTCATAAGTGATGAATACAAGTATGTATCTTTCATTGATTTTTGCAGCACATAGTGCATGGCAAAAAATATTGAACATGAGATAATATTTCATAGGTTCACATCAGGTTAGTTATGGTAACAAAGAAATGCTGAATTATGCAATTTGCCTAAAACTTGAGTGAAAGGAATTATTTTCATTTCTGTGACAATACTTTAGAGCTAATCAACAAATGGTGAAGAGCTGATTGTTGTATTATTTCAAGCCTCTGAAAATACTTAACATCTCCCAATTTCTTTGAATAGCAAAGGAAAAATCAGAGACAATGGTCAGATTGTGTTTATTTTCATGGATTATTTTTCCAACTCAAACTGTCTATGTTCCAAAAGAGCATAATTTGCTAGAAATATTTCCATAAAATAAAAGTATCAAATGCAAAAATAGTGGCACCCAGTGGTCAAGGCATACTTATTTTTATGCTCAAAGCAGCAAAATACTTTTTGAGAAATTCCATACTTCTTTCAGCTGGAATGTAGCATGTCCTGTTTCAATGAAAGGACCAATTCCTACTTCAACAGCATTCTTTGCCATAGCCTTTGTTTTCTCTTTGTGTTCAATAAGTTTCTCATTCATTTTGGGATAATTTGTTTCTGTGAGCAAAGTGGGTCTCAGTAATCAATACAAGTTGTTGATTGCCTGTTAGGTGATAAATTCCTGAGAGGACACATCTGAAGAAGAGATTGTATACAAAGGTAAATCCAAAATTTCTTCTATTCAAATTTTGCATTTTCTTTTCCCTTGCTAAAACGTGATTTTTGCTAATTCAGAAGGAGAAATCAAATGATTCAGTGGTTTACAGTGGTGGTCTAGCTTCACTTCAATTTAGTTCTGTTTCCTGCATAACTGTTGTGGAATACTTTCTCTACCTTACCAATGCATATTAGTCTACACATGTGAAAGCCTCACCAAATCTTATGTTTCTTCTGGTCAAATGTGCAAACGCACCTTAAGATGTCTGTCAGCTCTGTGTGAAGATAAGCTACCAGTTCTCCAGCATCTTCCAAATCAACTTTATAGAATTAGATATGTGATTTCACCATTCACTGCAAAAAAATGATGGAGCATATGAATACAGAGGCCTTAAAACCATCTACCAACAGTAGTGGCTGAAAGAAGCTTACCTGAATCTGAAATACAAAAATGAAACCCAAAGAATTTATCAGAAGGACAGGATCATAAAAAAAAAAAAAAAAAAAAAAAAAAAAAAAAAAAAAAGGCATAATTTTTCTTTAAAAAAAAGCAATTAGCATGTGTTACCTACAGTAACAAGTACTACCTGCAATAGTGAGGTAACATCTGTTATCTCACAACAATATCATGATGAAAAGTCAACAATCAAAATATTTGTGGAAATATCTGGCTCCACAAAAATGTTGTCATTGGAAGTTTTATACTTTTTTTTTTCCCGAACACGACTAGGATTTTTTTCCAACTGGCAGTACTTGTAAATGACATTTTTTTAAGTAAAAATGCTATAGCAGCTACAGGTGTTTTCTTCTCCATTGCAATGAAACAGTGCTGTATTTTTTGTCACATCTTGCCTTTAGGCCAAATCTCTTCCTGTTTGACCAGCATAACAACTAATGTCAAGTCCAAAACTAATAGTATTCAAAAGATTTCTAGAAAATTCTGAACCATACTGAATCAGGAAAAAACCCCAGAAAATACCAAAAAATAGAATTTTTTTCCATTCAAAATATAAAAGTATTTACTGAAGGTTTGCACACATCCTGCAATTTCATGTATGACTTGGAATATTTACATTTTGCATTGTAGATTGTACAAATACGAAAAAGGCATTCTAGGCGATGTTTTAATTAAAATAATGGTGAACTTAATTTATTTGAATTAAAATTGTACTACCAATGTTAAGTAGTTACATAATTACTAATAATTATGCTTTATTGTTGATCAGTTTGCTAACAAATAAGTTTAGCAGTTCCTATTAGTCAGAATAAGTCACATTTCTCAAATAAAATAAACAAAATAATCTAATTAATCTGAAAGTACAGTGAAAAGGACATGAAAACTGAAGCTATTTTTCATTAATATATTTTCAGATGTAATTAAGAGGCCTAAAAATAAGGTAAGGAAGAAAAATAATTATTTTACATTCTGTTCAGATTTGACTTAGAAAGCCAAAAAAAAAAAAATGTTAACACAGATTCATTTTTAGCTGCATAAGAGGACCTCAGCACCAGCAACAACCAGCTCATGCAGGCCAATTCAGTATTTATAGAATAAGAAGAAATTTTCTACGTAGTACTTTTCTGCTAAAATCTTCTGTCTCAAGAGGGCAAAACCTGTCTTGTTATCCTATTAATTATGATAGAAAGCATAATTTTGCAACCAGTATAAATAACTGCAAATGCCTCTTAAATCCTTATTCAGTTCTACTTCAGAAGACACACTGTATTTTTCCAGAAGAGCTGCCTGCCTTTGAGACTTTGAGCCAGCTCTGAATTAGCTTCTTTGCCACTTCCCTTTCCTCAAGAGTCAAGGCACCAAAGACTTTTTTTTTTTTTTTTTTAGTATCATCCTTTGTGGATTTACCTCTTTAAATCAGATTATTGTATTGCTCACTCACATAATTTAAGGCATCCAGGAGGCCCTAGACTGCATTTGGTTTTGAACTTTGGATTTCTTTAGTACACAAACTGTAAAGAAATTTTATTTTTTAAGTAAAGGTCAAAGCGATGACCAATACATAAATATTCTCATCTTTTTTTTCTGAGATGAACCTGGATTCCATTAGACTACAATATTTTCTCTGTTTGAGTAAAAAGTTATTCTGGACATCATTTCACTGAAATTAATACCAAAACTAAACACAACAGGGATTTTAAAATCCTGTACAACTCAACTCCTTCTTCTGAAGAAAGAAATTACATAAATTAAAGCTGAAAAATATATTTAGCCTGTTCTCAATGAGCTGAACTACTTATAATTCTTGAAAGGTGATGGTATCCGGACATGGGTAAGAAGTCTGTTGTGTCCATCACACAACACAGTCTACTTAAACATGAGTTCACTGGTTAATTCCAGATTAAGGTTGCTACTGATTAGAACAACTGCCTTATTTTTTTTTAATTTCTGCAGAATAAAAGCCATTTTTTTTTTGAAAAAAATTCTAAATAAATAAGTTCTATTTTTAAAATAAGAAAGTTGAGATCAAGTTAAATACACCTGAGAAAATAATATGCTTTTTTTTTTTTTTTTTTTTTTTTTTTTTTTTTTACTTTGCAATATCAAGAATCTTGCTATTGAAATAACATGATTATTGACCAATATATAAAATTTTCATGTCAGAGGTTTTTGTCTTTCTTGGTTTTCAGAGTTTGTGGAAAAAATGTTAAGGGTGGAGGAGCATTTTCTGAGATAGCTTTTCCTGGAACATATCTTAATAGAGTTCAGATCCATGAGTAAATAACAGAACCAGTCACAGTCCTCACAGTCTTTCTTGCTTAGCTGGGTAGTAAGTGATTTTTTTCAATGAATAAAAAGAGAAATTGAATATGAACAGGATGGGTTGCATCAAATATGTACTGCACTGTTCTGAGAACGAGTTCAAGCAAAGTTCAGTGGCTTACTGCTTCACTGGAGAAAAACATGGGCATGGAATCAAGCTTGCCTTAGCAGAAACCTATCAGAGGTATCTTCTGGCTTCTAAACTAATGTGATTTAATATATGTATCATATTAAAAACATGGGCAGTGGATATGAGTTCTACATCTTGCTGAGTGCATTCAACTCCTCCACAGTAATTTAAGACATGTGAAGATAATGTTAAGAAAAGTTTTCAGGCCAGAATGTGTTCAGGAATGAAGATAAAAAACCTTTTGCACGTAACATAAACAGTAGCTTCAGGTTGATGTGATTAAAATCCATGCTACATGCTAAGCTCAGCTAATATGTATGTTTATATATTAAGTGCATCTCAGAAAATGTTTCAAGAAAACACAGTATTTTTCAGGCTGGTATATTTAAATGCTGTTTTGAGGTTGTTTTTTAAAGTACTCTTAGCAAGGAAAAAATACCTTTTTTTTTTCATAAGTTTTACCTCACTTTGGAGAATTAATCTTCAGTATCTCAAGATTCTAACAGTACAAAGAGATATTCTGGGCCTCAGGACGATCTGTGAAGCACCCATAAATCTCTGGCTGAGATATTGTTGCAGATAAGCTGCCATATATTTGATACTTACAATCATAATTACTCTCTCCCCTTGTGTCCCATAAAATATAATTTAAAAATACACATATTCAGCAGATTTTGAAAGTACCACAAAGCTTTTCATTACGCTTCCTACTTTACACTTCCGTAACATTTAAAATCTTCATTTCATCATAAGTTACAACTGATGAATCCAAATTCCCTGCTGTAGCTTTAGGGAGGGAAAATCAAAAGCCTGTCTTAATCACATAGAATTGCCCTTCACTAAAGCAAGCAATCATCATCTATGCTAATTAATGAACACTTATCTCATTCAGGGCTGCCAGAGGGATTTTTTTTTAGAGGACAAAAACAACAAAACCAAACAAACAGAATCCCTAAACCCCAATTTATTCCAGTCTCTTTGTTCATTCTTCTGGCTGCCAATTCCTCTTCTGAGACACACTCAGCAGTCCCTGATTCACTTTCTTTTCATTGTTCTGTGAATATATGTTGATGATGGCTCTAAGTGAAGCCTTTGAGATGAAGGTGAGCCACAGTTTCTCTCTCTCTTCAGTGTCTCTTCAGGCTGCTACCAAGATGATGTCAAGCAGATAAGAAGTATTAGGAAGAAACTGAATGGAATCTGTTGGTGAAAACTGCCAGTAAGTAACCAGGAATGGTAGTTGGATGAGGGAAGAAAGAGATCAAGAACTCAAGAAGCCTGAAAGAAAAAAAGGTATTTTGATCTGATACAGTAAAACAAGGAGAAGGATTCTGTTTAACTTTCATCACAAGTCCTGGCAAAACTTCCAAAGAGAGATATATTCCAGACAATATAAGAAAGGTTCAAATTTCCCCATAGTCTAGGCATAGTTGTATAACCATGAAAAATGATTCAATTAATTTTTCCTAAAGCATTCATCTGTCAGTTGTACGTGTGTTTTTGCCATATGAACATATGCATGCATTTAACACTTAAGGTCTATTGTTACTGTTTTTAGTAAATTTTTTTCTTTAAAGGTGCAGTTTTATATATGGGTTTTATATGGGTAAAGTTCTAAAGTCCCATTCATGTAAGGTCAGACTGGATTTTGTCCGAATAACTAGAATCAGTTTGATTTGGAAAAGAATTTTGATTAGAAAAAGAAGAGAGTGAGAGAAAAACATAAGGTTGACTTTTTTTAACTGCAAATTTATTTCAATTTTTGGTTTTGAAATCTTGATTTTGTTTTAGACTTCATCTAATTCTGAGTAAGATGACAACAAAAAAGGATTGTAAGAAATTTTGTGCCTTATCTTCTATTCTTATTTTAGTTTTGAAAAATAAAATGAAGTGCAAAATGTGCTATGAGCAGAGGAATAAATTAAATCTTATTTTCTAGGCATCTATGTCTCTCAACATAACTTCAACAGTTGACTTGATATTTTTTTTCTTGACTTTAAGTATTCTACAGTAATTTTTCTGATTCTTTCCATCACAGCTCCATTAAGCCTGCCTGCAAATCCCAAAGTTACCTTCTGTATCATCAGATCTTCATCTGGAAAAGAGGTAAGGCATTCTGTTTTTGCTTTTGGTGATCCAAAATTCCAAGCAGAACTTGAGAACTTGGGAACATTTTTATCAAATAATAGAGTTCATCTTCTGTATCCATCTTAACGTTTTTGTATGAAAAGGAACACAACACCCATGACACTGGAGCCTTTCATGTACCTTTTGTTGAGGACTGAGTAAAAGTTTCAAAGCATATTAAGGTGGGAGTTATAGATGGAAAAAAACACACTCTGGAACTCTCAAAATAATCACCTTCAAGTTATTTCTTCCCCAAAAATGGAATATTATGCTAAATAATGTAAGATCTATTGTTTTGATGAAAATTTCTTTTTCTCCAAAATGACTGTATTCCTGAGAGGAGAAAACATATGGACTTCAAAGGTAGATTTGGATCAAAACTCTTTCCAAAGTTGATAGATGCTTGAACAAGGCTTGTTATGAAAGCTTTGCATTTAAGAAAAAAAATATTTAAAAATAAATATTCATTAATGCATTTAGGGGGAAAAAAGAAAATAACATTTGCAAAAGAACTCGAATGGGTCTCATTTTTATTCACATTCTCTATTCTCAGTGTAGTGAATCACTGATAGTACATGAAATAAAAGTAATTGTGAAGGCCTTCAATTTAAAAGGGCTTATTCTCCTTTTTCTCTTGCAGGCTGGGTCAATATATTTATGGTTGAGAACTTAGTTCTACTGTTTGGAGACAAGTTACTCACTTTGTGGTA
This sequence comes from Sylvia atricapilla, assembly GCF_009819655.1. Lineage (NCBI taxonomy): Eukaryota > Metazoa > Chordata > Aves > Passeriformes > Sylviidae > Sylvia > Sylvia atricapilla. The sequence continues at coordinate 53,486,981 of NC_089145.1, forward strand.
AAACCATCTGGCCATCCATCATCGTGGCAGCCTTCAGCTTTACTCAGCTGGTGACTATTTTCTTGCCTTGTTCAGGAGGGTGAGTTGACCTGCTCTAATAAGGTTCCAAGGGAGTCCATCAGCTCTTTTCTCTCGTATATTATTAATGAGCTCTGTAAGATTTTTTAGACCTGAGTCTTCACCTACTAACTAGTCATACATTCATGGGATTTGCTGCATACAAGTGTGACTTTTGGTTATTTTTCTGTGTTTACCTTTTGGGTTTTTTGATTGTCTATCCATAGTCTATTGCAACAGTGACAACAAAACTATGCACATAATGGAGGATTCTTCTTATTAAGAGATAGATTGTTGAATTATTTTCATCTATTGAATCAAATAAAGTAAGCTATCTCTTTGTACTAATTTATTATTATTACTTGCTTTAAGTTAAAACAAAAATATTTGCAGATTTGATAAATTTGGTATAGAATTGTCTCATTACTAGATGTTGCTGTGGGGAAATACTATCAAAAATTCTTTCAGTAAATTCTAACTTTTTAAAATTGTTTTTCAAAATTATTTGTGCTGTCACACTTCTATGCCTTTCTATCTACTCTCAATTCATAGTATAAATGAAAAAAAAAAATTGAGACCATATAGGTATAGCTCCAAAAAAGCCAATATTTTCAGAATGAAAATTCCCTTTTTAATTCCATTTATGTACTATTTTTTGTCTCAGAATTTGGCTTCAATCTTTTATCTTTAAACCAACTCAAAAGCAGTAGGGGAAATTCCATGCAAGGTTTTCCTCTATAAAAATAAAAATGTTAAGCTTACAGTTTTTCTTTAGGGGAGAAAGAATTTATATTATTATGGCATAAATTGATCATGTTAATTTCATTGTTGATGCTGAAATGGAAATTTCTGCCTAACTTAATCCCAAGCAAGGGAAGGAGATATATGGTAGGAATTTAACTTGAGACAAAATCTTATGTCTGAATTTCACTATCATTTTCCATAACGCCTCTCACTACATGATGAGGTTTGAATACTTCAGACTTGGAAGGAATGTAATTTCACCATTTTGTAACTCTAACCCGTTTTCCAACTACACTGTGCATCAGCTACTAATGAAAATGGTTACTGAAACTTAACATATGTAGCATGCTTTACCAGTTCTTTTCCAAACACTTCCACATAGTTTTACAGGAAGTAAATTTTACATATGAAAACGAGATAAAATTTATTTTGCAGCAGTTAGAAATCTGGGAAGATCAGAAGAAAACGTGTTTTCCTCCACTGAAAGTGGAAGAAATTATAGTGACCTTCATTATGTAATCGTGCTGCACGTGCTTTGTATCTAGTTCTCCAGTTCACATCAAACTGCTTTTTAGTAAGAAAACATGAACCTTGATTGATACAACAATTTTTTAAATTGATAATTATGCTGTCTGAAGGCTGGGGGAAAGACAGTTATCCATGCTTCCTGTTTTAACTATCATACTTTGTTTTCTCTCTCTCTATCTTGGTAGTATTTTGCTAGCAGACCAAACCCAGATTATTTATCCTTTTCTTCAGTTGTCAGCCTCTGTATTATCTCTCATTCAGGACTAGGATGTTTGCCTCTGTGTGTTTGCATTAGGATTCCAGCATCACCACGGAGTAAAGATTTTCATCCTATATTTTTGGTCTTTTGCTCTTGGTGTTTCTTTATAGATGAGAGAATATTGAAAAAAGACATCAAGCCACCTCTTTGTTATTGAGTCCCTCCAGAGAACTTCTCCAGCAGTTGGTGTGCTAAGCCAGTGTCTGTCAGCAAGACTGGTGCTAATTATTTGTGCCATTTCACAATAATCACCTTTGTAGCACACTTTGGCAAGCAAATTTCATGGATCAATAATTGGGGTTTTTTTAAATGTTTGCTTTGTACAACAGTTAATTTAATGGAACTTCCAAGCCCACACTGAGAATACTATGATATAGATATGTGAGTGATAACAGTCACTTTAAAATAAGTGAGGAAGCATCCAGTCAATATTAAAGTTGTTAAATTGCTGACCCAGTTTAAAACCTTTAAGTGGCAGTGGTTTGTCATAGTAAATGTGAGACTTAAGGTCTAACAGTCATAAATTTGTGTTCTGAGCTGGTATTTTTATTTTTTTTTAATTGCTGCCGGACATAATAGCAAACACTAAATGTTTTTAAAGCCTGACTTAAAGTCTTCTCTATTGTCAACAGCATCTTCATTTTTGTAAAGGAAAAACAAATCAATTGTTTTGTGTCTTTTTCTAATAAGTGCTTTAGGCTAATGTTCATGAGACTTTTATTTAGTATTTGTCTAAGTGATTTGGGTGTTCTTATAACTGCACTTTGGAGCTTCTGCATTGTGACAGAAAATGTAACTTCACATTTAGCTTCAAAAACTAAATTAAGAATGTTTCCAGTCTGATTACATTCTGAGATCTTGTGTAAATTTAATTTCCATGAATGAGATACTTGAAAAATACTGAAAACATCACTGTTGCAATCCATTATACTGTAAAGAATTTTGGTAAACTCAAAACTCTTAAAAATCTCAGGGTTCATCAGATTCTGTGGATAATATTAATTTCATAGCCATCAGCTTTGTGTACAAATATGTTCACCTTTTTAGCCCAGCTGGAATAGAACTGTTAGCAAGCCACTCAAAACAAGTCAAATAGGCATTACTAATGCCTAGGAATGAGGTTGGTTGTTATTAACTGCAAGTTCATCACTGGCTTCGTGTCTGCCTGCACAGATCACTTTATTTCTTGATATCTCTACATGCCATCAAAAGAAAAAAAGATTGGATTCTAATAAATTTAACAGAAAGTAAATGGACATCAAGGCAAAGATGTCAGCTATTATGCCATGAAGCTGTTCACTCTTTCTCTCTCCCTCCAAAAAATTTTGTGCATTTCCTGAAGCAAAAGTACTGTCAGAAGATGTTGTCAACTGTCGGTTCTGGATTATTTAATCCCAAATTATAAAGATCTACTTAATGAAGGGAAATTGAACTCTGAAGCAGAAGGGAAATTTGAGCCTGCCCACCTCATGTCCTGAGTGGATTTTCAGGCAGGAAAAGGGTTCATTCCTCCAGCTGGTATGTGAATATTTCTTTTGCTTGTCCCTGTCTGTCTTGACAAGGTTTTGAAAACATAATGTCTCAAAAACTGCAGTAGAGTTTGTTGCATAGATGCCAAAATGAACTGGCTTACATTTCTCTAACATAAATATTTGGACTCAGAAAAAAGTAATTACAAATTCAATCAAAATTGTAACTATACTGCCAGAGGTGGGTTGCTCAATTCCATTGTTACTTTCCTATTTTTAGCAGATTTTATAAAATTTCTTTAGAAATCTTGATGAAGTCCCTAGTCATAGAGAAACTGATTTTATTGTTGTTAGTGTCATCATTAGTTAATGAAGTTTTCATTTGATTCTTAAAAATCTAGATATAAAGTTTTCACTTCGTTCAGCACCTCAAAAATTCAAGATCTGTGGACTGCCTAAGTCTTGTGGGGATGTATTTATCACTAAAGTGTTTATTCTCTACTTTTTTAAAAAAATAATTTTTGTTAGTACATCTGGATAAGTTTTTTGAAAAACATCTGTGTTTACAGTTTTATTGTTTTTCACTTGACTCAAACTACTATGTATCTATATGAATAGGTATGTCTTTATGCATTATGCATAAGCCTTATGGAACAATACATAATGCATAAGAACAAACACATTGAGTCCCATTCACTCCTTACTGTAGAAAACTTGTCTTTAAACCATATCATTAAAGTTTTGGTGATGCTTCTTTCATATTGGAATCAGACACCACTTTGTAGGGAATTTTTTATAATGGCACTTCAGAGAAGCTTTGGGACAATTCTGCAGCTGTTCTTATGATTATGTATAAAACTTAATTCTGTTTCTGTAAGAGACTGTAATGGAAACCAAAGGATTAATCACTTGTTGTTACAAGAACAATTTCCTGTAATTCTGAGAATATAACACATATTCATTGTCAAGTATTGTAAATTAAGAATGCATGAAGATGATGTTCTCTATTCCTCTGAATGTGTCCACCTAGATAAAAAGAGAAAGACGGTTAGCTGATGGTGCCAACCTTGATTTTAATTGAAAAAGAAGATTGTGAGGGGGAGGTAGTCAATATTCTTGTAACTCTCTTTAGCCTCTTTGAACAAGAAATATCTCAAATATTTAAGCTCCAGCAGGATGAACAATGGCATATGAAGTAATGGCATTACTATTGTATTTTGCAATTGTCTTCTCAATACCGTTCATAAGTTTCATTAGCTGAATATGGGAAGGAAATTATAATAAAACGTGTGAGAACTCTGCAATTCAGTGATGGAGCCCATAAAATGTTGCAATTTAATATTCAGAGGTTAATGACAATGAAATGCACAGTATGAGAGGTTTGAGATTGTCAGCTAGGGATGGACATGTAAGTTACTCAGCCACTAAAGCAGTGAAAACAGAAATAGTTCAAGTAACACACCAATTGAGATGTACTGAGAAAGTTGTCAATTTTCATTATTATGCCTCTATTTCTATCACTAAGGGATTTTAGTTCTGTTTATAGGTAATTGCTTTGCAAAAAAGTGTGTATATACATATATATATATGTATTCACAGACACACACACACATATATATATACAAATATACACAATTGATAATTTAGAATTCATACTTGAAAGAGTTGTTGTCTACAGTCCAGATCATCCTGTGGACCTGGTATCATAAATCACGATGCACCAGTATGTATTTTAAGTGCAATAACTGGAAACAAATGACATATGGCACTTTAGAGGACACTGTGGGTCCTCTAAATCATCAGACTAAATTTTACATAACTTGAAACTTAATTATTTGAATCACTTTCATTTATCAAACATAATGAAAAAAAAAAAAAAAAAGGAAAAAAAAGAAAATAAGCCTCTACAGAAGGTTGCAATTCAAATGAGACAGTCTCAGGCCAGAATGACTCAATCTGAAAATGAAAATATATACTGGCTGGAAGTGGTGAAACACATGGAGAGAAAGATGTAATGATACTTTTAGAAGTCAGAGAGGAACATATAAACACCTTATTTTTTCTTGAAGCTTGTTCATTTTTTTAAGCATGCTTTTGGTTTTATTTATTTAACTGTTGCATATTGGTTACTTTGTTTGTTTGTTTGTTTTCCCCCCAAAAAAATCTGTAACTTTTCACTTCAGTGAACACTATTAAAATGTATGAGGCATTTAAGACAAATAACAAGGAAAAATGAAGGTAAGGCAAGGCAAGGTAAGACAAGGCAAGGCAAACCTTTTGCCTTTCAACAGTTTACACTGAACTAACAAAACCTAGGATCTGAGTTTGTTTGACTACCAAAAAAGGGATTGTGTGATTTTTCTTTTCTCCACAGCATGCAAAACAGAATGCTCAGCTTTTAAGATGAATTTCCCTCATTTTACCATCATGATAAACAGACTTCAGAGTCCAGTGTGCAGAGTGGATGGGATGTCCTCAATTTCTTTCACTACGTGGGATCATCTTGTCATATGCTGTCTCTTTCTCAGCTGTCACGCTTCCGGATTTCATGCAGCCACCTGAGCTACTTAGGGAATTTTAATTTCCAAGACCCGGGCAGCCTGCCTACCTTTTCACACACTTAATAAAATCAGACAGAAAGAATTACAGACTTAAAAGAGGAGAGGGAAAAAAATGCTTATGGAAAAAGTAACATAAGGTTGTTATTCTAAGGGGGGTTCACATTTGTTTTCAATATGAAACTTGAATATAGAATGGAAAATTGAAATAGGATTTTTTTGAGGGCTGCACTTACAAACAAAATTAATAGAAAGTGTGATTCAAGATTGTGGGGAATACCTGGCATACAACAATTTAAAGATTAATAATTTCGAAGCAATTATTCTCTACTTGGAAGCAAGCAGTTCTCTACTTGGTTGAATTTTCTTGGGGTAAAATAACTGTATCTGCATTGTTTACTCATTTACCTTTTTTAAAATTATAGATGGAGGGGTTTTTTTCATCCCCGTATAACAGGTAATGCTGTTTCTCTTTTATAAACTGATTGGTTTTAAATGTTATCCAGAGTGCTGAAGAAATCAGTAATGGCAGGAGATAAATGGAATATATGACTTCTTTAGCTTAGGGAAAAAAAAAAAAAAGAACTCTGTTAAATGAGTCTTACAAAGAATCTGGATTTGTATTTGTTTATTTCCACTTAGATTGCATGAGTAAGGTTTAACACAGATTTAACTACATGCCAGATGCAAAGTAGAAACCAACCCCATCCTTCTCAGAAATTATGATATGACAACTTTCATTAGTTCAGTACTTAACATGCAATGGCTTTTGCTTTCTCCTGTACTCTTGCCCTCTGTGGTGTACTGCACACTAAAATGGTTAATCCCTTGCTCATTAATTGATGCTGCATCCCTGCAATTTGCAAACAACTTTCCCCTGCCCTCAAGCTTTGGCATTTGGTTCTCAAGACTTCCATGGGAATACTTAAATTATTTCCAATACCTCTGCTGAATAATATAAGCAAGTGTCTAAGTCTCAAATGATATAATTGAGAAATTAGACATAAAGATTAGGATTCTTTTAACAATCATTATTAGCTACACAGCAACCCAGATGCCTTATGTCCAAGGAAGCCAACTCCAAATATCATGGAACAAGTAGAAACACAGACTGTTTAAGTGCATGTCACAAATTAAAAATTAGCTTTTAACATCTTGTTTTATTTTGTTCTCAAAAAAAGCTGCTTCTACTTAAATTCAGCTTCACACTATTTTCTAGTGACGTAAATTTGGTCTTTTTTGGGTGTTCTTGAAGAAGATACATTCAGTTCTACTGAAAAGACAAGTCTTCAGTACAGCGGGAATTGCTTCTGTTGCTACTGGAAACTCCTATATTCTTCAATTCTTGCTCAAAAGACTTTCATATCTGGATCTATGGTACAGAATAACAAGTTTATATTATACACACACACATATATATACAAACTTGTCATGAAATATCAAAGATGAAGCATCAAAATGCTGTCACTGAACTGATGCACTGAAGATGACCATTTCAGAACTCTTACCAATTTGCAAAGCTGTTTGGAAAGGCTGGTCCTCTACAGCCTTGGTAATTTGGCTACTTGTGGAACTTAAACCCAATAGAATAAAGGCTTACACGGAGAGAAAATGAACAATATTTCTGATTAAATATGCTTTCACCACGATACTGATCATTAAAAATTGTCCACTTTTTTAAGCCTATTATCCACCAAAAAAAAAACCCACAACCAAACAAACCTTTTTTCTGCAAATATTAACTTTCTTCCTTTTAAGCCATTACACTGTAATGACACCATAAAGGTAGAAATAAAAACACATAGTGAGTCCGCATTACTAGGTAAAATTTAAAGTACTCAATGCCAGCAATAATAATGAAAGAAAGTCCTGATCATTTTGTATTTGATCCTATCAGAGCAAGATTTCCCCTTATCACAAATAGAACTGGAAATATACTTGCAAAAGCATTAGCAAAATCATGACAGATTAGTAAGCCACTTTTACTTAATATTTGAAATTTATCCTCTTTTTCTCTTTCTGAATTAGCTAATAGCATACAACAAATATATTCCCTACTTAAACATTTTAATATTAAATTATAATCATAACAATTTGCAAGCAATTTATGTACCCTCTTTTGAATAGATGCTTTTTGTTTAAATATATTCATTTCTCCCACTCTTTAATCAGGCACAGGTGGTTTTTATATAGCACATAATGTGCTGGAGAACTAACCCAAACTTGAAGATTTAATAACCTTTACACCTCTCTATATATATTTATGTAAAAGGATCAGAGAAAATATATTCTTGTTGAAAGATACTTGAAAAAAAAAAAAAACTTGCTTAGAGACAGTTTTAAATTACTAGCAGAAATGTGTTTTTAATCATGTCCATGTGACCAGGCATCACATCAGGGATCTTTACAGCACACTCTATTATGTTGCATAGGAATAATTATCTATGTAGACATTGACCCATGATAGAACCATGGAGACCTTCTTTGAATCCTGTAATAAACAGCAATATTTAGTTTATAGCTGTCTACCTGCTCTATCTTAGCAGCTTGTATAAAACTTGTTTGACTTTTCATAGGGATGCCTTCCTTCTTAGTCAAGCTGTCAGAATTTATCTTTAAGTCAGTAGTGGTCAATGAGAAATAAAACAATACTGTGGCATTAAAGTAAATGGTAACTTTTTCTATATATGTAGTAGACATAAGACCATGCTAATTATCTTTTACATTAACATTTTTTTTTCACATTCACAAGAGCTTAAAAATATAAGATGTATTCTTTTATTTAAGTAGGAAATTCTTAAAACAAAACAAAAATAATATTTATGTAATCTCTTTCAGACTGAATTAAAACCTCAATCAGGTATTTCTGTCCATTTTGCTCATTCAAGAGGAAAGTTGCCCAGAAACACTGGGACAATGAGAAGTCCTTGAGAGTAAGCCAGTAAGCCTTGAGTTATGGTGGAAATAACCATTCTTAAGCACTTAAATAGTGAATCATCCAAGGGAAAAAAAGATGGGGGCAGTAGTCATTAGTGGGTACATCAATTGACACCTGGCCTACGCGACACTAGTAAAGGTAGGTTATCAGAGTTTAGATGACTGGCCAAACTCTCTCTAAAAAATTGAAGTCCTATAATTGGTGTATTATGTTACAAGCAAGAAATCATCTGCTTTTGGAAGAGCTGGAACCTTTTCCTCTTCTTATGTTGTTTGTTGTGTTTTGTTTTTTAACACTTCTCATTTTAAGTGATTCTAAAGGTGGATCACGTGCTAATAAAACTAACATCGCAATGACAGAAGCCAGCTGAAAAATGTTGCAAAAAGATTGCAAAGCTGCAGTTTGAATCATAATAAGAAATATTAGGAAAAATAAATAAATAAAACAAACAGCTGAATAGCAACAGACAAAAGCCTTGGCAAAAGAATCATGAAGTGGTCAGCGGAATGATGAAATGAAACACTAAAAAAAAAAAAAAAAAAAAACCAGACAAATTCGTAACGAAGGCGAAAACCAAAAAAAGGATTGGGATGAGCAGAATTCAGGGACATGGATCGAAGCTTGCCCAATTATTGCTCATTGAAATCGGCAGATTTCATTCCCTTTCCCGAAAGGGAAAGTCTTCCTTTCGGGAAAGGGAATGAAATCTGGAAATCAGAGAACAAAGTCTATCAAGTGCTCTGGAGAGGAGATAGGATCCAAAAACCACGCGAGTGAAAAAACCCGAGAAAATCTGGAATTGGTGCTATTAGCACCAAAGTGGCCATGGTGAAATCAGGGGCAGTGAAAAGGTGCCAACCCTGCCAAAATGACTCCAATAGAAATCCTCAAGTCAGGGAAGAAATGCATAGAAAGAGAGCGGAGATGAACTGGAAGAAGTGAAACGTAAAAAAAAAAATTAAAAAAAATTGGAAAATTTCGGACCACACGCGAAAACCATAAAAGGGAATGGGATGAGCAGAATTCAGGGACATGGATCGAAGCTTGCCCAATTATTGCTCATTGAAATCGGCAGATTTCATTCCCTTTCCCGAAAGGGAAAGTCTTCCTTTCGGGAAAGGGAATGAAATCTGGAATCAGAGAACAAAGTCTATCAAGTGCTCTGGAGAGGAGATAGGATCCAAAAACCACGTGAGTGAAAAAACCCGAGAAAATCTGGAATTGGTGCTATTAGCACCAAAGTGGAAATGGTGAAATCAGGGGCAGTGAAATGGTGCCAACCCTGCCAAAATGACTCCAATAGAAATCCTCAAGTCAGGGAAGAAATGCATAGAAAAAGAGCGGAGATGAACTGAAGAAATGAAACGTAATATAAAAGAACCAAAAAAAAAAAAATATTCAGAAAATTTCGGACGCCAGGCGAAAACCATAAAAGGGAATGGGATGAGCAGAATTCAGGGACATGGATCGAAGCTTGCCCAATTATTGCTCATTGAAATCGGCAGATTTCATTCCCTTTCCCGAAAGGGAAAGTCTTCCTTTCGGGAAAGGGAATGAAATCTGGAAATCAGAGAACAAAGTCTATCAAGTGCTCTGGAGAGGAGATAGGATCCAAAAACCACGCGAGTGAAAAAACCCGAGAAAATCTGGAATTGGTGCTATTAGCACCAAAGTGGCCATGGTGAAATCAGGGGCAGTGAAAAGGTGCCAACCCTGCCAAAATGACTCCAATAGAAATCCTCAAGTCAGGGAAGAAATGCATAGAAAGAGAGCCGAGAAGAACTGGAAGAAGTGAAACGTAAAAAAAAAAAAATTAAAAAAAAATCGGAAAATTTCGGACGCCAGGCGAAAACCATAAAAGGGAATGGGATGAGCAGAATTCAGGGACATGGATCGAAGCTTGCCCAATTATTGCTCATTGAAATCGGCAGATTTCATTCCCTTTCCCGAAAGGGAAAGTCTTCCTTTCGGGAAAGGGAATGAAATCTGGAAATCAGAGAACAAAGTCTATCAAGTGCTCTGGAGAGGAGATAGGATCCAAAAACCACGCGAGTGAAAAAACCCGAGAAAATCTGGAATTGGTGCTATTAGCACCAAAGTGGCAATGGTGAAATGAGGGGCAGTGAAAAGGTGCCAACCCTGCCAAAATGACTCCAATAGAAATCCTCAAGTCAGGGAAGAAATGCATAGAAAAGAGAGCGGAGAGAACTGGAAAGAAATGAAACGTAACATAAAAGAACAAAAAAAAAAAAATTCGGAAAATTTCGGACGCCAGGCGAAAACCATAAAAGGGAATGGGATGAGCAGAATTCAGGGACATGGATCGAAGCTTGCCCAATTATTGCTCATTGAAATCGGCAGATTTCATTCCCTTTCCCGAAAGGGAAAGTCTTCCTTTCGGGAAAGGGAATGAAATCTGGAAATCAGAGAACAAAGTCTATCAAGTGCTCTGGAGAGGAGATAGGATCCAAAAACCACGCGAGTGAAAAAACCCGAGAAAATCTGGAACTGGTGCTATTAGCACCAAAGTGGCCTGAGATGAAATGAGGGGCAGTGAAAAGGTGCCAACCCTGCCAAAATGACTCCAATAGAAATCCTCAAGTCAGGGAAGAAATGCATAGAAAGAGAGCGGAGAAGAACTGGCATGAAGTGAAACGTAACATAAAAGAACCAAAAAATAAAAAATCGGAAAATTTCGGACGCCAGGCGAAACCATAAAAGGGAATGGGATGAGCAGAATTCAGGGACATGGATCGAAGCTTGCCCAATTATTGCTCATTGAAATCGGCAGATTTCATTCCCTTTCCCGAAAGGGAAAGTCTTCCTTTCGGGAAAGGGAATGAAATCTGGAAATCAGAGAACAAAGTCTATCAAGTGCTCTGGAGAGGAGATAGGATCCAAAAACCACGCGAGTGAAAAAACCCGAGAAGATCTGGAATTGGTGATATTAGCACCAATGTGGCCATGGTGAAATCAGGGGCAGTGAAAAGGTGCCAACCCTGCCAAAATGACTCCAATAGAAATCCTCAAGTCAGGGAAGAAATGCATAGAAAGAGAGCGGAGATGAACTGAAAGGAATGAAACGTAATATAAAAGAACGATAAAAAAAAATATTCGGAAAATTTCGGACGCCAGGCGAAAACCATAAAAGGGAATGGGATGAGCAGAATTCAGGGACATGGATCGAAGCTTGCCCAATTATTGCTCATTGAAATCGGCAGATTTCATTCCCTTTCCCGAAAGGGAAAGTCTTCCTTTCGGGAAAGGGAATGAAATCAGGAAATCAGAGAACAAAGTCTGTCAAGTGCTCTGGAGAGGAGATAGGATCCAAAAACCACGCGAGTGAAAAAACCCGAGAAAATCTGGAATTGGTGCTATTAGCACCAAAGTGGCCATGGTGAAATCAGGGGCAGTGAAAGGTGCCAACCCTGCCAAAATGACTCCAATAGAAATCCTCAAGTCAGGGAAGAAATGCATAGAAAGAGAGCGGAGAAGAACTGCATGACGTGAAACGTAACATAAAAGAACCAAAAAAAAAAAAATCGGAAAATTTCGGACGCCAGGCGAAAACCATAAAAGGGAATGGGATGAGCAGAATTCAGGGACATGGATCGAAGCCTTGCCCAATTATTGCTCATTGAAATCGGCAGATTTCATTCCCTTTCCCGAAAGGGAAATTCTTCCTTTCGGGAAAGGGAATGAAATCTGGAAATCAGAGAACAAAGTCTGTCAAGTGCTCTGGAGAGGAGATAGGATCCAAAAACCATGCGAGTGAAAAAACCCGAGAAAATCTGGAATTGGTGCTATTAGCACCAAAGTGGCCATGGTGAAATCAGGGGCAGTGAAAAGGTGCCAACCCTGCCGAAATGACTCCAATAGAAATCCTCAAGTCAGGGAAGAAATGCATAGAAAGAGAGCAGAGAAGAACTGGAAGAAGTGAAACGTAAAAAAAAAAAAATTAAAAAAAATCGGAAAATGTCGGACGCCAGGCGAAAACCATAAAAGGGAATGGGATGAGCAGAATTCAGGGACATGGATCGAAGCTTGCCCAATTATTGCCCATTGAAATCGGCAGATTTCATTCCCTTTCCCGAAAGGGAAAGTCTTCCTTTCGGGAAAGGGAATGATATCTGGAAATCAGAGAACAAAGTCTATCAAGTGCTCTGGAGAGGAGATAGGATCCAAAAACCACGCGAGTGAAAAAACCCGAGAAAATCTGGAACTGGTGCTGTTAGCACCAAAGGGGCCGTGATGAAATGAGGCGCAGTGAAAAGGTGCCAACCCTGCCAAAATGACTCCAATAGAAATCCTCAAGTCAGGGAAGAAATGCATAGAAAAAGAGCAGAGAAGAACTGGAAGAAGTGAAACGTAAAAAAAAAAACTAAAAAAAAAATCGGAAAATTTCGGACACCAGGCGAAAACCATAAAAGGGAATGGGATGAGCAGAATTCAGGGACATGGATCGAAGCTTGCCCAATTATTGCTCATGGAAATCGGCAGATTTCATTCCCTTTCCCGAAAGGGAAAGTCTTCCTTTCGGGAAAGGGAATGAAATCTGGAAATCAGAGAACAAAGTCTATCAAGTGCTCTGGAGAGGAGATAGGATCCAAAAACCACGCGAGTGAAAAAAACCCGAGAAGATCTGGAATTGGTGCTATTAGCACCAAAGTGGCCATGGTGAAATCAGGGGCAGTGAAAAGGTGCCAACCCTGCCAAAATGACTCCAATAGAAATCCTCAAGTCAGGGAAGAAATGCATAGAAAGAGAGTGGAGAAGAACTGGAAGAAGTGAAACGTAAAAAAAAAAAACTTAAAAAATAAATAGGACAATTTCAGACGCCAGGCGAAAACCATAAAAGGGAATGGGATGAGCAGAATTCAGGGACATGGATCGAAGCTTGCCCAATTATTGCTCATTGAAATCGGCAGATTTCATTCCCTTTCCCGAAAGGGAAAGTCTTCCTTTCGGGAAAGGGAATGAAATCTGGAAATCAGAGAACAAAGTATATCAAGTGCTCTGGAGAGGAGATAGGATCCAAAAACCACGCGAGTGAAAAAACCCGAGAAATCTGGAATTGGTGCTATTAGCACCAAAGTGGCCATGGTGAAATCAGGGGCAGTGAAAACGTGCCAACCCTGCCGAAATGACTCCAATAGAAATCCTCAAGTCAGGGAAGAAATTCATAGAAAGAGAGCAGAGAAGAACTGGAAGAAGTGAAACGTAAAAAAAAAAAAATTAAAAAAAATCGGAAAATTTCGGACGCCAGGCGAAAACCATAAAAGGGAATGGGATGAGCAGAATTCAGGGACATGGATCGAAGCTTGCCCAATTATTGCTCATTGAAATCGGCAGATTTCATTCCCTTTCCCGAAAGGGAAAGTCTTCCTTTCGGGAAAGGGAATGAAATCTGGAAATCAGAGAACAAAGTCTATCAAGTGCTCTGGAGAGGAGATAGGATCCAAAACCACGCGAGTGAAAAAAACCCGAGAAAATCTGGAATTGGTGATATTAGCACCAAAGTGGCCATGGTGAAATCAGGGGCAGTGAAAAGGTGCCAACCCTGCCAAAATGACTCCAATAGAAATCCTCAAGTCAGGGAAGAAATGCATAGAAAAAGAGCGGAGATGAACTGAAAGAAATGAAACGTAATATAAAAGAACCAAAAAAAAAAAATATTCGTAAAATTTCGAACGCCAGGCGAAAACCATAAAAGGGAATGGGATGAGCAGAATTCAGGGACATGGATCGAAGCTTGCCCAATTATTGCTCATTGAAATCGGCAGATTTCATTCCCTTTCCCGAAAGGGAAAGTCTTCCTTTCGGGAAAGGGAATGAAATCTGGAAATCCGAGAACAAAGTCTGTCAAGTGCTCTGGAGAGGAGATAGGATCCAAAAACCACGCGAGTGAAAAAACCCGAGAAAATCTGGAATTGGTGCTATTAGCACCAAAGTGGCCGTGATGAAATGAGGGGCAGTGAAAAGGTGCCAGCCCTGCCAAAAGGACTCCAATACAAATCCTCAAGTCAGGGAAGAAATGCATAGAAAGAGAGGGGAGAAGAACTGCATGACGTGAAACGTAACATAAAAGAACCAAAAAAATAAAATCGGAAAATTTCGGACGCCAGGCGAAAACCATAAAAGGGAATGGGATGAGCAGAATTCAGGGACATGGATCGAAGCTTGCCCAATTATTGCTCATTGAAATCGGCAGATTTCATTCCCTTTCCCGAAAGGGAAAGTCTTCCTTTCGGGAAAGGGAATGAAATCAGGAAATCAGAGAACAAAGTCTATCAAGTGCTCTGGAGAGGAGATAGGATCCAAAAACCACGCGAGTGAAAAAACCCGAGAAGATCTGGAATTGGTGCTATTAGCACCAAAGTGGCCATGGTGAAATCAGGGGCAGTGAAAAGGTGCCAAGCCTGCCAAAATGACTCCAATAGAAATCCTCAAGTCAGGGAAGAAATGCATAGAAAGAGAGCGGAGAAGAACTGAAAGGAATGAAACGTAATATAAAGAACCAAAAAAAAAAAATATTCGGAAAATTTCGGACGCCAGGCGAAAACCATAAAAGGGAATGGGATGAGCAGAATTCAGGGACATGGATCGAAGCTTGCCCAATTATTGCTCATTGAAATCGGCAGATTTCATTCCCTTTCCCGAAAGGGAAAGTCTTCCTTTCGGGAAAGGGAATGAAATCTGGAAATCAGAGAACAAAGTCTATCAAGTGCTCTGGAGAGGAGATAGGATCCAAAAACCACGCGAGTGAAAAAAACCCGAGAAGATCTGGAACTGGTGCTGTTAGCACCAAAGGGGCCGTGATGAAATGTAGCGCAGTGAAAAGGTGCCAACCCTGCCAAAATGACTCCAATAGAAATCCTCAAGTCAGGGAAGAAATGCATAGAAAGAGAGCGGAGAAGAACTGGAAGAAGTGAAACTTAAAAAAAAAAAAATTAAAAAAAATCGGAAAATTTCGGACGCCAGGCGAAAACCATAAAAGGGAATGGGATGAGCAGAATTCAGGGACATGGATCGAAGCTTGCCCAATTATTGCTCATTGAAATCGGCAGATTTCATTCCCTTTCCCGAAAGGGAAAGTCTTCCTTTCGGGAAAGGGAATGAAATCTGGAAATCAGAGAACAAAGTCTATCAAGTGCTCTGGAGAGGAGATAGGATCCAAAAACCACGCGAGTGAAAAAAACCCGAGAAGATCTGGAACTGGTGCTATTAGCACCAAAGTGCTGAGATGAAATGTAGCGCAGTGAAAAGGTGCCAACCCTGCCAAAATGACTCCAATAGAAATCCTCAAGTCAGGGAAGAAATGCATAGAAAGAGAGCCGAGAAGAACTGGAAGAAGTGAAACAGAAAAAAAAAAAATTAAAAAAAAATCGGAAATTTCGGACGCCAGGCGAAAACCATAAAAGGGAATGGGATGAGCAGAATTCAGGGACATGGATCGAAGCTTGCCCAATTATTGCTCATTGAAATCTGGAAATCAGAGAACAAAGTCTATCAAGTGCTCTGGAGAGGAGATAGGATCCAAAAACCACGCGAGTGAAAAAACCCGAGAAGCTCTGGAATTGGTGATATTAGCACCAATATGGCCATGGTGAAATCAGGGGCAGTGAAAAGGTGC
This sequence comes from Sylvia atricapilla, assembly GCF_009819655.1. Taxonomy (NCBI): domain Eukaryota; kingdom Metazoa; phylum Chordata; class Aves; order Passeriformes; family Sylviidae; genus Sylvia; species Sylvia atricapilla. The sequence continues at coordinate 53,503,167 of NC_089145.1, forward strand.
CAACCCTGCCAAAATGACTCCAATAGAAATCCTCAAGTCAGGGAAGAAATGCATAGAAAGAGAGCAGAGAAGAACTGGAAGAAGTGAAACGTAAAAAAAAAAAAATTAAAAAAAATCGGAAAATGTCGGACGCCAGGCGAAAACCATAAAAGGGAATGGGATGAGCAGAATTCAGGGACATGGATCGAAGCTTGCCCAATTATTGCTCATTGAAATCGGCAGATTTCATTCCCTTTCCCGAAAGGGAAAGTCTTCCTTTCGGGAAAGGGAATGAAATCTGGAAATCAGAGAACAAAGTCTATCAAGTGCTCTGGAGAGGAGATAGGATCCAAAAACCACGCGAGTGAAAAAACCCGAGAAAATCTGGAACTGGTGCTATTAGCACCAAAGTGGCCATGGATGAAATCAGGGGCAGTGAAAAGGTGCCAACCCTGCCAAAATGACTCCAATAGAAATCCTCAAGTCAGGGAAGAAATGCATAGAAAGAGAGCGGAGAAGAACTGGAAGAAGTGAAACTGTAAAAAAAAAAAATTAAAAAAAAATCGGAAAATTTCGGACGCCAGGCGAAAACCATAAAGGGAATGGGATGAGCAGAATTCAGGGACATGGATCGAAGCTTGCCCAATTATTGCTCATTGAAATCGGCAGATTTCATTCCCTTTCCCGAAAGGGAAAAGTCTTCCTTTCGGGAAAGGGAATGAAATCTGGAAATCAGAGAACAAAGTCTATCAAGTGCTCTGGAGAGGAGATAGGATCCAAAAACCACGCGAGTGAAAAAACCCGAGAAAATCTGGAATTGGTGCTATTAGCACCAAAGTGGCCATGATGAAATGAGGGGCAGTGAAAAGGTGCCAACCCTGCCAAAATGACTCCAATAGAAATCCTCAAGTCAGGGAAGAAATGCATAGAAAGAGAGCGGAGAAGAACTGAATGAAGTGAAATGTAACATAAAGAACCAAAAAAATAAAATCGGAAAATTTCGGAACCCTGGCGAAAACCATAAAAGGGAATGGGATGAGCAGAATTCAGGGACATGGATCGAAGCTTGCCCAATTATTGCTCATTGAAATCGGCAGATTTCATTCCCTTTCCCGAAAGGGAAAGTCTTCCTTTCGGGAAAGGGAATGAAATCTGGAAATCAGAGAACAAAGTCTATCAAGTGCTCTGGAGAGGAGATAGGATCCAAAAACCACGCGAGTGAAAAAACCCGAGAAGATCTGGAATTGGTGCTATTAGCACCAAAGTGGCCATGGTGAAATCAGGGGCAGTGAAAAGGTGCCAACCCTGCCAAAATGACTCCAATAGAAATCCTCAAGTCAGGGAAGAAATGCATAGAAAGAGAGCGGAGAAGAACTGAAGGAATGAAACGTAATATAAAAGAACCAAAAAAAAAAATATCGGAAAATTTCGGACGCCAGGCGAAAACCATAAAAGGGAATGGGATGAGCAGAATTCAGGGACATGGATCGAAGCTTGCCCAATTATTGCTCATTGAAATCGGCAGATTTCATTCCCTTTCCCGAAAGGGAAAGTCTTCCTTTCGGGAAAGGGAATGA